>NC_090437.1:912726012-913341480 GCF_031143425.1 Pleurodeles waltl
GCAAGAACCACAAGCACCAGCAAAACACTGAAGACGGATTCCTTGACCTGAGGACCTGTAAAGGAAGGGGACCAAGTCCAAGAGTCACGAAAGTGTCCAGGGGGTCAGGTGCCCGCTAAACCCCGGATGAAGGTGCAAAAGGGCTGCCTCTGGGTGGAAGAAGCCAAAGATTCTGCAACAACGAAAAGGGCTAGGAACTTCTCCTTTGGATGGAAGATGTCCCACGGTGTGCTGGATGTTGCAGAAGTGTTTCCAGGTACAAATACCACAAACAAGCCTTGCTAGCTGCAAGAGTCATGGCTGAGGATTTTGGGTGCTGCTGGGGACCAGAAAGGACCAGGATGTCGCCCCTTGGAAGAGGCGACAAGGGGGGCACTCATCAACTCAGAGAGCCCCTGCAGAAGCAGGCAGCACCCACGGAAGTACCAGAAGAGGCACTTAGAAGATCTGTGAACTCAGAGTCACAAAAGGAGGGTCCCACGACATTGGAGTCCAACTCAGCAGGTTGAGCACTGCAGGACGTAGTGCTGGGGACCCAGGCTAGACTGTGCACAAAGGAATCCTTGGAAAAGTGCACAGAAGCAGAAGCAGCTGCAAATCACGCAGTACACAGGTTTGCTGTCTGGCGTGGGGAGGCAAGGACTTACCTCGACCAAATTTGGACAGAAGAGCCACTGGACTGTGGGAGACACTTGGACCTAGCTCCTGTGTTCCAGGGACCACGCTCGTCAGGATGATAGGCGACCCAGAAGACGGGTGATGCAGAAGTTTGGTGCCTGCATTGGCAGGGGCAGCAGCAGCCATGGAAACCCCGGAAAGGCAGTTTGGCAGTACCCGGGCTCTGTGCTAGAGACCCGGGGGATCATGTAATTGTCCCCCGAATACCAGATCTTAGACATTTTACATGGTCACGTTCGGAGTTACCATTGTGACGCTACACATAGGTAGTGACCTATGTGTGGTCCATGCGTGTAATCGTGTCCCCGCACTCACAAAGTTCAGGGAATTTGACCTGAACAATGTGGGGGCACCTTGGCTTGTGCCAGAGTGCCCACACACTAAGTAACTGTGCACCTAACGGTCACCAAGTGAGGGTTAGACACATAGGTGACTTATAAGTTACTTATGTGCATTGAAAAATGGCTGTGAAATAACATGGACATTATTTCACTCAGGCTGCAGTGACAATTTTAGAAAGCAGAGAGAGCATAAGCACTGAGGTTCTGGTTAGCAGAGCCTCAGTGACACAGTTAGGCACCACACAGGGAACACATACAGGCCACAAACCTATGAGCACTGGGGTCCTGGCTAGCAGGATCCCAGTGACACATATCAAACACACTGACAACATAGGGTTTTCACTATGAGCACTGGGCCCTGGCTAGCAGGATCCCAGTGAGACAGTAAAAAAAACCCTGACATATACTCACAAACAGGCCAAAAGTGGGGGTATCAAGGCTAGAAAGAGGCTACCTTCCTACACATACATCCACCTTTAATAAAATATGGACATGTTTATGTCTACGCTGTGAACGGGTCACATGTTTTTGTTACAGGGGAGTTGTCATCAAGGCTCCTTCACTAATTCTAAATGCTTGGGCGCTGGAACTGTGGTCTATCTGTAAAGACTTCCGACTATGTAGTTGGGGAACACCAGGTTGGAGTCCTATGTCAGCTCCAAATCCTGTGATTGTGGACAAATGACTAACTCTTTCTGCTTAAAAAAACAACTGTCTCAACTACGTGAGAGCTATTGGTTCTGCCAATGTATTTTAACTAAGTTGTACAGCAGCACAGCTGCTTTGCACATGGCCAAAAGTTAGAAAAAAGTGCTATGATGTGGCTCGTGCTGGAGGCACCATAGGACAAGTGGACATGGGATGGGAACCTGCAACACAGACAATGGGAATGTGGGTTGTGGAAAAGAACATGCATCATGCACAACAGAAAGATGTAGGGTGAGGTATATTAATGCACATGGACAATGGGAGGGTGTGGTAGGAGGAAGAAAGAAACACAGAAAAAGGTGTGGTTGGAGGGTAAGAAGCAATATGGAGAAGCGTTGCAAGGGAAGATGCAACACCAACAAGTAGGGTTGGGAGGGGATGAAGTGACATGGACAAGGAAAACAGGTGAAGAAGCAAATAGTACCTCAATCTCAGCACGAGCAGTGGAAGGACAGTATTCAAGCTGAAGCTTTCAGACCCTCTTGCTTACCTTTACTTTCTATTTTGTTGGTTGTATCAATCTTTTCAGCCACAGTAGTTGTTGCGGTGTTGATGAATCGAGGCAAAGGAACACTAGATGGTAGACTCAGAGTCTTACCTCATTTTTATTGGTATTTAATAGCAGTACAGAAGTTATGTCGTTTGCAGACATATTGCTACTATACACGGGAAGAACAGTAAACAATTATACGTTAATGATGTAAAACGTCTTAAAATAGACAGGAACAGATCATTTACTAAGGTTTACAACTTGAATTGTGTATTCAGAAAAGTGAAAATGTAAAGATACTGGAAGGCAACTGTGGCTGGCTCGGAGCAAATGTGCAATTAATTGTAACAGAGAAGGTGAGTCTTAGGATGTGACTGTGAATCTTACATGGAGTGTAAGTGTTCACTAGAGGGAGGGGTGATCTTTTGGTTAGTGCCCTGAAGGAGCAACTGGCGGGCAATGCATACCAAATTCCATAGTGACTGAGGAGTGATCTCTGCTACTCTTCCCCAGTGCGTTACTTGTCTCACTGGGAATGCTTATGCCCTCCCTCAATGTGAGAATGCCCAAGGCCGAAGATGCCAGAGACCACGTCTCAAATTGACTATTTGGACTACATGGCTCAGCAAGCTTCCAGGCTTTAAGCTTTATTTTATTTTATATCTCTCCCACAGGGATTTTGCTGCCTTGACGGGAGCACAGGAGATGCAGCATGGGTTTATCAGAAGCCCTTGCAAGCAGGTCTTGGCTGCTGGCTCCCGATTGCTTTAGTTACAACTATTGGCTGGGCCATGGCTGTCCTACCTGCACCATTGTGTCCACATCCCTTGAAGCCATGTAAGCAGGCCATGCATCAGGGTTGTGTGGGTGGGTGGCAGGTCCTTTGTAGTTCTCAGTGGTCTGTCAGGATCAGAGGGGCCCTTACTCTGTGTATTCATACCCACTGGGGCATCTGTCATGTGCTACAGATGGACATGCAGGAAGTCGTATTCGGAGTACAGGGAAAGTGAGGTGCACAAGATAAAGGTTTGCTAAATATAGTGTTGTGCATGCAGCAGTAAGAAGGTGGAGGCAAGCTGTGGCACGGGAGGTAAGTGAAGCTTGAAGAATAGTTTATTGTGGATTAGATTATCAAACTTTTTTTTTTATCATTGGAGAGTTTAACTTGTGAAAGTTAAGGTCTAGTACCCTAGTTAAAGGCCCAAACAGGTTATGTGGCTGATCATCCCATTACATTATCCTGCTTTTCAGCCGGGTTCTCTGCCCATAACTCTTACTCTATAAGAGGTCTATCCCTAGAATTTATAGGGGCAGTATACAAATGGCAGCCTCAGTTCATTATTCCCCTCCATCCCTTCAATCATTCCAACAGTGGTGTCCGAATTGGATGAAAGTAACCCGGTCAAAAAAAGGGAAGGTTCAAGGTAAAGATGTTATAAGGACTGTAGCAGGCAACAAAAACAAGAATGTTTTTCTACTCTCCACCTCAATCGGGAACTTTGTTTCAAAGTGTTTTAAACTTAAGGCTGATTCACTATCTGAAGAACAGATGGAAACCCTCGTCCTTAGGGAAAACCAAGAGGTTTTTGAAACAGTTTGTAAGCAAGAATCATGCATTTCTTTTGGGGATCTATCAATCAGCAATAGGGGAGCATGCCTCATACGTTCATCATCTCCCTTCCTCAACCACTCAGCCCTGCCCATCAACTACTTAGCCTCGTCTCCTATGCAGATTTACAAAACCTGAATTCACCCCTAGATTTAGAGTCAGTGTCTGTTAGCTCACCCAATTCTTCACCTGTGGAAGCAGATGATCAGTCCCAAGTATCATCACCTGCCATCTTCTTCATCGTTATTCAATGATGTTGTGCCAATGAAACTAACTCTGCAAAGGTTTTTGTAAACCTTGGTTGTGATTAATACAAATCAGCTGTCACAAACAAATTATTTGAAAGATGTCAGCTCTGAACTACATCAAGTGAATATATGTTTACGTACACTTATTAGACCTGTCGAGTAAATCTCTGCTACAGAGCATTCTGAAAGACAGTAGATTCAGGAATTATGCATGCAAGGTAATCCACACCCAGGCACTTCTCAGGATGAAGAACTTGCACATAAATGATTGTATCTCACTGTGTATATCTCTAGGAAACCAGTGCTAATTAGAAAAATGTACCTCAACTATGGCTATCAATGATCTATCATCAATGATATGTGGTCCTTAGCGGGCTGGCAAAAAAGTATAAGTAAAACAACTCTGATTAGGACTGGGGGTCCCACTTTTCCAAAACCACTAAACCTATGGTATCACAACCTAGGCAAGGGAAAACTCAATAGTTAGGTAGGCCACAATTAGGGATGACCCCGCAAGTGGTGATACTGCGCTGTCCAGTATAAAAACCCTAAAATGGAGTAAAGGAAGGTGCAACACTGAACCCTTTGAAGGTTCATCCCAAAGCCCCTGGTCCATCGAAAAGTAAGGTTAAGATAACATTCCCAATGATAAAAGAGAACCCACTATTGTATTTCCCTCCCAGGCAGTATCTCCAAAACCTGTAGGTCATTCTTTCCTATTTTTATATAAATTGCAAAGGGGAGAAGGTAAAACACTGTGCCTGCTGAATAGATTCAAACTACTGTCTAGTATTAAGCAGATACTAACCCCTCAAGAAATATCTACAGTGGACTTAGTCCATGTAGGTTTTCTGAAGGACTCCATTATGACCCATCTCCCCATTTAGTAGGATTTTACCTTGATTGGTGAGCCTATAAAATGACTATCCACTGTAGCTGCTCTCATAATTGGGCTTCTATGCATTGTGCAGCCTAACAGTGAGTACCCCAGTCCCTCCAGCATTCCCCTTTTCTCCCAGGGGATGTGGGTCTCTTGCAAACAAACTATGTAGGGCCTCATATCCTAAAGCCCCAATGCCATTCTGCCTTTCTTTATCCTATCATTCAAACCACAGACATTAATCGGACAAATCGGGAGTCTATCCTGCATCACTGGGCACTAAAGTTCTTGTCTATGTCTTTGAGAGAATTTCCACTCAAATATTCACCCTATTAGCATAACACATTCAAGACCTGCTCTCCCGACTGCCATTAAAATCTGCCTTGTCCTTGAATAAGAACCTCCCATACTGTGCATAATCCTTCCCACACTTAAACCCTCCCCCCTTCACCCACCCAAAACACCCCCAAGACCCTTCCCACTCTGAAACCCCAGCCAACCCACCCCTTTCCAATCGCTGTAGGCAGCTGGACCAGCCAGGCCCAATGATAGGAGAGCACCTCCCTTCCTGCCAGACAATTCCCAAGCCAACCAACCCAGTGGTACTCAATCTCTGCCCATTGCCCCTCATCTAGAGGCCCCATGTCAGGTCATGCTGTTCCGCACCAATGAGGCATCTGTTCTGGTCTTCCAACTGCAGGTGGCAGTGCAACACTCTCATCCCTTGGAAGGGCCCATAGAGTAAAGAAATTCCTTAGCTTTGATCACGAAAGTAAAGAAATGGGTCATATCTTGTACTACAATATTGAGTGTCGCAGGATTTATTAGGTAAGGCTGTGCACCTTTCTGCTAAAAGGGCTGAATCAACTGTCTATGACACCATCTTTCGTACACCGTTACATGACAAAAATCTGTCCTGACAAGAAAGGTACAACCTTCGTAAGAGTGCTTCCAATCCGGGTGGGCCAGGTCGTAAACTGCCTGCTACAACAGCAAATTCCCCAGAAATACAAGCACTGCCCTTGGCTTATCCACATCCTGATGCCCCTGTCTCCTTGGTTTGAAAGGAAATCTGTGAACACAATGGACCTCGGCTGCCCAATTCCAGTCTGACAGTTCTGGGAAGGCCCCCTTGAAAAGTCTTAAAATTAATTCACTAATGTCATTGCCCTCTACCCCCTCTGGGATGCCCAGTACTCTTAGGTTATTCAACCTTTGTTTATTTTCAAAATCCTCTTGTTTCCACTGGGCATCTGACACCCGGGTCTCCAACTGATCCGTGACCGTCTTATGTGCTAGTGACTCTGACTCCAGCTATCACATCTCTGAGAACTCAGAGCAGGTTTTGGCCAGATGGCACCTTATAGCTTCCGATAGGCATTTTGGGTCTTACAACTATCTGCCCGGGTCTCTTCATGATGAGCCATGTTAGTCTAGTAAATTGCCTCCAAAGTGACAATTGAGTGGTTCCTAGGTGGAAATCGCCTTTCCTGAGACACTCACATTCAGGCTGGGTGACGCAGAATAGTCCCAGAGCAAGTCTTGGCTTTTGACAACTGTGCCCCATATTGCCAATTGAGCACAAGAAGGTGTTGACCACCGCCTCCCATCACCACTGCCAAGACTATTCAAGTCACACATTGAGCTCCTTCTACTGAGCCTGGGTTCTGGCTCATTGTCTGACCACTCCAACTAGTTGGAGAGTGGAAACAAATAGTCAGCCATGTCATCTGTGTATGTGTGTAGCTCAAGCAAGTCCCTGGTACCCGCTGCTCTCATATGTGAGGACTCCGCAAGGTTTTCATTAGTCATTTTAGTCACTGATTGTCCCTCAGCCTTTACCACTGCAAAGACTAAATTCAAGTTCTTACCCAAAATATCTTTGCCTATCGCTCCTTGTGAAGCCATCAATGTTGCCCCCACCTCATCTTCTACCTTTTTATTTCTTTATCAATTGGCAAGATACACCATGCTGCCTCCCTTGCCTTTCCTTCAGAGAGCGATGCTTTTCTCACTGTTGCCCCACATGGTTTGGCTCTCCCAAGATCAAAGTGGCACCTGGCTGCAACACAAGGGTGGGCTCAGCCGAGCCTCCTGCTTCTGTTATGCACTCGAAGGCAGAGGCCATCGTGAGAGATCCCCACTCTCCGCAGCCATAGTTATCCTGCAGTGTACCAGTTCCAGCCTCCGGGATCCGATGCGCTTCCCTTATGCTGGTTCCTTCGTCAGTCGTTGAGTCTCCATTCTGACCATATCGACTTTGTTTCTGCTTGAGGTAAGGTACCATGAAGCCGGAGGGCATTTGGATAGTAGTCTCTACTGGTACGGCTTCCTTTCTCCGGAGGCCCAGTGTCTCCATAGAAGTTTTCCCTCCAGGAACAGGGCTGACAGCGGAGCTGCCACATTTACCCTTTCTCCCTGCCTGATCAGGCAGTACAGGTTGCCTGTTTTCTTGGGGGGCATTGTCTATTGCTTGAACAGTCTAAATAGTCTGAGTGGAGACCTCAAGTGCCACAGACAGCACCTGCGACACCCACAACTCCGGGTTTACTGCTTTAGTCGTATCAGCATTCGGGGGGTTGGTGCCACAGTACTTCAGTCATTCCTCTCAGGCCACACTGCTGACAGTACTTATCATGAGTGGCTGAGTCTGAGGGTCAGTAACTACCGAAAACTGTGGAGGTTGCAAACTGCTGCTTCGCATGGCCGCCATCTTGTCCATGAAACTTTGCATTGGTATCGGGGAGGTTACATTCTGCTCAATATATGGTCCTATCCTAGATGACCAACAAGTGTAAAACTTGAATAACTTAGAATTGGCACAGTGGCCCACTCCTCTGATAATGCGTGGGAACTTTAACCTTCATATGCAAGTAGGAAGTAACCACAGGGGTTTCAGGTATGTGAGTAGAAAGCAGCGAGTCTTTTGGGCTGTGCAGCAGTTAATCAAAGATCATGGATTGGCTGAGGAGTGAGAGGCTCTCAAGAAGGATGATCCAGGGTTAACATTTTTCCTTCCCCCATATTAAACTGGTACATTTGGATTATTTTCTCATTACGGCCCCTCTGGCAGGCAGATAGAGATTCAACGTTAGCCTAGGGTGCTCTCGGATCATAATCCTCTAGTGCTGGAATGCGCAGTAGTCGGGTTTGAAAGGCAATCTAGATTCTGGACTTTTGACAGGAAATTGCTGCTTGAAGAAGAGTATGTCACGCATAAGTCCAAATGGCTAAAAGAGTTTCCAGACTTTAATTTGGGGTATAGTGTCTCCAGAGTTGTGTGGATGCTCTAAAGGCAGGAGTAAGAGGAGAGACCCTGAGTTTCGGGATATACAAACAGTGACAGGTACATCTTTAGAAGAGTTGCTTGGGGCCCTTCTTTTGCAAGAAGTTGAATTACCTAAGGTGATGAGGCTGGGACAAGATGGTGCTGAGACTTCACAGAAAATATTGGTAATTAAGTCTAAGATCAATGAGCAGTACAGCAAGACTATGATGGGTAAATATCAAAGCTAAAGCGGACTGCTATGAATATAGTAGGAGGCTCCTTGTCCATTGGATACGGCGGGGGGCAAAACAAGGGATAGAGGCTGTGGAAGATAAGGGATGAAGGATGGAGGACAAGACTACCAATATTTTTTAAGTGTTTAGGAATTACTATGTAGAATTATATGCAGAGGATACCTCACCACAGCCAGAGTACTATGTTAACTATTAACAGCCAATCAATGGGGTCAACTGAATGGTGACAATAGAGTCGTTCTTGAACAGTTAATTAGCCACAAAGAGATCATTACGGTAGGGGCAAGGCAGCAGTGCCTGATAAAAAATAGCTGGAATTATACAGGCTATGTCCTGTATTTTTCTCGTAGCTCAGGAAGAGGTGGGGTCACACCATTATCATGGGAAGACAGTAACATAGCGGTAAAAAAAGGATGAGCCACCCATGAACCCGGGGTCATATCGACCCATCTCATTGATTAATGCAGATGTGAAGGTGTATTCAAAAGTTTTGGCTAGGATATTAGGGCAGGTTATGGTAAAGGTAGTGGTGATGGATTTATCCCTGGACGGGACACTGCTGACCATTTCGATAGGGTAATTACATTTTAGGGCATTGCTGAGGTCAATAAGGCGCCTATGGGTTTGGTTTTGTTGGATTCTGAGAAATCCTTCAATAGGTCCTGTGGGTATCTTTTGGAGGTAATGAGGTGGAGGGGACTAGGCTCGGGCTTTATAAGATCCATTAGGGCACAGATTAATGGTCGGGAGTCAGAGGTGTTCCCTATTACCAGGGGTACAAGGCAGGGATGTCCCTGCTCACTGTTATTGTTTGCCCTACAGATTGACTCATTCATTGCCTGATTGGAGAGTAACGACGAGATACATCCAGTTTCAGTGAATCAATTTCAGTATAAAGTCCTAGCATACGCTGATGACATAGACATTGTAACACCGGAACCGGGTAAGGCATTGATAGCTATGGAAAAGGGAGCCAGTACATTTGGGGTCATTGCAGGATATCATCTCAATGAGGATGAGACCCAAGTGATGACAATGGAAGGCCTTTGCCAGGAGGATGAATGCTGGGTAGAAGGTGCAACTTACCAAGGCGTGAATCTTACCCTAGAGTTGAGAACATAGTGGCAGAGAATCTATCACCATTGTTAAACAAGAACAAGCAGGGCTTACATAAAATTGACAATTTACAGTTAACAATTAGAGGGAGGAGTAATTTCTTGAAGATGAAGGTTCTTCCAAAAGTGACGTATTTTTTTAGAATTCTACCTTTGGAAGTCCATCAGAGGTGGTTTGCAAAGTTGGATAGTCTTTGCTTTGGCTTTATCTGGGGTTTTAGGAAGTCAAGAAGAGCAGCAAGGTATATGATTCTCCCCAGACTACGAGGAGGGTGGGCGGTACCCAGTTTTTTGCATTATTATTATCCCTGCATGCTACATCATTTTGCTGTTCTGATCACCAGGAATGTTTCCAAGATTAGCCTTTGCTGTGTCACCGTCTATGTATCAGCTATCATTGGGTAGCACTGTTAGGAGCTGCTTCATGAACTATGCCAAGGGGAATTATTACAAGAGGACCATGTTTAAAACAGTAAATGGGGGAGTTAAGTTGTGGTGTCAGGTTAAGAAAAGCATGAATATTGTTAAGTTTAATAAATACACCCCTCTTTGGAATTCCCCTGCTCTGCCAGGTATCTTTCAGAATGGCATGATCAAGAGTTATGAGGCTGGTGGGATCTCAAGCAAGGTTGGGTGATCTTTGCGAGAATGGGCAATTTTGCTCTTTTCAGGAGCTGCAGGATAAATTCATGTTAACAAAGAGGAAATTGTATAAATACCTGCAGATCCGAGATTATTTAAAAGAAAGGAAATCTCGGTTGAGGAAATCCAATTCTTGGAGGTAATACATCCAGTGTGCCAAATTGGATGGATCTATGATGTTTTGATAGAGGGCCTAGAAGATGACATTGAGGCACACAAGTCGAAGTGGGAAATAAGGTAGGGGGTTAAAGGCACCTTACTTCTGGGATCACTTTCGATATGCAAGGAGCTGTTCTGGAATGAGGGTCTCAAAAGTCAGTATTTTAAGATGATTTTTGTTCTCTACCACAAACCTAATAAACTGTTTAAATGGGATAAGAGACCGGATTCAAGACATCATAGGTGTGGGGTGGAGGAGGCAGATACAGTGAATATGTTTGTGTCCTGCCTTGAACTGATGGGTTCCTTTGGGGCAATTGTGGATTTTTTGGGCCAGGTTTTCAGAAGGCAAATCCAAGTCATGCATCATGTAGTAATATCTGGCATTGGGAAGGAACCAAGCCTCTCAAAGGCAGGTAGAGAACCGATCTTTGTGGCCATGGCCACGGCTCATGTGTGTATTGCTGCCTGTTGGGTCAGGCCAAAGGACCCCACGTTTACAGAATAGCAAGAATGCTTTTTTCCTGTGTGTAATCTAGGAAAAGGCTTATTTGAGTGAAGGGGGAGTTGTGCACAATGGAAGGGCAATCTGATCTGGGCACCCGTTAAAGAATGGATTGAGTTGACTTTGTAAAATATGAACTCCAGGGTAGAGCTGGTGCTCATGTATTTGTAGAGGAGGGGAATTCTCTTGGCCGGGTACTAATGCAATGGTTATATTTTCAGCTTTGAACATAGGAAAATAATCAGTTGTCACCCTTGACTGTAAAATCTAATACAAAAAAAGGTTTTCTGAAGGGTGAAGGGAGTTGAGAGCTAACCAAAGACTCTTCACATCCCCCTTTTTATCCACTATTGCGTGTAGGGTAGAGAGTGATTTCTTAGGTCATGGTCTCCAGATGGCAGAAGCAGCAATGGAAGTATCAGATTAATCACGTATGGCAAAGGAGCAAATAGTTAGCTTAGTGCGGAGTCACCATGAGGGAAGAGAGGCTATTTTAATTTACTCAGTAGGGAAAACTAGCTACCTAAGAACTTATCAGTCATTTGGGAATACTACTCAGCATCACAAAAACAATTTAGGAATTCTAATTGCAAATGCCATGCCCCGAGAGTTTTGGTATAGTCCAAAGAATGGAACTTAATAACCATTCTGCACCCTTACTGAGTTATCAGGGCAGTCAGGACTAGGGCAACTGGGAGACTGAAGCTTAGAACATAGAGTTCTCTATAGAGTTATTTTTCTGCTGTTTTGCTTGATTAGGTTTGATCAACATTTGTCCCAATAAACTTTTATTTTCTCCCTTAGCTATGGTAAGCTACCAGAGGAGGGGTTAATGTTATTGTGTGAGCTATGTAGGGGGTGTCCTACAGGCCAAAGTGAAAACTGCAGGACTATAGAGGACTATAGAGTGTTGGGGTAATGATAGGCCTCTCTCTGGTGCTGTCAATCTGTGTTTCTAGGGATAAAAATGTGCATTTCGGCCATTGTCCCAAAGCCAACCAAAGTCCATCCCAGTCCACTGCTATTATTTATTCAAACCTCTATTTTCCTGTCTGTGCAGAGCTGTGATCTCCTCTTGGCATCATTCTAAGTTCGTCAAGTGCCAAGATTCAATGGAAGGTCCAGAAGTTACCTTCCATTGAGTGGTAATTGCTCTCTTAGCCAGCAGGAGGCCCTGATCCAGGAATCACATTTGTTAGAAAGAGGGTCTTTGGTTGGCAGTCAGGTTGCCCCCTGTCCAAGCAAGGACCCTCACTCTAGGCAGGGTAAGTCACACACAATTCAAATTATCCTGTGCCCACCCTCTGGTAGCTTGGCACTAAGCAGTCAGGCTTAACATAGAAGGCAATGTGTAAAGTATTTGTGCAATAAATCATACAATAACACAATATAGCACCACAAAAATACACCACACAGTGTTTAGAAAAATATATAATAAATGCAGGTAAAAACGATGCAAAAAGTAAATGTTGAGATATCACTGAAAAGTGATCTAAAGTGGCTTCAGTCTTTTAAAAGCAAACCAAATATCTTTCAAGCATAAAGTGCCTGGTTCGCGTGAAAAATCTCCCCAAAGAACCGCAGAGGAGGAGAAGCGTGGCGATTTCTTGGTCCGCACACGGCGATGCGTCGTTTAGTTTTCACGCATGGACGTCTGTGCGTCGAATTCTGGCGCTCAGTCATGGATCCTCTTTGGGTTGCGGGGTTTTCAGACGCCCCGGGGACGGTGCGTGGATTTCCTGCGCTGGCAGGACGAAGTCACAGGAGCTGCGTAGATTGGTGGGCGTTGCATCAAATTTTCTACCGCATGGCAGGCGCTGCTTCGATTCTTCTCTGGAAGTCGAGCTGTGTCGTTCCGGCTCGGCTGTGCATCAATCCAGTGGGCCGTGTGTCAAATTTCCGGTCTCTACGCTGGTGCTGCATCGATCTTCTCATTGCGAAGTCGGGCTGCGTTGTTTCAGTTCCACCTGCGGTGAAATTTTCACTGCAGTGCAGGCTGTGCGTCGTTTCTGGCAGGCACTACATTGAATTTTGCCGCACAAAATGTCCTTCTTGAAGAGATGAAGTCTTTTTGGTCCTGAAACTTCAGGGAGCAGGAGGCAAGGTCTATCCAAGCCCTTGGAGAGCACTTCTTCACCTCAGCCAGAGAGCAGCAAGGCAGCAGGGCAACAGCAAGGCAGCAGTCCTTCCCAGAAAGGAGTCAGGTGAGTCCTTTGGGCAGCCAGTCAGTTCTTCTTGGCAGGGTGCAGGTTCTGGTTACAAGTTTCTTCTCCAGGAGGTGTCTGAGATGGTAGGGGCAGAGGCCCTGTTTTTATACTCAAATATGCCTTTGAAGTGGGGGAGACTTCAAAGAGTGGCTTAGAAGTGCACCAGATCCCCTTTCAGTTCAATCCTGTCTGTCAGGGACCCAGTAGGGGGTGTGGAAGTCCTTTGTGTGAGGGCAGGCCCTCCACCCTCCCAGCCCAGGAAGACCCATTCAAAATGCAGATGTATGCAAGTGAGGCTGAGTATCCTGTGTTTGGGGTGTGTCTGAGTGAATGCACAAGGAGCTGTCAACTAAACCCAGCCAGATGTGGATTGTAAGACACAGAAAGATTTAAGTGGAGAGAAATGCCAACTTTCTAAAAGTGGCATTTCTAAAATAGTAATATTAAATCCAACTTCACCAGTCAGCATTTCATATCACCGTTCTGGCCATACTAAATATGACCTTTCTACTCCTTTCAGATCAACAGCTACCACTCAAACAATGTATAAGGGCAGCCCCAATGTTAGCCTATGAAGGGAGCAGGCCTCACAGCATTATAAAAACAAATTTTACACTACAAGGACTTGTAAACTACATAGGTACATGTTCTGCCTTTTGCCCACACAGCACCCTGCCCTAAGGGTTACCTGGGGCATACCTTAGGCGTATCCTATATGTAGGAAAAGGGGAGTTTTAGGCTTGGCAAGTACTTTAAAATGCCAAGTTGAATTCACAGTAAAATTGCAAACACAGGCCTTGCAATGGCAGGCGTGAGACAAAGTTAATGGGATACTTAAGTGGGTGGCACAATCAGTGCTGCAGGTAATTTACAGGCCCTGGACACATATAGTGCACTGTACTAGGGACTTATAAGTAAATTAAATAGTCCAATTGTGCATGATCCAATGTTACCATGTTTAAAGGGAGAGAGCATAAGCACTTTAGCACTGGTTAGCAGTGGTAAAGTGTGCAGAGTCTGAAAACCAGCAAAAACAGTATCTAAAATGTGGAGGGAGGCAAGCAAAAAGTTAGGGGAGACCACCCTAAGGCTGTCAGGTCTAACAACATTTCTACCCTATGATTTTTTTGTACTTAAAAGTACCCAGTGCACATGCATCCCAGGTCAGCAGCAGCGAGATGCTTGTACAAGATGTGAAGGCTTGCCCCATAAAGCAGTTACACATGAGCAGTTCCACATCATGTGGTAAAAATCAGTTGCAAACAAAGAACACTGTGGACAGAAAGCAGATACCTCAGGGAAAATTCTATGAATGTAAGCAGAGGAGAGACAAGCTCAATAAAGTCTAAAAAATTGAATGAATTTAAAACTGGCATTTCGAGAGACAATATTGAGGTTATCAAGTGTCCCAAAACATTCTTTATCATCGACTGAGCTCCCATTTTCCCAGGAATTTCTCAGTTGCTGCAATGGGGTGTGAATCTAGGATCATTGTCCTTAATATAATCAGCTGACACAGCACCTTCCAGTTCCCATTATTTATAATGTGTTTGTGGGGAGATGGGTGCCTTGTTCCATACCTGTAAGTTCTCACCTAGTGCGGAGTGTGTGAAGTATCACACCATAGGTCAGAAACTGCTCTTCGTGCAGCGCTCTTTATCCATTTAATTAGGAAAAGGGCTGGGGACTCAGTCTTTAAATATGCTGTCAATCATGTCCAAAGCAGTTGCTTCCAATTGTGTGAGTCTACATTTGTCAAAAAGGGATTGTGGAGAGGCCCTTAGATGGTATGTTAATAGCTTAGGGGCGGGCACTTTGTAAGTTGACAAAGATGAGTTTAGCAGGGATACACCACTAGAATTAGAGGGAAAAAATCCCGAGCAGGCCTGGATCCAGGAAAAAACAAGTTATACACCTGGAATAAACAAACAGCATGTTTATTGCTGTGGTGCTGTCCAGGGCTACACCTGAGAGCAACCATGAAGCCCTCTGCACTCGGGCCACTAAAGAGTAGGGCTTGAAGTTGGCCTCCAGGCCTCCATAGATAGCCCAGATTAGATCACCCATGACGGCATTAAGGTCATCTAAAAATCAAAAAGGAAGGAATGTTTCGATGTTCCCGAAATAGTACAAGAGCCTCAGCACCCCCACTCTTGGAGGCAGAGACACGCCCCATGATTGAGAGTGGGAGCATTCTCCAATAGGAGACCAGGGCCTTCAGGAAGGTATCAGTCTGATTCTGTCTGTCGAGTCCACCTACAGCAGCTGTATTAGGCATGTAAATTGTTGGGCAAACCCAAATTATGAAGTACCTCAAAGAGGTCATTCCAGTTGAGATTATCAAATGATTTTTTGAGTTCAAGGATCAGGGCTGCAGTGTACAGCCACCATTGTGGGGCGGCCTCTTAGATCTTGTAGAACCATCTAATATTATTGACGGTGCACCTCCCCAAGTCAAACCCTCTTTGATCCAGGTAGGCGAAGAGAGGGTGAACATTGTGTATGTGGTCCACCAGAATTATACAAAGAACCTTACAATCCACATTCAGGAGTCTGTGTCCAATGGGTCTTTGTGAGCTTTGTGTATTGAGACCATTGAGGTCTCCCGTAATGAGGGGAGTAGAATTCTCACATCTAGGGTGACACTAGTGATGCTATAGAGGTCACCCTCCAAGGAACCAAGGGATATGTGTCCTGCGTATACACCTACAATGTAATATTGCTATCCCAGCATTGTTAAAATAATAACAACAAAACAGAAAATATAACTACAACTTTATAAACTTGAATAGCAGTTTGCAACCAGCAGCCTGCCCAAACTGATTAAAAACTGACAGTATAAGCTGTCCACTGTGGGAGGACGGCTTCTATTCCCAATGGTGGACATTCTGTTTGGGATATAAGCTGTGAGACCCAAAATAAACAAACAGGGTTGACAAACTACCTGCTCTTTGAGAGATGGATGTAGCCGCAGGAAATCAGCCAGCCTGGTCAATCGTTCCTGGTGGCCTGAAGGTTGTAGGGAATCTTCCATGGACAAACTTAGAGGAGACCCCATACAGGCATGGGATTGGGCTTCCCATGCCTCCCCCCAGAAAGTCTCTGCATCAAGGATGTGTGCCATCTGCCACACGGGGTGGCATAAAGTAGGAAGGGGGGAACCCATAAACCCACTTTCAAGGGCAGAGGGCAACTCAGTACAATCTGAATCACAACATGTGCAAGCAACTCAAGGGCTAGTGGTTGTTCAAAGGAGCTCATCTACAGTCTGTAAGGTTATCTGAAGGGGGGAGTCAGGGAATTGTCTTCCCTGTCCTTACTATCAGAGTAACAAATGGGTTACTGGTTTAGAAGAGTGAAATCCTACTCAAGCAGCAATCACAATCCTTGTCAGGGTGAAGTCACAAGCAAACCCAAAATTAACCCATGCTCAATCCTCTGCTAGCTTGGCACAGAGCAGTCAGGCTTAACATAGTGGAAATGTGTAAAGTATCCATCAATTCAAACAGTGCTAAAGTAAAAGAGAACACAATCAAAAGCCCACAACAGTTTAGGAATATAGAGTCATTTTTAATAAATACTTTAAGACCACAGCAACAAACATTTAATCAGTATAACTGGAGATATTCAATTTAAAAGATTTAACTGAGAGTAGCATCAAAAAGCACAACATGCCAGTTACGGTTGTGCCATTCCAAGACAAAGTCACAAGTTTGTGGCAACCAGGATGAAGCACTAATCAGATACAGGGACCAAGTTAGGCCCACTGAACAAGAGTACTGGTTGTGGAGCACAGCAAGATCCCACATCAAGGATGCGTTAAGCGGTAGGGAATGCATCACACAGTTGAGGCAATGCAAGGTCCTGGTGTGGAGATGCATCATGCAGTAGTGGTTCTGGGAATCTGCAATGCAAGGTCTGCATTGTTGTTGAGGATACCATCGATGAGGGGCTCATGATGCAAAGTCCTGCATTCAAGATGCGGCATGCCCCAGCTGGTTCCGAAGAAGTTGCAAGGATTGAAATGCGAAGACCTACTCCAAGGATATGTCATGGAGCAGCAGTTCTTCAGGCTGTGATCCAAAGTCATGCATTGGGAATGCTTTGCATACTGGTTCCGATGCGGATTTTAGTGAGGTGATGCATTGTGCTGCAGTTCTGTTGCAGAGTTCTGCTGAAACCACAGTTGGGCTATCAGAGGAACTACAGATACACTTCCAAGGGTCAAGGACTGGTGAGACACCACTTTGGGGGGCAGGACTCACAGCTGTCAGAGTTTTGGTGTTGGGTACAAGGTTTTCAGAGTGAATTCTGTCCATGAGGCTCTATAGGCCAGATGGCATTATAATTTTGCTCACAGAATTCCGGGAATTTGGTAAATCAGCGTTATGCTTGTTACCCTGAGTTTCTATCAAATTCTGTCAAGCAGCGCATGGTAGAATTATTTTGATTTTCAGCCTCACGATGTTCATTGGAACAATGCGAGGCTCAATCAATGCGTGCTTGTGAGTGCAAGTAAGATTTGCCGTTGCCACAGAGCCTTCTGGTGTCACTTTGTGATGCCGTGGTTTGGGGTGCTTCTACTCGAGAAGCAGCTAAACCAATTGATAAAATACTTTTCAAGTGACTATTCTACTCAAACAGATGGTTCAGGTATTTTTTTAGTGTAAAAAGCTTTTTTCCTATTTTACTTTTTTCCCAACTGGAAGGAAGTGCCACAGAGACTTCAACTTCCTCTTCCTGTTCCGAAGGCTCCTTCCAGTGCTTTGTCCATCTCCTGGTCACTTTTATTTGACTTGTGAGGTGAAAGACTCCATCCTTGTCTGCAATTCCAACTACATATATGCCACTGGATTTTAAAGACTTTGTTTTTGTGATATTAAAACACGTAAGCTACAAAACACCTTTGGATAAGGGTATTGCTTCATTGAGGGAATGCAGCAGTGTATGTGTGTATGTTTTTTAAATTTTTCAATTTGATTGTGGTTGTGGTGAGTGGCCTGAATTTGCTGTAGGAGCATATTTGTTGCATTAAATTTTTTAGCTTTTATAATGTATTTCCTTTATGGGAGTGTGGCACCAGTTATCTGCAGGTCTCAGCACTGAAGAAAGTTTAAGGCCATTTGGTGGCATGTAGCAGTAGTGCTGTTCGGCTAGGAGAAATCCCTCACAGCTGTAAACATCTTGGAAGAATTTAACATCAAGGTGTTTGAATGACTTTGAATCAGTGGTCTCAAAATTGGATTTATAGCCATGGACAATGGTTGTTATATAGTCAATGTTATAATAGATGGTGGGTATTTCAGGGTCCAGTGTATGGCGCATTGCATCAACCTGACTTTGTAGGACTGCCTAAAAAAAAAGAAGACCTAGTCAGCAACACACTGGCCACCTGCAGAATAATCTGCATTCATTTAATTCATTCTTTTAAAGCCCAGAAGCAGTTGAGGATCATTCAGCTTTCTAACTGAGGACTTGTTAAAGCCTTCATGCAGGAGGTACCAGCATGTTGGAACTCAGCCTACTACATGTTACAATGTCTGTTTGAGTAGTACAGACTGACTATGTCCTTCAAAGAGTAAGTGATACAACTGGGAAAAGCATGACCATGGAGATGGACAAACTTTTCCTTTTGCAACTTGCAAATTGCAGATTTTTGCAGAAATGTACTAATGTGTTACAGACAGATTCAGCAAATCCCAATGGGATCACAGTTGAGGTGCCTCCTCAATATTCATGAGGCAGGTTGCAATTTATGACCCATTGGGAATGGGCATTAACACAGAGATGGTGGCCTGCTGGGGCCAGAAGACCACCATTTCTGTGTTTGCTTTTAAATAAAGCAATGTTTTAAAAAATGCACCCCATTTTCCCTAAAGGAAAATAAAACTTTTAGGGTTTCATTTTTTAGTTGTAGGCAGTGGTCCAAGTGACCACTGCCTGCTCTTAATTTTTTTTTTTTCACTACCATTCACAAAGGGGAAGGGTTCCCCTGGGGACCATGTCACGTTTGCGAGTGGCTTACCATCTACTTGAAGTAAGCGGTAAATTGTGAATCTTTTGCAACCGCATTCCATTTGCAAAACAATTGTACATCCCACTGTGACTCACTATTAGGAAGGGATACCTTTGTCATGCCCCTTCCTAATAGCGACTCGCAAAACCTATTTTACAAGTTGGTAATAAGTTATTGAGTTTGTACATGCCAGAGGCTGTTTTTGCAGTCACAAACGGGCCAAATCATCATTTGAAACCACTAACAATGGTTGTACATTTGGCCCTAAATTCTTTTGAGTTTTTCACATGGCAAATCAGCAAGGAGGACAGTATGATGAGCCAAGCTATCCCAATGTTGTATCTGCTACAAGACTAGTTAAAAATTATGTCGCAAAGGTTCACCCATGTAAACAAAGAAGCATATGAGTTAGTTCAGAGCCTAATTCTTTGCTTGGCTACATCTGTGCCACAATACTTCATCCATGGTACAAAACAATACTGGCCACTTTCATTTCTTTTTCAGAAGAAGATGTTTCCCAAAACAAGACTTGGACTATTGAGCAAGTGACTGACCTGGAAGAAGAATGGCTGGAAGTTAAGGTCCCGGGCTGATGTTCCAACATGCTGCTTTCAACCTCCAGAGAGGGCAGTGCTGTTGTCTCACAGCAGCCAACACTGGTAACAACACCAGCAAATGCAGACTCAGACCAAACCACTGCTATAGCTTGCTTTCAAGTGGTAGGGCTTAAGTCAAATGCAAGGGCCAAGGCAACAGTGGTCAACAGCTACGTTGGTACTAATGACTATTTAGACAATAGTCCAAGACTACTTGGATGACCCAAAAGAGGTCTACCTGGATCAAACCCCATTGGTCTACTTCTTTGGAAAGATGCACAAATGGCCTGAAGTCAGCAAGTGAGCAACAAAGTAACTGGCTTGTCCCATAGCCAGTGTGTCTGCTTAGTGTGTATTCAGTGCAGCTCTGCAGTTGTCACTGACAGAAAGACCAGTTGTTTGCCTCAAAACATGTTGAGATGGACCATGACTAAAGTGAACCAACATTTAATACCACAGGATTACACTACTCCCAAAACAGCACAGAAGGAGGATGGGGGTGATTGGTCAGACTCAAGTGTGTTATCTACCCAACTTCTGGGTGAACCCCCTGCATTTGAGGATGAATTCTACTTCCCTGACTGAGTAGGCAACAATGGAACTTTCAGATTATTGTCAAACTGCTTTCTTAAATAAAAAATGGATATAGTTAGAAGAACAATTATATATTTTGGCCCATATTTATACTTTTTGACGCACACCTGCGCGGGGTTGCATCAAAAAGTATAGCGCCGGTTACCGCCATTCCAGGGCGCCAGCTGGGCCCCATATTTAAGAAATGTCGCAAGCCGGTGCTAAGGCCCAGTTAACGTAAAAATAAATTATGCTAACCGCGTAAGGGAGGCGCAGGGAAAACTGGAGGTTGTGCGTGACAGAATGGTGCTAGTCAGGTTAGAGTTAAAAAAATTACTCTAACCTGGCTAGCGTCATTTTTTTTAAGCACAACACCCATGGACATGACTCCTGTCTTAGTAAAGTCATGCCCCCAGCCAAATGGCCATGCCCAGGGCCATGCACAGTGCCATGCAGGGGGGCCCAAGTTAGGCCCCCCTATGGCACTTTGAAAATAAATAAATGAAAAGCACGAATTTTTAGAAGGGATGGCAGTAAGTGCCTTTAGATGCTCTATGCCACAACGCTAGTACCTATGATTTTTCAAAAAATAACTTAAATCATTGTTTTAACGTGTACTGCCTTTCCCTGAAGCTTACTGGTGATTTTAGATTTGTATCCTTGTAGTGATTTGCACTCACTGCTACCTGATTTTTTATGTTTTCGGCCATGCCAGTCTGTGTTCAGTGACCGACATTGCCGTTTTTTAGGCCACCATTTTTTCTTCCTATTTGGGGCACACTTCACTTCCGCCATCTTAGGAGGTCGGAAATCTAGTAGCTGACCTCTCAACTATTTTTAGCACGTGATGCTGCTGACACGCAGCGCAAATTTTGAGAAGGGGCGGCAGTAAGTGCCTTCAGATGCTCTATGCCACAATGCTAGTACCTATGATTTAAAAAAAAATAACTTCAATCATTGTTTTAACCTGTACTTCCTTTCCCTGAAGCTTACTGGTGATTTTAGATTTGTATCCTTGTAGTGATTTGCAAACACTTCTACCCGTTTTTTAATGTTTTTGGCCACGCCGGTCTGTGTTCAGTGACTGACATAGCCGTTTTTTAGCCCACCATTTTTCCTTCCTATTTGGGGCACATTTTACTGCCGCCATCTTGGGAGGTCGACTTTCTAGTAGCCGACCTCTCAGCTATTTTTAGCGTACGATGCAGCAGATGCGCTGTGGGCACGTACAAGGCAAGCCTGTCTGCGCTTGTCCCTGCCAGACCGGGCCCAGGGGCCAGCATTCATGCCCAATCAGGGCCCACGAGAATAGTGTATGATGCCAAGTTCCTTCATGCATGTAGGCCCGCCGCCTCCGAGACAGGACTGTATTGGCTGGAAGATACCGAAGCGGTACCTCTGCCCACAGACAGCCACACATTTCCTCAGAAAATCTCTGAGAGTAGGAGTGATACATTCCTAACTCAAAATAAATTTGTAAGCACTCTCTTCTTGGCTAATTGCAGATCTTTGGGGGCGCACAAATTAGATATTAATTTGCTCCAGAGTACACAGAGACCCTTAGCCCTATTCTTAACAGAGACTTGGCCCATGAGGGGTCAGGGCCTGACTTAGCACTGGCCCTGCCCAGTAACTACTTCATATCAAGATTGGACAGGGCCTCGGGGAAAGGAGGGGGAATTGCCATTATTTTTAAGGACACAGTGACAGTGTCTACCCACCCCCTTTCGCTGCCCGATTGTGAAAGTCTGCTTTTCTCAATTTATCTTAACCCTCAGTACACCCTGACAGACGCATTGATATATCGCCCCCCTGGTCCAGCACACCGGTTCCTCGATGCCCTTCCTGAGAAAGTCGCGGAGATGATATGCACTAGACCCAATTTCACAATTCTTGGGGATTTTAATGTTCATGGGGAAACTTTGAACAATGCCACTAGAAGCCTCTTGGACGACATGCAAGCTCTAGATCTGATTCAATTGATTAGAGGTCCCACCCACAATAAAGGGCATACCATCGACTTGGTTTTCAGTAATTCCCCTGAGTTAACTGCCCTCCCCCGTTCCCCTTGCATGATCAGATCATATGTTAATTCCGTTGACTCTTACTCTAAAAAAACATGTGAAGACTGCTCATATCAGACACCATCCTCAGAGACGTAAGCACTCGTTGAATGTCAATGAATGGATGGACTTCCTAAAGAACTCGATACCTATATTTAAGGGAAATATAGCAGACTCTTCAGCCGCCTTTAACAAGTGGATAACCAACAGCCTTGATGCCACTCTTCCATTGACATCAAGGACAGCTGGCAGGCAAAACAAAAAAGGGGCCCCTTGGTTTACCTCCCAGCTTCAAGTGCTAAAAAGATATTGTAGGCACCTCGAAAGAAAGTGGAGGAAATCCTATGACAATTCTGTTAAGAAAGAATGTAGGGATGCTATTAGGCGATTTCATGTTGAAATCAAAGCAGCTTAGATTAAATACTATGCGACAAGATAGAACAAACAGCTAACTCCCCCAAAGAAATCTTTCACATTCATAAAGAAATAGTATGTCCTCATGTTCAAACTGTGGACATAGAAGCCTCTGTTGAACACAGCAATAAGCTGGGCTCTTTGTGAATTGCAGACATATATTAAGCTTTCCCCAAACACTCCAATAGCACCTAGGAAGGGATCAGACAAGGAGCGATGAACAAAACCAGCCTAACCAGGATGCCGGCTCTTTCCACAGAAGCAACTATGAACCTTTTAAGTACTCTCAAATCTGGATCCCCTTTAGACCCTGCGCCCCCTTCAGTCCTAGTTCTGGGTGCATAAACAATAGTTCCTATCTTGGCAGACTTATTAAATCTATCATTAACCTGCAGTTCCCTGCCACCACAGTGAAAGCACCCAATTGTAAAACCGTTGCTAAAAAAATCTAATCTAGATCCCTCAGTGTTAAACAATTACAGGCCAATTTCTATGCTACCTACCGCTGCAAAAAGTTTGGAGAAACATGTGATTACTCATCTTTCGAAGTTTTTGGAGGATAGCCATATCCTTCACCCCTCTCAGATGGGTTTTAAACCCTCCCATTGTACAGAGTCAGCCCTGTTAGCAATGACTGAAGAAGTCAAAAAACGAATGGAGCAGGGCAAAGCATCTCCAATTGTGCTCCTTGACCTTAGTGCAGCTTTTGATACCGTTGATCATGGTATCTTACTCCACAGATTGAGGGAAATTGGAATCACTGGAAATGCTCTTAAATGGTTCACAGAATTTTTAGATGGTAGAACTTTTCAGATTCTAGATCGCTCTTTTCTTTCAGACAGTTTCAAGTGCCTTTGGGGAGTGCTGTAGGCCTCTTCATTAAGCCCTATGCTTTTTTATGTTCATATGATCTCCTTGGTGAAAATAGTTGAACCCTTTGGTCTCTCAGTGGTTTCCTATGCTGATGATACTCAGCCTGTAGTTTCTTTTTCCTCCCCTCAGGATTTCTTTGAATCTCAGCTTGACCCTTGTCTAAGGGCCGTCTCCAACTGGATGGTGGAGTGTAAGCTCAAGTTGAATGGAGACAAAACAGAGGTACTGATTATGGGCTATCATTCATCACCCTCTCAATTAATCCCTATCCTAGACTCTTTAGGTGATCTTCCACCGCCTAAGGACCATATTAAGAGCTTGGGTGTATGGTTAGATCCAGGGCTCACTATGGACTATCCAACAATGAAACTATCGTCTACTTGTGTCGGGATACTCAGACTCCTCAGAAAAGTTTTTAAAGTTCTCCTATTTATTGCCAAGAGGCTCATTGTGCAAGCACTTATCACTTTGCGGTTAGACTATGGAAATGCCCTGTTTCTAGGCTCACCCAAAAATATTTTTAAAAAGCTGCAGGCGCTCCAGAACACAGCGGCGCACCTTCTGTTTAACTTGCTCAGACATCACTTGGCCAAACCTGCCCTCACAGCCCTGCACTGGCTTCCCATCGAACAACGACTGCAGTTCAAGACTCTCTGCTGTATTCATAGAGCTCTTCACGCTAAGGGCCCCCTGCTCCTACAGAACCTAGCTACTTTTTATGAACCTAAGAGACGTCTTAGGTCTTCCTCAGCAGCAGTGGCAGGGATACCATCTATAAAAAAAGCCAGATGGGGCGGAAGATCTATGGCTTTTCTCGGCGCTAAGCTTTGGAACTCTCTGCCATCTTCTCTTCGGCGGACCAGACATGAACTAACTTTCCGTTGGCTCCTAAAAACCTGGCTGCTTTAACATCAGCGCCTTACGCCTATCTGATCAATATTTTTGCTGCAAAGCGCTGGGAAGCCTGAGGGAAGCTAAGCGCTATATAAATCCTATATAACATAACATAACTTACCTGGACTTACCAGGGATAGTTCCCCCCATCCTTAGGTGTCCTCCAGGTGTGGGTGTGGGTGGGTGGGGGTGTCCCTGGGGACATGTAAGGACACCTGTGGGCTGTTTCCATGGTCTCTGACCATGGAAAATGGCCCACAGGTCCCCTAAGGCTTGCCCATACCCAGGTGTTAAATAATGGCGCTAAGCAGGCCTAGCGCCATTATTTAAGGCCCTCTTCCTACCGTGCATAATTTTTGCACATGAGGATAAATAAGGCGCTAGGGTCTTTGTGTCATTTTTTGCCCAGGAATGCCTACCTTGCATCTCATTAACGCAATGTAGGTTTTTATGGTAAAAAATGATGCTAACTCCATAATGTTTGGCACTAGACAGGTCTAGTGTCAAAGCATAAATATGGAGTTAGGTTTGTGTCACATTAGCGTAAAAATAAAATGCTAATTCGACACAAACAGAGAATAAATATGGGCCTTTGTTTCTGACGTATGCAGCTCCTCCATTTATTCACATGTATGGACTGGATTGGAGTTGGACCAGTGTGCACAGAAGAAGTCTCTCCATTCACTTAAAGGACATGAAGACAATGTCTCCCATCCCTATCCTTCTTTTTTCTGTTCACTAGCTGGAATGCCCCATTAAAGATCATTTATTTATAAGACCACTACTGTTTGTTGGTTCAATGGAAAAAGAGGAGCACAATTGACAAAGTTGTTCCATCAGGCTTGCAACTGGTAGGTGTTGCACCAAGGAGTCATACATATTTCGTGAGTGTGAGTGTTGATGATTCATGTAGTGGCAGACTATTAGGGTGGTGTTTACTAATTTGTAAACTTGATTTTTACTATTTGCAATGTTTGGGGTCTGAAGGGTACTTCAGCCTGAATGTAAGTGCCCAATTCACATTTAGCTAGATTTACAAACATGGTCCACTCCTTGCTGTCTAGTTTTTTTCTGCTTTTCAGAAACAAGACCAGTCAGTTTAGTTAACAAATCTATACAAATATACAAAATGCTTAAATTCTTTTGCCTTTGTTTGTCAGCAACAGCAGTGCACTACAATCTCATTTAAGTCAGGAGTCAGGGCTCAGTGTAGGACTACCTCAACAGACAGAAGAAGGAAGTTATGAAGAATTCCTATCTATTTCAAAGGGAAACCAACATGTCTTAAGAGGCCTTCTCAGCCCTGTGGACTGGGGAGGGGTGTGTTGATTGTGGTTATGTTGAATAGTGTGCTGACTCAAAGGTCATACACCCCTAATTCAGTGTTTATGGTCGGGGGACTGTAACTGGAGATGTCACATGGTGGACAAAATTAATCTAAATGTTATGACAGTTGTGAGATTAATCAGCCCGATACATGCACCTACCTGTCTAGGAATGATTGTAAAATTGTTCTCACTTTTCAGTTAATGCACATGTGTTACAGCAGTCTGTGCTCTTGCTCTGTCTCTTGGTCCTCATGAAGCCTACCTTAGCCTTGACTCTACAGTATAAACATTCACTGTTTTTTAATCTACAGGCTTTCCCTTTTTCTGCATGGAAGCTCTGTGGCACTCCTGCTTACCTTACTGGCCAATTCAGCCATGCTCCAAGATGGACACTCTGGGAAGAAGAATGTAAATGCATCTCCCAGCTTGGCATTTATGTACAGTATCATTTTTCTTTTCTTAGCAATCTTAGGCCCATATTTATACTTTTTTAGCGCCACATTTGCATAATTTTTTTATGGAAAATCATCGCAAACTTACAAAATACAATTGTATTTGTAACTTTGCGCTGCTTTTGCATAAAAAAATAACGCAAATGTGGCCACAAAAAAGTATAAATATGGGCCTTAATTTTTAGACAGAACAATTAGATAATAACTTGGGTCTCTGGGGCTGTTTGCAACACATTTATTAAATGAACTGTGGCATTCCTTTATTTCCTTCCACAACAGATTAGATGATTATATGCTTTTCATCAACTTATTGAATATTGTTGTTGTGTTTCTCTTTGTCACAAGGGTCCCCAACACCCCGTTCTCATCATTCATCAAATCCCAAGGTTGTGTGATATATTGAGGTATGACTTATGAATTTGCATCGTAAATGGATTACACGCTTCAGGGGGGATGAGATAAAAGCAACACCAACTCATTGTGGGACCTTCTCACCTGAACAATACAATAGCTCATGCCATCCCCATTTACTAACCCTACCTATGAACCTATGTTAGTTTATGTTTGTGCTAAAACTACACAAATATATATATATATATATATATATATATATATATATATATATATACAGAGAGAGAGAGAGAGAAGTATTAGTAGGAACTATCTCATTGACTGAACTGAGATTGCCTTTACAAGGAATAAAAATGTATGCAAAAATATGATTACTAAAAAGCAAGAATCATTGGCAGTGATAAGGACACCTGGCTTCACACCATCCAGAAAATGTAAAGCCGTACATACAGCAAAAGGGTCCAGTCCTTGAATATAAAGATAGTGAAAGGATTTTCCTGTAATTCCGATTTTTGTGTATATGCGCTACGTTGCCCATGCAATTTGATATACATTGGCAACACTATACACAGGGCTAAAAAATGGGTACTGGAACATATGCCACTTACCGCCACGCCAACTTCCGCCAAAATACCGCCGCCGTGGTGGATATCCATTCACCATATTATGACACACACACACCAATCCGTCAGTATTCAGCCACATACACAAATCCACCACAGCAAAGGTCAGTGATAAACTGGTGGTGTCAAAACCCACACTGTTACGCCAACAGAACAATACCCACCACACACGCAAACAAAACAGCACCACATTGGACAATTCAAACAACACACACCTGACACCCATATACACAGCACACCCACCCACTCACACCACTATAAAACACACACCCACATTACCCGCAACCCTTTACCATTACAAACAATTGCCACCAGAGAGAGACAGCAAGACCACAGACACAACCAGAGCCACACACTACTCATACCTATACAACACTCATGCACCCACATCACACACCCCAACACATTACTCAACACACCCTCACCTACGCACCTTACACAACACAAATGGCACCACAAAGACACCCCTGATTCACAGAGGAGGAGCTAAGGGTCACAGTGGAGGAAATCATCAGGGTAGAGCCTCAGCTATTTGGAGCACAGGTGCAGCAGATATCGATAGCTAGAAAGATGGAGCTATGGTGTAGAATCGTGGACAGTTTCAACGCCGTGGGACACCACCCAAGAACTAGGGATGACATCAGGAAGAGGTGGAATGACCTACTGGAGAAGGCACGTTCCATAGCACCAAGACACCAACTCGCGATCCAGAGATCTGGCGGTGGACCCTCCTCCCCCATAACTCACAGCATGGGAGGAGCAAGTCTTGGTAATCCTGCATCCTGAGGGCCTGGCCGGAGTAGGAGGAGGACTGGACTCTGGTAAGTCAACTCTCTGCTATTATTACCCCCTACCTGCATGCCATCACATACCCCCACCCTCACTCCCATCACTCCACCACTACCTACACACCCACCAGCACATCTCACTCATCCCAATGCCAAGCTCTGCATGCTTCACAATGCATGGACACCCCTCACAGCCCTGCATGGACACTCATCACAAAAGCATGCACACTAAAGAGAACTAATTATCCCACCATACACCAACGTACACAAGTGAAAGTTGCCAGGGCTAATGCAACCAAAGAGGGCAAGTCACAGATGCACAATATGTCAGACACAGAGACCATAACAAATCATTTACATCCCCACAGGTACCCCAGCCAATGTAACCGGAGAGGACGTGCCAGCACTATCCAGTCCCCCACCTTAAGAGGCCCACAGTAATGACAGCAACTCTGGTCTTCAGGATCTGGATAACCAACCTGGCCCATCAGGGACCTCTGGGCAGTCAGTTACCCAGGCCCAGTCACACACCACCACAGAGCCTCCCCATCAGAAAAAAAACACCACCACAGCACCCACCCAGCATACCCATACCTCTGTCCCCAGGACACGTCAATCAGCAGTGTGTCCACCTCTACAGGGACCCCAGGGCACACCTTAAACCCATGACAGAAAGGGACCTGGGGTCAGTGGCAGGGGCACACAGTTCAGGGGACAGAGGGACAGGCTAACAGGGTAACTGGGAGGACTGGTGTGTGACAGGGGGAGGACAGGCCCAGGGAACCGACTCTCCAGGAGGCACTTGCAGAGATCCTGGGAGCATATCAGCAATTCCCAGGACACAATGAGTCAGATCACCGGCGGCTGCAGGAGGGACAGTACCAGGGGATCAGGGAGGACTTGCAGGCCATCAACAACACCATGATCTCCATAGCAGGGGTGCTGGCAGACATGGCCAGTATTATGAGGGAGGCAGTCACACAACAGCGGGCCCCTGCCACTAGCCAGATGTCTGAACAGCTTTCCACCTCTGCTGCCGCTAGTGGTCAGAAGGCCCCTCCACAGGACTCACAGGCCACCAGCACCCCTCCCCCTGCAGAAGGGGAACCACCCTGCAAACGTTCCCTGTGATCCAGACAGAAGCCAGAGGCTATTGCCAAGACCCAGCCAGGAAATAATACTCTCCTGATTGTCACCCTTATGTCCCACCCTGTCACCCTGTCCACCTTTAACTGCCATTGCTCCCCTTCCTATGTCCCCTTGGACAATGCATCTGTGCTACAAATAGACTGGAACAATACCCTGGACTTTCCTCCATCATCACCACATCCCATTGCACTTGCCACTCAAAATCTTAGTACTTCAATAAACACCCTTGCACAAAAAGAGAAGTTTGGAGTATGTCAAATTTTTCTAGTATGTATTCATTTCAAAAGGTACAAATGTTGCAATTCAACTGTACAGAAAATGAGCATAGGATAATGACCTGTAGCTGGCTGCAGTGATCACACCAGGAACATATGTGAGGGTACCAACATCTGTAAAATGAATTTTCAAATGGTACAGTAAGTGGGCATAGAAGTGGGAAATAGCAGCATGCCAGTGCCACATAAATTTGAACAAATGCAATAGAAATATGAAGTAACACTGTCTTACCTGTGTGTCATTGGAAGTATTATCTGATCACTGATGTTCTGTTTTCCTCATCCTCATCCTCTGCCTCCTCATCCTCACTGTCCACAGGGTCTACTGCTGCCACACGGGCATCCCCAGCCTCCTCCTCCTGCAGAAAAGGCACATGGCGTCTCAGCGCAAGGTTGTGCAACATGCAGCATGCCACTACTATCTGGCAGACCTTCTTGGGTGAGTAACACAGGGATCCACCTGTCAGATGGAGGAATCTGAACCTGGCTTCAGGAGGCCAAAGGTCCTTTCCATCATCCTTTTGGTTCGCCCATGAGCCTCATTATAACGTTCTTCTGCCCTTGTCCTGGCATTCCTCATAGGGGTCAGCAGTCATGATAGGTTGGGGGTAACCAGAGTCACCTGCAAATATTGAGGGACAACATTTAGACACACACTATCCTATATGGCCAACACCATACCCATACACCAACATATACTGGGTGGGAACCAGGGCGCACATATTAGCCACACCCTGTGCCTCTGTAGTTGGCCCATCACTTTTGGGTTGCTGCTATTCCTCAGGACAAACTCATCATGCATCGACCCAGGATACTTAGCATTGACGTGGGAGATGTACTGGTCCGTCAAGCACACCATCTGTACATTCAGAGAGTGGAAACTCTTACGATTTCTGAACACCTTTTCATTCTGACGGGGGTGCAAATGCAATACGTGTTCCATCAATCACCCCAATTATGTTGGGGATATGTCCCACTGCATATAACACTCTGCCTTCACTGTGACCAAATCTTCAACCTGGGGAAATGCAATGTAGCTGCACATGTGGTTAATCAGGGCAGACATTACTCTTGTTAGCACTATTGAGAACATTGGCTACGACATTCCTGCTACCAAGCCCACTGCCACTTGGAAAGAAGCAGTTGCCAGGAAATGGAGCACTGATAGAACTTGCACAACAGGGGGGATCCCAGTGGGGTGATGGATAGCAGATATCAGGTAAGAATCCAATTGGGCACACAGCTCTGTGATTGTAGAGCTGTCGAGTCTATAGGTGAGGATAATGTGCCTGTCCTCCATTGTTGCCAAGCCCACCAGGGGTCTGTATACGGGTGTGTGTCTCCATCTCCTATTCATCATCAGCAGTGGCAAAAGACTAAGGAGCCGGTCACAAACTGAACAATGGGGCTACAACAGAACTTTGCATGCTGTTAACTTGTAATGGGTAAGTGTGATTTGTACAGTATGCCCAGTGACGTAGCAAATAATCAGGGCCTGCTCCCCCTGCCCCACTGAAATGGCATCCGCCTGTCCTGTGTGGAAAGACAGGTGGAAGTGAGATAATTCCACTGATGTTGTGCGCTGTTGCAGGAGGCTGTTGGGAACCGCCGTGCAACTCCTCATTCGATAACATTGAGCCATGTGCGTTACAGTGGCCAATGGTGATCTACGCCGGTGGTGACGGTATGCACCTTCACGGACGTGACCCCCATTTTCTATCTGATTCCTCACTTGCTACCTGATTTTCAACAGGAGAGGACCTATACTGCATGAGCTGCTGTGACCTGTGTCTGGAACCTACCAGGGCTCGTGTGACTGGGGAAAGGGCCCCAGCCTTCACTTCGATGGAGTTGGGGAGACTAGTGGATGGGTCCCTACCCCAGTACGGACTGCTGTGTGGGCCTCTAGACCAACAGGCGAGTTCACTGTGGGCAAGATGCATGTGGCATGAATGCAAGGAGTGGTGTGTGTAAGGGGGTGGGTGGATGTCCTCCGGGCGGCGTATTGGTTGTGCTCTGGGCTATGTGTGTGCAAATGGTGATGTGAAGGGGCATGGTGGGCCATACGTGTAACAGGCAGGACTGTTTGACTAATTCTCTTTTCCTGTGTGTATTTCCTCTGCAGGTCAGCGCCCATCAAAAGAAGGGTATATGGTGTACCATCGCCAAGGACATGTGGACCCTGGGGGTCTACGGCAGGCGGAGCACCCACTGTCGGAAAAGGTGGGAGGACCTAAGATGCTGGGCACGGAAGACGGCGGTGGCCCACCTGGGGATGGCCCCCCAATGAGGAAGGGGTGCCCATCAAACCCTGACCCCCCTGTTGGCCCGCATACTGGCGGTGGCCTCTCCTGAGCTGGATGGGTGCTTGAGGGCATCACAGCAGCCCCAAGGGGGTGAGTACAGTGCCCGTCATTACTACTTTAGCATGGTAGGGTAGTAGCTGGGTGAGGAATGTGTGTCAGTGGTTGCCCCTAGGCCAGGCCTCACATTGCAGCATAGGTCCCCTGGTGGCTAGGGTTCTGAATGGATAATCCTGCTACCTAGCTCATAGGCATGCACTACTGATCAAGGCTGGGTGGGTCCCATGTGTGCTGCATTTGGCGGGGTGTGCCCCTCCACATGCCTTGGCTGCTAACTGTTTCTCTGGTAGTGCTGTGGCATATTGTGTAGGGCTTTTCCCTGTGTGTGAGGGTACTGTGTACACCAACAGTGGTGTTGGTGCAGCCATTGACCAAGTCTATCCTTTGTATGTTCCCCCCCCTTTTTGTTTTGTCACCCTGTCCTCATGTGCATTAGCATCATCTGGCAGAGGAGCAGAGGCACTGGTGACAGAGGGAGCTGCATCCCACAGGACCCAGGAGGCAGAGTCCACCGACACTGAGGGCACTAGTGGGATGGAGGGCAAGAGGAGCACCACAGCGGAGACTGGAGGTGACAGTTCTGAGACAGATACCTCCTCTGATGGAAGCTCCCTGGTGGTGGCGGACACCTCTGTGACCACCCCAGCTACAGGTACAGCAGCCATCCTCCGTACCAGCACCGCCCTCCCAGCAGCCCCTCAGTGAGTTGCCCGGGTTGCTCACCCAGGAGGGTGGGCATCTCCTTCACCCCAGGCACCTCAGGCCCTGCCCCAGTTATCCCTGCTGCCCTGAATGAGGAGGCTATTGACCTCCTGAGATCCATCTCTGTAGGGCATTCAACCTTTGTGAATGTCATCCAGGGGCTGGCAGCACAGATGCAACAGACTAATGCATTTCTGGAGGGCATTCACACTGGATTGGCGGTCGAACAGAGATCGATTCAGGCTCTGGCCTCCTTTCTGATGGCAGCCATAGTCCCTGTTTCTACCCCCCCCTCCAACTTCCTCTTCCCAGTCCCATTCTCCTCAACCCCAACCCATCCCAAGCACATAGGCAGACGAGTATGCACACAAGACAACACACAAGAGTGGTACAGGCAAACACAAGCACCACACTTCATCCCACTGGCACTCACACAAACACCATCCATACGCAGACACACCAACATCCACTATTCCCACTGTCTCCCCCTCCTCCTCCTCCTTCACCTCCCTCCCAATTCCATCTACGCTCACACCTGCATGCACTACATCATCATCGACTACCAACATCATCACCACACCAAGCAGAACACACACCTCACTGGCAGACACCTCCACAACAGCCATGCACACGTCCCCTGTGTCATCTCCCACTGTGCCTGTCCCCCCCTCCTAAGGTACACATACGCAAGCACTCAGACACCGAACAGCCATCCACCTCACTACAGCATTCAGGCCATGCACCTGCACCCAAAATTGGCACAGAGACACCTCCAACAACCACTCCCTCTTCCTCCACTCCCATTCCTTCTCCCTCTTTCCACCCCAATGTCCCTAAAAAACTGTTCCTATCCACCATTGACCTCTTCCCTACCCCCCCATCTTGCACATATGGCTATGTTGGGAAGAACCCAGCCAGGCTACTCAGCCACCAAATCCAAGGGCCCAGTGGTCACCACACCCACTCGTGGTGGAAAAGGATCCAGGCCACATGCCCTGAAGGTGAAAGAGCCTGCAACAAGCATCCTTAAGGGACAGGAGCCTGCCCCAGCTGCTAGAAAAACCAGGGAGCCTGCCCCAGCAGGCAAGATGGTAATGGAGCCTGCCCCAGCTGCCAGAAAGAGCAAGGAGCCTGCCCCAGCAGCTGCTAAGACAGTAAAGGAGCCTGCCCCAGCTGCGAGAAAAGGCAAGGAGCCTGCCACAGCAGCTGCTAAGAAGGTAAAGGAGCCTGCCCCAGATGCCAGGAAGAGCAAGGAGCCTGCCCCAGCAGCTGCTAAGAAGGTAAAGGAGCTTACTCCAGATGCCAGGAAGAGCAAGGAGCCTGCCCCAGCAGCTGCTAAGAAGGTAAAGGAGCCTGCCCCAACTGGCAGGAAGAGCAAGGAGCCTGCACCAGCAGGCAGGAAGAGCAAGGGGCCTGGGGAAGGAACTGTGACAGAGCCCCCACTACCAACTATGGTTGTGCAGCCGTCCGAGGCTGCAGGCGATGGGCAGGAGGCTCCCCCACCAGCAGCACCACCACCTCCAGTGGGCACCTTTCTCAGGCTGCAGGGGATACGCAGGAGCCGCCCCTCACCAGCAGCAGCAGCACCACTTAGCAGCCGTCACCACCGGTGGACGGTATGTAATCCTACTTCCATGGGCTGCTGTGCGGCCTGCCCCCTGCAAATCCAGTGGATATGACACCCACTTGAGAGACTGTGACTTTGCACTCCCCAGGATCAAGAGCACAAGGCACAAGGCCCCTTCCAGAACCAGTGGGTAAGACACTCACATAGCCAAGATACCCCAGGATCAAGAGCACAAGGCACAATGCCCCCTCCAGACCAGTGGGTAAGACACCAACATAGCCAAGACTCCCAAGGATTAACAGCACATGGCACAATGCCCCCTCTAGAACCAGTGGCTAAGACACCCACATAGCCAAGCTACCCAGGATCAAGAGCACAGGGCACAATGCCCCCTCCAGAACCAGTGGGTAAGACACCCACAAAGCCAAGACTCCCCAGTATCAAGAGCACAGGGCACAAGGCCCCCTCCAGAACCAGTGGGTAATACACCCACATAGCCAAGACTCCCAGGGATTAACAGCACAGGGCACAATGCCCCCTCCAGAACCAGTGGCTAAGACACCCACATAGCCAACCTACCCCAGGATCAAGAGCACAGGGCATGATGCCCCCTCCAGAACCAGTGGCTAAGACACCCACATAGCCAAGATACCCCAGGATCAAGAACACAGGGCACAATGCCCCCTCCAGAACCAGTGGGTAAGACACCCATATAGCCAGGACTCCCCAGAATCAAGAGCACAGGGCATGATGCCCCCTCCAGAACCAGTGGCCAAGTCACCCACTCAAGACATTGTGGCCCTGCACTACCTGGGACCAAGCACAGGGCATGTTGCCCCCTCCAGAGCAAGTAAGCAAGTCACCCACCTGAGAGACGGTGGTGTTGCACTCCCCAGAACCAAGCACAGGTGTGTTGCCTCCTCCAGAGCAAGTGGGCAAGTCACCCACTCAAGAGACTGTGGCCTTGCACTTCCTAGGACCAAGCACAGGGCATGTTACTCCCCTCCAGAGCAAGTGGGCAAGTTGCCCACTAAAGAGACTGTGGCCTTGCACTCCCCAGGATCAAGCACAGGGCATGTTGCCCCCTCCAGAACCAGTGGTGTTGTTCCATCTCCCAGCTGAGGTGCCCCTCCATCCCCCTGAGGTGCCTGCCTATTTATCAACTGATGCCCCTGCAGTGTTCTCTCTGTGTTGATGCAGGTGACATGTGTGGCCTTGGACTTAGGCCTGTGGCTGTTTGGCCTACGAACATTGTGGACTGGGCTGTGTCCCTTTTTATGTGCATATATATCTATTCTCTTGCCTAAATTATTTTATCTTGATGTGTTGCTCTTATTCCATTCACTTTTTCAAAATTGTTTTGTCCTTGCATTATTTATTGGAGTTGCGGGGTAAAATGTTTTAGTAATACAGCTGATTGTGTGTATTGTGGTGGGGTGTGTGTGTGTTGTGTGCGTGTGTCACTGCTGTTCCCCCCTCCCTTGTGTGCTAAGTGGCTGTACTCATCGTCGTCTTCTTTTCCGGCGTTGATGTTCATGGTGGAGCAGCACGTAGAAGATCATGGGGAAGACATGCAGCTCGGGCTCCATGGCGGCGTGGTTGTTCCCTGTGTCTCCAATGGTGAGTCCTTTCCCTTCTGAGCTCAGTTTCCGCCAGGCTTTTGATGTCGATAGTAGCACCCCAGAAAAGGTGGTGGATTGATGTGTCTTAATATGGTGGGTAGAACATTGTCTTCCGCCTAGCTGTAGGCAGCTACCACCGTGGGGGCTGTTGTTTCTTGCCTGGTGGTTGGTGTGGTACATTGGCTGTCTATCGGAGATCTTTCCGCGATGGTCATAATTTAGCGGCAATTACTGCCGGTCTGTTGGTGGTATTACCGCCACTTTAACACCAACCGCCAGGATTGTAATGAGGACCTATATGTTTTCTACTGGTATTGGGATCACTGTAGAGATGCTGCCTGACTGCTTGACCTAAGAAAGTTTTTTCAAATTCATTGCATCTTGTGTTGTCTTTTGTTCAAATTGTGAAAATGCTTTATGAGTCTGGGTTTGTATAATGTTGTTCAGTATATGTATACTCCCTCCAGGTCCAGTAGATGAGGTATTATACCTGGAACATGTTTTCAGCCTACTGTGGCTGTACCATCTACGAGGTTATATGCCTGAGACCCTGGGCACCTTTAATTTATTATTTGTGCAATTCACTTTTTATATTCTTTTTGTTTAATGGTTGTCTGATGCCAGTGCCCACTGGGGCTGTATTTCTATTGATTTTGATGGGGGATCACCCTGGCATATGAGGTGGCCCTATGTGATACAACCATCCGGTATTTATTTTCTTTATGGGCCCAACAGGCTGTTTGTATTAGCATATTATTCCTGCCTCATTATTTTAGGTAACTTCATTGAATTCAGAGGCACAAATGAATCAATGCTAACAGTTGTGATTCACTGGTTCTCTGTCCCAAATGCATCAATCCATTTGCCAACTGGGTGGAAATGCTGTGGAATATTGATAATTATTTGATGTTTATTTTGTTTATTTCATTTTCTATGTGACAGCATGAGAGGCTTTATGTGAAGAGGCTTGTCAAAAACATTTCAAGATGGCGCCTTACTTTGCAGATCTCCGCAGTCTTTCATTTGTGTTGGTTGACATTCTCACTTGATTTACTACCTGTCCTTTGTGTTCACTATTCACTCGTGATCAAGACACCTTTGTGTGTCGAAACGCGCTGAGTGCGGTGCAAATAAACTTCACTACTTTATTAACTGCCAGGAGTGCTTGTAGCCTAATTCCTAATTGCAGAGAAAATTGCTGCTTTGATGTTTTGGATTGTACCAGAGTACAAACTGCAGTTTGGGGGCTCCAAAGCTTGTAGGAGACATTGGACTGGTTTATATATATGGAATACAACATTCTCCATTCTGTTAACCCTTATTATGGTAGTTGCCAGAAATCTGGGTAGTGTCACTTTGACAAGCACTTGACTTTAAGCAATTTTTGCACAGACAAATTAACCTTTAGGGCAACTGAAATATGTATTGTAACGTGGAATACTGTACCTCACGTATAGATGCCCTCCATACGTGATCCATAATGCATGACTGGTGCTGACTGTGTAAGTTATCATACCAAAAACATTGTTTGCACTTTATGCAAATTTTGCACAAGTAGCTTCATCTGACTGCCTCTTGCAGGGTCAGCTTGATTAGGCCCGGGTGTAGAGCTACACTGCACCGGTGGAGTTTGCAGAATTTGGGCACTTCATGCTACAAGGACTAGCATGGAGTTCCCGAATTCCGCATTCCCACGTGGAGCAGAGTGCATTTGCATGTGCTATGTTGAGTTTTGCTGCTCTTGAGTGCCAGACTACTCCTGGGCTGCTAGCGAGGGTGTGCAAGACTTTGATGTCGCTCGTCCTATTTCCAGTCGCATGAGCAAGTCTTTCGCATTTACTCACACTTCTTCCAGGCATGAGGCCAGCAAAACAGTCCCATTCTCAAGCACATATGCATCTGGAATAGATTCTCTACTCAAGATACATCTCATTCAGTCAAACAGTACTTTTTTGGTGTATTTCCTTCTCCAATGGGTCCTCCAAGTTCTTTTTAGATTGAAAAGCCTTTTTTTGCAAACAGGAAGGAAGTGCCCCAGAGACTCCAAATTACTGTTCCTGTCCAGTAGGCTTCTCCCAGTAATTTGTCCATCTCCTAGTTACTTTTCATTTGGAGTTCATGGTAGAAGGATCACTATCATTGTCTCCTAGATATAACTTTGGACTTAATGACTTTGTTTTTGTGAGCTCACACACGTTCCAAAACTATTGATTAAGGGTGTTGTTTGATTGTTTTGGCATGCACCAATATTTCTTTCTACTTTAATTTTGATTTTTAAAATGTATAGTCATGGGTAGCCTGGAGTTTAGGTATGGGTTTAGTAATTTATTTTACATTTCATTGATTTTTAAGCTTGTGTAAAGGAAAATTGTTACACAGCTCAGTACCTGTCCTTTCCTACATGTTTGTAACATTTGAAATATGATTTTAATATATGATTTAGATTTCCAAAGGGACATCTAGCCAGTAGGGCCAGTACCAGTAGCTATCAGTGCATGAAATAAATATTTCATATATGGTATAACTTTGTAAACCTTCATTTAGGGCAGGAATGACATAGGATCAATTTAAAAATGCTGGCTATTGTTTGCATTTCATTTTTTTGTGTGCAAAAAGTGTATATGTTGTGTGGCAATCTTTTATGGCATAGGAGGATGTGTGTACTGTTATTGTGACATTTTTATAGCTGAGTTAATTTTTGTGTTTTACATTGTGGAATAGTGTTTCTTCAGTGTTATCACCATGCCTCCTGATGGCCAGAGTGTGTGTGTATGTGTGTGTTTGTCATCGTCCAACATGTGTCTTTGTTCTCCATGCCCTGTGGGCAGGGGCAATTTTGTGTAGTCTGTGTCCATAGGCTTGCATGGGTTCTTTACTCTTCATGCCTCCTTGTTTGCTGTTGTTGTTTGACTATGTGGCTGGTGGCCATTTTTTGCATTGAGTCAGTTTGTCATTTTTATAGGCTTGCAAGTGTTGTTTGTTCTCCTTGTTCCTTGTTGTTGTTTGACCATGTGGCTGGCAGACATTTTGTGCATGCAGCTAGTGTTCCTTTGCCATAGGCTTATATGTGTTCTTTCTTTGTTCCCCATGCCTCCATGCCTCCTTGCTCCATGTTGTTGTTTGACCATGTGTCTGGTGGCTATTTTGTCCATCCAACTAGTGTCCCTTTGCCATAGGGCTGCATGTGCTCATTGTTTGCCATGCCTCGTCTCTGCTTGTTGTTGTTTTACGATGTGTCTGGCAGCCATTTTGGGCATCCATCCAGTGTGTCTTTGCCATAGGCTTGCATGGGTTCTTCTTTATTCCCCATGCCTCCCTGCTCCTTATTGTTGTTGTGTGACATTGTGGCTGGTGGCCATTTTGTCCAGCCAGTGTCCCTTTTCCTTGGGCTTGTATGTGTTCTTTGTTTATCATGCCTCGTTGTATCTATGCCATAGGCTTAGATACAAACATAGTTAATCATGATCATTTGATTGTTTTAAGTTTATATTTTAATTTAATAATTGTATTGTCTATTTTATTTTTTGTTTACATTTTTATTCTATGTTTTAATTTATTTTTTTAATTGTTTTTACTTTATTATTTTTAAATTCTTGTTTTTGTAAAAAAATGTATTTTAGTTTTTAACCTCGTCGCTGCCAGGCCTTTCCCCTCTCCTTGCCAAAGCCTTTCTTTTTTTGCTATTTGGGGTAGCTTGCGCTTAGGCCCTCCTAACTTTTTGTCCACATAAGCTACTCATGCAAAATGTGTGTCCTTTTTTCCAGCATCCCAGGGATTCAAGAGGGACACAGAGTTTTTTAATTTCCCTGGAGGAGACCAAGAAATTAGCCAAAATACAGCTAAAATTTAGTTTTTTTCAAAAAAATTGGACAAAAGTGCTGCAGAAGAAAGCATGTGATTTTTTCCATGAAAAATGCATCAACAAAGGGCTTTACAGTGCTAAAATCACCATCTTCCCAGCTTTCATGAACATGCAGACTTGAATCAGAAAAATACATTTTTCAACACAATTTTGGCATTTTACTGAGACACGCCCTATTTTTACTATTTTTTGTGCTTTCAGCCTCCTTCCAGTTAGTGACAGAAATGGTGGATCCTGGACAACTAAACATTTCCGAAAAGTAGACACAACTATGAATTCAGCAAGGGGTCCACGTTTTCTTCTATAACCTTTTCCAGCTATGGCAGATTTTTTAAAGCAATATACTTTTACATTTGCAGGACTCTTCTGTTTGCATGGATATATAGGGCTTGTAGGTTCATCAAGAACGCAAGGTACACAGAGCCAATAAATGAGCTGCACCTTGCAATGGGTTTTCATTGTATGCCAGGTACACAGCAATTAATTTGGTGAAATATAAACAGTGAAAAGTAGGTATCAAGGAAACCTTTGTATTTCCAAAATGGGCACAAGATAATGTATTGAAAAGCAGTGGTTATTTGCACATCTCTGAGGGGTGCCCATACTAACATGTGAATCACAGTGCATTTCTCAAATAGACGTCTTTTTTACTCACTGTCTTACATTTGGAAGGAGAAAATGTAGAGAAAGACAAGGGGCAATAACACTTGTTCTTCTATTCTGTATTTCCCCAAGTCTCCCGATAAAAATGGTACCCTACTTGTGTGGGTAGGCCTAATGCCCGCGACAGGAAACGCAACATAGACACATCACATTTTTACATTGAAATCTGACGTGTTTTTTGGAAAGTGCCTAGCCGTGGATTTTGGCCTCTAGCTCAGCCGGCACCTAGGGAAACCTATCAAACCTGTGCATTTTGGACAACTAGACACCTAGGGAAATCTAGGGTGGGGGTAACTCATGGGACTCTCACCAGGTTCTTTTACTCAGAATCCTTTGCAAACCTCAAAATCTGGCAAAAAAAATACTTTTCCCTCACATTTCGCTGCTGCAAAATTCTGGAGTCTGAGAGGAGCCACGAACCTGCTTCCACCCAGCATTCCCCCAGGTCTCCCAATACAAATGGTACCTCACTTTTGTTGGTAGGCCTAGTGCCCACAACAGGAAATGCCCCAAAACGCAACATGGACACATCAAATGTTTACATTGAAAACTGATGTGTTTTTTGGAAAGTGCCTAGCTGTTGATTTTGGTCTCTAGCTCAAACAGCACTTAGGAAATCCTACCAAACCTGTTTATTTTTTTTAATTAGACACCTAGGGGAACCCAGGATGGGGTAACTTGTGGCGCTCTCACAGGTTCTGTTACCCATAATCCTTTGCAAACCTCACAAATTGGCAAACAAAATTTTGGTGATAGAAAGTTCTTGGATCTGAGAGGAGTCACACATTTTCTTCCACCCAGTATTTCCCCAAGTCTCCAGATAAAAGTGGTACCGCACTTGTGAGGGTAGGCCCAGTGCCCACAACAGGAAATACCCCAAAACACAACATGGACACATCACATTTCCCCCAAGAAAACTGATCTGTTTTTTGTAAAGTACCTAACTGTGGATTTTGGCCTCTAGTTCATCCGGCAGCTAAGAAAACCTAGCAAACTTGGATATTTCTGAAAACTAGACACCTAGGGGAACCGAGGATGGGGCAACTTATGACACGCTCACCAGGTTCTGTTACCCAGAATCCTGAGCAAAACTCAAAATGTGGCAAAGCAACACTTTTTCCTCCCATTTCGGTGCTGCACAGTTCTGGAATCTGAGGGGAGCCACAAACTTCCTTCTACCTAGCATTCCCCCACATCTCCCGATAAAAATGCTACCTCACTTGTTTGGGTAGGCCTAGTGCCTGCAACAGGAAATGCCCCAAAACACTACGTGTACACATCAAAAATATCAACCACAAAACTACTTGTTTTTGCAGGGGGCAACCTGTGTTTTTGGTCCTGGGTTCAGCACCCATCTAGGGAAACCTTAAAAACTCAGACATTTCTAAAAACTACACACCTGAGGGAGTCCAAGGAGGTGTGACTTGCATGGATTCCCCAGGGTTTTCTTACCCAGAATCCTCAGCAAACTACAAATTTAGCAAACAAATGGAATTTTCCCCACATTTCTGTGTGGGATCACTGCACCAGCACAAATATCCTGCCACCCAAAGTTCCCCTGAGCCTCCTGATAAAAATAATACCTCACTTGTGTAGATGGACCAAGTACCTGTGACAGGCAAGAGCCAAAAACATGTCAAAATTGAGGGGGAACCAAAGCGGGTCCAAAAGGGCAGTTTGAAAAAAAATGTTTTTAGGCTGACAGATGGGGCAGAATTTTTATTGGTATAGATGTGACAATACTGGGTGGTAGGAAGTTTGTGGATTCCTGCAGATTCGAAAGTCTCCATCACAAAAATGTGGGGAAAATGTGTGATTTCAAGCAAAGTTGGAGGTTTGCAGAGCATTGTGTATAAGAAAATGGTGCGGGGTGCATGTGAAGTACACCACCCTGGACTCACCCAGATGTTTAGTTTTCAGATGTGTCTAGGTCTCATAGATTTTTCTACATGGCAGCATCCCAAATTCCAAAAGGTGCAGCCCTCACATTAAAAGTGGGACGATTTTGTGAGTTAGCCAATCTCTCATGCCCCAGATGTAAAACGAAAACAATCAAATGTCCTCTTCCTTGCTGTTGGGATAAGACCTTTTAGTGTGCAGGGGGAGAGTTGAAAGACTGTTACCCCCTTCAGTTGGGGTGGGGGCATAACCATGACCATACTGGTTGGTAGCCACCACCCCACTATTTTTTTTTTAATTCCCTGGCATCTAGTAGGCCTTCTGTACCCCTGGTGAGTGGATCGGGGATAAGTGCCTCAACTGGCTACTGGTGGGCAGAATAACTTTGTCCCCATTTATCTGGGATGAGGGTATAGCCATACCCCTACCCTCTTTTTTTAAAAACAATTCTTCCATGGTGTCTAGTGGGCTTTCTGCCTCCTTGGGGGCAGATGGGCCTTACAGAAATAGGCTGATCTGCCCCAAAGGGGCAGAAATGGCCAACAGTAACATGCCCCTAATTTGGAGCGACCCTTGACCAAGGGGTTGCCCAACCTCAAACAAAACACACACACATACCAACCCTGGTGCCTAAGGGGTTTCTAATAAAAATAGGACAATCTGCTCCGAAGGGGGGCAGTAATGGCCTAAAATAAATTTGCCCCCCAGAGGAGCGACCCTTGTCTCAGGGGTCATTCCCTATCTGTAAAAAATAAAAATAATAAAATCCCTGGTGCCTAGTGGTTTCTGCCCCTCTTGGGGGAAGATCGGCCTACATAAATTAAGCTGATGGGGGCAGAAATGGCCTAAAATAAGTTTTCCCCTCAAGGGAGCGACCCTTGCCTAAGGGGTTGCTCCTCTAAGGGGTCGCTCCCCTCACTGGAATTTGTGCCTAGTGGTTTCTGCCCTCCTAGGGGGCTGATTGGCCTAAGAGAATAGGCCGATCCGCCCCAAGGGGGGCAGAAATGGCATGAAATACATTTGGCCCACAGGGGAGCTACCCTTGCCTAAGGGGCGGCTCCCCTCCAGTAAAAAAAAACAACTAAATAATCGCTGGTGTCTAGAGGTTTCTGCCCTTCTTGGTGGCAAGTGGGGCTACTTAATATAGGCCGATCTGCCCCCAAGAGGGGCATAAATGGCCTAAAACATAATTGTCCCCCTGGGGAGCGACCCTTGCCCAAGGGGCTGCTCCCCCCATGGCGTTTCATTAAAAAAAAAAAACTCCCTGATATCTAGTAGGCATTCCTGTTATGTAATCATGCTGCAGGAATGCTCAGAGAGACATGAAAAGGAAAGGAGTGGCTCACTTGCCAGTGGCTCAGTAAGAAAGTACTTCTCTCCAGTTTGGGACTTTTTTACAATTAGCAAACAGGAGGAGAACATTATGATATGTTTTTTATTTACCACATGAGTGTTCATTGAGGTAAGCCTCATTCACATTATGGTACTGGAGGTCATTTGACCCATTTGAAAAAACATCATGCAACCCGGTATGAGGAGCAGATAAAAAATTGCTTTACCCAGTGGTAAAGGTGAGAAGAGCCCAGAAAGATTAGCTACGACTGGTCAAATCATGGTAGAAGGTGAGGAAGAAGAGGGTAACATCCTCACGCATAGCAGCCCTGTTCCCAGCAGTGCGCCACCATCACCTGCCTCAGTGACCTCACAACGGCACAGGAAGAATCAGAGTCAGATGGCAATACCACAGCATATGATGACTGCACCATGATGCACATTGAATTTACCACCACCTATGTCTCAAACGTCAATCAGTGGCCCCAGAAAAGAAGAAAATCCAGGGTAGAATTACAAGCATGTTTAGGAAAGAGGGGCCTATGACTGCACCCACCCAATGGCGCGTTTGGACAATGGGAAGCTGGCAAAAATGTTATCACTGGACCTCCTCCCTTTTTCTTTTGTGGAAGGAGTGGGATCCTTAGAGCTTGTGGCAGCCAGGTGCCCAAAATTCAAGGTTCCAAGTTGGACCTGTTTTGCCTGAGTTGCTGTTCCAGCACTGCATCATGATGTGCTGCAACTGGTTGGACAAGCTTTGCAGCAAAGTGTTGTCCACTCTATTTACTTGACAGCAGACATATTGACTAGTTGTCAGGCTACTGTTTACATGTGCATCACTGCACACTGGATTTATTTTCGGGGTGAAGCAAAAGCAACAAATTTGTAAACTTGTTTCCAATGATTTCCAAAGTTAGGGGGCTGATATGTGATCATTTTTTCATGAAAGTGATTGGGCTTTCAAAGTTAGTGAAATTTACCTGCAGTGTCTACTGCGTTTTTCTGGTTGACCAAACCAGACCAGACCAGTCACCTTTAGTTACCAAACACAAATCTACACAAAATCCTCCATTTCTATTTCTCTATTTGTTCTTCTACAGCAGTGCACTACATAGGTCTACCTCGCTTGGTTTGGCACTGGGACAGAGTTACTCGGAATTAAGAGGAGAAAGGAAGGATTCAGGACGGGACTGTCTCAACAGCTAGAAGGAGAACGTTATTGACTTAAAAAAAAAACCATGATGATGTTGAAAACTCTGAGGCCTAGTACTCACTCAGTTCTTTGGACTTGAGAGAGGTACGTTGCTTTGGGGAATGCTGCTGAGTATGTTTTTGCTGCATTGCTGGCTCAAATGTCAAACTCCTCATGTTTTTGCTCTGCCTCTGAGTCTTCTTTTGACTCGTCATGAAGCTTACCTTGCTTCCCTTTGTTCTTCCTTTTTACTCAATAAAAGTTACTGTTTTTTTAATATGAAGCTCTTCTCCAGGTCCTCTCCTACATGAACAAAACTTTGTGAAAGTTCAACACTCCAGCTTACCTACCAGACAGGTTCAGTCAGGCACACAAGAGTGAAAGACATTCCAAGAAGCATTGAGTTGCATCACCCAATTTGGCAATACAGTATTATTTTCCTTTTAACAATCATCATTTTCAGAACTAGGTGGGTTAACTTCAATCCTCCATAAATTGTATTTTTCAAACTTAGAAAACATAACATTTAGAGATATACCATCTTGAGTCTCTCCGGGGTAGAAGGGCTGTTTGCAATGCATTGAACCGAACTATGTCATATTTCTCGCTTCATCATTTCCTTCCGTAACGGATTGATGATGGTGTGTCGCTCAGTGCCCCAATAAATATTGTTGTGGTTTCTTTTATGTGGTGTCTCTCTTTGTCACACCTTTCCCCAAATCCCTACATCGCTACAGTTTGATTAGCACTGCATGTTTTTTTTTTTTAAATAATATCACTCTGGGTGTTTAGTTAGTTCACAATGTTAGAAAAGTACTCAAGCAACAAAAAACGCTTGGCAATGGAGGGGCAGAGCTACAGCCTATGATGATGTTAACTCCGAATTATTGACACACAATGAAGTGGTGGAGCACAATTGTCAATTAAAGACAGAAATTAAATGAAAATTAGATTGGGGATTTGAAAAAAAGGAAACAGTATAAAATGGCAAAATTAAAAGTAGTATAATAGTGGACAGAGGTAATAGTTATAGAAATATTAATAATAATAGTAATAATAATAATAATAATGATAATAATACTGATAATAATAATAATAATAATAATAATAATAATAATAATAATATTAATAATAATAGTAATAATAAATAATAGGACTTACTAGGATGAGCAGAGCCCCCAGCATTGATGCTGGTGGTCGACGTCTCCTCCCCAGCTCTTTTCAGCCCGGCCTCTGTGCCCCTCTTCCTGCCCTTAGGTGCTGATATAAGAAACAAATATAAAAAAATAGATTAGTGGTCCAGTTAATCTCCACAAAATTATTATAACAAGGAAAATGCAGGAACACTGTACTTATCTAAATCAGATCGCGTATGGTACCAGGAGCTGGCTTTTCTCCTCAAATCCCTGGTCCAAATTTCCTTACCAAAAACTAAATTTGTAACTAATGCACTGCAATGAATGATCTCTGATTCTATTCACATTCTCAAACCCCTTGATGGACCAACTCAGACTCTGTTTTCTGGAATGCATAGATGCGTACTAGTAGTACTAAAAATCATTCTGAAATTGCATGGGACTGTATGAGTTATAGAGATGACAGTCACAGAGAACGCTAACTCACTGATATTACTAATTCACTTTGGTTATAGGAGGACAGAGAAGTCTGCATTAAATATTCAGCCAAAGCGAGCACCGACAAGTACAATGAGGTAGCACCAAGACCTGCCTAGCTCTAGCTGGATCACATAATAGTGTTCTTAACATTATCTAAATGTAACATACCTCTGAGTGTGAGCAGAAAGCTATTCAGAAAGAAAGTTAGCATTGTAGAACACAGACAGCATAATATAGTTAATACTCACTTATCTCCACAATCTCAATGCCTAGCAGGTTGAGCAGGTCCTGCTTGCGGTTGATGATTTCTGCCCCATGGTGTCTCAGCAGCTGGATGGTATGCTGTATCTGGCTGGTGCACCGCACAAACTGGCACCCCCCCCCCCGAAAGCAGTTGAAGCTCCCGCTGGGGGGTATCCATAGCCAGGCCTGCCCCCAGCTGCCAGGGGGCAAGGGGAGGTAGCGCTACACATAAAAAACAAGTGCTGCCACCTCCACATTGCAAAAGATGGTCTGGGGTTTTAGCCAGAAGGAAGGCAACTGCTGTCGCTGGCTGCTTGGGAGGGCCTTACACTGCGCTAACCTGGAAGGAAGGGAACATGAAATAAGAAAGTAAAGGGAACAATAATAAAAAAAAATACAAAAAGTCATAAAAACAAGAAAAAATAAAAAAAATACACAGACACAAAAACACTTACTAATACAAATAAATATGAGATGTAGATTGATTAAGAGGGTGAAAAGATAACAGAAGGATGTAAACTGGGTCCAGTACCATGAACAGAGTAAGAAAAAGAAGATGACCGCGCCCATGCAAACCATGTGGTGACATTCATGTATGATTTTGAACGTGAGCAAGTACTTCATGTTGGGTTTGACTTAAAATGCAACACGAAGGGGGGCGATGGGGAACTCTGCCCGCCTACAGAACTCCTTGTACTACAGTACAGTATTTGGCCCACTTCGCAGAGTTCTGCATTGCATGCCTCCCAGGCTGAATCTTGATTTGCAATTGCACGCTATGCACCTTTTGTACAAACAGCTCCCGGGAAGTTATTAACCTTTGAGCATTTAAATAGATGCTCAATGAGCAACAGTGTACGTGACATTGAGAGCCCTATGTACTTACATTATCTGGGTTGCCATGATGTCCTTTTTACACCAATATCCCAGGGAAGCTGTCTCCAAAGGATGGAGGGATCAGGTGAAAGTTTGCACTTTATACAACTGCATTTGCACGTTTTGCCTTTTGCTAATTTTGCACAAACAGCTTCCGCTCACTGACTCTTGCAGTGTTATCTTGATATGTAATTGCACTTTATGCAACTTTTGCACAATATGCTCCCAGAATGTTAACGACCTTGGAATATTTAAATAGATATTTAATGGGCAATAATGTACTCGACATAGAGCGCCCCACTTATTCAAATTATCCCGGATGCTATGACGTCCTTTTCACACTAATAGCCCATGGAAGCTGTCTAATATATAGGAGCATCAGGTTAACGTTTGCAACATACAGAGCCACATTTCGTGTATCACATGCCTGTTGCATCCTTTCCACAAAAAGGTATTAAAAAACTTTGAAAAATGTATTTTTCTAGCACTTCAAAAGTCACATATTCTCCATCGAACATGCCTCTATCTATCCAATGACAACAGCATAACACTACAGACGCATTGAGATAGTTACATCTTGGATCTCATGTATTTATGTGTAACAAAGTGTTAGTATTTATTGCCTCTTGTTCTTTCAAGCATTTGCACCTTAATTTGGACCATATGGAACATCTCTATGACAATAATGATTTGTAAAAACCACCCCAGGGATAACTCGAAACAAACAACAAAAACCATAATAATTTGTAGCCAGTTCAGATTTTTCATTTTCCACAATTATAACATTGTGTGGGTTGGCTTGTCTTTTGACAATTTCATTATTTGTCAAAAAATTGTATGTACACGATTATGCATGCATATGTATCTTCTTTATACTCATATTTTTTGTACTTTACAATAATGTATACAACATAATGGTGCAAGATTTGTGTCAGATGTTAATAAAGATACCTATGTGAGAGTTGCTGTTTGTAGTAAACAGGAATGAGGGACTGCACTGTGTGAGTACCTTAAATAGGACAATTTAGAGGGCGGGCCTTTATGATCCAGTTGAAAAATACATCAACTATCATTTTTATGTCGCACTGATGGTCTTGCAACAATAGTAAAAAAGAATACAGTAAACTTTTGGAGCCCGTGGTGCCATTCTTTCTTATCCATGGATTGTGGGAGATAGATTAGGAAGGATGCCGGGACAGTCCACTGAAAACATGGACTGTTTGGGGAAATCCGGGATGTCTGGTCTTCCTACATTTAACAGATATCCTGTCTGACGTAAGTAGACAGTGCATAGATTATAAATGATGCACTTCAGCACAGGGATGGGAATGGGATATATTTTAATTTGTCACAGAGTATCCCATACTCCAAACTCTAAATCAGGCACCTAATCCCACATTACACCCTGGCCTTGCCCTCCACCACAAAATATTTCCAACAAATACCTTCACTTGGCAGTAGGGAAAGATACTCTATTGAAAGATAAGTTAGAGGGATTAAGCTAGCTAGAGGTTTATCTACAGAATAGTGGGATGTCACTGATCATGTGCTATTCTTTTGCTTAGTCATGTGGTTGATGAATGACAAAAGAAAGAAAATAAAACAGATGTAAATCCGTCATGGAAGCCATGAAATATACGTCAATTAGACCAAAAACTGTGGCACATTGAGAGAATGGATTTTCCAATATTTAGGTAAGCTGGGACAGAAGAAAAGGATGATGAAGTGAAGTCCTAGTAGTAGCTGACTGTGTGGGCACTGGGAAGCACACTTTGTTTTCAGTTTTAAAAGAATTACAAGATTAGTAATGCTGCACTGCTAACTAAAGCAGATGCATTGCAAAGCCTATACTGCAGTGTCCTATTACACCATGCTGCAGTTAGGTCACAGGTGGTGTAATGCCGTGGGAAAGGAGGTGATGATGCATGGGATATCTGCATCGGTTAACAAATATAGTATAATTTGTCACTAAGCAAGCAAGGTGACTTACCACTTGTCCCTGCCACCCCTACAACTGCCTGGGCCCCCTCAGTCCACTCGCCTGCCTGGATGCTGGCATTGGCTGCAGTACTGGTGGTCTGAACGGCTAGAAAATAAAACATAAATTACCTATTTTAGATACCAGATTTGCCACCTAGGTAATTATTTTGCACAAAGTACTACATCAATACCTCACTACAGTTCAATTACAAGTATCATCTATCAAAACTATCACTTTGGGAGGTTTCTTGGTTGACATGTTCGAAAAGACACATAGGGGGGTCACTCTGACCTCGGCGGTAAAAGGCGCTTACCGCCGGTCAGAAGACCGCCATAACACCGCCGCGGTCGCAGTAAACCGCCACGGTCATTCTGACCCGCAACTGGCAAACCGCCAAAAACCCTACAACAACAAAAGTCCGCCACACCAACGGCCAGCGAAAAACTGGCGATGACAAAACCTCCACCGTCACGCCAACAGAAATACCCCCATGCTATTCCGACCCACAAATCCCCGCAGCGGTCTTTCAACTGCAGTATTCCATTGGCGGTACACACCGCCGCGCTCAAAATACACACACCTTTACAAAACACAGCCACATTGGACAATTCAAAATACACACACCTGAGACACATACACACACCACTCCCACACACCCATTACAATATAAAACACACACCCACATCACCCACAAACCCTTACGACCACAATTGCGACTGAAGGCCAGAGAGAGACAGCACAGAATAGAGTACACCATCACACAGAGCAAATCACAACATCACCCACATAATATCCACGCACCAAACACCATACACCACCACACTCACCACACTCTACAACACATACACCACCCCTCACCTCATCCACACCACCCCATGGCACCCCAAAGACACCCCAGGTTTTCTGACGCAGAACTCAGAGTCATGGTGGAGGAAATAGTTCGGGTAGAGCCCCAGCTCTTCGGGACACAGGTGCAGCACACCACCATTGCCAGGAAGATGGAGCTATGGCAAAGAATAGTGGACAGGGTCAACGCTGTGGGACAGCATCCACGAAATCGGGACGACATCAGGAAACGGTGGAACGACCTACGGGGGAAGGTGCGTTCCATGGTATCAAGGCACAACATTGTGGTGCAGAAGACTGGCGGTGGACCCCCACCTACTCCCCAGAATTTACAGCATGGGAGGAGCAAGTCTTGCACATCCTGCATCCTGAGGGCCTCGCAGGAGTAGCTGGAGGAATGGACTCTGGTAAGTCAAATCTTCACTACTTCATTCCCCCCACCCCACCTGCATGCCAAATCATACCCCCACCCTCACCCCCACCCCCATCACACCAACTCCTTGCAAATGGCTCACCATCACAACCCACCCATCCCAACACCCAGCCCTGCATGCGTCCACAAAGCATGGACACCCATCACCAAAGCATGCCCACTGCACATACCCATCTCCCCTACAAGCCACCGTCACAACAGCCCCCACAAGGGAATGCCAGCACTGGGGTCCACGGCCACCCACCCATTGCACACTATGGCACACACAGAAGCAATAACCATACTCTTATACCCCTGCAGGACCCGACCGCCACCACACCGCCCAGGAGGGTCCAGAAATGTCCATCCCACCCCCAGAAGAGGCCCCCAGTGATGACAGCAGCTCTGTCTCCCTGGACCCAGATGACCAGCCCAGCCCATCGGGGACCTCGGGACAGTCGGTTCCCCTCACACAGCCACAGGCCACAGCAGACCTACCCCCCTCTGGGAACACCAGCACAGCTCCCACCCAGCGGGCCCATGCCTCTGTCTCCAGGACACGTCAATCAGCGGTGTGTCCACCACTACAGGGCACCCAGGTTGACCCACCACCCCAACAACAGCAGGGACCTGGGGGCAGTGGTAGTGGGCACACGGTCCAGAGGACAGAGGCCTAGGGAAACAGGGGAACTGGGAGGGCTGCTGTGCGACAGGGGGGGACAGGCCCAGGGAACCCACTCTCCACGAGGCCCTCTCCTCCATCATGGGAGCATACCACCGCTCCCAGGAGACGACGGCTACGGTACTGGCCAGGTTCCAGGAGATCCAGGTACTGCAGGAGGAACAGTACATGGGGTTCAGGGAAGAACTCCGAGCCATTAGTTCTGCAATGGGGACCATCGTCGTGGCTCTTACCCAGATTGTCACCACATTGCGGGACCATGTGGCACCACAAAGGGCTCCTGTCACTAGCATGGACCAGGAACAGCCTACCACCTCCGCCGGCGCTAGTGGACAGGACACACAACAACAGGCCACCAGAACCCCACCTCCTGCAGAAGAAGAACCACCCCGCAAGTGGTACCTGAGATCTAGGAAGAAGACAGAGTAGGATGCCAAGATCCCCGCCAGCAAAGGATACCCCCTGATGTCATCCCACTGTCCCACATTGTCACCCTGTCCAACCTTGAACTGCCCCTGCTCCATCCTTCCACAGGCATATGGACAATGCACCTGTGAGAATGAAAAGCTGGACTCTGCCATGGACATTACTCCACCATCACCCATCACCGATTTTCAAGCATGTCCCTAAATTTAGCACTTAAATAAAATCACTTATTGCACTAAAATTATCTGGAGTCTGCTTGTATATTGAACAAATGTATTAGACATAACTGTGCCAAAATGATCAGTTACATTGTGATGACAACATACCACTGTCACACAGCTGTAGTCCATGGGCAGACAAAGCAGAGGTCACGCAGTGGGGCCCACATCTCTGAATACGGAAGGGAAAGTCACAACTCAGTTAACATAAACTGGGGGGAAACTCAGACAGTAGAGAGGCAGGAGACTGTAAGTACATGTAAAATGGCGGTGTTGATTCGTACCTGTGTGTTATTGAAAATACTGTTGTATCACTGTGTCTCTGTTGTCTGTGTCGTCCCTGTCGTCTTCCTCCTCTTCACTCTCCACAGGCTCCACAGCTGCCACAACACCACCCTCTGGACCATCCTCCTGCAGGAAAGGCACCTGGCGTCGCAAAGCCAGGTTGTGAAGCATACAGCAGGCCACGATGATCTGGCACACCTTCTTCGGTGAGTACATTAGGGATCCACCTGTCATATGCATGCACCTAAACCTGGCCTTCAGGAGGCCGAAGGTCCGCTCGATCACCCTCCTAGTCTGCCCATGGGCCTCATTGTACCGTTCCTCTGCCCTGGTCCGGGGATTCCTCACTGGGGTCAGTAGCCACGACAGGTTGGGGTAACCAGAGTCACCAATTAGCCACACACGGTGTCTCTGTAGCTGTTCCATCACAGAAGGGATGCTGCTATTTCGCATGATGTACACGTCATGCACTGACCCAGGGAACTTGGCATTTACATGGGAGATGTACTGGTCAGCCAAACAGACCACCTGGACATTCATAGAATGATCACTTTTTCTGTTCCTGTACACCTGTTCACTTTCACTGGGGGGAACCAAAGCCACATGGGTCCCATCAATGGCACCAATGATGTTGGGAATATGTCCAACGGCATAGAAATCACCCTTCACTGTAGCCAAATCGCCCACCTCAGGGAAAATGATATAGCTCCGCATGTATTTCATCAGGGCAGACAACACTCTGGACAAAACCTAAGAAAACATAGGCTTAGACGTCCCTGATGAAATGGCCACTGTTGTTTGGAATGATCCACTTGCCAAAAAATGGAGTACTGACAGAACCTGCACCAGAGGGGGAATCCCTGTGGGTTGGCGAATGGGTGACATCAGGTCTGGCTCCAGCTGGGCACACAGTTCCTGTATAGTGGCTCGGTCAAGTCTGTTTGTCAGTATGACATGTCTTTTTTCCATTGTCGACAGGTCCACCAGCGGTCTGTACACGGGAACATTCCTCCATCTCATCGCAAGTCCCAGCGGAAGGTGTCTAGGAAGGACAACATGGAGCACAGAGTCAAGCAAACCACAGGTACGTTCCCACAGCTTGCACAGTACACGATTCGCTATGCATTGAATGGCTTGTATGAGTGGCAATGCAAGGCCTAGGCCTGTGTGACGCAGTAGAAATTAAGCCATGTGGGCCCTTGAAATGGCGGCTGCCTGACCTGTGAAGTGTGACAATGGGATGTGAGGTCAATGGGCTGGCGTGGCACACCGTGGCGGTAGGCGGTCGAAGACCGCGGCGCAAAGCCGCATTGGTTAACATAGAACCCTATGGGTTTCACGAGCCAATGACGAAGTGCGCCGGCGGTCGCGGTACGCACCGCTGCGGTACGCACTGCCGCGGGCGTGACCGCCATTTTCTCTCAGCTTAATCACTCGAGACCTGATCATCCACAGGAGAGGACCTATACTGCAAGTGCTGCCTGGGTTGAGTGGGGTGAATGAACGAAGGTGTGGAGGGGAGCGTATGAGACATGCATCAAACGACAGATTAGAGCATGTGCCACATGGCAAGGGTGGGATGGGGGGACACTCACATTGAGCATGCAGAAAATGTTGATATTTTGTTTTCTCTCCCTGTACGTGTCACATAGGTCAGCGCCCATCAGAAAGTCGACATTTGGCGTGCCATCGCCAAGGACGTCCGGACCCTGGGGGTCCACAACAGACGGTCACCCACTGCCACAAGAGGTGGGAGGACATCCGCCGTGGGAGCAGAAAGACAGCGGAGGCTCTGCTGGGGATGGCCTCCCAACGTAGGAGGGGTGCCACTCGTCTATTGACCCCCCTGATGTCTCGGATCCTGGCGGTGGCCTACCCAGATTTGGATGGGGGCGTGAGGACATCACAGCAGACACAAGGGGGTGAGTACAAGCACATTCTGCTATCTTAGCGCGTAGTGGAGGTGTCTAGGTGGGGGAGGAGGGATGTGGGTATCCCTAGGCCAGGGCGATTTCTGTAGGCTAGTCCCCTCCGTAAGGCATGGCCCTGTGCCCCCGTCCTCCACCTCTGTACGGTGCCAAGTACAGCTATCCATGGCCTTGTGTCACCTATGTGTGCAGATGTCGTCCATTGGCTTGTAGGCCAAGTCTCACTGATTGAGTAGTGTACCCCAAGTGCGCGGCGTAGTGCAGGGGGCTTCTGTGTCTGTCCTCTCCGCCAACTGTGTTGCCAATGCATGCACTCAACATGTCTTTATTTCTCCCCCCCCCCTTTTTTTGTCTGCTCTTCCTGTTCATGTGTGCATTAGCATCATCTGGCGGAGGAGAAGTGGCACTGGAGCACGAGGGAGCTGCATCTCACATGGCCCCGGAGGGCCATGCAACGGACTCTGATTTCACCAGTGAGACGGAGGGCGAGGGGGGCTCCACAACGGGGACACGTGGAGACATCAGCGAGACCGACACGTCCTCGGAAGGGAGCTTCCTTGTGGTGGCGGCAACATCCGTGCCCACCACAACAACAGGTGCAGCTACCACCCAGCGCACCAGCTCCGCCCTCCAAGCAGCCCCTCAGCGTTCGCCCCGTGCCCGCTCGCACACCAAGGCGGGCATCTCCTTCGCCCCAGGCACCTCAGGCCCTGCCCCAGTTACCCCTGCTGCCCTCAGTGAGGAGGTCATTGACCTCCTCCGGACGCTCATTGTTGGGCAGTCTACCCTTTTGAATGCCATCCAGGGGGTGGAAAGGGAGGTGCATCGGAGCAATGCATACCTGGAGGGCATTCATTCGGGTCAAGCTGCCCATCAGCGATCGTTCAACGCTCTGGCCTCAGCACTGACGGCAGCCATTGTCCCTGTCTCCTGCCTCCCTCCTCCAACTCCCTCCACCCAGTCCCACTCCCCTGACCCTCTGCCTATCCCAGACACACCTACAGACCAGCCTGCACACACCTCAACACCCAAGGTCACCTCATCCAAACATAAGCACCACACATCCCACAAGCATTCACACAAGCAACATCCACATGCAGACATACCAACAGCCACTGCCTCCTCTGTGTCCCCCTCCTCCTCGTCTCCCTCCTCCCTCCCTGTGACGTCTCCACTCACACTTGCATGCACCACTTCATCAGCCACTACGTCCATCACCAGCACACCCACCAGAACACTCCGCACACGTGCAGTCACCACCCCCACTGCCATTTACACGTCCCCTGTGTCCTCTCCCAGTGTGTCTGTCACCCCCTCTTCCAAACCACACAAACGCAGGCAGCCACCCACCCAACAGCCATCCACTTCACGACAGCCTCCGTCACAAGCACCTGCACCCAACGACAGCACACTTGACTCTCCTACAACCACATCCTCTTCCTCCACTCCCATACCCACTGCACCTACCCTTCCCATTGCTCCTAAAAAGTTTTCCCTCTCCAAACTTAACCTCTTTCCATCACCTGACCCACCCCCTCCATCTCGTAAAAGTCCAATCAGCACCTCAGCCAGCACAAGCCCTGGACCTACAAGGACCATAGTCCAGGGATATTGGAGTCCACCACCTTTGAGGGCAGCTACATCGGCCAGCAGCAAAGGGACAGCCAGCCCACCCCCTGGGAAGAAATCCAAAAAAGGCAAGGGCCGGCGCGAGAGGACAGAGACGGCAGCCTCCACAGGCACCACCCTGGCACCGTCAGGAAGTGGGGTGCCACCTGGCACATCTCCAAAGGGAGGCAAGGGACACAGAGGATCAGGCAAGGATGGCAAGGGCAGCACGGCCGACAAGTCCGGCAGCAGGTGAGCTACCCAGGAGGGCCCCACCAGACCCATTCCGGGGGTGAAGGAGGACACCCACGGGCACGGGACACCAGCACAGGAGGGCCCGCAAGCGAGAAGTCGGATGGCGAGTGAACACCATATATTGGCCAGATCTGGTGCCCTGGAGACACATGTGAAGAACCGCTGAACAGGGCCCTTCAAGACAAGCACCGCTGAACAGGGCCCCGCCGTCTCAAGAACCGCTGAACAGGGCCCTTCAAGACAAGCACCGCTGAACAGGGCCCCGCCGTCTCAAGAACCGCTGAACAGGGCCCTTCAAGACAAGCACCGCTGAACAGGGCACCGCCGTCTCAAAAACCGCTGAACAGGGTCCTTCAAGACAAGCACCGCTGAACAGGGCCCGCCGTCTCAAGAACCGCTGAACAGGAACCTTCAAGACAAGCACCGCTGAACAGGGCCCTTCAAGACAAGCACCGCTGAACAGGGCCCTTCAAGACAAGCACCTCTGAACAGGGCCCGCCGTCTCAAGAACCGCTGAACAGGGCTCTTCAAGACAAGCACCGCTGAACAGGGCACCGCCGTCTCAAGAACCTCTGAACAGGGCCCTTCAAGACAAGCACCGCTGAACAGGGCACCGCCGTCTCAAGAACCGCTGAACAGGGCCCTTCAAGACAAGCACCGCTGAACAGGGCCCTTCAAGACAAGCACCACTGAACAGGGCCCCGCCGTCTCAAGAACCGTTGAACAGGGCCCTTCAAGACAAGCACCGCTGAACAGGGCACCGCCGTCTCGAGAGCCGCTGAACAGGGCCCTTCAAGACAAGCACCGCTGAACAGGGCCCTTCAAGACAAGCACCGCTGAACAGGGCACCGCCGTCTCAACACCGCTCCGCTGGACCCTTCCTCTCAAGCACCACTCCGCTGGGCCCTTCCTCTCAAGCACCGCTCCGCTGGGCACCGCCGTCTCTGCACCGCTCCGCTGGGCCCTTCCTCTCAAGCACCGCTCCGCTGGGCCCTTCAACTCAAGCACCGCTCCGCTGGGCCCTTCCTCTCAAGCACCGCTCCGCTGGGCCCTTCAACTCAAGCACCGCTCCGCTGGGCCCTTCCTCTAAATCCTAGGCCAGGGCGATTTCTGTAGGCTAGTCCCCTCCGTAAGGCATGGCCCTGTGCCCCCGCCCTCCACCTCTGTAGGGTGCCAAGTACAGCTATCCATGGCCTTGTGTCACCCATGTGTGCAGATGTCGTCCATTGGCTTGTAGGCCAAGTCTCACTGATTGAGTAGTGTACCCCCAGTGCGCGGCGTAGTGCAGGGGGCTTCTGTGTCTGTCCTCTCCGCCAACTGTGTTGCCAATGCATGCACTCAACATGTCTTTATTTCTCCCCCCCCTTTTTTTGTCTGCTCTTCCTCTTCATGTGTGCATTAGCATCATCTGGCGGAGGAGAAGTGGCACTGGAGCACGAGGGAGCTGCATCTCACATGGCCCCGGAGGGCCATGCAACGGACTCTGATTTCACCAGTGAGACGGAGGGCGAGGGGGGCTCCACAACGGGGACACGTGGAGACATCAGCGACACCGACACGTCCTCGGAAGGGAGCTCCCGTGTGGTGGCGGCAACATCCGTGCCCACCGCAACAACAGGTGCAGCCGCCACCCAGCGCACCAGCTCCGCCCTCCAAGCAGCCCCTCAGCGTTCGCCCCGTGCCCGCTCGCACACCAAGGCGGGCATCTCCTTCGCCCCAGGCACCTCAGGCCCTGCCCCAGTTACCCCTGCTGCCCTCAGTGAGGAGGTCATTGACCTCCTCCGGACGCTCATTGTTGGGTAGTCTACCCTTTTGAATGCCATCCAGGGGGTGGAAAGGGAGGTGAATCGGAGCAATGCATACCTGGAGGGCATTCATTCGGGTCAAGCTGCCCATCAACGATCGTTCAACGCTCTGGCCTCAGTACTGACGGCAGCCATTGTCCCTGTCTCCTGCCTCCCTCCTCCAACTCCCTCCACCCAGTCCCACTCCCCTGACCCTCTGCCTATCCCAGACACACCTACAGACCAGCCTGCACACACCTCAACACCCAAGGTCACCTCATCCAAACATAAGCACCACACATCCCACAAGCATTCACACAAGCAACATCCACATGCAGACATACCAACAGCCACTGCCTCCTCTGTGTCCCCCTCCTCCTCGTCTCCCTCCTCCCTGTGACGTCTCCACTCACACTTGCATGCACCACTTCATCAGCCACTACGTCCATCACCAGCACACCCACCAGAACACTCCGCACACGTGCAGTCACCACCCCCACTGCCATTTACACGTCCCCTGTGTCCTCTCCCAGTGTGTCTGTCACCCCCTCTTCCAAACCACACAAACGCAGGCAGCCACCCACCCAACTGCCATCCACCTCACGACAGCCTCCGTCACAAGCACCTGCACCCAACGACAGCACACTTGACTCTCCTACAACCACATCCTCTTCCTCCACTCCCATACCCACTGCACCTACCCTTCCCATTGCTCCTAAAAAGTTTTCCCTCTCCAAACTTAACCTCTTTCCATCACCTGACCCACCCCCTCCATCTCGTAAAAGTCTAATCAGCACCTCAGCCAGCACAAACCCTGGACCTACAAGGACCATAGTCCAGGGATATTGGAGTCCACCACCTTTGAGGGCAGCTACATCGGCCAGCAGCAAAGGGACAGCCAGCCCACCCCCTGGGAAGAAATCCCAAAAAGGCAAGGGCCGGCGCGAGAGGGCAGAGACGGCAGCCTCCACAGGCACCACCCTGGCACCGTCAGGAAGTGGGGTGCCACCTGGCACATCTCCAAAGGGAGGCAAGGGACACAGAGGATCAGGCAAGGATGGCAAGGGCAGCACGGCCGACAAGTCCGGCAGCAGGCGAGCTACCCAGGAGGGCCCCACCAGACCCATTCCGGGGGTGAATGAAGACACCCACGGGCACGGGACACCAGCACAGGAGGGCCTGCAAGCGATAAGTCGGATGGCGAGTGAACACCATATATTGGCCAGATCTGGTGCCCTGGAGACACATGTGAAGAACCGCTGAACAGGGCCCTTCAAGACAAGCACCGCTGAACAGGGCCCCGCCGTCTCAAGAACCGCTGAACAGGGCCCTTCAAGACAAGCACCGCTGAACAGGGCCCCGCCGTCTCAAGAACCGCTGAACAGGGCCCTTCAAGACAAGCACCGCTGAACAGGGCACCGCCGTCTCAAGAACCGCTGAACAGGGCCCTTCAAGACAAGCACCGCTGAACAGGGCACCGCCGTCTCAAGAACCGCTGACCAGGGCCCTTCAAGACAAGCACCGCTAAACAGGGCCCGCCGTCTCAAGAACCGCTGAACAGGAACCTTCAAGACAAGCACCGCTGAACAGGGCCCTTCAAGACAAGCACCGCTGAACAGGGCCCTTCAAGACAAGCACTGCTGAACAGGGCCCCGCCGTCTCAAGAACCGCTGAACAGGGCCCTTCAAGACAAGCACTGCTGAACAGGGCACCGCCGTCTCAAGAACCTCTGAACAGGGCCCTTCAAGACAAGCACCGCTGAACAGGGCACCGCCATCTCAAGAACCGCTGAACAGGGCCCTCCAAGACAAGCACCACTGAACAGGGCCCCGCCGTCTCAAGAACCGCTGAACAGGGCCCTTCAAGACAAGCACCACTGAACAGGGCACCGCCGTCTCAAGAACCGCTGAACAGGGCCCTTCAAGACAAGCACCACTGAACAGGGCACCGCCGTCTCAAGAACCGCTGAACAGGGCCCTTCAAGACACGCACCGCTGAACAGGGCACCGCCGTCTCAAGAACCGCTGAACAGCGGACAAGCACCGCTGAACAGGGCCCTTCAAGACAAGCACCGCTTAACAGGGCACCGCCGTCTCAACACCGCTCCGCTGGACCCTTCCTCTCAAGCACCGCTCCGCTGGGCCCTTCCTCTCAAGCACCGCTCCGCTGGGCCCTTCAACTCAAGCACCGCTCCGCTGGGCCCTTCCTCTCAAGCACCACTCCGCTGGGCCCTTCAACTCAAGCACCGCTCCGCTGGGCCCTTCCTCTCAAGCACCGCTCCGCTGGGCACCGCCGTCTCTGCACTGCTCCGCTGGGCCCTTCCTCTCAAGCACCGCTCCGCTGGGCCCTTCAACTCAAGCACTGCTCCGCTGGGCCCTTCCTCTCAAGCACCGCTCCGCTGGGCCCTTCAACTCAAGCACCGCTCCGCTGGGCCCTTCCTCTCAAGCACCGCTCCGCTGGGCCCTTCAACTCAAGCACCGCTCCGCTGGGCCCTTCCTCTCAAGCACCGCTCCGCTGGGCACCGCCGTCTCTGCACCGCTCCGCTGGGCCCATCCTCTCAAGCACCGCTCTGCTGGGCCCTTCAACTCAAGCACCGCTCCGCTGGGCCCTTCCTCTCAAGCACCGCTCCGCTGGGCCCTTCAACTCAAGCACCGCTCCGCTGGGCCCTTCCTCTTAAGCACCGCTCTGCTGGGCCCCACCGTCTCTGCACCGCTCCGCTGGGCCCTTCCTCTCAAGCACCGCTCCGTTGGGCCCTTCAACTCAAGCACCGCTCCGCTTGCCTTTCCTCTCAAGCACCGCTCCGCTGGGCCCTTCAACTCATGCACCGCTCCGCTGGGCCCTTCCTCTCAAGCACCACTCCGCTGGGCCCTTCCTCTCAAGTACCGCTCTGCTGGGCACCGCCATCTCTGCACCGCTCCGCTGGGCCCTTCCTCTCAAGCACCGCTCTGCTGGGCACCGCCGTCTCTGCACCGCTCCGCTGGGCCCTTCCTCTCAAGCACCGCTCCACTGGGCCCTTCCTCTCAAGCACCGCTCCGCTGGGCCCTTCCAACCACCCACTGAAAGGACTTGTGAGACTGTGGCTTTGCACTCCCCAGGATGGTACAGTGGGCAAACCACCCACTGTAGGAACTTGTGAGACTGTGGCTTTGCACTCCCCAGGATGGCACACTGGGCAAGCCACCCACTGTAGGAACTTGTGAGACTGTGGCTTTGCACTCCCCAGGATGGCACAGTGGGCAAGCCACCCACTGTAGGGACTTGTGAGACTGTGGCTTTGCACTCCCCAGGATGGCACAGTGGGCAAGCCACCCACTGTAGGGACTTGAGAGACTGTGGCTTTGCACTCCCCAGGATGGCACAGTGGGTAAGCCACCCACTGTAGGAACTTGTGAGACTGTGGCTTTGCACTCCCCAGGATGGCACAGTGGGCAAGCCACCCACTGTAGGGACTTGAGAGACTGTGGCTTTGCACTCCCCAGGATTGAACAGTGGCCATGGAGGCCCCTCGTGGATCTGGCGTCGTGGACTCATGTGGCTGAGGTGCCCCCCCTTCCCTTCCCCCTGAGGTGCCTGTAGTTTTCCTATCTGATGCCCCTGCAGTGTTCTCTCCAATGGATTCGGGTCTCATGTGTGGGCTTTGCCCATGTGTTGAGGACCATTGGCCCACCTACAATGACAGAAAGCCAATTTTGACGGGACAATTTACATATGTGTATATAGTTATGGGATGTTCGACTTACTTATTTACTTAGCCTTACAATATATTTGAATTCCAATAACATATTATTTTGTCTTTGAATTCTTCCGGGGGGTTTGGGGGATGTTGCTCTGCATTGGTGTGTAGGTAGTTGGGTGGGGGGGGGATGGCTTATGTGTGTGCCTGTATTCTTTTCTCCTCCCCCCTCCCCTGTGTCGTAGGTGCAGCACTCACCGTTGTCTTCTGCGCCGGCATTCGAGCTCCTGGAAGAGGAGCAGGTAGACAATTGCTGGTAGGATGTGTAGTTCTGGTTCCATGCTGTCCAGATTCCTCGTGGAGTGTGTAAGGTGAGCGTTTTCCCGTTCGTAGTCTGTTTCCGCCGTGTTTTTATCGGCGGGGCTCCCGCCCCGGAAAAGGTGGCGGATTGGTGAGTTGTGATAGGGTGGGCGGTACATTGTCTGCCACCTGTCTGTTGGCGGTGACCGCCGCGCTGTTGGTTTGTCCCGCCGTGGCGGTCGGAGTGTTAAAGTGGCGGTCTGTGTTGGCGGTTCCCGCCAGGGTCAGAATTCCATTTTTTGCACCGTCTGCCTGTTGGCGGGTTGGCCGTCACTTTAACACCGACCGCCAGGGTTGGAATGACCCCCATAGTCAAGTGAACCAAAAACGTTTTTCTCCTAAGGGAGGGAAAAGGCTGTGAAACGGAATGAAGGGGTGGATGAGAATGGTCAGTAAAAGACATATGGTATTACTTGGTAATGGGATCTCATTAATTTCCTGCCATGCTGCAACGTCATGAAAACTGCTGATATACTGTATAAATAAGCCAACATCATGGGGGTCCGTGACCTTGGCCACTTTATCATTTTTGACTGTTTAATCAAGAAAGCCTTCTCAACCAACTTGTTTGGTAAATAAAGCTTACTTGGGCCTGCGATCACAATAATGGTACCAAAAATCTGTTTGCTTAGTCTTACATTACCACAAGACATATAACAGAGGGGAGAGGGATAGCTTACTAAAAAGAAAGAAGAAAAAAGCTATAGATAAGAGAAATTCAGCTGCAGAAACAGAAAATATAAAACAGGAGGATAATGCGGGCATAACAATCATTAGATAGGGAAGTTGGAAAAAAAGTAGATAGTATAAAACAATACACTAAGGTAAATTATTTTATTGGTGTAGAGAGGTAAAAGTTAGAAATAATAATAAACAAGACATAATGGGGCCAGCCAAACCACCTGGCATTGGCCACAGTGCTGGTGGCGGTGGTTGTAGTTCCAGCTACCCCCACACTGTAGGTGACTGCCCCTTCGCCCTCCAATGCCCTTTTTCCTCCCAGTAGTTATGTGAGAAATAAAGATGTTTAAAGGAAATAATTTGTGGTACTCTAAAAAATATTTTGACAGGCACCTACAGCAACATTGTACTTTCTAAGTCAGATAGCCTTTTGCCCCATTCCTAGTTTCCTAAACCTAAAATTACTTTTTGAACTACCAGTGCATTGCAACAAATCATCTTTGCTTCTCTGCCCTCCCTTGTTAGGCCCAGTCAGTCTCCCTTTGCTATGTAAACTGCATATCAGGGAAATTGAGACTGTATGATGTACAAAAAGGCACAGAGAAGAATGCTAACACCTGGATATACTACTTATCTTAACAGTGACAGGACAGGAGGGGTCAGCATCACTTCTTAAATCAGACCAAGCGAGCACCGAGGTCCTGGCTAGCTCTCCCTGGATCAGAATCCAGACAGTACTAATCATTTGATGTCCACTCACTCCTATGGTGCAACACCTTTCCTGTCAGGCTGAGCCTCACACCATGCACCACTACTCCGAGCCCAGGGCCCAGATTTATCAAGTGTTTGAGGTTTGTGTTGGCCTTGCCTATAAGGATTACTTTTGTACAGGGAGATGTCCCCTTCCTTCATAAACAATCCAGGGTGCTATCTCCAGGGTGCTATCTTGTGGCTGTTAGTATGGGAATAAGATTGCATCTTTAGGGGGGCAGCACTACCGCATGTGGGAGACTGAATCAACCTCACACCATCAGGAATCTCTTGGCCTTTCTCCTGGCTAGCCCACAGTACCTCCCCACCGCAAACAGGGTAGAAGTAATTTGTGGCACCCTGAACCTGACACACTGATGACTCGGGGAAGTTGTGGTAAACAGATCCCACCCCTTTAGCTAAGATACCCAAAGACCCAGACATGCCAAGGCAAGACAAGAGATGCAAACTGAATTTCAATATATTTATTGAAGCAATTGCATCCTAGTATACAAAGCAGTATAGCACAGCACTAATTAACAACTTAATGCACAAAAAATATAAAACACCTGTCAAATAGTCGTAATCATGATACCAGACGAAGACGGCACGATGGGAAGGGCCTTGTATGTAACACTGGAACACCTATCACCCGGAATACCTACGAGCACCTGGGTGACGACAAGTTCAAAAGGTTGAGCAAGAGCCCATGGGGTCGTCACCAAAAAGGAACAGCCAGCCATATTTGTGACAGTTGAGAGGATGCCATGTGAACGAGAGACACAGGCAGTGACGGTGAGAGAAGCTGCATGACCCAATCAGGCGAAGAGGGAACAGGAAAGTCTAGCGGAGGATGAGACATGTCCAGCAAGTGCAGACCACCAATGGAAGCCAAGAGAAGACAGAGGAGTAGCTAAAGTCACCTACTCCCGTTACGTTCCAGGACGTGACTGTTAAAAGTACGGTCACCGCTAAGGGGATAATTCAGAGTAAGGGCTGGGAAAGAGAGAAGGGCAGTGTGTTTGAGATTTGGAGCCTCAGGTGTTGTGGGCTATGAGCTGTTGTTCTTGAAAGAGACCAGGGACTCACCACTCTGCATGGGCAAGATAACTGCACTATTGGGCACATCCTAAACCCCACCCTCACAAGCATCCTAACATCTTTAGCAAACCAGATAGAAGAAGAAATTACCTGACCTCCCGTTTGTTGTTCTTCAGAGGCATGCCAGAGGGAAGACCACCCCAAAAAGGACATGCCTGCATTCACCTAGAAGAAAGACAAGAGAAGAAAATATAAGCATGGTGACAGAGAGAGAAAGCCTGTAGAAACAAGAGCAGCTACATGAGAGACAAAAGAAAACTGAAAATAAAGATTGATAGTGGTCACTAAAGAGTCTCTGCCACTCTCATTTCCTAATAGCACACATGTGTCAGATGGTTCCCAACCTGGTGACTACGTCCTTGGATATGTCCAGCATTTGTTTCTTCCAAAATCTAGTGCCTGAGAGCCGGGATGTATGTGCATCTTCTGCGTTGGGATCTCAACAGAGATTTTGACATTTACCTCAAGGGTATAAGAAGAGTCCACAGCTGTTCTCAGCCCGTGTGACAGCAATATTACATTGCATCAATCCTGAGGCATATGTCTTAGGTAGACAACATCTATTTGACAGATGACAACCTCAACATACACCTAGCTAGGGTGGATCGCATTGTTTTGGGATTCGCCGCACAGGGCTACAAATGTAATTTTCAGAAAACAAATAATGCTTTCCTTACTGTCCTATTTCTGGGATACTAACTATAAAATGAGGAAAAGAACTGGTTTCTTCAGTTCTTAGAGAACTGTGCACAATTACAACCACCAAACACCATCAAGAAACTGAAATCATTGCTTGGTTTCTGTAACTTTGGCAGAACATACATTTCAGAATATGCACAATGCATTAAACTTCTTTATGATTTAGATCATACAGACTTCTCAAACACACGTTGGACACCTGAACACACACAAATTCTCTGAGTATTATAGACAGACAAAATTGAAGAAAAACATGGGCACCACACATGACAATAAAACAAATTTGGTAATCCGGGTGCAGTTTGCTTCACCTATGTTACATTCAATGAAAGTGACACTGAATCAAGAGCATAAAAATCACATCAGCACTGTCAAGCAGAAAAATGCTTTGCATTAACAGAGAAAAAACTGCTGTCCAAATGCCTGTCATAAAGGAGTGACTATTAGCCCAAGGGAAACAAATTATTCTTGTTACCACAACACCAGCCCTTGAGGCTGTCACAAAAGCAAGTGTCACAAACACAAATGCATTACATCCACATTGGACACAATGGGCTACCTCCCTAACTGTCACTAATGTCAATTACATTTTTGATCCAAAGCATCAAACCCAAGAATTCCTTAAGTATGAACTTGAAAACCCCATGTCTACCAACATTTTGCCCCTTGAACAATACCAAATAATCATTTACACCAATGGTTCAACTCAACCAGTTGTAAGGACAAAACATCAGTACTCCTCAGCTTGAGCAGCTATGTGTGGAGTGATAAGGGATGGCAAATTCCTTTCTCAGCAAACCTTCAATCAGACTCTAGGGGACTGCACACCACAACGTTCAGAGCTAAACGCTTTGATTTTCGGCACTGCAGCACATGGATTCAGAACTTTCAACATTAATTGTGTATGATTCGTACTATTGTGTCAGTACTCATATTACTGGCACCTAAATGTGTTCAGAGATTCCTAAGGAAACACCATAAAACAGAAATTAATGTGGGAGAATGTGGCAGACACCAAAGACAAGCTACCACGGGCTCATGTAGTACATTCATTGGGTCTCTAGCATGATGAAATACACGTTAAAGGAAACACTTTGGCTGATGAAGTGGCCAAATCTGCAGTAACTACGGCTTCTGTTGCTGCTGTAACTCATTGTCATTTGAGGTTGTATGATAAAATATTGGCTATCATGAAAGGATTGGATGATGGCAATCCCTTACCAAAAGCACATACTGCAAAATATTCCTACCACGTAAGTGCCCAAACATTGCCTTTGTAACAGCACCAGGGGAAGGTGATTGTGTGATCCCCAACCAAAACCAAAGATTAGATCTTATCAAAGAAGCGCATAAAAGGGGTTGCTTCTGCCAATGCTGCTGTGTCAGCTACCATTTCCCTATTGTAAAAACATTACTGTTGGCCCAGTCTATACAAAGGGACTAAGCAGTATGTCCTTAGTTGTGACATTTGTCAACAAATTAAAATGCCCACTGCATATACCCCACTTGGTTTCCCACAGGCCATTGCAACATTTCTTCTGGACCATTGCAGACCCTTACAGCCAGATGGTGCATACAAATATATTGTTGTTGCTGTTGATTCATGCTCCAGATCTCAGAACTGTTATTAAAGATTTGCAAGTCTTCATTGGGACATATACAGTTGCAGTTTTCCATTCGGACCAGGACCCTGCTTTTGTCTCCAGGGCACACAGGGACACCATGGCAATTATGGGTGTTGAAGTGCATTTCTCATCTCCATATCATCCCGAGGGAAATTTGATTGTGGAGCAGAAGAACTAAGACTTAAAGCAATCTTCAACAGCTAGGGTATTAGGTACAGGTCGAGTTGGCCTCCATTACCTGTATGGAGTCCACAGAGCACTAAATAATCTGCCTAGAAGGTTTTTGGGAGTACACACCACCTATGAAGTTCTATTTCGTATACCCCCGTACGTCCTTGATCTTGATGGTCCTGGCGTGGTGGTGGCAGAAACACTATTTGACATAAATGCACATCATTGTTTTACAGGAATTACAACAGCTCTCTGTTGAAAATTAATCAGCACATGTTGTCACCTTGGGAGTGAGGGATTTGCCACCATCCACAGACGGGATTCCTAAAGTTGGGGATCTAGTTTGTGAAAAGATACCTGAGAAGGAGGAGATTGGCCCATCCTACAGAGCACCGGTTCCAGTTCTAGGAATACATGGTACATGAACTGTCATTCTACCACTGCTGCCTCGTTCTGAAGCAAACCACTTTGTTTCAGTTGACAATGTCAAATTGCATCATGTGGCCTATCCTGCACAGTAATTACGAGACATCCATGGTAGTTCTCGGACTCCTCTTATTACCATCCAGGAGTTCCCTCTGGAAGGACTCAAAAACTGTGAAATTATTTCCCAGAGCTTGGGGAGTGCAGAGAATGAACTTGTGTTGATTGCTGTCTCAACAGCACCGCCAAACAATATCCAAAATGTAAATTTGCAATTTTCTAATACAAACAGATGGAATTGTTTTTGGTGAGCCACATATGGATACATCTACCAGTTCCCTTTCACCTGCATTGGCTTCAGTTTTTTCACAGACTACTTCCGGTTGTTTTGCCGATACTGATCACTTTTTTCAAACCCTTAAGCATCAACTACAATATGTGTATCAAAAGCATGTCAGCTGCTCGCTTGGCTTAAACATAACTATTTGGTTTGTCTATGGTATTGTCCATGGATACTTATGACAGTGATTGCCTTTCTTCTTTGGATTGGTTTTGTCATAGTTTTCTTCTACTGATACATGTTCATTATCATCCTGAACGCTCTGCTGTTGAACTGGTGGATAAGGTTTCACAGCCTTATTTATCCTCACATAAGGTCCGAAGAGACTTGTGCCTTGTGAACATTTCAGCCAATCCAGTTCCTAATAGGATTCTTTGCAATAAAGTACCATTTGATATCTTCATCCCTGTAAAAATGGTTGAAATTTCATTTATTTTTAAAGTTTCAATTAATTATATTACCACACCAGGGGTTGTTTCTGATGCCTGGGATGTGAAACCAGTTGATTCTATGCTTGAACATTACACTGTATTTGAAATTGAAGATGTATATTTGAACACTGAAAATTATGGGGAAATGTTCGGTTATCACCATTAAGGACACCATTTTCTACACTGAGCTGGTAATCTGAGAATAATTCATAATTATACACAGTGGGACCATTGTCTGATTTTACCAATGGGGAGTTCTAAAACATAGGTAGAAACGTTTTCTTATTTTACTGGGCATGCTGTTAAAGATTCTCAATCTTGTTATATCAAATTACCCCCTTCAAGAGCAAGGAAAATATTGCTAACTGACACCAAATTGATTCACTTGGATTACTTTGTTTCCTAGTTGGCTATAGAAGGCTTTGAGCATTGGATGAAGTCAATTGATTTGAAGAGTGTGTGGGAAACAAAAGTTTGGCAATGGCAGGGTAGGTTTTATTTAGAGCATGCCTTATTCCATTAGAAATTATATTTCTCAATAACACCATACAAAAAGAACTTGTTTAGGGTTGGCAAAAAAAAAGAAAAGATAATGAATGCCCCCGGTATTCCTTCTCCAGCTAAATTTGACAATTGTCAAAATGTTTTAAATGTCACTGAAGAACAGCTCAATGGTTGGGTTCAGTATGTTACCTTTAATTTGCCACTTGCAGGTCCCTATGTGGAGCTATTGTAGCCAGTGGATGTAATGCATGATTTGTTAACTCCACACAGGGTTTTATAGTGAGTAGAATGGTACCTCATTGCTTCATCATTCAACATTCTGGTACTGTAACAACGTACAGTGTGGGCAAACTTTGTCAACAATAGTTAAAATCTTCCACATTAACCGCTGTAAAAGAACACCTTAATCTCCTTTCCAAGGTTGTAGATTTACAAGATTTCTTGTTAGGTCCTACAAAACCACAATCAAAACATTTCTTACATGGAATACATCATGAAGTTTTCGCATACGGAAGCTGCTGCCTGTTTAAATATATAAGGGGAATTTAGAGAAAGCGCTAGCCATTGTCGATCGTGATATGAACATATTGTCCAACCCTATTTACACAATAAATAACCTAATGTCTTCTGCAATTAACATTATCTAAAATGATATCAGTCAGCTTAGACCCATTATAGAGTTGAGTTGGAAGCTACAAATTCTAAAGAATCATGGTTTCGCTTTGGAAGCACATTACCTCTAAGGAATTTGCAGCATTTAATTTTATATGGAAACAACTGATAATGGCTAGAAAATAACCTAGTTACATCATTGAAAAGTTAGAAACGTCGCCTTTTACTATGGCAGAAATACCATCATCAGTGTGGGTAATACATTGAAAGATTAATCTGCCAACTTCAATTTGCTTCTTGTTTAGAACATTTTCCAGAAGGCAGATTTGAACAGCTATGAGACATTTACATTCATGAGGTGTGGAAGCTGCTCTTTGAATGGCTTGAATGGTGACACAAAGGTCTTTCTTAGTGGTAGCAAATGTGAGACTTCTGTGAGACATTCCATCATTTGTAAACAGATGACTTTCCATGGCACATGTAATGCTTACATTACAAATCTGGCTTGCTATCTGAAGTGTATCTCTGTCCCTTTTATTTGCCCAGTGTTTCAGTTGCTTTTGAATCCAAGATACTTGATGCTGAGTGATCAAGGTTACTGTGGGATGAGACCAGTTGTCTCTTACATGATTTTGCTCTCTCAAATTGTGACTTGTTGTGGGAATCTACTTTTAACCCCCACACATGAGATAAAAGTAGCTGATATATGGCCTCACATTGCTATTTACAATGTACATTTTGACAAGCAGAGCAGACTGAAAGCTCTATTGTTTCAGGAACATGTGGCTCTAACTTCAGCCTGTGAAACCTATGACTTGCAAGTGGCAGGGCCGTCCACAGATGTACAGTCCCTTTTAAATACCAACTACACAAAACAGTTTGGTGAAATAATAAGTCGCTTCTTTAATGCATCGAACACCACTGGAATTGTACAATTTTTTAAGGCTGTAGGCTCTGGCTTTGTCAGCACTTTCCATACTGTATTCAGAGTTATTCCTTCAGCCATCCACTCACATTTTTCAAGTGTTTTTGGAGGATTCCCAATATCATTGGCATTAAGTGGCGGTATCTAGCTATTGCTGTTTTTGATTCACAATGGTTGCCCCATCTCCACGAGAAATGATGGAGCTCCCACAAGCCCAACTGTGCCGTGAATGTATGGTGCAGTACTTCAGAGCATCACTGTTGGAAGTACTAGACAGAAACTGGTCACAGTCATTTTAATGGATTCTTAATTGCTTGCAGCCCATCTTTCGCTGCTTATGGTGCCCCTTCAAACCACACCACAGGTGTGTCTTGCCTTACAATATGTACCTTCTACAGACGTGTCTCTGATGATGTTCCTGATGAGGGTTCATTATCAGACTTGTCCAATGAGTCTACAGATGCCCTCTGTGAGCCACCCTTCATGGATTTGCTGGCTCCAGCTGCTTCAACATAAGGCTTCATGCAAAAAGCTGCTCCCTCTGCCAGAGTTGTGGCTGAGGTGATCGATCATGTGTGCTTCTTCCACCTTTTGACTGACGAGCTGGTGATTTTATCATCTGTCAAAGTGGGATCTATCCTGGATTCAAGCTTCATTGATGTACTTGGAGATTTCATGAGAGCTATTTGTTAATTTGCCATTTGGATATTTAAAAGAAAAATTCTTAAATTGTCCAGTTTTTTATCTTTCTAATGTATGTTTTAACCTCTTTTTAAGTAGTTAACTTAGTGTAGTACATTTTATGGTTTGAACCCTCCACTCTTTTACCAACAATGGGCTTGGTGTCATTGATTCCTTTCAGCACCTAGTTTGGGCACCGTTATTTTAGCTATGGGCCCATAGCTTGTACTCTTTTACCCACATGCACTTCTCTGTGCTGTTTGTACATAATAGTTTACCCAGTATTGTCACTCCTGGACATATCATGACATCAAGTCTGTCCTTAAACCAGAACACATTTTGTTATATAAACATGGCATAGGACAAAGTAGGGTAGAATGTATTCTAGCCATAGCCATTTGGGAAGGTACATCCACCTACTGACAACTCCGGAGATCCTGGCCTTGTCTTTCCAGTCAACTGGGAGAACTGCCAGCAGATAACAAGCATAACCTTGCCCAACTTTCTGGTATGTGGTAAGAGGCACCTTCCATAGACAGGGATGGACAGAAGGGCTAACACCGCTATGCTCTTAAGTTTAAACATTAGGGTGTAGGTAGGAATCAGAAGCATGGCTCTCCTCCCCCTAAAAATAATGTATATGATGAGGCTGGGTCCCTTGGGCCAAAATCAGCCAGGGAAGGGGGCTGTGTGGCCCGATCCCCCTAAAAAAAGCAAATGATGAGAACAAACACACAGCCGATGGGGTCCCCAGGGCCGAAATTGGCCAGGGGAGGCTGGTCAGACAGTACCCTCCAGCAAAAAAAATATATATATATATATTAAGAAGCCAGGCCCGGGGGATGAGATCCCTTGGGCCGAAGTCAGACATGGAGGAGGGGCGCATGGATACCCTTCCACAACATAAAAATAAATCATAAAAAAGCCAGGCCCAGGGGGATGAGAACCCTGGGGTTGAAACCAGCTGGAGGAAGGAGGCACAGCCCCCTCCTCCCAAAAAAATTATAAGAGGTAGGGCTCCAGGTGTTGGGGTCCCCAAGGCGAGAAGAGGTGTACGGCCCCAAAAATATGATTAAAATTCTAGGCCGTGATGGCCTAGAAGCTCATTTCACAGAAATTAAACCTCCACAGGAAGCACTTACAAATTTAAATGTTGCAGGTGGCCCAGTTGAAACTCCACTTCTGGAAAGGACAAAGGCCATGTGCAGAGTGAGGATAAGGGGGTGGTCAATTTCGGCCCCAGGGATCCCATCTCCTGGGGCCCAGCCTCTTATTTTTAATTTTCCTTTTGGGGGGGGCAATGCTGACCCCCTCCCTGGGCCGATTGTGGACCCAGGTACCCCATCCCCAAGGGCCTGGCCTCTTATTATTATTTTTTGGGGGAGAGGGACCCTGTATCCCCTTAACCCAGCCAGTTTTGGCCCCAGGGAACCTATCCCATGAGGCTCTGACTTATATACATTTTCAGGGGGAGATGGCTGTGCAGCCCCCCTTTCCTGGATGATTTTGGCTCCTGGGACCCCACCCCCTGGGCTTGGCCTTTTTAAATTTTTTTTTTTGGAGGAGGGAGGCAACAGAACCCCCCTCCCTGGGCTGATTTCAGCCCCAGGGACCCAATTCCCTGGGGCCCACGCTCTTATTATTAAATTTTTTTGTCGGGTGGCTCCCCTACCCACCAAAAATGTAAAGCTTATGCCGGTCTCCGGAGGATGCTGTCCAAGGAGTAATAACAGCCCAGAGAAGGGGGCTGCACAGCCCTTTCCCCTCAAAAGATTAAGGCCCATATTTATACTTTTTTAGCGCCGCATTTGCGCCACTTTTTGACGCAAAAACAGCGCAAACTAGCAAAATCCAAATGCGGCGCTAAAAAAGTATAAATATGGGCCAAAATGTTTATGCAATGGGATGGGATCCCCGGGGCCGAGATTGGCCTGGAGGGCCACCTAGCCCCCTCCCCCCAAAAAACGTAATTAATATTTGCATTTGGCCCCGGACGATGGAGTCCCTTGGGCCGATACCGGCCTGAGGAGGGGGCATGCAGATTTGGGATGTTATAGGGGTTTGCCGCAGGGGCTGGCCACAGGCCAGGCTCAGCCGTCAACCCCCACTCTGCACAGCACAGGGTTGGGGGGCTATAGGGGTTGGCCACAGGGCCTGGCCACCGTACGTGGTTTTGGTTGGATTAATGTGTAGTAGTGAAAATTACTATAATTTTAAAAAACACAGACATTCACTGAAAAAACATAGGTTACAGGGACATTATAGTTAGGAAATGGAATTTAAAAAAAAAAAAAATTCTCTTAAAAAATAAAGGTTAGAGAGATGTTATAGTTAGGCTCACATTTTTAACATAACAAACCATAGAAATTCACCAGTTAGATTTAGATTTATCTCAAGTAACTATAACGTGCCCTGAGGTAACTATAACTTGTGCCCTCAATATGCACTGATAATTACCCCACAAATTACAGCACTCATGCCATCTTTGATAGCATCATTGATAAATATAAATGTAATATTTGCAGTAAAACTTTGGGGGAAAAAACTGTGCATGGCACAGAGGGAGCTATAGTTACCTTAGGGAATAGTTAAAATATCTAGGCTAACTATACCTGGTTAATTTCTGTCTGTGGTTTGGTACATTTAAAATATGAGCCTAACTATAATGTCCCTGTAACCGTTGTTTTTTTAAGTGAATATATATATATATATATATATATATATATATATGTATATATATATATATATACAGTTACTAGTCCTCCGGTGTGGGACCCAGCGATGTCATTGTTCGCACGGTTGAGGAACCTGTAAGATATTTAAGCACAAGGATGCCATGCACTCTGGTTCCAGAAACAGCATATCTAGCTTGATTGTGAAATATTTTATTGCGTGAACCTGGTGACCATAAAACAAACTCAACATGTTTTAGTGCTACAACAACATGCCTTGCACAAGGTTTGTAATTCCGCATTAGCAACACCATTATAGTGAGTACACTAGGAAAAGTCAGAACAATACAGTAGCTTTTCCAGGTAATCATTCTGCACTGAGATGTATTAGGCATGGACAAAGGCAAGAAAAAATTGATAAAGATTGGTAAAAGAGGCTGTCACAGATGAGATACATGTTGTAACATTCAGATAACAAACAGAAGAGAATAGATGTCTTAGCTCTTTTGCCATTGATTTTCTCTCAGAACTAAAGGTGTGAAGAAGAAAAGAGGCTACCCTGCTGAAGTTCTCAAATAGGAAAGGAACATAAGATCTCACTGTTTCAGGAGGGGGACCCCAACCCTGTGAAAAAATGCATTAAAAGTGAATTAAAAACAAAACACGTAAGGAAGACTGAACTGCAAAGGGACTCAAAATGTTACACCATATATGCACATGAAATACAGTAATTTATTAGTAATTAAACAAGAGCTGCGCATCCAGCAGGTTCTCAGAAGATAACATATGATGATCAGCTTTCAAATGTGGATGCTTGGGAAAATAATCAAGAAAAGCTAAAGGGCACATATATCTATTTTAATAGTCTCCTAGATGAACAGCCATTTCTTCATCAGTGTTCAACCAGTTAAGAATTATGGTATTCAATTCCAAACTATGTCTTGCTTCCAATTATCTCAAAGTTTGTATCTTGTTAGCCCCTCTGTTACGTTCTGGTATACAGCCAAGAGCAAAGAGTACCTCACTCTTGCTGTGGTGGACACTGGCAAAATGCCAAGCAACTGGGAATTGTCTGTCCAAATTCTTGATAACACAGATGTGCTCCAGTATCCTTTTATTAATTAGATGATCAGGACTGCCTATGTACAGTTTCTCACAAGGACAGACCATATACATAGAAGTCCGATTTATGATTGAGAAACTTATTGCTTGTCCTTTCAGTACCTGTTGTGTGAAAAATACTTCTTAACATTTTCACTCGATCTGCACGCTTTACAGTTAGTATATGGGTAAAAGCCTAACTGAGCCTTACCAGGTTTGCTAGTGCCTAATATGACCACATTTTTACATAATCTATCTCTAAGGGAAACACACCTCCTGTGTGTGATCTTGGGATGTTCATCCAAAAAAGTTTGACAAAGTATCATCAGTGAACAGAACATCCAAGTGCCTTTTCATTATGTTTCACACTTCCTTGGCCTTGTGATTGAAGGTGTTGATAAGTCTAACTACATTAGTATTCTGGCTTGTCTGTGAGGGCTTTGGTGGCTAGCAGATCTTCCCTTTTGATACTCTGGGTTTTAGTTAAAGCATTACATAGTACTGTATACTTGTATCCCCGTTCCTTGAATCCCAGTAACATATTGTTGCATTTCTGGTGAAAATGCCAGGTCAGAGCTACAATTTCTCTCAAAAAATCCCAGTAAGTGATACTATTGATTCATTTGAGCAGATCCATGCTCTGGGCATGAAGCAAGGTGTTACCTGCTGTGCTTTTCCAATGTAATTTCGAGGTAAGTTTTTTCCCTTTTACCATCACAACAATGTCCCAGAACTCAACTCTGGTTTTACTAATGACGCCTTCAAAATTAAAGTTGTTGCTAAGCTTAGAGATTAAAACAATAGCCTGTACCTCCTCACCTTTCAATCAAAAAGAGGTAATCAATATATAATGGGACCAGAGGGTGATATGTGAGTAATAGGCGTCCACGGCTTCTACATAAAAAGGTTGGCGTCTCTGAAAGCAAAGCAGGTGCTCATCACCCTACCCTGCAATCGCCTGTATCATTTGTTGTCAAACAAAAATAATTTATTTTCAAGGGAAAATTGGATCATAGTAAGTAACATTTTAGTGTGGAACAAAAAAAGAGGGACCTGGCCCTTCTGAAATGTCTACACACTTGGATCCTGTCAGCATGTCTGATTCTAGTATATAAACTGTGGACATCATACGTAATAATCAGGTCATAATCCTCCCAGGGTATTACATAGATGCTGTGGAGGAAGTCCTTGCTGTCCTGGAAATATGAAGGCAAGGACATTGAATGATTCTGTATAAAGGATTCAATATAGTTGGAAGCATGTTTCCACAGAGTCCCCCTGGAAGACACAATGGGTCTCCCAGGAGGGTTGTTGGGATTTTGTGAATTTTGAGTAATAGGTAAAGGATGGACATTGTGGGAAATTTGCTGTATTCAAACTGGTACTCCCTCCACTCTATGAAGACCTGATGTATCCAATCAACCAGAAATTCATAAAATCTTACCTTTGATGCCTCAGCTTTATACCTGGGAACCAAGCAATTGCAATAGTTTTCATTCAATTGTCTTAAAATCCCTCCTTGTTGTAAACTTCAGGGGAGCACACCACAACAGTACCCCCCTTGTCAGAAGGCCAGATCACATGGGTCCTCACCCAGATTCATAATAGCCAATCTTCGATGCATACTCAAATTCTCAAATTTCCAATAGACATGTTTGGCCAACTTCTTAAAGTCATGAATAACCAAAGATTGAAAGGTGTCAATGGCATCATGGGCCAAAACAGGATTATAGATAGACTTTGGCTTAAAATGGCTGGGTTCATTGTATCCAAAGAAAATCCCCATGCCTTCTAGATTTAAGAATTTGTTCACAGTGTTCTCACTCTCTGAGTCTAGCTCAGCAAGGACAAACTTTAAATCCACATCCCCAATGGCCAAATTATTCTGCTTCCCTAAATCTGTCAGAAGTGTAGCTTTTTCCTTTAGTGCAAGCAATTTGCATAATTTTAGTTTCCTGACAAACTGAAACATATCTATCTTATTTTGAGGATAATTAAATGCATTCACTGGGCAAAATGACAAACCCAATTTCAAAACATTGGTTTCAACATCTATTAAAACACAGTTAGACAGATATACCACATTATTAGGTGTATAATTCATTGACCTGTCCTCTGGCCCCTTCTAGTTATTCCCATGGGGGCTCCTGCCTTTCCACCAACCTTATTTTCTAGTTTGTTTGATACAGATCCTCCACCTCTGCCTCATCCTCCTCTTCCCCTTCCCTTGCCTATGTTCTTCCAGGAGTTACCAAATTTCCAGATTCTGTTCACTTCATCATACTTGTGGCTCAACATGAAAACTCTGCCATCCTGATAGTTCCTTTGAGCATGTACGAATTTCCCCCTTTTTTTTAAACTGAATTTCTTCTTCATACTTGCTAACTGTCTTTCTGATGTCATTCATCCTCATATCAAATGCTTCATTGGTTTCACTTGTTTTCAGTTATTAGATGATGATGCAATCTCCTTCAGGAACTCCTCATGGCCCAGCCAGGCACATTTTTGAGAGTTGTCATCATGCGGTTAGAGCACTCTATTAATTTATCCACCTATTCCTTAAGTAATTCTGGCATGGGATGCTATACGAAGGGATAATCAAAATCCTCAGCCCCTCTTGATACACGTTCACATTTAAGATATTGTTCCAGTGTTTCTAGTTCCCATCATTTGGATGTCTCTTTCTTCATGAACCTTTCCAACTTATAATATTGCTGGTTCATGTCCTTTGAGTCTACACTTTGAGTCAGTCTCTTGTGACATTTTGGAACACCAGTTATTTTTCAAATAAATTGAGATCCCATAAAGATACACTGGTACCATCTGGGGCATTGCACCAGCTGAGCCATAATCCTGCAATGCACCAGAGGAAACAGCAGAATACTAAATTGCATATTGTACCTGCATGTTAAAAACAACAATGCAAGGTATGTAACCCGTAAAACAACAAAACCCGTAAAGAGCAGCTGGGATGTCTATTTACTGGACAGTCCAGTCAAGAACAACACGGCCTCCAACATGGCGTGCGACACACACCCCAATTAAATCTTTTAAAATCCAGCAGGATATGCTGTTTCTGGAATCAAATTATGCAGCAGCATCCATGTGGGATTTGTGAGTGTATATATATATATATATATATATATATATATATATATATATATAAAACACCAACGTTGCCAGACATCCGAGGCTGCTAATTCAGTAGCGGTCCAGGCATGGACCTAGCCATCCACAAATTATTGCTAACAATCCTCCTGTTGCATGCAGAGAGTTACCGGACACCAAATCACGTGATCAAGGCCACGGCTGAAACGCGTTGTTCTGGGAGGAAGCATTGGTGAATAAAAGTTTTTTGGACCTCCATTTGGTGTCCGGGAACTCTCTGCATGTAACAGGAGGATTGTTGGCAATATATATATATATATATATATATATATATATATATATATATATATATATATACAAAAAAGAGAGTTGTCCTGAATGAAAGCGCACTCACAACAGGTCATTCTGGAATGTAGCAAAGTCAGCAACTTACAGAGAATTCTTTGGCATTTTCATTATTTCAGTCCTTATATTTTCAAGCATCTCTGGGCATGTGTTTCTGGGTTCATCCCTTCATCAGCAGAGAACAAACATTTCCTTCCTTTTTCAAACACAAGCAGCCTGGCTGCTCAGCAGATTTAACTGAAGGTACCTGATATCAGTTAAATTCCAGTTCTGTCCAAGTGGACCTCAAGTGAGCTGCAAAGTGCATCCTGGTAAAGGTAGTCCCACACATTTTGAAAATATATCCCAAGTGGGTTGCTGAAGCCAAACAAAATAACATAGTTAATTCCCCCAATGGGCAAATTCAAAGTAAGAAAATAGTTTTATATATATATAGTTACAGTTATTTCAAGCATCTATAATTCTTGTCCTAAGGTGACTATAACTTGCAGCCCGAGATTAGAAAAGTTGTCATGAGTGCTATAATATCTGGTGTAGTTAGCAGTGCATGCCAAGGGCGCGAGTCATAGTTACCTTGTGCGCTTGTTATAGTTATTTGAAATAAATGTAACTATAGCTGTAACTACAGCTGCTGAATTTCTCTGGTTTTGTGCGCGTATGGGAGGGAGGAGATAGTGGCATGGAACTCAGAAGGTCAGGATGGAGGTGGCAGTTACAGGCAGCAGCCATCTGACCACTCTAGGAATGTGAAAGGGGCAGTGCCAACTCAACAGAACGCTCAGAGTAGATGGGAGGGGCAGCAGCAGGTCCATGGAATATGGTGTGCAAAAGGGAGGGAGCAGAGGCATACACACAGGCATTGGAGGGCAGTGGAAGGAGGGTAGCTGCAGCAAGCTAAGCACATCGGCTAAGCAAGAGGATGATAGTGGAGCATAGAATTGGGCAACAGAGAGCAGAAGGAGTGGGTATGGACCTCAAGCTAAATGAAGGTCAGTTGCAGCACATCGGACCATGCATGGCAGGAGGGAGGGGGCTGGTGGGTGGACTCGGCAACAGAGGGGAGGAGGTGGATAGAGCAACAAGCTAACTATTCAGGGCAGGCAGGAAGGGCAGTGGCACAACAACGGCCACACAGGGCTGTAATGAGGGAGCAATGGTATTGATTTGGACAATGGATAGCAGGAAGGAGGGGGTCAGGAGCAATCTTGGGTGGCGGCAATGCCCGACCAGGCCATGCGTCCAACCTCACCCCCAATCTTCATGTTGATTGGTATCTTTCTTAACATTAAAAAAAACCTAGAAATTCACTGAAAAAAACTAAGTGTTCTAGTTATATTCAGATTGTACACATACAAAACCATAGAAATTCAGCCGATATAGTTAAAGTTGTTACAACTAACTATAACTCGTTCACTAAGGTAACCATATCTCGTGCCCTTGCCATGCACTGCTAATTGCCCCAGATATCAGATTATCGTTGGCCAAAGGACTTGGAGTACGATGCTTGCCGAATGCCAGTTACCTCGTGTCTGACGATGGGGATACTGGGTCCGGGAATGGAGCTGGCACCTGACTTCTCAAGGTATTATTGCCAACATGAGCAGACCCTAACCTGGAAGCACCTGGTTCACATCCTGTGGCTATGGACAACCATACACTGAAGTTTGTACCAGCCCTGAGAACCCCCAGAACTGGTGGTCGACCACGGACCAGAGAGCCCTCCTTTTCTTTCATTGTAACATGCGTGGGTTCTCCTGCTCTACCTGGAGTTTGCTAGTGAGATTGGCAAAGGGCTGGGGCCTACATTGTCTGGATATGTGTGGGGGTATATCAACCAGTGGGCCCTCCCGAGAATGTAGTTATGGAGTAATAACGAAGTGAGTACTCTATCTGTATTTTCTGTCCAATGCATGAACGGGGATACTTCTATAATGGATACTGCTGCAACTATGGTGACATTTTATTCCTGCATTACATGCAAAGAATTTCCTCAAGTAGTCCGGTTCTCTTGCATTAGCAGAGTGCTGTCCTGTTCCAGTACATGCACGTTACGCCTACTCATCGTGAAGTCTATCCTTTTTGGCCCACATTTTACATACAATATGTCATATATTTGTATGGAGTTTCTTTTGTGGTGCACTTATTGTGTTGGGGTAAGCACGTGTTTCGAAATATGTTAATTTATTCGGTCTATGCATATTTCTAAAACCAAAATCAAATTCGAATCCTGAAAAATTCTGTGGATGGGAAAGAAACCGTAAATAATACATGTAGCTGAATGACAAAGGTCACCTTTCTTTACACTTCATCCACGCGTGCTCATGGGATAGAACAAAACAAAATATTTGGATTAGATAAACGCAGAAAAGAAGCATTTGAAATGTAAATAAAGCTTTACCTCTTTGTAAGTCGTTTTCAAATGAAATTTCTACTGAATCAATGCGCCAGCCCTCCACCCGAAAACACACACAACGTAGAAACAATTGCTGTGATAGGATATTATGAAATGTAAATGAAGTAGTTGCTATTATTTGTTCACCCTTAAAAAATAATTGTAGTTTATGTTGAACATGTCAAATTTGAAAATCGTCAAATGAGCTGTTGTACAGCAGGTGACAAATAAAGGCATTCTAAATATTGTACTTTGACTGCACGATACACTGATCTGCTCTTTATGACATACAATAAATCAGGACATTTACTCACCAGTTAACTTGCAAGAATGGATTCGATTCCAAACTAAATTGTATACCTCAGGTAGTTAGGGTAGAGAGCTTAAAAAGAATAAATCAATCCATACTCATGTGCACCCAAGCATGCTTCTGTTATTAGAATTGTCCCTAATATTTTCAGATTTATGATTGTGGCTCTGTATTTCAGTTTTTATATATCTGTATGTGTAACAGCAAACCCCTCAGATCATTTCACTCAAGTCAGTAGAGCGAAAAACGGGGAAAAGCATTTTGAACCATTTTTGTTGTTTGTATGATAAGCGATGGCACAATCTTTATTTGCAGCATTGCAAACAGAACGCACATTGATTTAACAATAAGGGACATATTGACAAGCCCCTTGTACTACCTTCTCACCGATACAGCATCTTTTTTTTTACTCTAAGATGGCGCTAAGGTGGATTTTCTGTTGTGCCATATTTATAAAGTGGTGCAATGCTTGCAGTGCACCACTTTGCGATCCCTTGTGCCTCATTGCGCCTGCATCAGACATACTGTATGCAAGTGGTGCGTCCGGCACAGGGAGGCCCAAAGAATGGCGCAGTGACGTTTACATTTCACTTTGCCTATTTTTCTGTCATATTTTGATGCACACGTTGTATTCAATGGGCCTCCGTGTGCTTTGCTGCACTAGCCTCAACATTTTTGATGCTAGTGTAGCAAAGCACCACAATAGTGTCAAGAGCTTTGAGCTGTTGTGCTAACGACCACCATGGTGTGGCATATTGCAAATATGGCACAACCATGGTGTCATTAGGTGCTGGTACGGGGGAGCAAGAAAAGTAGTGCATCATCTATGATGCGCCAATTTCTTGTAAATATGCCCCTGCATTTTTAATTTGTACCTCATAGAAAATACATAAAATACGTGTTCCTGTTGTAAAAAGTGGCAGTATGCTTATGGAAAGGTCAGTTTGCTACTTTTCATATTGTGTGCATATAAGCAAGACTCGAGAGGAGTTGAAACGCGTTGACGGTTGCTGTTTGTTTCAAATAAAGACACAACATTGGGATTCTTTGGAGTGTGGTGATTTATTTTCTGATACAATATATATATATATATATATATATATATATATATATATATATATATATATATATATATATATATATATATATATCTTGCATATCTTACTGGTGGTCACCAGTAGGTAGTTATAGTAAGGAATGGGGGTCTGATTTACAAGCTCTTGGTGGAGGGCAGCACAGCAAGCCTCCTTACGGTGCAGTCTTGCATCAAAAGAAAAGGGCAGAAATGTGCTGTATCTACAAGAAATGGTGCATTTCTGTCCTTGTCCCCTGCACTGGCACACAAATTGCTGCCATGACGCCAACAGAGGCACCATTGCACTGCGGTGCAAGTATGCCTGCATATGGGTGTTGATTGTTTTTGTGGAGGAAGGGATACATTCCTGCACAAAAACAATTAGTAGAGGCATTTTCCTGCTTTATGTGTGCTGCAGAATGCACCACACACAGAAAGAGGAAAAACAGAGAGAAATAATATTATTTCTCCCTGTTGCATCACCCTTATGCCACCCCTGGGAAGGTGTAGGCTTTGAAAAAACCTTGTAAATCTGGGAATGTGTCAAAATCCATAGGTGTTGCGTGGGAACACCCATTGCAACTCTCGTGGAATTCCCCCCGGACGTAATGTAAGGCAACACAATGACTTGCACAAAAAGTGGCTTTGCCTGGCCTTTCAAATATGGGTCAGCAGCCTGTGCCACCGGTGTATCACAAAAAGTGATGCACCAGTGGTGCAGGCCGCTTGTTAATAAGCCCCCTAGTCTCCATAGAAAAAAAGCATGTTTTGAATACATCTTTTGTGACTTTGATGATTCTTCTCAAAATGTTCCCCCATAAATGTCAAGTTGGGTCTTGTTGTGCATGGAAAGTTTCAATGTGATCCATCAAGTGGGGCATAGAAAAAGGGAAGGGTCTAAAAAGTGCATTTCCCATGTTCCCAGGCGCCTGCAGCCTGAATTGCTGGATGGAATTACACCAAATTTGGCAGAAAGGTAGCTTTTAGTCCACAGTTCAGTCTTTTCATTATTTGCTGTAAATCCACTCATTGGATTGCAAGATATTAAAGAAAATCAAAATTTGTATATCTAGAAGTGTGAATATTGTGCTGAGATTTGCTTGACTGCCTACACTTCAACCAGACAGTGTTGGAGGCCATTTTGGGACTAATTTTCAGCAGAGTTCTAAAAAAAAGGAAAAAATAACAGGGGGCAGGGTATTAATACCCTGAGCCCCTAGCCTTGGTCCAGGGGTCTCCTGGGACCCCACCAGGGCAAAGAAGCATGTATAAACAAATTCACAGCAAAATTTGTGAATATTTGTGAATTTCACTGTGTATTAAAAAAAGCAAGCACAATTTTCTACTATCCTTTCAATTTTGCCACCAGATGAGCCAGGTCCCGGGGCATACTTATTGTCATTATTAAGGAGGGAGGTGCATGAACCCTCCTCCTAGGGCTTTAAAAAGCTCTGGGGGACCGGCATGTCCCTAAGGCATCAAGAAAGAAAGAGATGCAGTAGTGTGAGGAACACCCCAGGCCTTGGGAACCACCACCTTACTTGCGCTACAATAGTAATATGATGGGGGGCGTGTCAACTCCCCCTGTTCCTGGAGACCATCACCTCCCTCGGGTTAATAAGAAAAAAACGATGCAGGTGAGCTGAGTGAACCACCTCAGGGCCTCAGGACCTCCGCCTCCTGGCGCTACAATATTACTATGATGTGGGGGCTACGTGAACCCCCAGGGCCCCGAGGTCCACCACCTCCCTGGGGCTCATTAATTTTCATAATCAAAGGAGGGGGGGCCATGCAGCACCCCTTCTGAGCCATATCTGGCCCTGCAGGATGGCAGGGCTTGCTTCCTAAGATAACTATAACTTGTGCCCTGGCCATGCACTGCTAATTACCCTAGTTATTACATCACTCATGACATTTTCTTGACATTATTGATAATATCACTCTAACATTTGTAGTAAAATTATTGATGAGAAAACTGTGCATGGCAAGGTTGCAAATTATAGTTGCCTTAGGGAGTGAATTATAGGTGTTTGAAATACCTATAACTCTTACAGCTCAATTTCTATGGTTTTGTATGTTTGAAATGTGAGCCTAACTATAACATCCATGTAACCTTTGTTTTTTAAGTGAATATATACATATGCATATATATATATATATATATATACATATATATATCTATATATATATCGATAAAGCAATAGAAAGGTAGATGGATAGATAGATAGATAGATAGATAGATAGATAGATAGATAGATAGATAGATAGATAGATAGATAGATAGATAGATAGATAGATAGATAGATAGATACCACCATATGTCTCGGATGAGAAACAAGCCAATTCAACCAGCAGTTTATCGTAACCAAATATTTTAATCACAAAAAATAAAAACATAACCCGTTTCAGCCTTTCGCGGTCTTCATCACATAATCTGTACCATAATTCTGTCCCGCTGAAATACATCTTTGAGTTCAACAGTATAGTATAACTATAACTGCTGAATTTCTATGCTTATATATGGGTAAATTGTCAAATTAACTATAAAGTCCTTGCCGCCTTTTATTTTTTCAGTGGATTTCTAAGGGTATTTTTTTTGCATGTTAATATAACCAGCGCCGTGCATACTCCCACTGGCTTCCGTGGTGCTCTAAATTGAGGTGGCATGTCAGGGTCCGGCGCCAGCAGCTCCGTGCAAATATTCCCCAATGCCAATTCACTATGTAACTCAGTGCATAGATGTAAGCCCACTAGGGCATGACTGTCCGAGTATGCATATGTATTAATAAGATTTATGCAGAGATGTTATTAAGAAATGCATTTTTATGAAAAGGTTATGAAATGAACTCATACATAGCAAGCCATGTTCATTAGGACTTAATTACCAGTTGATGTATGCAAAGTTTTTATATATTCATAATTATTTTTACTTTCTGTCTTTGATGGTCACATGCACTGTTTATAAGAAAAAAATTGTATCGTATTTTTTTGTGATGAAAAACAAATGTTTTTTTCACTTATGTATATCTTTGGCACCGTTTGATGAATCTTCACAAACATTTCCCAGAAAAGTATTGCAGTGATTTTTGTTGGGCCCGGAAATGTTAGGGGTGATCGGTCAAGCAGGGGCCGAGAAAAAGGAGAGTAAAAAAACATTGCGATTCCCATGTTAAATTCCATATGATTTTTAGACACGTGTACAGCCCGAACCACTCAACGGAATTACACCAAATTTGGCATAAATCTAGATTTTGGTATGCAGATCACACTTTTGCTTCATTGGTGTAAATCCATTCAGTAGTTTTTTTAAAAATTTAGGGAAATTCAAACTTATATATCTCTGGCCGCAAAGTATTCAAGAACAAAGACAAGCTTGTGCAGGGAAATGCAGAGCTCTGATTGGCTGGCAACACTTCAAACCAGGAAGTGTTGGCAGCCATATTGGGACTTGGCTTTAGCTGAGTCCAAGTAAAAAAGTTTTAAAAAAACAAGGAGCCAGGGTATAGACACCTTGACTCCTTAGCTTTGGTGGGGGGTCCCAGAGCAAAAAATCACTTTTTAAAATGACGTGAATTTGTGATATTTGTAAATATTGTGCAATTGTTTTTTAAACAACAAGTGTGGGCTCCCGTGCTTGTTTTTTTATAGTCCCCAGGGCGGCCAGGTCCTGGGGCCATTAACAATTTTGAGAGTGGGGGGTCTCTTCCCCCCCTCCAGCCCCAGGGCCCCCCACATCCACGGGCCATTTTTATGATATATGCAGGGTGGCCTGTGGGCCCCCATGCCCCAGAGACCACCATCTCCAAGGGAATTTGATTAAAATATATGTGGGGGACACGCAGCCCCCTCATACCCTGGGGACCACCACCTCTCTTGGGGTTCAATTATAATATATGTGGGGGGCTCATGGCCCCCCCTGCACCCTGGGGATCACCACCTCCCCAGGGAGTGGATTAAAATATATGTGCCATCTCCCCAGGGCACAGAGTAAAAATATTGTTAATAACCCCCATTAGCACTGGGGATCACCACCTCCTCGGGGCTCTTCACATTGAAGGGGATCCACGCAGCCCCCATCATGGAGCTTGGGGACATCTTATGCTATGTCCAGGGGTACCAACCCCCAGGACAAAGCTGTTTGCTGTGGCTTGGTTTAAATAGTGGCTCCCTGCTTGTAGGAGCAATGTTTTCATCTGCTTCCCTGTTTGACAGCTCTCACTTGCAGAAAGTGAAGTGTTTGCCCTGACTTGGTAGGAGCAGTCAAAGCTCTTGCCAAGTCAGAGCAAATAGCTGTGTCTGAGCGGTGGGCATCCCCAGACATAGCAGGAGCCAGCCCTGGTGGGTGGTGGTCCACAGCGTCATCAGTGGCTCTGCATGGGGGTCTGCCTGGCCCCCCTACAACATGTAAATAGCCCCAGGAAGGTGGTGGTCTCTGGGACTCAAGGGTTCCGAAACGGATCCCCTTCATTTTTGTACTTAATGCCCTGGGGAGGGTGCAGTCCCCAGGGCTGCAGGGGGACAGGCAACCCTTCCCCTTGCATTGTATTTTGTTAATGCCCCTGGAGGTGGTGGTCCCCACACATTATCTTATTTAATGCCCCAGGGAGGTGGAGGGTCGCCTCCCAAAGGGGGCACAGAACTGTTGGCCAATTCTGCCTCCCTTGGGGGCAGATCAGTCTTTTTATAAGGCCCATCTGCCCCTAAGGGGGGGGGGGGGGCAGAATCCACATAGGAACCAGGGATCTTGTGTGAGTGTGTGTGTTTTGTGTGGGGGGTGTCCCCTTTGGCAAGGGTTGCCCCCCAAAGGGGGCACAGAACTGTTGGCCATCTTAACCTATTTGTTTAGGCCCATCTGCCCCCAAGGGGGGCAGAATCCACTTAGGCACCAGGGATCTTGTGTGTGTGTGTTTTGTGTGGTGGGTAGCCCCTTTGGCAAGGGTCGCTCCCCAAAGGGGGCATATTACTGATGGCCATTTCTGCCCCACCTTGGGGGCAGATCGGCCTAATTTTGCAAGCCCATACTTCCCCAGGGGGGGCAGAATCCACCTAGGCACCAGGAAAAATCTGTAAATGCTTGGTGGCGGGCTGTTTGTCAACTGGCGAAGTATTTGTATTTGTGATTATAACAGTTTATTTCTCCTTTTTGTTTTAGTTCAAAGTTTTTGCTTCCTTTGCTCTGGAACCTTGAGGTTTTGGCAGTAGTTGACCTGAGATTTGCGTAGTTGCATGTTTTAGGTAAGTAAAAGCAATTTACTCCAAAGGAGTACAGTTGACATGCACGAATTACATATTTGTAGGTGGTGTACTAAATGCAGGATTGTGTGTGAAATTGTCCATAGATTTGTGCACAATGATATTTGTGTTGTCTTATGTCTCATTTGCTTTTCTTTTTAGTGGGAAATAATTGGTGATTGCTTTGTCAATGCAGAGTAGTTGCTGGTGAGTATAGCTTTTTCGAGCAAGTGAGTAGTATAGTTTTTGAATACATAACTCTTTGTGATAAACCCACACTTTGTTTGTTACTTATTTTAGACAGTGCTGGTTCTTGTTGGCAATCAATGTGTTGTTAGAAAGGATCATGGCTAGCTGAGGAGTGACCACTCAGCAGGTTGTTTGCATGCTTTTTCAGTCGTCTTCTGACCATTATTATGGGACTGACTCTGCATCTGAGGCAGAGGAGGAATTGAGAGATTCTTGCAGTGAGTTTTCTGTCCGAGAGGAATCTTCAAATGAGGAGGCCACTCTGTGTGCAAATGAAGAGCCTGTTTTAGAGGAGGACACTGATGTGCCAATAGTGCAGCAGCCTGGGGCTGAAAGGTTTCCTATTGAAAGACTTGACACCTAGGTTGACCCAAACATGGAGCAGCCACATTTGCCTGCTTTTACTGGTCTCCCAGGTTGTACAGTAAATACGGATACCTTTTTGCCTGTCAATTTCTTTGAGTTGTTTATGGACAATGTATTTTTGGAAGAGATTGTTGAGCAGACTAATTTGTAGGCAGAGCAGAATTTGAGGGAAAACGCTGCCAGACTTAGGCCTCAGTCTAGAGCTACCCAGTGGATTCCCACAAATCTGGAAGAGACAAAATAGTTTTGGGTTTGACTTTTTTGATGGGGTTGATAAGGAAGCTGTCACTGGCTTCTTATTGGTCTGCTAGACCCTTGATGGCAACAGCTATATCTCCGGCAACCATGACTCGTAATCGGTATTTGCTTCTTCTTGCTGCATTTTGTGGCACATTGCTTTAGCCTTGCCACAAGATCACCCTGATTGTGACCATCTTTTAAAGATTAGGGATGTCCTTGATCATTTTGTAGATAGTTTTTAGAGGTGTATGTTCCAGGCAAAGAAATAAGTGTGGACGAGTCTTTGGTGCTGTTTAAGGGGTGTTTGGTTTTTAAGCAGTACATTTTTAAGCAAGAGGGCACGGTATGGAATTAAATTGTATATGCTGTCTGAAAGTAGTACAGGATATGTGCATAATTTCCAGGTCTATACTGGTAGGGATTCCAGTATTGACCCACCTGGTTGCCCGCCGACTTTTGGATTTAGTGAAAAAATTGAGGGGGTCATTAGGACCCTGGCGGACGGTGTAAAAGGTGCGGTAATACCGCAAACAGGCCGACGGACAAAAAAAGGGAATTATGACCCTGCCGCAAACCGCCAACAAAGACAGCCACTTTAACACACCACCCGCCACGGCGGTACAGACAAGCAGCGCGGCGGTCACCGCCAACAGACAGGCGGAAGACAATGTACCGCCCACACTATTACATCCCGCCAATCCGCCACCTTTTCCGGGCGGATTCACAGTGGATAAAAACAAGGCGGAAACAGCTTTTGCTATGGGAAAACGCTCACCTGAACATATCCCACGAGGAACGAAGACTCCAGGGACCCCGAACTCCAAATACTACCTGCCCTTGTCTTTCTGCTCCTTTACGACCAACAGCGAAGTAGGCGCAGAAGATACCGGTGAGTACTGCATCTACGACACGGGGAGGAGGGAGGCAAAAGTGAGGGGGACACACACCAAACAACCCCACCCCCACCCTCGCATATCACAACATACACACCAATACAGTCAAAAATATCACATTAACAACCCACAATCCCCCCGGAAGAATGAAAACACAAAGCGAATTTCGGTCAAACATTGTAATGTGCCAATATACATGTCATACAAAAATATACAGATATATATCTCTAAATCACTCATAATTATATATACAATACAAGAAGTAGTGCAGATATGTACACAACAATGTCCGTGCACCAACAGTCCAAAAATGCATTGGCGAGGCCCACAATAGATACCTGACCAAAATCGGAGAGAACACTGCTGGGACATCAGATAGAAACACTACAGGCACCTCAGGGGGAAGGGAAGGGTGGGCACCTCAGCCACATGAATGCGAAGCCAGATCCACGACGGGGCTACATGCCCATTGATGTATCCTGGGGAGTGCAAAGCCACAGCCTCTCAAGTCTCTACAGTGGGTGGTTTGCCCACTGTGCCATCCTGGGGAGTGCAAAGCCACAGTCTCTCAAGTAGATGCAGGTCTCGACTGGTTCTGGAGGGGGACTGGTGCCCAGACTGGATGAGTCTCCCCGTGAAAGTTCCTGTCCTGTCACTGTCCCAGCTGCACATGGGATAAGGATGCCTGATGTGGCGGTCCATTCATTCCTACACGGTGCATGCCCTGTTCAGCGGTGCTTTGCCATGGCGGTCTTTGCCCTGTTCAGCGGTGCTTTGCCATTGAGGTTCAGGACTGTTCAGAGGTGCTTTGCCATGGCGGTCTTTGCCCTGTTCAGCGGTGCTTTGCCATGGCGGTCTTTGCCCTGTTCAGCGGTGCTTTGCCATTGAGGTTCAGGACTGTTCAGCGGTGCTTTGCCATGGCGGTCTTTGGCCTGTTCAGCAGTGCTTTGCCATGGCGGTCTTTGCCCTGTTCAGCGGTGCTTTGCCATTGAGGTTCAGGACTGTTCAGCGGTGCTTTGCCATGGCGGTCTTTGGCCTGTTCAGTGGTTCACTGCCATGGCGGTCTTTGCCCTGTTCAGCGGTGCTTTGCCATTGAGGTTCAGGACTGTTCAGCGGGGCTTTGCCATGGCGGTCTTTGGCCTGTTCAGCGGTGTTTTGCCATGGCGGTCTTTGCCCTGTTCAGCTGTGCTTTGCCATTGAGGTTCAGGAGTGTTCAGCAGTGCTTTGCCATGGCGGTTTTTGCCCTGTTCAGCGGTGCTTTGACATTGAGGTTCAGGACTGTTCAGCAGTGCTTTGCCATGGCGGTCTTGATACTGACATTGGTGTGTGGCATGATGATCTCTACACTGGGCATTGGTGTGTGGCATGACGATCTCTACACTGGGCATTGGTGTGTGGCATGACGATCTTCACACTGGACATTGGTGTGTGGCATGCCGTTCCATCATTGGCCAGCGGGGTTGTGGCATCCTGTCCCCTCCTGGGCTGTGACTCCGGCGGTGGTCTCCTGACCAGTGACGATACTTGGGCCCTCCTGGGCTGTGACTCTGGCAGTGGTCTCTGGACCAGTGACGATACTTGGGCCCTCCTGGGCTGTGACTCCGGCGGTGGTCTCTGGACCAGTGACGATATTTGGGCCCTACTGGGCTGTGACTCTGGCGGTGGTCTCCGGACCAGTGACGATACTTGGGCCCTCCTGGGCTGGGACTCTGGCGGTGGTCTCCAGACCAGTGACGAAACTTGGGCCCTCCTGGGCTGTGACTCCGGTGGTGGTCTCCTGACCAGTGACAATACTTGGGCCCTCCTGGGCTGTGACTCCGGCGGTGGTCTCTGGACCAGTGACGATACTTGCGCCCTCCTGGGCTGTGACTCTGGCGGTGGTCTCCGGACCAGTGACGATACTTGGGCACTCCTGGGCTGTGACTCTGACGGTGGTCTCCGGACCAGTGACGATACTTGGGCCCTCCTGGGCTGTGACTCTGGCGGTGGTCTCTGGACCAGTGACGATACTTGGGCCCTCCTGGGCTGTGACTCCGGCGGTGGTCTCTGGACCAGTGACGATACTTGGGCCCTCCTGGGCTGTGACTCTGGCAGTGGTCTCTGGACCAGTGACGACGGTGCTGGCGGTTGTGTCTGTACCGCCGGAAAAGATGGCGCACTTCTCCGCCATGACACTCACAACAGGCTGGGCAGTCTTCCTCCCGACCTTCCCCACCTTTTTTGGAGTTACAGCTGACTCACCAATCGCCTTCGATCCCATTTCACTTGTTGTCCCACCAGGAGTCTTGACATGGTCCCGTCGTCCACTCTCCAATTTCAGAGCCTTTACAGGGGGTGGGCTGCCAGTGCCTTGGCTCCGGGTCCTACTGCCTGCCCTGGTGGACGGTGCACTCCAAAAACCTGGAACACGCACCACTGGTACTGGAGGCTTTTTGGCTGAGGTGCTACGACGGGACTGATGAATTGGAGGGGGGGGAGAAGTTCAATTTGACAGAGGGACAGTTTCTGACGGACACGGGATGGGTAGCTGGAAGGGGTCTGGGAGTGGAGGAAGAGGAGGTGGTTGTCGGAGGTGTCACTTTAGGTGTTTTGGGTGCAGGTGCAGGTACTGGAGGCTGTCGTGAGTTGGATGGCTGTTGGGTGAGTGATTGCCGGCGTTTGGGTACTTTGGGAGGGGGCGTCACAGACACACTGGGAGAGGACACGGGGGATGTGTAAATGGCAGTTGAGGTGGTGAGTGCAAGTGAGCGGTTTGTGGTGCTAGGTGTCCTGGTGCGAGTCCTAGTGACTGTAGATGTGGTGCATGCAGGTGTGTGTGTAGACAAGACTGGGAGGGAGGAGGGAGAAGAGGAGGAGGGGGACACAGTGGAGACAGTGGATGTTGCTGTATCTGTATGTGTGTGATGCTTGTGTGAGTGCCTGTGGTGTGTGTGGTGCCTATGTTTGCTTGAGCTACTTGTGTGTGTTGAATTGTGAGCATGCTGGTCTGTAGGTGTGCTTGGGATGGGCTGGGGTACAGGGGATTGGGTCTGGGTGGAGGAAGTTGGAGGGGGGAGGCTAGACACAGGGACAATGGCTGCCATCAGTGCAGAGGCCAGAGATTGCAGGGTTCGCTGAAGGGCAGCCTGACCAGAATGAATGCCCTTCAGGAATGCATTACCGTGTTGCAACTCTCATTCTACACCCTGGATGGCATTCACAATGGTAGACTGCCCAACAGTGAGTGACCTTAGGAGGTCAATGGCCTCCTCACTGAGGGCAGCAGGGGTGACTGGGGCAGGGCCTGAGATGCCTGGGGCGAAGGTGATGCCCACCCTCCTGGGTGAGCGGGCACGGGGCGAACGCTGAGGGGCTGCTGGGAGGGCGGTGCTGGTAGGGGAGGGCGGCTGTACCTGTAGAAGTGGGGCGCACAGATGGTGCCGCCACCACAATGGAGCTCCCATCGGCGGACGAGTCGGTGTCACTGTTTGGTGATCTGGTGACCGACGTGAAGCTCCCCTCGTCCTCCGTCCCACTGGTGTATTCAGAGTCTGTGGTGTGGCCTTCCATGGCCATGTGGGATGCAGCTCCCTCGTGCTCCGGTGCCACTGTACCTCCGCCTGATGATGCTGATGTACAAAAGGACAGGGAGAGCAGAAAATGTGGGGGAGACAGAAGTAAGAGAGTTTTAATGCATGGCATACCGCTACCGTTGGCGGACAAGACAGACGCAGCAGCCCCTTGCATTACGCTGTGCTCCTGCCCCCTGCACATGCAATTTCTGGTATATGGCCTACATGGCAATGGTGGAAATCTGCGCACATGGATGCCACAGGGGCAACTATACCTCAACTTGCCACTCTTCTGAGGTGGAGTAGAGTGCCACATGGCCTACATTACGGAGGGGCCTTGCCTACCTAACTCGCCCTGACCTAGGGACACCGACAGCCCACCTCCCCCACCCAGACCCCTCCACTGCACGCAAAGTCCGCAGAATGAGGTTGTACTCACCCCCTTGTCTCTGCTGTGATGTCCTCAAGCGCCCATCCAACTCCGGGTAGGCCACCGCCAGGATCCGGAACATCAGGGGGGTCATGGTGCGACGGGCACCCCTCCCACGTTGGGAGGCCATCCCCAGCTGAGCCTCCGCCGTCTTCTTGCTGCAGCGGCGAATGTCCTCCCATCTCATCCAGCAGTGGGTGCCCCGTCTCTGGTGGGCCCCCAGGGTCCGGACCTCCTTGGCGATGGCACGCCAAATGTCCCTCTTCTGGTGGGCGCTGACCTACATGACATGCACAAGAGAAGAGGAACAGTCATTACCAACTGCACCATCAATGTGAGTGGCCCCCTCCCTACTCTGACCATGTGGCCCATTTATTCCCATGCTTTACTGTAGTATGAACTCTGCCCCTTCCCTCTTCCACCCAGCTCTGTCCACCCAGGCCTAGCCCATACAACGTGCTCCCTGTGTACTAACCTGTTGGTCTGAAGGACCGTAGAGTAGCATGTACTGGGGGAGGACCCCATCCAAAAGTTTCTCCGAATCCTGTGCAGTGACGACAGGGGCCCTTTCCCCAGACGCAGCAGCCATCGTCGCTTCCAGACCGAGGTCACAGCAGCACTAGCAGTGTAGGTCCTCTCCTGTCGAAGGTCAGGTATCTAGTGATTGAACAGATAGAAAATGGCGGTGACTTCTGCGGAGGTGACGTCTGCGGTGGTGCGCATCATCACCGCCAGCGCACCTGTTCATTGGCTCCTGGGACCCATAGGTCCAATGTTAACCAATGCAGCATTGCGCCGCGGTCTACGACCGCCTACCGCGACGGTGTGCAACGCCAGTGATGTTACACCACAATCCCATTGTCCCAGTTTAGAGGTCAGACAGCCACCATTTCAGGAGCCCACATGGATTCTTTTTCAACTGTGTCACACATACCGAGGCCTACACTCAACACACATACAGGAAGGGTTCATTGTCTGGTGTAGTCTTGTGTGTGACTGTGGTACATACCTTGAAGAATAGTGACTGTTTCTTCGCTGTTGTCCTTCTTAGGCACCGTCAGCTGGGACATATGAGAAAATGGCGGAATCCTCCAGTGTACCGACCGCTGGTGGACCTGTTGACAATGGAAGAGAGACATTTAATCGTCACCTACAGGTTTGACCGTGCCACAATCCAGGAACTATGTAGCCAGTTGGAGCCAGACCTGATGTCACCAATCCGCCATCCGACTGGAATTCCCCCTGATGTGCAGGTGCTGTCAGTGCTCCATTTCCTTGCAAGTGGGTCTTTTCAGACAACAGTGGCCATGGCATCAGGGATGTCCCAGCCTATGTTTTCCAACGTGTTGTCCAGAGTGTTGTCTGCCCTGCTGAAACACGTAAGGAAATACATCATTTTCCCTGAGGTGGAGGATTTGCCTACAGTGAAAGGTGACTTCTATGCCCTTGGACATATCGCCAACGTCATAGGTGCCATTGATGGGACCCATGTAGCTCTGCCCCCCCCCGCAGGAGTGAACAGGTGTACAGGAACCGGAAGAGTTATCATTCGATGAATGTCCAGATGGTCTGTTTGGCAGACAAGTACATCTCACAGGTAAATGCTATGTTCCCTGGCTCTGTGCATGACGCCTACATCCTGTGCAATAGCAGCATCCCTGATATGATGGGTCAACTCCAGAGGCACCGTGTATGGCTATTGGGGAACTCTGGTTACCCCAACCTTTCCTGGCTATTGACCCCAGTGAGGAATCCCAGGACCAGGGCAGAGGAATGCTACAATGATGCCCATGGGCGGTCTAGGAGGGTTATCGAACGCACCTTCGGCCTTCTTAAGGCAAGGTTCAGGTGCCTCCATATGACAGGTGGATCCCTATTCTACTCACCGAAGAAGGTGTGCGACATCATCATCGCCTGCTCTATGCTCCATAAATTAGTATTGTGACGCCAGGTGCCTTTTCTGCAGGAGGATGATCCAGATGACGGTGTTGTTGCAGCTGTGGAGTCTGTGGAGCCTGTGGACAGTGATGAGGATGAAGCTGAGGAAGAAGAAAACGACAACAGGGAGTCAGTCATACAGCAATATTTCCAGTGAAACTCAGGTGAGTACATTTTCAGGTTTAACATTACATTAACTTTCACACGTCTACCTCTATCCTGTACCGACATTTCACTCACTATTTGTTAACTGAGTTGTCCCCTTCCATTTCAGTTTCACAAATGTGGTAACCTACGTGTCAACTGCTTGCATCCTTGAAGGGCTTGTGATGTGTGACATTGGTATGTTAGCCTTCCAATGGGTAACCCATTATGACACTGTCATTGATAATACAAAATTACGAATCATAGACTGACTCCAGTTTTTTTAGTGTTTCAAGGGTGTTTATTTAAGTGCTAAAAATGAAGGGGGTTGTAAAATGGTGATGGGTGATGGTGGAGGAATGTCCATGGCAGAGTCCAGTCTATTAGTCTCAGAGGTACATTGCACATCTGCCCATTGGAAGTGGAGCTGGGGCAGTTCCGATATGGACAGGGTAACAAAGTGGGACAGTGGGGGGACAATCAGGGTGGTCTTATCTCCTGGCGGGGGTCTTGCCATCTTGCTCTGTCCTGTTCCTGGATCTCAGGGCCCGCTTGCGTGGTGGTTGTCCGTCTGCAGGGGATGGGGTGCTGGTGTGGTGGTCCTGTGGTGGGGCGTCCTGTCCACTAGCGCCGGCGGAGGTGGTAGGCAGTTCATCGTGGTGGCTAGTGTCAGGGGCCCCTTGGAGTGCCACAATGTCCCTCAAGGTCTTTTGAATGTCCGTCAGCACCCCTACGATGGTGCCCATGGTGGAGCCGATGGTCCTGAGCTCCTCCCTGAACCCCAAATACTGCTCCTCCTGCAGACGCAGGGTCTCCTGCAACTTGTCCAGGACCGTGGCCATCGTCTCCCGGGAGTGGTGGTATGCTCCCATGATGGAGGAGAGGGCCTCGTGGAGAGTTGGTTCCCTTGGCCTGTCCTCCCTCTGTCGCACAGCAGCCCTACCAGTTGCCCTATGTTCCTGTGCCTCCGTCCCCTGGACCGTGTGCCCACTACCACTGCCCCCAGGTCCCTGTTGTTGTTGGGGTGGTGGGTTAGCCTGGGTGCCCTGTAGTGGTGGACACACCGCTGATTGACCTGTCCTGGGTAGGGAGGTTTGGGCCCGCTGGGTGGGTGCTGTGCTGGTGTTACCAGAGGGTAGAAGTTCGGTGTTGGGCTGTGGCTGGGCAAGGGGAACTGACTGTCCTGAGGCCCACGATGTTCCGGGCTGGTCATCAAGATCCAGTAGGGCAGAGCTGCTGTCGTCACTGTGGGCCTCTTCTGGGGGTGGAGTGGTGTTGTCTGGACCCTCTGGTGTGGTGACGTTCCTTCGGGTTCCTGCGGGGGTATAAGTACATGATTATTGCATGTGTGTGTGTAATGGTGTTCAATGGTTGGGTGTGCGTGAACCCCAGTGCAGGCATTCCTGTGTGTGGGGTTGTGTGCTGATGGTTGGGGGGTGTTCTGGGTGTGTGCAGTGGGCATGCTTTAGTGATGGGTGTCCATGGTTAGTTGTGTCATGCAGGTCTTGGGGTTGGGATGTGTAGTTGGAGTTATTAGTACATTAGTGAGGAGTTTGGGTGATAGGGGAGGGTGTGAGGGTGGGGTGTGTGATAGCATGCAGGTAGGGTGGGGAATGTGATAGTTAAGATTTGACTTACCAGTGTCCGTTCCTCCAATGACTCCTAAGAGGCCCTCAGGATGCAAGATGGTCAAGACTTGCTCCTCCCATGTTGTTAGTTGAGGGGGAGGAGGTTGAGGGTCCGCCGCCAGTCCGCTGTACCGCGATGTGGTGCCTGGATACCATTGAACGCACCTTCCCCCGTAGGCCGTTCCACCTCTTCCTGATGTCCTTCCTATTTCTTGGGTGCTGTCCCACTGCGTTGACCCTGTCCACTATTCTTTGCCATAGCTCCATCTTCCTTGCAATTGATGTGTGCTGTACCTGTGAGCCAAATAGCTGTGGCTCTACCCGTAGGATTTCCTCCACCATGACCCTGAGCTCCTCCTCGGAGAAGCGGGGGGGGTCTTTGGTGTGACATGGGGTGGTGTGTGTGATGTGTGGGGTGGTGTATGTGGTGATGAGTGTGGTGAGTGTAGTGGTATGTGGTGTTTTGTGTTTGGATGTTGTGTGGGTGATGGTGTTGTGTGCCTCTGTGTGATGGGGTTGTCTATTCTGTGCTCTCTCTCTGGCCTTCTCTCAGAATTTCTGGTTGTAGGGGTTTGTGGGTGATGTGGGTGTGTGTTTTATATTGTATTGGATGTGTGGGTGTGGTGTGTGTATGTGTGTCAGCTGTGTGTATTTGGAATTGTCCAATGTGGCGGTGTTTTGTATATGTGTGTGTATTTTGAGCACGGCGGTGTGAAAGACCGCCGCGTGGATTCTTGGGTAGTAATAGCATGGGCGTGTTTCTGTTGGAGTGGAGGTGGAGGATTTGTTTCCGCATGTTTATCGCTGACCTTTGGTGTGGCGGTATTGTTTGGGTGTCTGAATTTCGGCGGATTCCGTGATGTGTGTCATAATAGCTGTGGCGGTCTACCGCTGCCGCGGCGGTGTATTGGCGGTCTTCTGCGCGGCGGTAAGCGCCTTATACCGCCCGGGTCGTAATGACCCCCTGTGTGTGAAATTGGTAGACGACTCTTTAACAAAGGTTACCATTTGTTTGTAGATAACTTCTACACTGGAGTGCAGTTGTTCAAGAACTTGTTCAGAATGGACACTGTTGCTTGTCGCACAATCCGTTCTAACTGGAAAGACAATCCAAGGGAGCTTGTCTGTGAGAGGGGACAGTGCAGTGCCTTGCATAGTAATGAGCTGCTATCTATGTGTACATGCTAACTACCATTCATGATGAGAGTACTTGCCCTGTGACTGTTTGGGGTCAGGTGCCGATGTGCGCAAACCTGCATGCATTTTGGACTACAATAAACACATGGATGGTGTTGATAGAGTAGATCAGAGGATGTAACCTTACACTGCTCTTCAGATGTCTTACATGTGGTATAAAAAGTTGGCCATACATTTGTTTCATTTGGCAACTTTTAATGCCTTCATGGTGTTCAAGGATTGTTCCCCTGAGTCAAGGATGAAATTTGTTAAATTTCAGGAGTCAGCGATATAGATTCTTATTGTGGTGGAACAGGCAAGAGTTCCTAGAGTAGCAGTGGTGGAGGATGTGGCTAGATAAAAAGATCGCCACTTTCCTGATCACATTTCTCCCACTCACAAAAAAGACTTGCCCACTAAGGAGGGCCGGATGTACTGCCCCGATGGCCCTTCAAAGTCTGGGCTGTGTATGGCTGGCTGTTTCAGGAGTGACCACACCCAAAAGAATTATTGGGAACTACTGTGAGGGTAAACTGTCTGTTCCATATTGTTGTATATTTTTTGTTCAGTTTCACAGTAGGCATTACTCTCATGCATTTACTTAGAGCTTTTGTGTTTGTAGTTTTGTACTTACTTATAATTAGTTAGGGCCAGATGTATGAAGAAGGCGTTTTGCAAATCAGAAATAGCGATTTTTAAGAAATCGCTAATTCCGACTCGCAAAATGCCATGTATCACATTTGCGAATCGGTAATAGCGATTTCTTAAAAATCGCAAATGCTAGTACCGAATCGCAAATTGCGATACCGGCCCCATATGCATCTATGGGCCTGTTGGCCCATACCAGCACATTTTTTGCATTTCCAAAATTGCGATTTCTTAACCAGAAATCACAATTTTGGAAATGCAAAACACCAGGGTGCCTAAGGCCCCCTCTGCTGCAGCCCAAAAATGTTTTGGGGACATGTACGGTGCACACATGCCAAAAGGGCATGTGTGCTTTACATGTACAATTTAAAAATGCATTTTAAATGCATTTTGCACATGGTTACCACCAGGTTCAACCTGGTGGTAAATAGCGATTCCTAAATCGCTCTGCTGCACCCCAAAAATGTTTTGGGGACATGTAAGGTGCACACATGCCAAAAGGGCATGTGTGCTTTACATGTACAATTTAAAAATGCAACCTGGTGGTAAATAGCGATTCCTAAATGCCCAAATCGCATTCAGGAATGGCTTCGTACATGTGCTAAGAAATCGCAAATAAGAAATCCTTATTTGCGATTTCTTATTTAGAGAGTTGCAATTTGCGACTCTCTAAACAGGGTCGCAATTTTAAGGAATTCTATTTTAGCAATTCCTTAAAATTGCATTCAGAATGTCTTTCATACATTCTGAACTGGCTTTTTGCATTCGCAAACCGGCATTCGCACCGTTTGTGAATGCAAAAAAACCTTGATACATCTGGTCCTTAGTGTTTTCTTTTTTGTTAAAAAAATATTGATGGCGGTGTGCATGGAGTGGCGCTTGGCTGCCAGTCCACAGACTCCATCAGCTGGTGTGATTGCTGTGTCAGGCATGTGGGTGTATGAAAGTGATGGGCCCTTGAATAGCACTGTCTGTTGATGCGAGTGTTAGCCCTGCGAGTGTCCTAGCCCTGCAGCGTGAATGGGCTTGTGCATGTCATGTATGAAAGGTGTGTGAATGGACTATAAAGCGGTTGGTGCCTTGACGTGGCTTTACAGCTCACGAGCTGTGAGGTATTGGTTCAGTTTTTTGGCCTTTCAGTTATTAACAGTGCATTTCATTTTTGTGAAATCTCTTGTTAATGAAATTTGATCTACTGAACCATCACTCACCCTCATGCCAAATCCAACCAGTATCTGTGGTAAAAATGACAAGACCTGTTCCGCTGTAATCAGGCGTCGCAGCACACCTGTGACATGCTAGGTGTCTCGGGTGGCACCCCGATGATGAAGCATGACACCCCAAGGAGTCCAGGGAGGTGTAGCTTGCGTGGATCCCCCAACATTTTCTTACCCAGACTCCTATGCAAACCTCAAAATTTGCTTCAAAAAAGCATATTTTCCTCACTTTTCTATGTAGGATCACTGCTCCAGCAAAAATGTCCTACCACCCAGCATTCCCCCCTCAGTCTCCCAAGTAAAATTATACCTCACTTGTGTGTGTGCCCAAAGCAGAGTCATCCTAAAGATGTATAAAAGAAAAATATGTGCTTATCAACTCGCTGTGGTATCCCCTCAATCTCTACAGGTTTTTGGCTTTTTTCTGTTGCACGCACCTGGGCCACCCACACAAGTGAGGTATTATTTTTATGGGGAGACTTGGGGGAATGCTAGGTGGAAGGACATGTGTGGCTCCTTTCAGGTTCCAGAGCTTTCTGTCACTGAAATATGATGAAAAAGTGGTTTTTTGGCCAACTTTTGAGGTTCGCGGAGGATTCTGGGTACAAAAACACTGCAAGTCACACCTCACTGGACTACCTCGGATGTCTAGCTTTCATCAATATTTGGGTTTGGTAGATTTCCCTATATGGCTGCTTAGCCCAGGACCAAAAACGCAGGTGCCCCCGCAAAAACAGGTAGTTTTGTATTTGATAATTTTGATGTGTCTAGATAGTGTTTTGGGGAATTTCCTCTCAAAGGCACTGGGCCTACCCACACAAGTGAGACACCATTTTTATGAGGAGACTTAGGGGAACACTGGGTGAAAGGAATTGTGTGGCTCCTCTCAGATTCCAGAACTTTCTCTCACTGAAATGTGAGGAAAAAGCTTTTTTGTGTTGTCAAATTCTGAGGTTTGCAAAGGATTCTGGGTAACAGAACCTGGTGAGAGACCCACAAGTCACCCCATCTTGGATTCCCCTTGGTGCCTTTGTGTCTAGTTTTCATAAATGCACATGTTTGGTTGGTTTCCTTAGGTGCTGGCTGAGCTAGAGGCCAAAATCCACAGCTAGGCATTTTGCAAAAACAGCTCTGTTTTCTTTGGGAAAATGTGATGTATCCATGTTGTTTTTTTGGACATTTCCTATCACGGGCACTAGGCCTTCCCACACAAGTGAGGGACATTTTTTATTGGAAGACTTGGGGTAGTGCTGGGTAGGAGGAAATTTGTGGCTCCTCTTAGGTTCCAGAACTTTCTGTCGCCGAAATGTAAGGAAGAAGTGTTTTTTTGCCAAATTTTGACATCTGCACAGGATTCTAGGTAACAGAACATAGTGAGAATCACCCCATCTTGGATTCCCCTAGGTGTCTAGTTTTAAAAAATGCACATGTTTGGTAGATTTTCCTAGGTGCCGGCTGAACTAGACTTAAAAATCCACAGCTAGGCACTTTCCAAAAAACATATCAGTTTTCAATGTAAAAATCTAATATGTCTATGTTATGTTTTTTGTCGATGGCATTAGGCCTACCCACACAAGTGAGGTACCTGGGGGAACACAGAATAGCAGAACAAGTGTTATTGCCCCTTGTCTTTCTCTGCATTTTTTCCTTCCAAATGTAAGAGTGTGTAAAAAAGACGTCTATTTGAGAAATGCCCTGTAATTCACATGGTAGTATGGGGACCCCGGAATTCAGAGATGTGCAAATAACCACTGCTTTTCAACACCTTATCTTGTGTCCATTTTAGAAATACAAATGTTTCCTTGATACCTTGTAGGAAAGTACCATCTTTCTTGGCGTGTTACCCCCACTTTTACCTATATGTCAGTATGTTTTTGCCTGCCTCAAGCGTGTGACAGGCACAATGGTAACTCCAAATATGGCCACATAAGATGTCTAAAATCATGGAATTGTGCCCCCATTCCAAATCTGAAATTGGGGAGCCAATTCCATGCATCCTGGGGGATCCACTATGGACCCCCAGTATTGCCAAATCAGCTCTCTGAGGCTTGGACTGCAGCTACAGCTGCTGCCACCTCTCAGACAGGGTTCTGCCCTCCCAGGGTTTTAGCAGCTCAGTCCCAGGAAGGAAGAACAAAGCGTTTCCTTTGGGAGCAGCGTGTTACACCCTCTTCCTTTGGAAATAGGTGTTACAGGCTGGGGAGGGGGATGGTGCCCTCCTTGCATAAGCCACTCTACACTGGTTAAGGGAATCCTTGTCCTCTGCTCTCAAGTGAAACTGGACAAAGGAACGGGAAGTGACCACTCCCCTGTCCATCACCACCCTAGGGGCAGTGCCCAGAGCTCCTCCAGTTTGTCCCAGACTTCAGCCATCTTGCTTTGCAAGGTGTGGGGGCACTTTGGAGGGCTCTGAGTGGCCAGTGCCAGCAGGTGACGTCAAAGACCCCTCCTGAGAGGTCCTTACCTGATAAGGTAGCCAATCCCCCCTCAGGGCTATTTAGGGTCTCTCCTGTGAGTTCTCTTCAGAATCTACTTGCAAGTTTCCAGCAGGAATCCTATGCAACTACTACTTCATCCTCTGACCTTGGATCAACTGCAGCCTGTTCCAGGAATTGCTGTAAAAGCAACAAATTATCCACAAGTGATACTTTTCCTCTGCAACTTCAGCTCCAGCCAGCAACTGCAACAGTTTCCATGGTGTGCACACTCTGGGGACTTCCTGTCTTCACCCTGCACCAGAAGGACCGAAGAAATCTCTCATGGGGTGACATAGTCACTCCCCTGCTCATATAGGCACCTTCTAAGTCAACGACTGGTTCACTTGGACTCCTCTCACTGCGACGAGCATGCTCCTTGGAACACAGAGGGTGGACCCCATCGACACAGACTGTCCTGAAGTCCTGCTGTTGCAATTTGGAGGAGGTAAGACCTTGCCTTCCCCCAGAACGACAGTACCCCTGTGCACCACATCTTCCTCACCTCCTGAGGCATCTGTGCACTATTTGCAAAATTCATTCATGCACAGCCTGGCCCAGGTCCCCAGCACTCTATACTGAGACACTCAACTCCCTGAGTTGTTCTCTGGTGACGTGGGACCTTCCTGTGTAGTGCTGCACCAACTGCATTTTGCACCTCCTTTGTCCCTGTGTCCTGGGAAGCCTGTGGGAGCTTTATGGTGCTCTGAGGGCTCTCTGAAGTGCTGAGAGCTCCCTCTGTCTCCTCACACAGAGTTGAGGCCCTGAGGTCCCTCCTGGGTCCAGATAGCACCTAGTTGATGCAAAACGCAACTTTTTCATAACCAAGGCTTGATGAAGGTATCCAGTGCCAAAACTCGCCTGCATCCAATCTATGACGTGGGACATCCTTCACATTTTGCAGGAACCCACTGGCATCTTCCTAGGGTCCATTTATGCAGTCTTTGTCCAACTGGGGACTCTTCTTTTGCACCCTCTTCTGGGTTGGCAGGGGCTCCTGTCCTTCCGGGAACTTCTTTCGACTTCTGGACTTGGTCTCCTTCTTTTGCCAGTCTTCAGGTCCAGGAATCCACTGTTTGTTGTTTGCAGACTTGGTTGGTTCTTGCATTAATGCCAATCACGATGTGCAGTGTGTCCTAAGGAAACTTGCAGTACTTTTCTGGGCTCTGGGGTGGGGTAATTTACTTACCTGTACTGTATTCTTACTCTTCCACTGATTCTGCACACACTGCACTTGTCTATGGGGGAATTTGTGATTCACATTCCACTTTCTTTGTATATGGTTTGTGTTTCCCCTAGACCTATTTTCTCCCATTGTGTTCTATAGCATTTCCTTTTGCTTGCACTATCCTATGTCTAATTACTTGCCTTATTTGGGTGTCTAGTGCATATATTGTGTATAGTACTTACCTCCAGAAAGAGTATTGCCTCTAAGATACTGAGTATTGTCTTTGCTTGACTATAACTACTGTGTAACTATAAGTGGTATTGCATCAACATTGCATGTCTCCTAGTTCAGCCTAAGCTGCTCTGCTATAGCTACCTCTATCAGCCTAAGCTGCTAGAACACTACTACTTCACTAATAGGGATAACTGGACCTGGTATAAAGAGTAAATACCCAAGGTACCCACTGCAAAGCAGGCCAGCCTCATGCATACCTATTTTTCAGTTTTTATATTTCACCAAATTAATTGCTGTATACCCAGTATACAAGGAAAACCCATTGCAAGATGCAGCTCATGTATTGGCTTTGGGTACCTAGGGTTCTTGATGAGCCTACAAGCCCTATATATCCCTGCAACCAGAAGAGTCCAGCAGACGTAACGGTATATTGCTTTAAAATAATTGACATTGCAGGAAATTGTTACAGAGTAAAAGGTGGAGGAAAATGGCAGTTTTTTTACCTTAATTTCAATATTTTTTATTTCAGCTGTTATTTCCTGTAGGAAAACCTTGTAGGATCTACGCAAATGACCCCTGGTTAATTTAGAATTTTGTCTACTTTTCAGAAATGTTTAGCTTTCTGGGATTCAGCATTGGTTTCACACCCATTTCTGTCACTAACTGGAATGAGGCTAAAAGCACAACAAATATTAAAACTGGTGTATGCTCCAGTAAAATGGCAAAATTGTGTTGAAAAATGTGGTTTTCTGATTCAGGTCTGCCTGTTCCTGAAATCTGGGAAGATGATGATTTTAGCACCGCAAACCCTTTGTTGATGCCATTTTCAGAGAAAAAAACACAAGCCTTCTTCTGCAGCCCTTTATTCCCATTTTTTTTTTTAAAACAATATTTTTGCTGTATTTTGGTTAATTTCTTGCCCACCTTCAGGGGAGCCCGCAAACTCTGGGTACCGTTAGAATCCCTATGATGTTGGAAAAAAGATCGCAAATTTGGTGTGGGTAACTTACGTGAACAAAAACTTATGAGGGCCTAAGGACAAACTGTCCCAAAGAACCGAAAAAAGGCCTGGCACCTGAGGGGGAAAAGGCATGGTAGCGAAGGGGTTAAAGCCCTGGGGAGGTGGTGTTCCCCCAGTGCTGAGGGGTGCCGCACAGTCCTCCCCGCATTTTATTTTAATAAAGCTCTGGGGAAGTGGCAGTCCCTGGCGCTGTTGGGGGGGCTGGGCTGCACCCCACATTGTCTTTAGTTTATGCCCTGGGGAGGTGGTGGTTCCAGGGACTGCAGGGGGCCATGCTGCACCCCACGTATAATAACAATTAAGCCCTGGGGAGGTGGCGGTCCTCAGAGCAGTGCAAAGCCCACCAGGGCCTTGAAAAAAATATGCACCCCAAATTTGTGAATTTTGTGAATTTTTAGCAAAATACTCTTTTTTTGTAAAATAATTTTGTTCTGGCGGGGTCCCTCTGAGACCCCAGCACCAGATTTAAGGGGTCAGGTTTTGGCTTGGTTTCTGGAGGGGTGTTTTTGGGCTTGGGAGGGTTTGATTTGAGGTTTGGCGGGTGGGTTTGGGTGTGAGAGCAGTGGCTTTGTGTTTGGGATAGGTGGGTCTGTGTTTGCGAGGGGTGGGTTTCGATTTGGGAGGGTGGGTTGATGTTTGAGAGAGGTGGGTTTAAGTTTGGAAGGGGTGGTTTAGGATGTGGAAGGAGTCAGCGTCAGAGACAATAAAAGGTCTTTTTTAGGAAAATTGGTAGGTTGGTTGGCAGGTAGTTGGGGTTGTGAAGTAGAGGGAGTGGCAGTGTGTGTGTGTCTGTTGAGGGTGTAGCTGACTGTGGGACTGGTGTATGTGGAGTATGTGAATGTGTTTTTTGCTCAGTGTCTTTTGTTAGGGTGGGTATTTGTGCCCTTTGGGTCTGGGTGTGGTTGTGGTGCTTGTGGATGTGTAATGCATGTGGATGTAGTGGTTGGTGTGGTATCTGCAGGTGTGCTGGTGGTGGTGTTGCACGTGGGTGTGGTGTTTGCAGGTGTGCTGATGGTGGCTGGGGTGGCGGTGGGTGTTGTGTCTGTACGTTTGCATTTGTGCCTGTGTTTTTTGCTGTGCCTGTGTTTATGAGTGGAAATGCTGCTTGCTTATGTTGCAGTGGGTGCATGCAAAGTATGAGTGTGCCTTGGACAAGGCTGGGGATAAGAAATTGGGATGGGCAGGGGTGAAGTTGAGGCACAAGAGTGGCAAGGTTGGGAGGCTGTGGTCAGTGAGAAGGCCAGACCTCTGTAGGCCAGTTGTTACACTATGAATGCCTTTCAGGTAAGCCAGCATTTGTTGCATCTCACACATAAGCCCATGGATTGCATTCAGGAGTACAGTCTGGCCTACAGAGATAGTCCATGAGAGGTCAATAGCCTCCTCATTCACCTCAGCTAGGGGGCTGGGGCAGTGAGGGAAGTACCTGGAGCAAAGGAAACACCACCCCTTTTAGGGGGTGGGTTTGGCCAACAGGGGGGGCAGCAAGAGGGAGAGTAGAGATGGGATTATGGGTGGCAGACAAGGATTCAGATGGTAATGTCTGTTTAAGATCTGTCACCACGAGGACTGGTCTCCTGTGGAGGCCTCTGAAGATGATGTTGATGAACTCAGGGCCTCTGTGCCAGTCCCTCACTCTCTGTGGCACTGGGTCCTTCATCTCAGTGGTGTCACTAACAGAACCACAGTGGCCAGGTGCTTCCTCACTGATGTGGCCAATGTCTCTTTTCCCTGTCCCTGATGATGCTGAAATTACAGATACAATAGTTTGAGTTTCTGTGTGAATAGAAATGAGCATGAACTTTACTCACAAAACATTCGCCAACTCTTCATATTTAACCAGCTTAAAGGCTTTCAAACTTGGATTCTTTATCATCAGAATCTCATGCATGTAGGGAACATTTTTTGTAACCATTTGGTCACAGTTTTGAAATTCACCATGATACCTCCTATATGATATAGTATATGGCATGCCCTTGTCTCCTATCCATTTGTAATATTCTGCAGGAACTGTTTCACAGCTCTGATTCCCAGGGCTTTGTTGAACAGTGTATTTACAAGGTCAAATATTATGCATCATTTACATTCACCAAAAGAAAATATGGACCTATGTGTGTCCACAAATACTGCAATGTTTTACCAAAATGTCTATAAACCAAAAGCAGTTTTTTCACCTAACCATTTCACAATGATAACACTTGCTTCAAGTAACTAAAGTATATTTCAAATGGACTATATATTATGTGGAGTCTGCACTGAATTATCTTAGCAATGTTTTACACACTACTGTACATAACTATGCTGTTGAAGATATTTAAAAAAAAAAAATTGTGCGTGATTGCCAAATGGCTTCTACAGCATGAGTAAATACATTTGCTTTGATACATGTCTAATCCACTTCATTACAGAGCAAACACATTTTCACATTTCCAAAAGAATAATGTTTTGGGCCTGATAATGACTTTATGAGATGGGATACTCCACCATATACGTGATGAAACCTTCCATCCGTAAATGTCCCCTTCAGTGTCATATTTCTCACCATCATTGATTTCTCATCTAGAAATAAAAAAGGACACTAAATTATTCTGTGGGATACATTTAACTCTGTCAACAATGTGGACACATTTTATCTGTTTCAATCAATAGAGTATGGCTAAAAACGTCATGTTGGTTGAAACAGACTGGCTTACATACACATTTGTGCCTCTTTTGACATGGTCATCCCCCCACACCCTTTGCCTGGTTTCTGATGTAATTGCGACTGAAATGCACTGGGTCCCTGCTACCAGGCTCCCAACACCAGATCTCTTTTCCCAAAACTGCACAACCGCTTTTCCCAATTGGTAAAACATTTAGCACTCACTGTAAGCCCTAGTAAATGGTAACCCTGTGTTAGAAATTGAGTCTTTGGTTGGCAGTCAGGTTACCCCCTGTCCAAGCAAGGACCCTCACTCTAGTCAGGGTAAGTCACACACAATCCAAGTTATTCTGTGCCCTCCCTCTGGTAGCTTGGCACTGAGCAGTCAGGCTTAACTTAGAAGGCAATGTGTAAAGTATTTGTGCAATAAATCATACAATAACACAATATAGCACCACAAAAACACACCACACAGTGTTTAGGAAAATCTATAATATTTATCTGGATATTTGCAGGTCAAAACGATCAAAGATGAAATAAGTGAATATAGAAATATCACTGAAAAGTGATAAAAAGTGTCTTAAGTCTTTTTAAAGCAAACAAAGTTTCTTTCAAGCACAAAGTACCTGGTTTGTGTGAAAAATCTCTGCAATGGGCTGCAGAGGAGGAGAAGCGTGGAAACAAAGGGGGTGTGCGTCAATTTCTCGGGCCGCACACAGTGATGCGTCATTTAGTTTCCATGCAGGGACACTGGTCACTAAGAGTTCCGCAGCTACATGATGGCTTTACTGAAGATAGGGTTGTTTGGTATCATTGATGATCCCACACTGATGCCAGTGTGATTTACCAATAAATGCACAGACAGTGCACTTTACAGATGCCCCCTGAAAACCTACAAACTACTGGTGTGTTCACTGACTTATCCTGACACGTGCAGCCTTCCTACCCACTATTCTGTTCCCCCAGGGTGAGAGTCAGTGCTCTTGAGGGCCAGAGACAAAAGCCTGCATTGAGCAGAGGTGTTAGCACCTAACCCTGGCAAGCTGGACATTCCAGGGTGGGAAGCTTCAAAGACCTAGCCATCTTTCTAATGTGACCCAGGTCTCTCCAGATAGTCAGAGATGACTGACCCCACTGTCCTGACCCCACTTTTGATGGCAGAACAGGTGGGAAAATTAGGCAGAATCCCTACCATTCCCTGAAGTGGACACCAATTTTTTGGTAGGAATTTGGCCACAGGGTTAGGGTTATGCCTACTTCCCAGCGGAAGTGGCCAGGCCATAGAAAGGGTATAGTCACCCTGAAGGTGGGCAACCCATTGGCTGACACCTGCTACTCCCTGTATCTCCTCTAAATTGAGTATTTAAGTGGCACCCCTGAACCCTAGCACTCAGATCCAGATGACCTAAGAAGAAAAGGAAAAAGAAGAGATGTACAAGCTGAAGAAGAAAGGAAGGAGCAGCTGACTTGAAACCAACCCGTTGGCCTGTCTGCACGACTCAACTGACTCTGACCCAAAAGAAGTCTCATCCTGCAGCTCAACCTCCGGAAACCTGGGAGGGCTGTCTGCCTTTGAAAAAGACTCAAGTCTCCTATGAGCAGTGGACCTGTGCTCCAACCAGCTCCAAGGAAAGGACTGTTCAGCTTCCGGATCCGCAAAGACCTGACACCTGAAGACGCCACTGCACCCGCAGTCACCAACCCAAGTGGGAGTGGACCTCCAATGCCAACAAGGTCCCCAGGCTGTCCAAAATCTGAGTATATTGTGGTCTCATCCTTCCTGGACTCCCTTAAGTCGCCTGTAGCCTCTACATGCAGGCCTCCTCTCCTGCAGCCTCTGTGGTGAGAGAAACCTGACACCTAAAGCACCCACTGGACCCAACGCCACCAGCGCAAGTTGAAGTGGACCCTTGGTGTCAATGTCATCCCCCAGGTCTCCTGAGCTAGAGTCCACTATGATTTCTCCCTCCTGGTCTCACCAACAACCTCTGTAGCTTCAGACCACAGCACTCTGTGAGTACAACAATTGCTTAGCACTACCCTCTGATAAGCCTAACTGCTCACCCACATTACCACAAAATAGAGCACGAGTCCTATCAACTTTTGCCACTGCAAACCAATCGGGGATCCATTGGACTCTCTGCACAGTGTACTTCTATTTAGTTCACCATATAGAGAGGCACGTTCCCACATGAAGGATGAAGGCTTTATACCAATCTCCTACTGTCAACATGAAATTACTTGATTCTTGCTGTGAAAACATATTTCTAACATGGTTTTGGGAAGGAATGATGCAATTGTACTCATGTTTCCAATTCTTCTGGACCGGATGCTCATAATCATTTGGTCACTGTTAGACATGGCATCCTTGGCCTGGTCTCCCCTGTATTTTTTGCCTCTGCTTCCCATGTTTTGACTATGTGCTGGACTCTGTTTTTGCTGTTTTTGGTACTCTGGGCACTTTACCACTGATGACCAATGCTAAATTGCAGGTGCTTCCTGTGTAAATTGTATGTATAATTGGTTTATCCATGGTTGGCATATCTGTTTTAAAAGTAAGTCCTAGTAAAGGGTAATAGAGGTGCCCAGGGCCTGTAAATCAACTGCTACTAATGGGCCTACAGCACTGGTTGTGCCACCCACATGAGTAACCCTGTAAACATGGCTCAGACCTGCCACTGCAGTGTCTATGTGTGCAGTCCTGCACTGCCAACTTGACTTGGCAAGAGTACCCACTTGCCAGGTCCAAACCTTCACTTTCTGTACATGTAAGGCACCCTAAGGTAGGCCCTATGTAGCCCAATGGGCACAGTACAGTGTTAAAGGTGGCACATGTACTGATGTGTTTTACACATCCTAACAGTGAAATACTGCCAAATTAGTTTTTCACTGTTGCATGGCCTCTCTCTCATAGGTTAACAGCCTTTAAATATCTTTTAAGTGTAGTTTCCCTTTGAGAGCAGATTAAGATTAGGAGTTTGGTGTCTCTGAACTCACAATTAAAAAATACAACTTTTGGTAAAGTTGTTTTTTAAATTGTCAGTTTTAAAAATGCCACTTTTACAAAGTGGGCATTTTCTTGCTTAAACCATTCTGTGACTCTGACGGCTTCTGTATTCCCTGTTTGGGTCAGACTGACAGTTGGTCTGTCTGTGAACCTCCACTAGACAGTGACAGAAAGGGAGTTGAGGTGTAGCCTGCATAACCTGATAAGCCATCTAGGCTAGAGTGGAGAGAGGAGTGGTCACTTAGAGCAAGGCAAGATCTTATGAACAACAGAGACTTTCCTTTGAAGTTTGCCTACTTCAGAGGCAGAAAGGGGTATAAGTAGTGGACCCAAAACCCCAGATTTTCAGATTACTTCTGCAACCAAGAGGAACCTCTGCCAAGGAGAAGAGCTGATGAGCTGGTGGAGGAGTACTGCCCCTTTTCCCATGACTGTGCTCTGCTGGGTTGGTCTGCAGTTGCTGCTTCTGCCTGAAGAGGACAAAGACTGGACTTTGTGGTATAATCCTGCTTGTGAAGAATCTCCACGGGTTTGGACTGAGCTTGCCTCCTGTTTTGAAGTCTCAGAGCCATCAAAAACTTTCTCTCCCAGTATCTGGACTCTCTACTGAGACTCCTACCATGCCAAGTGGTGCCCTATCCAGTCCCTGGGACCTTGAGAGGTGAAGCTGGTAGATCAAGGACTAAAATCCACACTCAGGACTCCGTGCAGGTAAAATTTTCATGCACCACCTGCACCGCGGCTGTAAAAATGACACGCCACCCTCTTCATGGCTGAAATCAACACACCACCTGCATAGCGGCTGGGAAACCTACGTATCACCTGCAGCGGAGCTAGAAAAACAACCCAACACCTAATTGCGGCTGCTGAAAACCAAGCAAACCCCACGCAGCGTGGTTTTCCATCACCATGCAGCCGGATTTCTCATGCATCATTGCTGGGTGTCAAAAATCAACGTAAACATGTATGGACCCAAGGGGCCTTGTCCGGAAAATGATGCATGGCCTCACTTGCAAATGAGAAAACAACGCATCATCCAGGAGGCTTTATAATGGATGAAAACCAGGTATTTTGTGTTACAACAATGTTTCCATTGTTTTATATAGGAGTAAGACTCTCTTTACTTTGAAAATTCATAAATTATTTGTGAATATTGGATTTTTGTTGTTTTAGTCTTGTTTGATTTAGGTAACTATTACCTATTTTTCTAAACTGGTGTTATGACCATTTTTGTAGTGTTTTCACTGTGTCACTGTGTGTGTTGTTACAAATACTTTACACATTGCCTTTGAGATAAGCCTGACTGCTTGTGGCAAGCTACCAAAGGGGTGAGCAGGGGTTATCTAATTGTATATTTGCATTTCCCTGACTAGAGTGAGGGTCCCTGCTTGGACAGTGTGCAAACTGACTGCCAACTAGAAATCTCTTTTCTAGCAGTCATTGTAACAACTTACCAATGGGAAGTCTGAAAGAGCAGCATCATAAGTGCTTAGTGTGTGCCATGACACTTGTAATAGGACCTACATTACCTACTAGCATTTGTGATGGAGCATCAAACCTCACCCAATACTCAAATGGGGTTTGATTGGTACAACTGTCCCTCAGTACATAGAAGACAATGCAGGTACCTCTCTTTTATTCTGCAGCCATGTGTCTGCTCAAAACAGTAATTGACTTGTGATGAGGAATCTAGTGGCAACCTTTAGCACAAATCAATACACCAACCACATCATCAGACAATGTTTGAAAGACTTACACCTCCAAAAATCCTTGTGTGTTTTGGATATCTGTCATCCGTCATGTTGATGCCATAAAACATTGCTGTTAAGTAAAAAAGATTAAAATCAAGAATAGCTACAACCAATAACTCACCCCTTTATGCTGCTGTTGGGCCCTCAACTGCCTAAGAAGCTCTGGGTAGCCCCCAGAAAGGATGCAGGCCATTGGGGGTTCAGCATGTGGTGCAGATACTTGCCACATTGGGAGGTCTGGCAGAGATGGGCTTTGGCTGACTTTCTGGTCCAGCGTTTGTAAGTCCCCCCACCTCTTCCTGCAATGCAGACTACACCGCTTATGAACCCCCATGGCAAGCACATTCTTGGTAATTGCCTTCCAGATTTTACACTTTTGATGGACATTGACCTGAGAAAACATAAAAACTAAGTACCTTTTGAAGATTCTGTTTGTCTATTGTTTGTGGTGCTGTGACATAAATTTGTTGCATCTCTCACATGCATTCCTAAAACAGTCAGTACAGATTATTTTCAAACATTTAAAAGTTCCTAGAAAATGCTAATTTGAAGTGATCATTTGAGTACCCTCAATACTTTCTATCTTCTCATGTTACAAATCCAGGCCACAAACATCTTCTAGGCCAGGGCTAGGAAACCTCTTCTGTAGTGAAATCAAATCCCGATTAGTCCAGATCACTGTGATCTATAAAGGCTAATCAACCTGTACATTATTTGCACATACCGCCACACACAGCTACATTGGCTCAATTCCTTATTTTATAAGAGCCAGATACTGTGGTTTGATCCACATACAGTAACTAAGGACAGTATGGAAGGGCTGCCAATTGTCAGTCAGAGCATGGTGTTTGATGCTGTTTCATTTGGGCATACTTGCATGCGTGACTGAGAGCCTGTGTCATTTAGACTTGCAGCAGAGGAAATACCTTTCCCCATTAGTGGCACTATGACATGTTGAAAACACATAGATACTCTGCTTTCAAAATATGGGCTGCAGTTTAACTTTAAAGTAAAACATCAGACAACTCCATAGCTTAACATTTTATTCTTGCACTTTAAATTTCTCTAATCTGGGCATGGACAATGTGTTTTCACTTATACTAATGGTATGGTGTCTATTAGCCACTGGAAGTAAGGGGCTCTAAAAAATCAGCTTATTCTTTCAGGTGATTTTTTATTTCACTGTACGGACATTTCGAACATTGTCAAACAGCATTCTGTACCCAGCTAAATTACTCATTTCACTACACCCCATTCACAACACTTCACTCATGAACAAAAAGGGGCAAATTAGCCTGTGTGAAAGGAAGGAATAAGTTATTTGGTAAACAATTTCACACTCAAAAATGTAAGTGTTCCTCTGCTAGCTTTACAGAGACATGACCACCTTGGTAAGGAGTTCCAACTCCTTAGGGAAGGAGGCAGGGCCTTGTCTTTTACTCTGCCCAGCATCCTGGCTCCCAGAGGTCGGTAGGAGCAGCAAAAGTCAAGGTGGTGTTGTTGGCTGCAGTGTTAGGAGCCAAATTAGCTTTTTTCAACACGCTGTATACAAGTACATGATGTATGAAAATCCACAACGGAGACGGACACAGCCTTTGGCTTTTGTGTGTAGCCGCCCCACATGTTAACCTATGGTTGTGTCCTTTGTGGAGTATTACACCTACTAAGTGGTCATCCTTCGCCGATGGCCATTGGATAACCAATATCCTGACATCAAGGTCATGCAGCTGCCATTTTAGGATGTGATGCAGTGTATTTTTAAATTGCTTGTGTATCACTACCACTCAAAATGGTGGCTAGTTTGTTTACCAATGCCAGATACGTACAACACTATTTTAGCAAAAATATGACACATTAAAAAGTGAACCGTTACTGTGTTGAATGTTGTGCGTGTTATACTTGTGTTGAGTATTATTTAACATAATAATAACAATAATAATAATAATAATAGTAATAATAATAATAATAATAATAATAATAATAATAATAACAATAATAGTAATAATAACAATGCTCAAATAACACATTTAAAATGTATTATTTATACATTGTCTGTTAAAAATGTCAGAGGTTAAATATTGAGGTTTCAAGTTGCAACATTTAGCAAACATTATATGTATATATATATTACACAATAAGATTACTAATTTTACTAAGATATAAGATGTGTGTTCATTATCAATGTATTGTGTGCCCATTTTAAGTGATAGTTTGTTTTCCTTAAATGCAGACATATGATCTCACGGAGCGGTAGAGATTGACAGCCTCATGTCTTCAGACCGTTTTTAGACCTTGCCACCATAGAGAAAAGGGACATCATAAAGAAATTCAGATTAAATAGACAAACTATACTGGATTCATGCCATCATCTGAAGCCTAATCTCCTGCCTCACAACAGGAATATAACAGCAATAACACCCATAGTGGTGTGCTACAAGGCGTCACTGTTTCATTGATGAGGCTCATCAACAGTGTCATGCAGTTTGAAAGACATCAGGATTTGGCCAATGTGAAGGGAGATTTTTATGCTTTGGGTGGCCTACCACTTGTGGCTGGACCAATTGATGGCACACATATTGCCTTGGTGCCACCGCACACCAGGAAACAGGTCTACTGCAATTGGAAGAGCTTCCATTCCAACAATGTCAAGTCATCTGCTTACCTGTTTTATACATTTTTGTGCCTGCTTTCCAGGGTCAACACATGTCACAACTTGGACCTGAGAGGGCCTGGCCTGGTGGTAAGTAAAATATTACTTGAGTGGGGTAAAGGGGTGGATGCCCCTGTATGTATAAATGCAAAAGGTCAGTGTCAATGGAGGACAATCTGATCTTCGAGATCGTGGAGCTCAATACTGTTACATGTGAAGGACAAACTGCCTGTTCCCTACACAGTTTGCTCCACTTGGTCATGTTTGTGATTTACAGAGTGTCCTCTGCTATTATAATGGGTCAGTTAAGTTAATGTGGAGCAGGAAGAAAGTAAGGTAGGATATCACCCCGCCTTATTATATTGGCATCTGACAAAGCCTGTGTGTCTCCTGTATCAACCTTCTCTGCAATGTCCGGGAGTCTTTGTGTGTGGCCCTTGAAGCCTGGTGGGTTCTTGTGACTGATCTGGGTAGGTTTAAGTAAACAAATCCCCTCCAGTCTGAGTTGTCGTTTGTTTACCTGGGTTGTACATGAGATACTAAATGGTCACAATGGCCCTCTTTTCAGGTGGCTCAAAAAACCTTGCAGTTGGTCTGTTATTGTCACCTGGGCCCCATCTACCTCTCAGTTATTTTTTTATGTGGCCACCTTTCTACATGTCTCTTGGGGCCTATCTGGGGTCCCCAGAAGAGACTCTCAAGGTGTGTGACCCACGTGCTGACTGTTCATCTGAATGAGCTGCCGCACGATACAGGAGGTCACTTGTCCTTTCATGAAAGACCCTGATACCGCAGGTCAGGGCAGATAGTTTGACAGTAGGATTCCACTGGTGAGGCCCTAGTGCCCAGCCCACTGATCAGTGTTGGCAGGTAGGCAGGTAGCCCTGTGCCCCATGCTGGCAGCATGTTGAGTTAGGCCCCAGAGCAAGTCCTCCCAATGGGTGTTTCATGATGGGTATGGGTGCCCCTCAGCCCATTCATTGGCATACCTGATGGATGCTAGTCTCCTCCATGGTATCTATCTGAGGTGCATGTTGGCAGGGTCTGCTTGGTTCAGGTACCCTGTGGGATTATTGGCCCTCTGCTTCTTCTCCCCCCGCAGGTTCTCTCTTTGTACTCACTCTTGGGGCTCTCATAATGTCGTAATAGAGGCTCCAGGCCCACGTCTCCTTCCGAGGCTCGAGTCCGTCCTGGAAAACCGTGGCCAGTAGGGTGTCAGCAGTCACCACCATCACTCAGTTTTGATAGCCATTTCCTCCACCCTCATCAGTTGGACACTCAGTTGCTCTTCCAGTGTCTTGCGGCTGCTCATGGGAGGTTGGTTGGCACTGGCAAAAGCAGGCATGGAGTCGCTTTCATAATCTGTAAAAACATCTGGCTGGTCATCAATAGACAGTAGGATTTTGATGGTGAGCTACCAGCTTCTGAATGTGAATGCAGAGATCTAAGCCTCAATTTTCTGCTGCTGAATCATGCAGTTGACTTCTAATTAAATTCTCCAATTTAATGGGAAAGAACATGCGGACCTTTTGGGTGGAATGTGTGCACTTCTGTCTGAAACATCCCCAACAACCTTTGCTAAGTATTACTTAGTGATCTACTTTTTAATTTACTGAGTGACACAACCATCTATCAGGAATGATGCCTCCTGAACACAATGTTTATCATCTCTGAGATGGTATGTAAAAGAGCATTTTCCTTTACATCCGGTTGAACTTCTTTGTAGTCCCCTCCAAATCTGCATCCCTCAAATGGGAAGATGTCAGGCAAGCAATCTAGCACACTTTAAAATGAATTGGAGAAATATTATTCAAGATACCGTAATTTGCACCCTAACTCCCTTTTTTCGTGAATAAATAGGCAATCGTTTCAACAATGAGCCTAAGGTCCGGCTTCATAATTTCAATGCAAACTTGGGCAAAACATTTGACCTCTCCATGCCATTCCCAAATTGTGTGTAAAAGCCTGGCTCTAGGTTGAAACAAAGTAACTGGTTTTCAGATGACCCATCAAAACTTTTACTGCTGACCTGTCAAAATGAGGATAGGGTTTGAAGAACTTATGCCCTGATCTTAAAAGGCATTACAGCACATAAATGACTGTTTACAGGGAACAGATTAAAAGGGGCCCGCTTTACCCAGAGGAGAGAGCGCCGACTGCCCCTCTCCCCCAGGAGCATCGCGTGGCCCCCGTTGTGGGCGCAGGAGCGCCGGGGGCCCCCTCTTGCTTGTCTAGGCACTGGGAGTGCCTCTACTATAGAAACAGGTACTTTTTAGGGAATCTAGGCTCTAGGCGCCTAGTACAGACTTTTGGATGGTCTAGATTTCCTACCTGTTTACTATTCCGACATATGTGTGCTAATGTTCCTTTTTCTAGGCATGTCTAGCTGATATGTATCAATATGACTTATGGTATATTCTCTAATGTTCCTTTTATGGGTATTTAGGAATTGTTCATGACAAGTGCATATATATAAAGGAAAGTCCAGGGCCACTTTCCTTGCGCCCCTTAGCGCCCCCCTACTGCCACCATGTGTGCACTGTATTTAAAATATGGCACACCATTGCGTAGGGTATGGGGCAATAGCAACATTTATTTTGCCACTATTGATGTACTCTGCAGGAGTAGCATTAAAGTTTGGTCTACTTCTGCAGAGTACAAAGGGGACCATTGTAATTAATGGTATGTCCTCTTTTAAAGCCTGCTTTATGCATGAGTTAAAAGTGCTGATAAAAATGGTGCAGGAAAATATTTAAGATTTCCTTGCCCCATTTTTTCACCCCCCCAACAGGGGAATGCCCCCCTTGCATACATTAAGCCTGGTGGAGACATAATATGGCACAAGGGTTTACAAAGTGGCCCAATGCATGCATTGCACCACTTTGTAAATATGCAGTGGGGAAAATGCTACTTAGCGCCAACGTAGCGCAAAAAACATTATGCTATGGTGGGGCTAAGGTGGTGCTAATGGCTTTTTAATCTGCCCCTAAATTTGCTAAAACTGTTTTCTTCTCCAGTAGAATCCATAATTCTCCTAATCTATCAACAGGTTTTACAGGATAATACTGAACTATGAACACTACAAGCTGTACGATATCAAACAGCCCACTCAGTCGAGTTTTGCAAAAACCTGTGGATCTTTGTTAAGGTAATCATTCTGAATTTCCTATGTCAAATCTCACAGAAAACTCTTCTGTACTGCATAGAATAGGAAATATGAGGTTGAATGAGGCCATCGCAACGGGTTGGGGGGTATGGCCCCGTTGCTAAAACCAATTTGCTCTCAATTATCAATGCCAGATGTGCCTAAGGATCCTTTGAAGATATTTGTCCTACTAGACTGATGAACTGAACTGGTCATATTTCTTGGAAGTCAGAATTAAACCTTTGTTAAAAATAAATAAAGCTGCTGTCCATAGTTAATCAAAATGTTTTCATTTTTCCCTGCTTCCATATTTGAGGAAACTGATGGAAGAAGTTTAGCCAGCTAGAGAAAAAAGTGAAAATGACTGACATACTTGGTACATCTCCTTCAGGACTTAGGCCTAGGTATATATAGCACAGCACTGGAAATCTGCAGATAGATACAATAATTTATTGTGCGATTATTTAGAGTCAATACAATAAAATCCATGAATGGATTTTTGCATATCAACAATGTATCAGTACTTCCAGGCAAATGTAAAATCACTAAAATTTGAGAAATATAAAAAGTGCAGAGATTTAAGAAGCAGATATTAAAAGTACACAATGTGCTACACTAGCCCCATTGCTATACACAGTGTCTCAGGGAAGACCCAAAAGCTAACAGAGGTCTAGTCAAGGAGGTGCTTATTCATACACAGTACCTCCTAGTAGGATCCCAACATTATTTTGAGGTCTAATCAAGAAGGTAGACTAGGTCCAAAGACATGACAAAAGACTAGTCAAGAAGGTGCTTGTCCATACAAAATAACTCTCAGCGGAGCCCAGATTAGGGTGCAATTACTCAAAATCCGAGCTGTAGAGTTGGACCAGTCAGGGAGCTAAATCTAGTCAAGAAGAAGAAGCTAATGCAATTAGGCATTACATGATTATGATCTCTTTAGTAGTCTATTAGTAGTCATCTGATGCACAGCATGTGTAGACAATGCCCAGGCCGCTCGCATAAACTTTACAAGTCAGGCTGCTAGCTGTGAAGGCTCACTTTTTTGAGGCATGCTTCAACGGCTGCACTACAGGCTCTAATATGTAATGCACACAATATTGGGTGTAGCCAAAATACTCTGAGGTGGAGTAGATTTTTGCAGGCACAGAGGATATGAATTAATGATTCTCCCTGCATTGCCCAGGATCGACAATGTCTGTCCTGCTCATCAAAGTTTCTCTTGCAATACCAGTACATTTTTAGCAGGATTAACCCCAATCACAATCTCATTAGCTTTAGGGCCAGACTGATTGGTATCCCTAAAGGATACATGCTATTGCTGCCTTTATATTTGGCTCCTAGCAAAACTACTCCACCATGCAGTGGTTCAGATCTTTATGTACACACGTGACACCCAGCTGGTCATCAAGCTGTCCCATACTACAATTTCTGCCCATTACACTTCAGCCTGGAAACCTGGTTTTTTTATTCAGTTTTGTGACTCTGGTCTCAACTAGCCTGTGCGCTATCTCTTTACTTCTGTTCTTTTCCCATTGCTCAGGTTATTTTTTTTTCATGTTTTTAACTCTCAAAACTATATCCTCAAGAACTATCTACTATTAACTAAAAATAGCATATCATAGCATGTTAGGTTTAGGAGTTTACCCTGTGCTAGTTTATGAACTGCTTCCATTCTTTTCTCTTTGGCAACACGTTTTCACACTTGTCTCTGTCTGCCTTGTCATCAACAGTCTCTGGTCGCCCAATCTCTTCCAGAGAGATTGTACTTTCTTCTTTCTACATTGTTGTTCGTCTACACCCAGATGAGTTTAAGATATTTAAAAAATGCATCTACTCATCTCCTAATATGCAGGTTTCTACTCTAATTTTTCTCCGACCTATGATTTCTCTTATAGTTCTCCAAAATGTTTTTCTGTCTGCTGCTACATAATCAAGCATCTGCCGTCCAAAGTTAGAGGTTTCTCCTTTTTTTGGCAGTCGGTGTCTTATATCCTTTGCGTGCCATCTTGATGTTGCCATTATTTCCCATTTTTACGTTCTGTTCGATATCTTCCTATCTCTACCTACATTTATTGTCGAATCAGCCACATTGCCCTGCCCCAAAATCATTGACTTAACAGGGTTGTGGGGGATAGTAAACTATTTTAACTATCATCGGGACTTTTGGGATTCCCTTCATGCTTTGTAGTGTAGGAAAATGTACCTTCCCCATCAAAGGCATTACATTCAACTCCTCACATTCCCACTCATCGAACTGGCCTGCCAGTTCACTCTTTTTTTAAATTAATAACGCATAGAACAGTGTAAAGATGATTAATCTCAGGTGAAACGCATAAAAGTTGTCTATTTTTTAAGCCAGTTGAAGAATAAACAACCCGGAGCTCACGACAAGCGCGTTCCCTCTCCCGCTGTCAGACTGTTATCATAACTGGAGAGCAGTGCACACATGAGCCTCGAACACTCCACAAATTCAATTAATAACATAACACTTACACACTGATGTCTAGAACAAAAGAAATACAAGCACCGAACCACAGAACACTCTAGTGATTACCTACCTACAACACCTACCACCCTTTGAAACAAAATAAATATATATATATGAATGGAAAAACAAACAACACAAATTCATTAAAGTTGCATCATAAATGTGTGCATAAAAATAATGCAAATAAAAGTCTTTAAATCTTGAAGCCATTCCTGCATTTCTTGTGTATATACCACAAGAATGCCTACTGGCATCAGTAACATTAACAGGTTCATAAATTCACTCAGTTGCGGTTATGTTTTCATCATTTCATGAATTAACATCCAGTTCTCTGTCATTGTAATTGTTGAGAACAGCAGATATATATATTTTTTTTAGTAAAGATTGATCTATACAATCTGGACTCAGCTTTTTTGAGTTTAAACAGAATTTGTGGCAAAACCCAATCACCTACATTAAAGTTTACCTGCTTCAGATGTTTCTTGTCAAATCTTTGATGGAATTTTGTTTCAGTAACATTTTTGTGGCCAAATCATAAACATTTTTACAATTCCCATTTCCATTACCAATTATCATTATAATCTAGTCTGGACAAATTCTCTTTCTGGCATCTCTTTTCCTGAACAGGGAAAATGGACTTACTTCTGTCATACTTTATGGAGTTAAATGATATGTCCAAATCGTTTTTCTCAGAAACTCTTCAACATCACAGCCTAAGAGCACTGCTGTTTGTACTCCTTCTCTCAAAAATGTGTTCAGTCTTTTAACTAATCCATTAGAAGATGATGAATATAGTGCGATGTATGTTTCATAGTATGTTCAACTAATTTCTTCATACACAAAGAAGTGAAATCTGTTCCATTGTCTGTGACTATTTCAGATAGTGGACCTTCAATATTAAAAACTTTCTTCAAGGATGTAATGACTGAGTCTGTATTTGGTAGGCTTGTAAATTCAAAATGAACCCATTTTAAAAAGTAGTCAGTTAGGACTAACATATCTTTTGCTGGAAGGTAGAAGTTCAAAGGGGCTAACGAAATCAAGGGCTACTTTTTGCCATGCTTCACAAGGTAATGGGACCAATCGAATAGGTGACTCCACAAATTTCCAATGTTTGTCTGAAACCAGACAGGAGGCACATTCATCAATATACCCAGTGACTTGGGAATCCATTGCAGACTACCAATAGAATTGTTTAAGGTTCCTTGAAGTGCTACTCACTCCCAAATTACCTTAATGTGCCTCTTGAATCAAACTAGTTCTTAAAGAATGTGGAGGTACACAAACATCATTCCTTACCAAAATACCTTGAAAGCCCCTCATGGACTTGCACATAAGCTTTTAACGATGATTCAACATTTCTTATGTAGTGGATTATTGCTTGATAAGTAGCATCCTCTTCAAACCACTGCTGGTGTGACAGTACTTCCATGTTACCAACAATGTTCTGCACCAAAGCAATTACATACTCATGTTCCTCTATCGAGCTGTCATTTTCATTCTCCATTGAAAGCCATGACAAAAAGTCTGCTCTAACATTCCTTCCCCCAGGAATGTACTTCACAGTAAAATTGTACCCTTGAAGTTTGGACAACAACCTGACAAATCTGAAAGAAGCTTTTCTAGTGCCATTTCCATTTAAAAGGTGATTTAGGTAGGGGCTTATAGTCTGTGAATAAGTCAAATGCTGAACCACATAGATATGTTTTGAGCCAGTCAACAGCCCAACAACATGCTAATGCTTCTCGTTCAATTGTACTATAGTGAGACTCACTCCCTGAAAGTGCACGAGAGGCAAAGGCAATAGTGTTCTCCTTAATATGTGACATTTGTGAAAATAGAGCTCCCCTACCAATCTGACTAGTATCTACTGTAATAATACATTTGTGTCCTGCTATGAATGGAGTCAATGCAGGTTCAGTAACAATAAGTTTCTTGACTTTTTCAAATGGCACTTGATCATCATATGACCATATGAATTTCACTCCTTTCTTCAATAAATTGCACAGTGGTTGAATAATGTACGCATAATACTGCACAAAGAGTGATTAATATTCACTGAGACCAAGAAATGACCCTAAAGTGTCTTTATCACATGGTGCTTTGGCCTCCTCTATAGCTCTTATTAATGAAAACATTGGTGAAATATTATTTGGACCAATACAATGACCTAGCTATTCAATTTTCTGTTCCAAAAACGTACACTTTCCTTCCCAAAGCGTTATACTATGTTCCTGAAATCTTTTTAAAACGTGTTTGAGTATCACATCATAATGTTTCAAGTTTGTTGCATGAGTTTAAACATCATCCTGGAATGCCTGTGCACCCTTAATGCCTTCCAGGATGTTGTTCATTAAACACTGGATTACACCAGTCCCAGAGGCTAAGCCAAGAGGAAGCCTGCAAAATGTATACCCCAAAATAGGGTAACGAATGCTGTTAAATCCTGGGACCCTTCTTCTAAAGATAATTGGTGGTACTCTGACTTTAAGTCAAGCAAGGTAAACAATTTGAAATCTTCAATGATAGCTAACAGATCCTGTACTTTGGGCAAGGGGTGGCTATTTACTATAATATTTTTATTAAGACTACTGAAATCTTCACATTACCTGATGTCTCCATCCTTTTTCCTCACAATAAATATGGGGCCTACCCATTCAGACAAATTAGTCGCTTTAATAATTCCTTCAGTTACCATATTTTCTTATAGAGATTTTAACTCACTTCTAACACTCAAAATAATTGGTCTTACCTTATGACATACTGGTACTGCATTTTTCTTCACCGTTGTAGCATGAGTGTTTTTCTTTATATATCCAAACTTGCCACTAAATGCATCCTGAAATTATTTTATAATTGTTCTTGAATTATGAACACTATACATGTCAACATTTGAAATAAGACTATTAGCATTTCTGATAGGTGCAAGCATCAAGTCTAACTTGGCTAAGTCTTGCTATCCAATTATGTGCCTTCCTTTGATGGCTACATAAATGTTGGTAGTAGTGTCTCTCCCAAGACAGATAATTCTATCAACAAAGAAACGTAACATATCAATATCATGTTCCCAGTACGCTTTTGGATATATATCAGTGTTACTCTAATTTTATTTTAATCTGAGCCCTAATGTCTGTAAAAGCATATGCCAGAAATAATAGTTATGGGAGCCCCAGAATCACCTATCATGCCCAACAGTACTGTAGGACCTCTCTGCACATAGAAAAGTGGGGCTTGTTGACCTGTGGTGCATCACAATCTAGAGACAGTACAACATTGGATAAATCTAATTTCGCTATGTTATCTTCTATTTCAGCACTATGAACCTTAATGTAATTTGTAACACTCTTACACACTACCTAAAAATAGACTGTTTTCTTGCATTTCTTAGCAATAGCGAGACATTGAGAAGAATTACTTAAATATGATCCACATCTGTAACAAAATGTGCTATTACTGCAATAATTCTTTCTCACCTTCTTTTCTCTAACATTTATGGCATTTATATGTTCACTGTTACACCCAACATTTACTCCAGAATCATCAATTATAGGCTTTTGTTCTTGACTCATTAACTTAGATGATAGACTAAACGTCGCATCACCGTGTGCGGCCCGAGAAATCGACGCACACCCCCTTTGTTTCCACGCTTCTCCTCCTCTGCATCCCATTGCGGAGATTTTTCACGCGAACCAGGTACTTTGTGCTAAAAAGAGACTTTGTTTGCTTTAAAAAGACTTAAGACACTTCGGGGGTCATTACAACCCTGGCGGACGGTGTTAAAGCGGCGGTAATACTGCAAACAGGCCGGCAGAAAAAAAAAGGGAATTATGACCGTGGCGGAAACTGCCAACATAGAAAGCCACTTTAACACTCCGACAGCCACGGCGGTACAGACAAGCAGCGCGGCGGTCACCGCCAACAGACAGGCGGAGGACAAAGTACCGCCCACAGTATTACAACAGGCCAATCCACCACCTTTTCCGGGGCGGGTTCACCGTGGATAAAAACACAGCGGAAACAGCCATTTCAATGGGAAAACGCACACCTTAACACACTCCACGAGGAAGGAGGGCACCATGGAGCCGGGACTCCAAATACTCCCTGCGATAGTGTTCCTGCTCCTCTACGAACATCAGCAACGGCGGCGCCGAAGACAACGTGAGTACTGCACCTAAGACATAGGAGAGGGGGAGGCAAAAGTCAGGGACACACACACGCAACACCCCCACCCCCACCCCGACCCTTGCACACTACAACACACACACCAATGCATTTCCAAACATCACAGTAACAACCCCCAACCCCCCCCGGAAGAATGCAAAGACAAAAGGAAATGAGTACAACCATTGTAATGTATCACAATACAGTAAGCTAATATACGCAGAAATATATACAAATGCCAAAAATATACATCACGATTAGTAGTGCAGGTATGCACCATCCAATGTCCGTGGACCACTGGGCTCAAAATGCATGGGCGAGGCCCACACACAATACCTGTCCAGAAACGGAGAGAACACTGCAGGGGCATCAGATATAAATACAACAGGCACCTCTAGTGGAAGGGAAGGGGGGGCACCTCAGACGGATGACAGCACCACGCCAGATCCACGACGGGGCTCCATGCCCATGGATGTATCCTGGGAAGTGCAAAGCCACAGTCTCTCAAGTCTTTTCAGTGGGTGGTTTGCCAACTGTACCATCCTGGGGAGTGCAAAGCCACAGTTTCTCAAGTTATTTCAGTGGGTGGTTTGCCCACTGTACCATCCTGGGGAGTGCAAAGCCACAGTCTCTCAAGTCTTTTCAGTGGGTGGTTTGCCCACTGTACCATCCTGGGGAGTGCAAAGCCACAGTCTCTCAAGTATCTACAGTGGGTGGTTTGCCCACTGTACCATCCTGGGGAGTGCAAAGCCACAGACTCTCAAGTGGATAACAGTCTCCACTGGTTCTAGAGGGGGACTGGTGCCCAGAGTGCTTCATCCTGTTAAGGACTGAGGTAGTGGATGCATGTCTCCACTGGTTCTGGAGGGGGCTGGTGCCCAGAGTGCTTCATCCTGTTAAGGACTGAGTTAGTGGATGCTGTTCTCCACTGGTTCTGGAGGGGGACTGGTGACCAGAGTGCATCACTCTCCCTGTGACCGTCCCAGTTCTGTCACTGCCCCTGCCGCACATGGGCTAGCAATGCTTGAGTTGGCGGTGCTTGCTCTGTTCAGCGGTGCTTGCCATGGCGGTCTTTGAACTGTTCAGCCGTGCTTGACTTTGCTGTCTCTGACCTGTGCAGCGGTGTGTGCCATGGTGGTCCCTCATTGCCCAACGGGGCTGTGGCTGCTGGGGCCCTCCTGGGCACTGACTCTGGCGTTGGTCTCCTGACCGGTGACGATTGTGCTGCCCTCCTGGGCACTGACTCTGGCGATGGTCTCCTGACCAGTGACTATTGTGCTGCCCTCCTGGGCACTGACTCTGGCGGTGGTCTCCTGACCAGTGACGATTGTGCTGCCCTCCTGGGCACTGACTCTGGCGGTGGTCTCCTGACCAGTGACGAATGTGCTGCCCTCCTGGGCACTGACTCTGGCGGTGGTCTCCTGACCAGTGACGATGGGGCTGGCGGTGGCGTCCTGGGCAGCGGGGATGATGGCGGCCTTCTCCGCCGTGCTGCTCTACCCAGACTTTGGCGCTTTCTTCTGTCCCTTCCCCACCTTGGGAGAAGTCACAGCTGACCCCACACTCCCCCCGGACCCTTGTGAGCGCCTTTGCCAGCAGGAGTCTTCACCCTCTCCCGTCGGGCACTGTCCAACTTCTAGTGCTTCACAGGGGGGGGACTGGCTGTGCTTTTGCTCTGTGTCACACTGGCTGCCCTGGTGCCCGGTGCACTCCATATAGCTCTAACAGGCACCACTGGTACAGGACTTTTTTTGGCTGAGGTGCTACTACGGGACCTATGAATTGGAGGGGGGGTGGGAAAGAAGTCAACGTTGCTCAGGAAAAGTTTCTTAGGAACACTGGGACGGGTAGCTGGAGGGGGTCTGGGAGTGGAGGAAGAGGAGGTGGTTGTAGGAGGTGTAACTTTAGGTGATTTGGGTGAAGGTGCATGTTCTGGAGGCTGTCGTGAGGTGGATGGATGTTGGGTGTGTGTGTGCCCGCGTTTGTCACAGACACCCTGGGAGAGGACACAGGGGACGTGTAAATGGTAGTGGGAGTGGTGAGTGCAGGTGAGCGGGGTGGTGGTGCTGGGTGTTCTGGTGTGAGTCCTAGTGGCTGTAGTGGTAGTGCATGCAGGTGAGAGCGTAGAAGACACTGGGAGGGAGGAGGGAGACGACGAGGAGGGGGACACAGTGGAGACAGTGGATGTTGCTGTGTCTGTATGTGGGTGATGCTTGTGTGAGTGCCTGTGGGATGTGTGGTGCCTATGTTTGCCTGAGCTGCCCTTGTGTGTTGAGGTGTGTGCAGGCTGGTCTGATGGTGTGCTTGGGATAGGCAAAGGTACAGGGGATTGGGTCTGGGTGGAGGAAGTTGGAGGGGGGAGGCTAGACACAGGCACAATGGCTACCATCAGTGCTGAGTCCAGAGATTGCAGGGTTCGATGATGGGCAGCCTGACCAGAATGAATGCCCCCCAGGAATGCATTAGTGTGTTGCAACTCCCTTTCTACACAATGGTAGACTGCCCAACAGTGAGTGACCTGAGGAGGTCAATGGCCTCCTCACTGAGGGCAGCAGAGGTGACAGGGGCAGGGGCTGATGTGCCTGGGGCGAAGGTGATGCCCACCCTCCTGGGTGAGCGGGCACGGGGCGAAGGCTGAGGGGCTGCTGGGAGGGCGGTGCTGGTAGGGGGGTGGCGGCTGTACCTGTAGAAGTGGGGGGCACAGATGTTGCCGCCACCACAATCAGCTCCCATCGGAGGACGGGTCCGTGTCGCTGTTTGCTGATCCGGTGACCGCCGTGAAGCTCCCCTCGCCCACCGTCCCACTGGTGTATTCAGAGTCCGTGGTGTGGCCCTCCAAGCCCATGTGGGATGCAGCCCCCTCGTGCTCCGGTGCCACTGTACCTCCGCCTGATGATGCTGATGCACAAAAGAACAGGGAGAGCACAAAAAGGGGGGGGAAACAGAAGAAAGACAGGTGGGGTGCATGGCCTACCGCTACCGTTGGCGGACAATACAGACACAGCAGCCCCCTGCACTGCGCCGCGCTCTTGGCCTCTACAGATGCAGCTCCTGGGATTTGGCCTACATGGCTATGGTCGACATATGCACACATAGATGACACGGGCATGTATACCTGTACTTGGCACTCTACAGAGGTGGGTTTGAGGGCCACATGGCCTGCATTACAGAGGGGCTTAGCCTACGGAATTCGCACTGGCCTAGGGAAACCCACAGCCCTCCTCCCCCACCCAGACCCCTCCACTGCGCGCAAAGTCAGCAGAATGAGAGTGTACTCACCCCCTTGTGTTTGCTGTGATGCCCTCATGCGCCCATCCAACTCCGGGTAGGCCACCGCCAGGATCCGGAACATCAGGGGGGTCATGGTTCGACGGGCACCGATCCCACGTTGGGAGGCGATCCCCAGCTGAGCCTCTGCCGTCTTCTTGCTCCAGCTGCGAATGTCCTCCCATCTTTTACGGCATTGGGTGCTCCGTCTCTGGTGGACCCCCAGGGTCCGGACGTCCTTCTCGATAGCACGCCAAATATCCTTCTTCTGGTGGACGCTGACCTACATGACATGTACAGGGGAAGAAGAGAAGTCATTACAAACAGCACCGTCGAACTGAGTGGCCCAAATCCCTGCCCTTGCCATGTGGCACATGCATTCACACTCATTCATGCTCGCAGAACTCTGCCCCCTTCCTTCTTACATCCAGCCCTCTCCACCCAGGCATAGCCCATACAACTTGCACCCTATGTACCCACCTGTTGGTCTGGAGGACCGTAGAGTAGCGTGTACTGAGGGAGGACCCCGTCCACGAGCTTCTCCAACTCCTGTGCAGTGAGGGCAGAGACCCTTTCCCCAGATGCATGTTCCATTGTCTCTTCCAGACCGAGGTCACAGCAGCACTTGCAGTGTAGGTCCTCTCCTGTCGAAGATCAGGTATCGAGTGATTGAACAGATAGAAAATGGTGGTGACGTCCGCGGCGGTGACGTCCGCGGTGGTGCGTATCATCACCGCCGGCGCACTTCGTCATTGGCTCCTTGGACACATAGGGTCCAATGTTAACCAATGCAGCATTGCGCCGCGGTCTACGACCGCCTACCGCGACGGTGTACAACGCCAGCGCAGTTACCTCACATCCCATTGTCCCACTTTAGAGGTCAGGCATCTGCCATTTCAGGGGCCCACATGTCTTCATTTTCAACTGCGTCACACATACCGAGGCCTGGACTCAACACACATACAGACAACTTTTTGGAATTTGTTTCGTGTTCTGTGTAGCTGTGGGTACATACCTCTGAATTGCTTGACTCTGTGGTCGCTGTTGTCCTACCTAGGCACCGTCAGCTGAGACATGTGAGGAGATGGCGGAATCCTCTGGTGTACCGACCGCTGGTGGACCTGTTGACAATGGAGGAGCGACATTCAATCATCACCTACAGGTTTGACTGTGCCACAATCCAGGAACTGTGTACCCAGTTGGAGCCAGACCTTATGTCACCAATCCGCCATCCCACAGGAATCCCCCCTCAAGTGCAGGTGCTATCAGTGCTCCATTTCCTAGCAAGTGGGTCATTTCAAACAACAGTGGCCATGGCATCAGGGATGTCCCAGCCTATGTTTTCCAACGTGTTGTCCAGAGTGTTGTCTGCCCTGCTGAAACACACGAGGAGCTACATCATTTTCCCTCAGGTGGAGGATTTGGCTACAGTTAAAGGTGACTTCTATGCCCTGGGACATATCCCTAACATCATAGGTGCCATTGATGGGACCCGTGTAGCTCTGCTCCCCCCCACAGGAGTGAACAGGTGTACAGGAACCGGAAGAGTTATCATTCCATGAATGTACAGATGGTATGTTTGGCAGACCAGTACATCTCCCAGGTAAATGCTATGTTCCCTGGCTCAGTGCATGACGCCTACATCCTGCGGAATAGCAGCATCCCTTATGTGATGGGTCAACTCCAGAGGCACCGGGTGTGGCTATTAGGGGACTCTGGTTACTCCAACCTGTCATGGCTACTGACCCCAGTGAGGAATCCCAGGACCAGGGCAGAGGAACGCTACAATGAGGCCCATGGGCGGACTAGGAGGGTGATGGAACGCACCTTCGGCCTCCTGAAGGCCAGGTTCAGGTGCCTCCATATGACAGGTGGTTCCCTATTCTACTCACTAAGGAAGGTGTGCCAGATCATCATCGCCTGCTCTATGCTTCACAATTTTGCTTTGCGACGCCAGGTGCCTTTTCTGCAGGACGATGGTCCAGATGACGGTATTGTGGCAGCTGTGGAACCTGTGGACAGTGATGAGGAGGAAGCAGAGGAAGAAGACATTGACAACAGGGACTCAGTCATGCAACAATATTTCCAGTGACACACAGGTGAGAACACTTTCTTTACTAATACTTTTACTTTCAAACTTCTACCTCTATCCTGTCTGTCAATTTCTAGCAGTATTTGGTAACTGAGTTGTACATTTCCATTATGGTTTCACAGGTGTGGTTACCAACGTGTGTCATCTGCTTGCATCCTTCATGGACTTGTGATGTGTGACATAAGTATGTTGACATTACTATTGAGAACGGATTTTGGCATTGTCATAGCTAATACACATTTTCAAAATCACAGACTGACTCCAGATTGTTTAGTGGTTCAAGGGTGTTTATTGAAGTGCTAATTATTGGAGGGGGTGGTAAAATGGTGATGGGTGATGGTGGAGGAATGTCCATGGCAGAGTCCAGTCTATGGGGGTTATTCTAACTTTGGAGGAGGTGTTAATCCGTCCCAAAAGTGACGGAAAAGTGACGGATTTACCACCAGCCATATTACGAGTCCATTATATCCTATGGAACTCGTAATACGGCTGGTGGTATATCCGTCACTTTACCGTCACTTTTGGGACGGATTAACACTCCTCCAAAGTTAGAATAACCCCCTATGAGTCTTACAGGTGCACTGCCCATATGGGCATAGGAAGTGGAGCTGGGACAGTTCCAATATGGACAGGGTTACAAAGTGGTACAGTGGGATGACAATCAGGGTGGTCTCATTTCTTGGCGGGGGTCTGGCCATCGTGCTCTGTCCTGTTCCCGGTTCTCAGGGACCGCTTGTGGGGTGGTTCTCCGTCTGCAGGGGGTGGGGTGCTGATGTGGTGGTCTTGTGGCAGGGCGTCCTGTCCACAAGCGCCTGCGGAGGTGGTGGGCAGTTCATCGTCCATGCTAGTGTCAGGGGCCCTATGGAGTGCCACGGTGTCCCTCATGGTGTTCTGTATGTCCTTCAGCACCCCTACGATGGTGCCCAGGGCGGAGCTGATGGTTCTGAGTTCCTCCCTGAAGCCCAAATACTGTTCCTCCTGCAGGTGCTGTGTCTCCTGAAACTTGGCCAGGACCGTAGCCATCGTCTCCTGGGAGTGGTGGTATGCTCCCATGATGGAGGAGAGGGCCTAATGGGGAGTGGGTTCCCTTGGCCTGTCCGGCCCCTGTCGCACAGCAGCCTTCCCAGTTCCCCTGTGTTACTGGGCCTCCGTCCCCTGGACCATGTGCCCACTGCCACTGCCCCCAGGTCCCTGTTGTTGTTGGGGTGGTGGGTTATCCTGGGTTCCCTGTAGTGGTGGACACACAGCTGATTGACGTGTCCTGGGGATGGAGGTATGGGCCCGCTGGGTGGGTGCTGTACTGGTGTTTCCAGAGGGTGGAAGGTCAGTGTTGGGCTGTGCCTGTGCGAGGGGAACCGACTGTCCCGAGGCCCATGATGGTCCGGGCTGGTCATCTGGATCGAGTTGGCCAGAGCTGCTGTCATCACTGTGGGCCTCTTCTGTGGGTGGGGTAGAGATGTCTGGACCCTCCTGTCTGGTTACGTTAGGTAGTGGTCCTGCAGGGGTATAAAAGCATGATTATTGCATGTGTGTGTGTCATGGTGTACAATGGGTGGGTGAGTGTGTAACCCAGTGCTAGCATTCCGGTGTGGGGGCTTGTGTGATGATGGTTAGGGGTTGTTATGGGTATGTGCAGTGGGCATGCTTTAGTGATGGGTGTCCATGCTTTGTTGTGTCATGCAGGGCTTGGTTTTGGGATGGGTGGTTTGTGTTGTTAGTACATTAGTGAGGAGTTGGAGTGATAGGGGATGGGGTAAGGGTGGGGGTGTGTGATAGCATGCAGGTAGGGTGGGGGATATGATAGTTAAGATGTGACTTAGCAGTGTCCATTCCTCCACCGACTCCTCCGAGGTCCTCAGGATGCATAATGGTCAAGACCTGCTCCTCCCATGTTGTTAGTTGTGGGGGAGGAGGTGGGGGTCCGCCTCCAGTCTGCTGAACCGCGATGTTGTGCCTGGAGACCACGGAACGCACCTTCCACCGTAGGTCGTTCCACCTCTTCCTGATGTCCTCCCGATTTCTTGGGTGCTGTCCCACTGCGTTGACCCTGTCCACGATTCTTCGCCATAGCTCCATCTTCCTAGCTATAGAGGTGTGCTGCACCTGTGATCCAAATAGCTGTGGCTCTACCCGTACGATCTCCTCCACCATGACCCTGAGCTCCTCCTCCGAAAACCTGGGGTGTCTTTGGCGTGCCATTGGGTGGTGTAGGTGATGTGTGGGGTGGTGTATGTGGTGATGAGTGTGGTGATGTGTAGTGGTGTGTGGTGTTTTGTGCATGGATGTTGTGTGTGTGATGGTGTTGTGTGCCTCTGTGTGGTGGGGTTGTCTATTGTTGTGCTCTCTCTGTCACCTTTGTCTCTAATTTTTGGTCTTAGGGGTTTGTGGGTGATGTGGGTGTGTGTTTTATATTGTGTTGGGTGTGTGGGAGGGGTGTTTGTATGTGTATCAGGTGTGTGTAATTCGAATTGTCCAATGTGGCGGTGTTTTGGAGATGTGTGTGTATTTTGAGCGCGGCGGTGTGTACCGCCAATGGAATACCGCGGTTGAAAGACCGCTGCGTGGATTCGTGGGTCGTAATAGCATGGGCGTGTTTCTGTTGGCGTGACGGTGGAGGATTTACTTTCGCCAGTTTATCACTGACCTTTGGTGTGGCGGACTTGTGTGGGTGTCTGAATTTCGGCGGAGTCCGAGATGTGTGTCATAATAGCTGTGGCGGAATTCCGCAGCCGCGGCGGTGTGTTGGCGGTCTTCTGCACGGCAGTAAGCGGCTTTTACTGCCAATATTGTAATGACACCCTTGATATCACTTTTCAGTGATATCTCTGCATTTACTTATTGCATGTTTGATCGTGTTGACCTGCAAATATCCAGATAAATATTATATATTTTTCTAAACACTGTGTGGTGTATATTTTTGGTGCTATATTGTGTTATTGTATGATTTATTGCACAAATACTTTACACATTGCCTTCTAAGTTAAGCCTGACTGCTCAGTGCCAAGATACCAGAGGGTGGGCACAGGATAATTTGGATTGTGTGTGACTTACCCTGACTGGAGTGAGGGTCCTTGCTTGGACAGGGGGTAACCTGACTGCCAACCAAAGACTCCATTTCTATCATTGGTGATCAGCGGTGAGGATAGGACTTGTATTTGTGCAGTGACATACAGTAGCTAAGTATTTCACTACCTACCCCACAGTCGAAGGTCACCGTGATTTTTAATTTTTTCTGTAAAATCTTCACTCAACATGTCTCAGGCTGGGTCTGAAGCAGGACATTTTGACCTAGCCCTGTTGGAGACATACACTGTCAAACAGCTGAAAGGGTTCTGCAGGGATATGGGAGTACCCACTTAGGGTGCCTCCAGAAAGGAGGAATTTCAAAAGGCGCTTAGGGCCTGGGCAGAAGCCCATTCAGAGGAGGATGCTGAGGAGGAGGTGCCAGAAGATGGCCCCCCAGAGGATTTTTTTTGCCATCAGTGGATGTTACCACTGCAACTGTGCCCCCTGCCAAACCAGGGAGCAGTGTCTCTGATCAAAGCCTGACCGCAGAGGAAAGGAGAGAGGAGAGGATAAAGAGTTTCAGTTGCAAATGGCAAGGCTAAAAATTGAGGCTCCACAGGAGGAAAGGAGGGCAGAGAGAGAAGCCAAGCAAGCTGAGGCTGAAAGAGTAGCCAAACAGATTGAAGCTGAAAGAGCCGAAGCTGCAGCTGAGAGAGCCTTGGCTGAGAGTCACAAGGAGCAGGAGATCAAGGTGAGACAGTCTGAGTCCAGCAGTAATAGTGGCAGAATACAAGCAGGACCTGCTGGAGAAAAGAAGGTTTGTATACCCAAAAATGTGGTGCCCAGTTTTGTGATGGAAGATGAAATAGATAAATGGTTAGCTGCTTATGAAGTTGCACTAAGGGCTCATGAGGTTCCTGAAGGGCAATGGGGTACAGCTATGGGGAGTTATGTGCCAGCACTGGGGAGGGACACACTTGTCACACTGGACCCAAAGGATCAAAACACATACCCACTTCAGAAAACCATTTTACTTCCCAAGTTTGGGCTGACCCCTGAAAAATACCGTCAGAGGTTCAGGGACAGCACCAAATAGTCCACACAAACATGGGCAGATTTCTTTGACTTTTCCAGTAAGGCACTGAATGGATGGGTGCGGGGCAGCAAAGTAGATGATTATAAAGGGTTATATGACTTGATTCTGAAAGAGCATATACTCAATATTTCTTTTACAGAGTTGAGCCAGCACTTGATCGATAGTAAGGTGACTGACCCCAGGAAGCTTGCTGAGGAGGCAGACCTCTGGGTTAGAACCAGAGTGTCCAAAAAGGCATCTGGGGGGTTCCCAACAGAAGAAGGGGGGTGGGACGTAAAGAAAAGGAGTTCTCAAAAGGCTCCCAAAAAAATTCCTGGGGGGGGTGGATACCATTCCTTTTCTAGGTTTGCAAAGAAGGCAGGGTATTTTGAAAAAACATTAGGGAAATTCATCCCCAGATGCTTAGAGTACTACCAGCATGAACACTCTAAGGGTGACTCCCAGTGCCTTGCAAAACCACGATTTTAAAGTGGCAGCAACCAAGTGAAGCGAAGGATTGCTAAGACTATTTGAGCTGCATCGAATGACTATTTACATTACACGTGGTCTCTTTAAAATTAAAATTGTGAATTGTCTGCACTGGAACTGATTTGAAATTACACATTAAAATTGATGAAATACGCTTTTTTTGCAATATATTACCATTATGTCAGAGAATGAAGACGAAAGCATTTCTGGTGCATTCTGGATACTGTAGGATTGAGTCACGTGCCAGCAAGAGATTAAAAGCACCTGCAAGTTGTAATATGCAAACCTCGCACCTGTGAACAAGGCATGAAGCCGAAACACATCAGGATTGAGGGTTGCAGCCTTTAATATGAATGAAATGCTGGGATTTCATCAGGAAATGGTGCTTCGCCATTGTGACTTTCTATATATATATATATATATATATATATATATATATATATATATATACACACTTCTTGGACTACGCTCACCCTAATAAGTACTAATACATTTTAATCGGACCCCTTATCCCATGGAGACATACCCAAAGTTTATCAGTGGCCCAAGCCTTGCATTATCTATCTTTACAAGATGGCTCACCCTTCCAATCAATGTGAAGTTGGTGACATTACATAAATCATATGCATTTCCTTTCTGGCATAGACATTACATTCTATTTAAATCATATACCTCTCTCTGTACTCTGTACTTTAGCCACCGGATCTGTGTACTATAGTCTTTATCTGTTTCTTCCAACTCTCATCTGCGTGGTTGTTATATATGTCTCTACATTTCCTTGTCCCCGTTGGGGCCATATGGCACCTTAGTCTTGAGTTTGATAATCATTTTGGACTCTAAGGGGGTCATTACAACATTGGCGGTAAAAGCCGCTTACCGCCGCGCAGAAGACCGCCAATACACCGCCGCGGCAGCGGAATTCCGCCACAGCTATAATTACCCACATCTCGGAATCCGCCAAAATTCAGACACCCATACAAGTCCGCCACACCAAAGGTCAGTGATAAACTGGTGAAAACAAAACCTCGACCGTCACGCCAACAGAAACACACCCATGCTATTACGACCCACGAATCCATGTGGCGGTCTTTCAACTGCGGTATTCCATTGGCGGTACACACACATCTCCAAAACACCGCCACATTGGACAATTCAAATTACACACACCTGATACACATACAAACACCACTCCCACACACCCATTACAATATAAAACACACACCCACCTCACCCAAAAACCCCTACGACCAAAAATTATAGACGAAGGCCAGAGAGACTGCACAGCATAGACAACCCCACCACACAGAGGCACACAACACCATTACCCACACAACATCCACGCACAAAACACCACATACCACTACACATCACCACACTCATCACCACATACACCATCCCACACATCACCTACACCACCCCATGGCACGGCAAAGACACCCCAGGTTTTCGGAGGAGGACCTCAGGGTCATGGTGGAGGAAATCGTACGGGTAGAGCCCCAGCTATTTGGATCCCAGGTGCAGCACACCTCCATTGCAAGGAAGATGGAGCTATGGCGAAGAATAGTCAATAGGGTCAACGCAGTGGGACAGCACCCAAGAAATCGGGAGGACATCAGGAAGAGGTGGAACGACCTACGGGGGAAGGTGCGTTCCGTGGTCTCCAGGCACAACATCGCAGTTCAGCGGACTGGCGCCGGACCCCACCTCCTCCCCCACAACTAACAACATGGGAGGAGCAGGTCTTGACCATCATGCATCCAGAGGGCCTCGGAGGAGTCGGTGGAGGAATGGACACTGGTAAGTCAAATCTTAACTATCATATTCCCCACCCTGCCAGCTCCACTTCCTATGCCCATATGGGCAATGCACCTGTGAGACTAATAGACTGGACTCTGCCATGGACATTCCCCCACCATCACCCCTCACCATTTTACCACCCCCTCCAATAATTAGCACTTCAATAAACACCCTTGAAGCACAAAAATCTCAGGAGTCAGTCTGTGATTTTGAAAATGTGTATTAGCTATGACAATGACAAAATCCGTTCGAAAATGTAATGTCAACATACCTATGTCACACAACACAAGTCCATGAAGGATGCAAGCAGATGACACACGTTGGTAACCACACCTGTGAAACCGTAATGGAAATGCACAACTCAGTTACCAAATACTGCTTGAAATTGACAGACAGGATAAAGGTAGAAGTGTGAAAGTAAATGTAGTAGTCAAGAAAGTGTTCTCACCTGTGTGTCACTGGAAATAGTGCTGTATGACTGAGTCCCTGTTGTCAATATCTTCTTCCTCTGCTTCCTCCTCATCACTGTCCACAGGCTCCACAGCTGTCACAACACCGTCATCTGGACCATCCTCCTGCAGAAAAGGCACCTGGCATCGCAAAGCAAGATTGTGAAGCATAGAGCAGGCAATGATGAACTGGCACACTTTCCTTAGTGAGTAGAATAGGGAACAACCTGTCATATGGAGGCACCTGAACCTGGCCTTCAGGAGGCCGAAGGTGCGTTCGATCACCCTCATAGTCCGCCCATGGGCCTCATTGTAGCGTTCCTCTGCCCTGGTCCTGGGATTCCTCACTGGGGTCAATAGCCATGACAGGTTGGGGTAACCAGAGTCCCCTAATAGCCACACCTGGTGCCTCTGGAGTTGACCCATCACATAAGGGATGCTGCTATTCCGCAAGATGTAGGCGTCATGCACTGAGCCAGAGAACATAGCATTTACCTGTGAGATGTACTGGTCTGCCAAACATACCATCCGTACATTCATCGAATGATAACTTTTCCGGTTCCTGTACACCTGTTCACTCCTGTTGGGGGGGACCAGAGCTAAATGGGTCCCATCAATGGCACCTATGATGTTAGGGATATGTCCAAGGGCATAGAAGTCACCTTTAACCGTAGCCAAATCCTCCACCTGAGGGAAAATGATGTAGCTCCTCGTGTTTCAGCAGGGCAGACAACACTCTGGACAACACGTTGGAAAACATAGGCTGGGCCATGGCCACTGTTGTTTGAAATGACCCACTTGCTAGGAAATGGAGCACTGATAGCACCTGCACTTGAGGGGGGATTCCTGTGGGATGGCGGATTGGTGACATAAGGTCTGGCTCCAACTGGGTACACAGTTCCTGGATTGTGGCACGGTCAAACTTGTAGGTGATGATTAAATGTCGCTCCTCCATTGTCAACAGGTCCACCAGCGGTCGGTACACCGGAGGATTCCGGCTTCTCCTCACATGTCCCAGCTGACGGTGCCTAGAAAGGACAACAGTGACCACAGAGTCAAGCAACTCAGAGGTATGTACCCACAGCTACACAGAACACGAAACAAAATCCAAAAAGTTGTCTGTATGTGTGTTGAGTCCAGGCCTCGGTATGTGTGACGCAGTTGAAAATGAAGCCATGTGTCCCCCAAAATGGCGGCTGCCTGACCTCTAAACTGGGACAATGGGATGTGAGGTAACTGCGCTGGCGTTGAACCCCGTCGCGGTAGGCGGTCGAAGACCGCTGCGCAATGCTGCATTGGATAACATTGGACCCTATGGGTCCCAGAAGCCAATGACGAAGTGCGCCGGCGGTGATGATACGCACCGCCGCGGACGTCACCGCCGTAGACGTGACGGACATTTTCTATCTGTTCAATCAGTCGATCCCTGATCTTTGACAGGAGAGGACCTATACTGCAAGTGCTGCTGTGACCTCGGTCTGGAAGAGACAATGGCACGTGCGTCTGGGGAAAGGGCCCCTGCATTCACTGCACAGGAGTTGGAGAAGCTCATGGACGGGGTCCTCCCCCAGTACACGCTACTCTACGGTCCTCCAGACCAACAGGTGAGTACATAGGGTGCAAGTTGTATGGGCTATGCCTGGGTGGAGAGGGCTGGATGTAAGAAGGAAGGGGGCAGAGTTCTGCAAGCATGAAGCACTGTGAATGCATGTGCCACATGGCAAGTGTAGGGATGTGGGACACTCACTTCAACGGTGCAGTTGGTAATGACTTCTCTTCTTCCCCTGTACATGTCATGTAGGTCAGCGCCCACCAGAAGAAGGATATTTGGCGTGCCATCGCCAAGGACGTCCGGACCCAGGGGGTCAACCAGAGACGGAGCACCCACTGCCGTAAAAGATAGGAGGACATTCGCCGCTGGAACAAGAAGACGGCGGAGGCTCAGCTGGGGATGGCCTCCCAACATGGGATGGGTGCCCATCGCACCATGACCCCCCTGATGTTCCGGATCCTGGCGGTGGCCTACTCTGAGTTGGATGGGCGCTTGTGGGCATCACAGCAGACACAAGGGGGTGAGTACACTTTCATTCTGTGGACTTTGCGCGCTGTGGAGGGGTCTGGATGGGGGAGGAGGGCTGTGGGTTTCCCTAGGCCAGGGAGAGTTCCGTAGGCTAGGCCCCTCCGTAATGCAGGCCATGTGCCACTCCACCCCACCTCTGTAGAGTGCCAAGTACAGGTAGACATGCCCCTGTGTCATCTATGTGTGCATATGTCCACCATAGCCATGTAGGCCATATCCCAGGAACTGCATCTGTAGAGCCCAACAGCGCAGCGTAGTGCAGGGGGCTGCTGTGTCTGTATTGTCCGCCAACGGTAGCGGTAAGCCATGCACTCAACCTGTCTTTCTTCTGTTGTCCCCCCACTTTTTGTGCTCTCCCTGTTCTTTTGTGCATCAGCACCATCAGGCGGAGGTACAGTGGCACCGGAGCACGAGAGGGCTGCATCCCACATGGCCATGGAGGGCCAGACCATAGACTCAGAACACACCAGTGGGACGGAGGGCGAGCGGAGCTTCACGTCGGTCACCGGATCAGCAACCAGCGACACGGACTCGTCCTCCGATGGGAGCTCCCTTGTGGTGGCTGCAACATCTGTGCCCCCCACTTCTACAGGTACAGCCTCCACCCCCACTACCAGCACCGCCCTCCCAGCAGCCCCTCAGCCTTCGCCCCGTGCCTGCTCACCCAGGAGGGTGGACATCATTTTCGCCCAAGGCACCTCAGCCCTTGCCCCTGTCACCTCTGCTGCCCTCAGTGAGGAGGCCATTGACCTCCTCAGGTCACTCACTGTTGGGCAGTCTACCATTGTGAATGCCATCCAGGGTGTAGAAAGGGAGTTGCAGCACACTAATACATTCCTGGAGGGCATTCATTCTGGTCAGGCTGCCCATCATCGAACCCTGCAATCTCTGGCCTCAGCACTGATAGCAGCCATTGTCCCTGTGTCTAGCCTCCCACCTCCAACTTCCTCCACCCAGACCCAATCTCCTGTACCTCTGCCTATCCCAAGCACACCATCAGACCAGCCTGCACACACCTCAACACACAAGGGAAGCTCAAGCAAACATAGGCACCACACATCCCACAGGCACTCACACAAGCATCACCCACATACAGACACACCAACATCCACTGCCTCCACTGTGTCCCCCTCCTCGTCGTCTCCCTCCTCCCTCCCAGTGTCGTCTACACTCTCACCTGCATTCACTACCACTACAGCCACTAGGACTCGCACCAGAACACCCAGCACCACACCCCGCTCACCTGCACTAACCACCCCCACTACCATTTACACGTCCCCTGTGTCCTCTCCCAGTGTGTCTGTGACGCCCCCTCCCAAAGTACACAAACGCGGGCACACACACACCCAACATCCATCCACCTCATGACAGCCTCCAGAATATGCACCTGCACCCAAATCACCAAAAGTTACACCTCCTACAACCACCTCCTCTTCCTCCACTCCCAGACCCCCTCCAGCTACCCATCCCAGTGTGCGTCAGAAACTTTTCCTGAGCAACGTTGACCTCTTTCCCACCCCCCCTCCAATTCATAGATCCCGTACTAGCACCTCAGCCAAAAAATCTCCGGTACTAGTGGTGCCTGTCAGAGGTATGTGGAGTGCACCGGGCACCAGGGCAGCCAGTGTGACACAGAGCCAAAACACAGCCAGTCCCCCCCCTGTGAAGCACCAGAAGTTGGACAGTGCCCGATGGGAGAGGGGGAAGACTCCTTCCGGCAAAGCCGCTCACAAGGGTCCCGGGGGGAGTGTCGAGTCAGCTGTGACTCCTCCCAAGGTGGGGAAGGGGCAGAAGAAAGCGCCAAAGTGTGGGAAGAGCAGCACGGCGGAGAAGGCCGCCATCATCCCCGCTGCCCAGGACGCCACCACCAGCCCAATCGTCACTGGTCAGGAGACCACCGCCAGAGTCAGTGCCCAGGAGGGCAATGAGGTACCGCCATGGCAAACACCGCTGCACAGGTCAGAGACAGCAAAGTCAAGCACCGCTGAACCGGGCAAGCACCGCTGAACAGGGCAAAGACCGCCATGGCAAGCACCGCTGAACAGGGCAAGCACCGCAAAATCAAGCACCGGTAGCCCATGTGCGGCACGGGCAGTGACGGAACTGGGACCGTCACAGGGAAAGTGATGCACTCTGGGCACCAGTCCCCCTCCAGAACCAGTGGAGAACAGCATCCACTACCTCAGTCCTTAACAGCATGAAGCACTCTGGGCACCAGTCCCCCTCCAGAACCAGTGGAGAACAGCATCCACTACCTCAGTCCTTAGCAGGATGAAGCACTCTGGGCACCAGTCCCCCTCCAGAACCAGTGGAGAACAGCATCCACTATCTCAGTCCTTAACAGGATGAAGCACTCTGGGCACCAGTCCCCCTCCAGAACCAGTGGAGACATGCATCCACTACCTTAGTCCTTAACAGGATGAAGCACTCTGGGCACCAGTCCCCCTCCAGAACCAGTGGAGACTGTTATCCACTTGTGAGACTGTAGCTTTGCACTCCCCAGGATGGTACAGTGGGCAAACCACCCACTGAAAAGACTTGTGAGACTGTGGCTTTGCACTCCCCAGGATGGTACAGTGGGCAAACCACCCACTGAAAAGACTTGTGAGACTGTGGCTTTGCACTCCTCAGGATGGTACAGTGGGCAAACCACCCACTGAAAAGACTTGTGAGACTGTGGCTTTGCATGCCCCAGGATGGTACAGTGGGCAAACAACCCACTGAAAAGACTTGTGAGACTGTGGCTTTGCACGCACCAGGATGGTACAGTGGGCAAACAACCCACTGAAAAGACTTGTGAGACTGTGTCTTTGCACTCCCCAGGATACATCAATGGGCATGGTGCCCCGTCGTGGATCTGGCGTGGTGCTGTCATCCGGCTGAGGTGCCCCCCCTTCCCTTCCCCCTGAGGTGCCTGTTGTATTTTGATCTGATGCCCCAGCAGTGTTCGCTCCGTTTCTGGACAGGTATCGTGTGTGGGCCTCGCCCATGCATTTTGGGCCCAGTGGTCCACGGACATTGAATGGTGCATACCTGCACTACTAATCGTGATGTATAATTTTTTGAATGTGTATATATATCTGTATTTATTAGCTTACTGTATTTTGATACATTACAATGGTTGAACTCATTTCCTTTTGTCTTTGCATTCTTCCGGGGGGGTTGGGGGTTGTTACTGTGATGTTTGGAAATGCATTGGTGTGTGTGTTGTAGTGTGCGAGGGTCGGGGTGGGGGTAGGGGTGTTGCGTGTGTGTGTCCTTGACTTTTGCCTCCCCCTTCCCCTATGTCGTAGGTGCAGTACTCACCATTGTCTTCGGCGCCGGCGTTTCTGATGATCGTAGAGGGGCAGGAAGACTATCGCAGGGAGTATTTGGAGTTCCGGCTCCATGGTGCCCTCCTTCCTCTTGGAGTGTGTTAAGGTGAGAGTTTTCCCATTGAAATGGGTGTTTCCGCCGTGTTTTTATCCACGGTGAATCCGCCCCGGAAAAGGTGGCAGATTGGCCCATTGTAATACTGTGGGCGGTACTTTGTCTTCCGCCTGTCTGTTGGCGGTGACCGCTGCGCTGCTTGTCTGTACCGCCGTGGCAGTCGGTGTGTTAAAGTGGCTGTCTTTGATGGCGGTTTCCGCCACAGTCATAATTCCCTTTTTTTTTTGCCTGCCTGTTTGCGGTCTTACCGCCGCTTTAACACTGTTGTAATGACCCCCTAAATGGTTTAGTTGCAGTATCCTATCACCTCCTCTTTCATGTTTTTTCATACAGGTAATTCCATAATATCACATATATTGCCAGTCTGCTTCATCATGGCACTGTAGGTGCTTTGTTAGGGCATAGCTCCTATCTCCGTTTTGTACCGCCCTTATATGTTTCAATATACATTTTTTTAGAGGTCATATTGTGCTGCCCACATTTCGTAAGCCACACAAACACTCGATAACATACACAACAAAAGAGGTGTCACATGTTATCTTCTCTTCTCTGGGTATACTTCTTCCTCTGAAATCGAAGAAGTACTTTTTATTGAGGCTAATGCGACAAGCCTTACATTTATTGCAACGTGAATCCTTTACTTTTTTCTCTTAGCCCATTCTCTTGTGTTGTCAACTTAAAGTGGCTCTGTACCAAATAGTCCTCAACGAAGGGCTTCTGTAGGTCACATCTGGTCGCATCCCTATGAGTTTACCAATATCTGGATCTTTTTTTATCACAGTCCAATGTTTCTTTAAAATATTCAGAATTTTATGATTTTCTTCACTGTAAGTCAGTCTGAGTCTGATGGTAGTATCATCCTCCTCTTTCACAGAATTCTGATTGTTCATCAGTATCTGTGTATGTGTCATAGATCTTGCTCTATTTTCCCCTTGTTTTACATCCTGATACTTATATCCTCTCTTGAGGAACCTCTGTTGTGTTTCTCTAAACTTAGGGCCTGATTCTAACTTTGGAGGACGGTGTTAAACCGTCTCAAAAGTGGCGGATATACCACCTACCGTATTACGAGTCCATTATATCCTATGGAACTCGTAATACGGTAGGTGGTATATCCGCCACTTTTGGGACGGTTTAACACCGTCCTCCAAAGTTAGAATCAGGCCCTTAGTTTCCATTTCTTTTGCATCGGAGCAGTTTCTCTTCATCCTGATGAATTCCCCATAAGGAATACTCTTCTTTAGTGAGATTGGGTGGAAGCTTGAGCCATGTAGTACACTATTGGTTGCTGTTGTCTCACGGTGTAGGGTTGTCTTTACTTTCTCATCCTCAATCTATGCAGTCACATCCAAAAATTCTATCCTCATTTTGTATGTGAATTGTAGACCCAGGCCATTGATATTTAATATGTCCAAGAATTCCTTACACTGTTTCTCTTGACCATTCCAAATCAAGAATAGATCATTTATGTAACGGAGCCATAGGACAGTTTTTTTTCCATTTATGAATCATTCTCCTCCCTCCAAGCCACATGTTACTCCCACCAGCCCATGGTGAGGTTCGCATAGCTTGACGAAAAGGAAACCCCCCATGGCTGTCCCACAGGTCTGGTAATAGAATTGGTGATTAAAGATGAATACGTTGTTCCTCAGACATAGCTCTACCATTTCCTATAGCATCTCCAAGTGTTTCAGCTCATGAATGCTTCTCTGTTGCAGGAAGTATTCTACTGCTCTAAGTACCACTGTGTGTGAGATTGATGTATAGGCGGAAACTATGGTGGTCATTCTGACCTCTGCGGTAAAAGGCGCCTACCGCCGGTCAGAAATCCTCCATAATCCCGCCGCGGTCGCGGAAACCCGCCACGGTCATTCTGACCCGCAGCAGCCAAACCTCCGAAAATCCGACAGCCACAACAGACCGCCAGACCAGCGGTCGGCGGAAAAGTGGAGGTGACAAAACCTCCACCGTCACGCCAACAGAAATACGCCCATGCCATTACGACCCACGAATCCACGCGGCGGTCTTTCAAACGCGGTATTCCATTGGCGGGACACACCGCCGCGGTCAGAATACACACAAACGAACAAAACTCAGCCACATTGGCCGATTTGAATTCCACACACCTGATAAACATACACACACCACTCCCACACACACAATACAATATAAAACACACACCCACATCACCCACAAACCCCTACGACCAAAAATTCTGAAAGAAGGCCAGAGCGAGACACCACCATCCACAAACTAGCAGCCACAGCCACTCAACACCATCACCCACACAATATCCACACACAAAACAACACACACCACCACACTCAACACACTTAACTACACATACTCCACCCCACACATCATACACACCACCCCATGGCACCCCAAAGACACCCCCGCTTCTCAGACGAAGAACTCAGGGTCATGGTGGAGGAAATCGTTTGGGTAGAGCCCCAGCTGTTCGGCACACAGATCCAATACACCAGCATTGCCCGGAGGACGGAGCTATGGCAGAGGATTGTCGACAGGGTCAACGCTGTGGGACAGCACCCCAGAAATCGGGAAGACATCAGGAAGCGATGGAACAACCTACGGGGGAAGGTGCGTTCCATGGTATCCAGGCACAACATCGCCGTGCAGAAGACTGGCGGAGGACCCCCACCTCAACCCCCACAATTTACAACATGGGAGGAGGAAGTCTTGAACATCCTGCATCCTGACGGCCTCGCAGGAGTCGGCGGAGGAATGGATACTGGTAAGTTGAAGCTTCACTACTGCTTCCCCCCCACCTGCATGCCAAATCATACCCCAACCCTCACCCCCATCCTCAAACCCCCACCCTCACCCCCACCCCCATCCTCACCCCCACCCTCACCCCCACCACCATCCTCACCCCCACCACCATCCTCACCCCCACCCCCAGCACACCTATTCCCTGCCAATGTCTCACCATCACAACCCACACATCCAAAAACCTAGGCCTGCATGCGTCCACTAAGCATGGACACCCATCACCAAAGCATGCCCAATGCATATACACATCCCCCCCACAAGCCACCCTCACCAAAGCCCCCACACACGAATGCCAGCACTTGGGGACACGGGAACCCACAGATACACCCATATGCCACACATTGAAACTATAACCATACCTCTATACCCCTGCAGGACCCGACCGTCAACACACCGCCGCGGAGGGCCCAGAATTCTCCACACCCCCCACCCAAGAGGCCGTCAGCGATGACAGCAGCTCTGTCGACCTGGACACCGATGACCAGCCCGGACCATCGGGGACCTCTGGACAGTCGGTTCCCCTCACACAGGCCCAGGCCACTACAGACCCAAACCCCTCTGGGAACACCAGCACAGCTCCCACCCAGCGGGCCCATGCCTCTGTCTCCAGGGCGCGTCAATCTGCAGTGTGTCTACCACTACAGGGCACCCAGGATAACCCACCACCCCAACAACAACAGGGACCTGGGGGCAGTGGTAGTGGGCACACCGGCCAGGGGGCAGAGGCCCAGGGAAACAGGGCAACTCGGAGGGCAGCTGTGCGACAGGGGGGGGACGGGCCCAGGGAACCCACTCTCCACGAGGCCCTCACCACCATCATGGGAGCATACAACCGCTCCCAGGAGACGATGGCGACGGTACTGGCCCGGTTCCAGGAGATCCAGGTACTGCAGGAGGAACACTATCGGGGGTACAGGGAGGACATCAGAGCCCTCACCTCCACCCTGGTTACCATGGTAGGGCTGCTGCAGGACCTCATCAACACCAGGACGGACACTCAACAACACCAAAGGGCCCCTGCCACTAGCCTGGACCAAGAACAGCCAACCACCTCCGCCGGCGCTAGTGGACAGGAGGCCCCCGCACAGCAGCAGCCCACCAGACCCCCACCTCCTGCAGGAGAAGAACCACCCCGCAAGAGGGCCCTGAGATCTCGCAAGAAGACAGAGTAGGATGTCAAGACCCCCGCCAGCAAAGGATACCACCTGATGTCATCCCACTGTCCCACATTGTCACCCTGTCCATCCTTGAACTGCCCATGCTCCATCTCTCCACAGGCCTCTGGACAATGCACCTGTATGACTGTTACTCTGGACTCTGCCATGGACATTCCTTCACCATAGCCCCCACCCACTTGAAACCACCCATCCCATTTTGAGCACTTAAATAAACACCTATTTTGCACAAAACTATCTGGAGTCTGGCTGTGATTTCAAAATATTGTAATTGACATGACAGTGCAAATATGTCCTTGTACATAGTGAAGTCAAGAAACAGCTGCCACAAAGCTGTAGTCCATGGGGAAACGAAGCACAGGACTCGTAGTGGGGACCCCAGATCTGAAATAGGGAGGGAAAAGCCACAACTCAGTCATCATACACTGGGGCAAATAGACAGGCAGCAGAGATGCAGGAGAGTAGTTCAGATTTACTAAATTATCTTTGAAATGTTACCTGTGTCCTATTGGAAGTACTGTTCAATGATTCTGTCCCTGTTGTCTGTTTCAGCCCCGTCGTCTTCCTCCTCGTCACTCTCCACAGGTTCCACCGCTGCCACAACACCACCGTCTCGACCATCCTCCTGCAGGAAAGGCACCTGGCGGCGCAAAGCCAGGTTGTGAAGCATGCAGCAGGCCACGATGATGTGACACAACTTCTTACGTGAGTACATTAGGGATCCACCTGTCATATGCAGGCACCTAAACCTGGCCTTTAGGAGGCCAAAGGTGCGTTCGATCACCCTCCTAGTACGCCCATGGGCCTCATTGTACCGTTCCTCTGCCCTGGTCCGGGGATTCCTTACTGGGGTCAGTAGCCACGACAGGTTGGGGTACCCAGAGTCCCCCAATAGCCATACACGGTGTCTCTCTAGCTGTTCCATCACGTAAGGGATGCTGCTATTCCTCAGGATGTAGGCGTCATGCACTGACCCTGGGAATTTGGCATTTACATGCGAGATGTACTGGTCAGCCAAACACACCACCTGGATGTTCATGGAATGGTAACTTTTTCTGTTCCTGTACACCTGCTCCCTGTCTCTTGGGGGAACCAAAGCCACATGGGTCCCATCAATGGCACCAATGACGTTGGGAATATGTCCAAGGGCATAGAAATCACCCTTCACTGCAGCCAATTCGCCCACCTCAGGGAAAATGATGTAGCTCCTCACGTATTTCATCAGGGCAGACAACACTCTGGATAACACCTTCGAAAACATGGGCTGAGACATCCCAGAAGCAATTCCCACTGTTGTCTGAAATGACCCACTTGCCAAGAAATGGAGTACTGACAGGACCTGCACCAGAGGGGGAATCCCTGTGGGTTGGCGGATGGGGGACATCAGGTCGGGCTCCAGCTGGGCACACAGTTCATGTATAGTGGCACGGTTAAGACGGTAGGTCAGGATAATGTGGCGTTCTTCCATTGTCGACAGGTCCACCAGCGGTCGGTACACGGGAGGATTCATCCGTCTCCTCGCCAAACCCAGCGGACGGTGCCTAGGAAGGACAACATGGAGCACACAGTCAAGCAACCCACAGGTACGTACTCACAGCTAGCACAGTAAACGATTCTCTATGCAGTGAATGGCGTGTCTGAGTGGCTATGCAAGGCCTAGCCCTTTGTGACGCAGTTGAAATTGAGCCATGTGGACCCTCGAAATGGCGGCTGCCTGACCTGTGAAGTGTGACAATGGGATGTGAGGTCAATGCGCTGGCGTGGCACACCGCGGCGGGCGGCGGGCGAAGACCGCGGCGCGAAGCCGCATTGGTTAACATTGAAGCCTATGGGTTTCAGGAGCCAATGGCGAAGGGCGCCGGCGGTGGCGGTACGCACCGCCGCGGTACGCACCGCCGCGGACGTGACCGCCATTTTCTATCTACTTATCCACTTGCGACTTGAACTTTCACAGGAGAGGACCTATACTGCAAGTGTTGCTGTGACCTCGGTCTGGAAGGGACAATGGCTGCTGCGCCTGGGGAAAGGGCCCCTGCCTTCACTGGAGAGGAGTTGGAGAAACTTGTGGATGGGGTCCTCCCCCAGTATGCGCTACTCTACGGTACTCCAGACCAACAAGTGAGTTTAATTCAATCTGGATTTGGGGCCACTGGCTGGCTTGGTGGCCTGGCGGGGGGCCTGGCGGGGATGGGGGGCATGTTGGGCCTGGCGGGGGGCCTGGCGGGGGGCCTGGCGGGGATGGGGGGCATGTTGGGGCTGGCGGGGGGCCTGGCGGGGGGCCTGGCGGGGATGGGGGGTATGTTGGGGCTGGCGGGGGGCCTGGCGGGGATGGGGGGCATGTTGGGGCTGGCGGGGGGCCTGGCGGGGGGCCTGGCGGGGATGGGGGGCATGTTGGGGCTGGCGGGGGGCCTGGCGGGGGGCCTGGCGGGGATGGGGGGCATGTTGGGGCTGGCGGGGGGCCTGGCGGGGGGCCTGGCGGGGGGCCTGGCGGGGATGGGGGGCATGTTGGGGCTGGCGGGGGGCCTGGCGGGGGGCCTGGCGGGGATGGGGGGCATGTTGGGGCTGGCGGGGGGCATGGCAGGGGGCCTGGCGGGGATGGGGGGCATGTTGGGGCTGGCGGGGGGCATGGCGGGGGGCCTGGCGGGGATGGGGGGCGTTGGCCCACTGGCAACGAAAATGCAGACAAACTTGAACGTGGTATTTCTCCCTCCCTGTACGTGTCACATAGGTCCGCGCCCATAAGAAGATCGGGATTTGGCGTGCCATCGCCAAGGAAGTCCGGACCCTGGGGGTCCACCATCGACGGGGCACCCACTGCCGCAAGAGGTGGGAGGACATCCGCCGCGGGACCAAGAAGACCGCTGAGTCTCTGCTGGGGATGGCCTCCCAACGTAGGCGGGGTGCCTGCCGTCAACTGACCCCCCTGATGTTCCGGATCCTGGCGGTGGCCTACCCTGATTTGGATGGGCGCGTGAGGGCAGCACAGCAGACACAAGGGGGTGAGTCCAAGCATTATCTACTCTGTTGTCGCGCAGTGGAGGTGTCTGGGTGGGGGAGGAGGGCTGTGGGTCCCCCTAGGCCAGGGCGATATCTGTAGGCTGGGCACCCCCGTAAGCCCCTGTGTCCCCAGCCAACACCCTCAGTAGTGTGTCAGTACAGCCATCCCTGGTCCGTGTCATCCATGGGTGCAGTTGTCAACTCTAGGCGTGTAGGGCATGTTCCACGGAATGCGTAGCGGACCCCAAGTGCGCAACTTAGTGCAGGGGGCATCTGTGTCTGTCATGTCCGCTAACTGTACCGGAGATCCATGTACTCAATATCCCTTTATTTCTCTCTCCCCCCCCCTTTTTGTTTGTCTTTCTGTGCTTGTGTGCATCAGCATCATCAGGCGGAGGAGAAGTGGCATCGGGGCAGGAGGGAGCTGCATCTCACATGGCCCAGGAGGGCCATGCCACAGAGTCTGACTGGACCAGTGAGACGGAGGGCGAGGGGAGCTCCACAACGGGGACGACTGGACCCTGCAGCGACACGGACACGTCCTCGGAAGGGAGCTCCCTTGCGGGGGTGGCACCATCCGTGCCCCCCGCCATTACAGGTACAGCCGCCACCCAGCGCACCATCACCGCCCTCCCAGCAGCCCCTCAGCGTTCGCCCCGTGCCCGCTCTGCCAGGAAGCCGGGCATCTCTTTCGCCCCAGGCACCTCAGGCCCTGCCCCTGTTACCCCCGCTACCCTCAGTGAGGAGGTCATTGACCTCCTCCGAACGCTCATTGTTGGGCAGACTACCCTTTTGAATGCCATCCAGGGGGAGGAGAGGGAGGTTCATCGCAGCAATGCGTACCTGGAGGGCATTCATTCGGGTCAGGCTGCCCATCAGCGATCGTTCCAGGCTCTGGCCTCAGCACTGACGGCAGCCATTGTCCCTGTCTCCTGCCTCCCTCTACTAACTCCCTCCTCCCAGTCTCCTGTTCCTCTGCCTGTCCCACCCACACCATCAGACCAGCCTGCACACACCTCAACACCCAAGAGAAGCTCATCCAAACATAAGCACCACAGATCACGCAGACATTCACACACGCAACATTCCGATGCAGACATGCCAACAGTCACTACCACCTCTGTGACCCCCACCTCTTCGTCTCCCTCCTCCCTCCCTGTGACGTCTACACTCACACCTCCATTCACCTCACCATCAGCCAGTGTTTCCATCACCAGCACACCCTCCAGTCCAGTCCGCACACGTGCAGTCACCACCCCCACTGCCATTTACACGTCCCCTGTGTCCTCTCCCACTGTGTCTGTCACCCCCTCTTCCACACCACACAAACGCAGCCACCCACCCACCCAACAGCCATCCACCTCACGACAGCCTATCCCTCCTGCACCTGCACCCAAAGACAGCAAACGTGACTCACCTACAACCACATCCTCTCCCTCCACTCCCATTCCCACTGTACCTACCTCTCTCCATTGTCCCAAGAAACTCTTCCTCGCCACTGCTAACTTCTTTCCTGACCCTGAGCCCCCCCCTCCTTCTCGTCGGGGTAAGAAGAGCACCTCAGCCACCACCAGCCCTGCAGCCCCCTTGACAAGGGTGCAGGGGTATTGGAGCCCACCAGCCCGCATGTCTGGATCTTCGCCCAGCAGCAAGGGGACAGCCAGCCCACCCCCTGGGAAGAGGAGCAGAAGGCGGAAGGGGCGCCGCAGGAGCCCGGCTTCTACATCCCCCCCGGACACCACCCAGACACAGTCACCAGCCACAGCTCCAAAGGGAGGAAAGGGCCACAGACTCCCGACTAAGGAGGGCAAGGGCAGCAAGTCGGAGAGGTCAGGCTGCAGGCCTGCTGCCCAGGAGGAGCCCACCACCCCCATAGCCGCTGGCCAGGGAGGACCCAGCCCAGCTGGCCAGGAGGGCCCCACCACCCACAGCCCAGGTGGGCATTGAAGGAGCACCATCCCCGCTGCCCAGGAGGGCACCACCAGGCAATGAGCAGTTGGCCATAGACCGGCCGCCGTCTCAAGAACCGCTGAACTGGGCCCCGCCGTCTCAAGCACCGCTGAACTGGGCCCCGCCGTCTCAAGAACCGCTGAACTGGGCCCCGCCGTCTCAAGAACCGCTGAACTGGGCCCCGCCGTCTCAAGCACCGCTGAACTGGGCCCCGCCGTCTCAAGAACAGCTGAACTGGGCCCCGCCGTCTCAAGAACCGTTGAACTGGGCCCCGCCGTCTCAAGAACCGCTGAACTGGGCCCCGCCGTCTCCAGCACCGCTCCGCTGGGGACCGCCGTCTCAAGAACCGCTGAACTGGGCCCCGCCGTCTCAAGAACCGCTGAACTGGGCCCCGCCGTCTCAAGCACCGCTGAACTGGGCCCCGCCGTCTCAAGAACCGCTGAACTGGGCCCCGCCGTCTCAAGAACCGCTGAACTGGGCCCCGCCGTCTCAAGAACCACTGAACTGGGCCCCGCCGTCTCAAGAACCGCTGAACTGGGCCCCGCCGTCTCCAGCACCGCTCCGCTGGGGACCGCCGTCTCAAGAACCGCTGAACTGGGCCCCGCCGTCTCAAGAACCGCTGAACTGGGCCCGCCGTCTCAAGCACCGCTGAACTGGGCCCCGCCGTCTCAAGAACCGCTGAACTGGGCCCCGCCGTCTCAAGAACCGCTGAACTGGGCCCCGCCGTCTCAAGAACCGCTGAACTGGGCCCCGCCGTCTCAAGCACCGCTGAACTGGGCCCGCCGTCTCAAGAACCGCTGAACTGGGCCCCGCCGTCTCAAGAACCGCTGAACTGGGCCCCGCCGTCTCAAGAACTGCTGAACTGGGCCCCGCCGTCTCAAGAACCGCTGAACTGGGCCCCGCCGTCTCCAGCACCGCTCCGCTGGGGACCGCCGTCTCAAGAACCGCTGAACTGGGCCCTTCAAGGCAAGACCCGCTGAACTGGGCCCTTCAAGGCAAGAACCGCTGAACTGGGCCCTTCAAGGCAAGACCCGCTGAACTGGGCCCTTCAAGGCAAGAAGCGCTGAACTGGGCCCTTCAAGGCAAGAAGCGCTGAACTGGGCCCTTCAAGGCAAGAAGCGCTGAACTGGGCCCTTCCAGGCAAGAACCGCTGGCCCTTTGGCAGACGTGGCAGGGCAGGATCTGTCTCGGGCAGGGCTGCAGGATGTCCTCTGGCCAACATGCCTCCTCCAGTGGCAGTGGAGTCTGTTATGGACTGTATGGACTGTGGCTTTGCACTCCCCAGGATGGCCCAGTGGGCAGGCCACCCACTGTATGGACTGTATGGACTGTGGCTTTGCACTCCCCAGGATGGCCCAGTGGGCAGGCCACCCACTGTATGGACTGTATGGACTGTAGCTTTGCTCTCCCCAGGATGGCCCAGTGGGCAGGCCACCCACTGTATGGACTGTATGGACTGTGGCTTTGCTCTCCCCAGGATGGCCCAGTGGGCAGGCCACCCACTGTATGGACTGTATGGACTGTGGCTTTGCTCTCCCCAGGATGGCCCAGTGGGCAGGCCACCCACTGTATGGACTGTGGCTTTGCACTCCCCAGGATGGCCCAGTGGGCAGGCCACCCACTGTATGGACTGTATGGACTGTGGCTTTGCTCTCCCCAGGATGGCCCAGTGGGCAGGCCACCCACTGTATGGACTGTATGGACTGTGGCTTTGCTCTCCCCAGGATGGGCCAGTGGTCATGGAGTCCCCTCGTGGATCTGGCGTCGTGTACTCAAGTGGCTGAGGTGCCCCCCCTTCCCTTCCCCCTGAGGTGCCTGTCCTATTTTCTTTCTGATGCCCCTGCAGTGTTCTCTCCGTGGAGTTCTTGTCGTGGGACTGGGCCTTGCCCCTTTGCACAGGACCCCTGTGGTCCACGGACAGTGGTTGGACTACATTTAGTAGCTGTATATATTTTGTACATAGTTTATTTATTTATTGGGATTACTGGTGTCCATATTTCAATATATCTGCCCGTTTATGATCTCTTCTTTTGGTCTTTGCATTATTTCGGAGGGGGGGTTTGTGGGTTGTGACAGTGATCTGTGGGAATGCATTGATGTGTGTGTTGTAGTGGGTGTGGGTGGGTGGGTGTGTGCCGGTAATCTTTTCCCTCCCCTGTGTCGTAGGTGCAGTACTCACCGATGTCTTCCGCGCCGCCGGGCGTGCTCCTGGTACAGGAGCAGGTATAGGAGTGCGGGGATGACCTGCAACTCGGGTTCCATACTGCCGGAATCTCGCGTGGAGTGCGTAGAGGTGAGCGTTTTCCCGTTCGTAGTCTGTTTCCGCCGTGTTTTTATCGGCGGTGCTCCCGCCCCGGAAAAGGTGGCGGATTGGTGGGTCGTGATAGGGTGGGCGGTACATTGTCTGCCGCCTGGCTGTTGGTGGGGACCGCCGCGCTGTTTGTTTGTTCCGCCGTGGCGGGCGGAGTGTTAATGCGGCGGGCTGTGTTGGCGGTTCCCGCCAGGGTCAGAATTGCATATTTTGGACCGCCGGCCTGTTGGCGGCTTGGCCACCGCATTATCACCGACCGCCAGGGTCAGAATGAGGGCCTATGTCTATGGTGACTAGTAGATATCCATCTTGTCACGCAATATCCTCAAGTAATCTCACAAATTCCCCTGTATCTGGTATGTATGAACATAGATTCTAACCATCGGTGCTAGAGAGTAATCCACAAATTGTAATAGATTTTTGTATAAAGGCACACAGCTGGATATACTGGGTCTACCAGGTGGTTTAATTAGTGTTTTGTGTATTTGTAGGAGAAAGTACATTGTCGGAACGACTGGACACTCATTCATCAAATATTGCTGTTCAACATCATTCAATAAACCTTCTGATCGCCATTTGTGAAATCTCTTTTGTAGGTCCATTGTTAGATCATTGAGGGGATTCTTTGATATTTTACAATAGTTTGTGGTTACATTTAGTTGACGGAGAGCCTCTTCCAAGTCACTCTTCTGCATCACCACAATGTTTCCTCCCTTGTCAGCTGGTTTGATTTTGAATTCCCCATTGTTAGCCAGTTTCTTTAACACATCTCACTCTCTACTGCTTAGATTCTCTTTATAGTTCATATGTATCGTATTCTCCACTTTTTCTAAGTCTGTGAGCACTAATTCATTGAACATGCCAATCTTGTTTCCTGCGATCAAGTCGGAGCAAAATTTAGATTTTGAACTTAGTATAGCCTTGGCCCTCTGTGTCAATATTTCATATCCTGTGAGAGGACTGTTTTGCTTTGAGATATGTAGATATATGTATGTATGTATGTATCTATCTATATATATGCATATGTATATATGTATATATGTGTGTGTATATATATATATATATATATATATATATATATATATATATATATACATACATATAGCATACAGTGATGAAATACACTCATGCCATGGTAAGCTAAAAGCCATTTGTGGCAAATCAACATGTCACAAAGCAGGGTACATGGTATTTGAAAGTGGACAAGTAGAAATGAATGTTAACATGCCCCTGTGGCCACAAAAGCTAGGCTCACTGTGACAGGCCTAGCTGTCAAACATAGACAACCACAGTGCAGATTCTAATAGTAGTATTATTGTTATCTCTGGTATGCGACCAGCTTGAAAATTATTTGAACCTCCAGTTTTACTAATCCTTAAAAAAACTATTCAATAGTGATTGGGATTTTAATAAACATTAAAGGATAGTAACCTTCAGAAAGTTACCTATTCCCTGCCTGAGCCTTCACAAAGTGCTTTAAAATGTGCCTTTGACAGTTGGAAAGCCCGTACTTGTAAATGTAATTTTTTTTATATAGTGCTTACTACCCCCGATGAGGCATTGATGTGCTTATTGGTGAGCATCACGCTATTATGGAACTCAAAAAGGATTAGTGGTGGATTAGTATAGGGAAACATGAATTGCTAATTTGAGCAGTGGACATGTGAGTATGTGAGTTTGATTGACTAGGGTAACCGAGTGAAAGAGGAGGGAAGAGTCTAGAAAGGGATTAGAGAGATCATACTAGAAAAAAATGAGGTTTGGGGTGAGCCCAGGAGGGATAGAGAAGGGAAGAGTTTACAAAATATCATTTGGGAGATCATAGTAGCAGAATTAGGTTTTGGATGGGTCAGAGAGTGGAGTTAGAGGACATATTTAGAGAGGTATAGGATGAGACATAAAGTAGGACATTGGAGAAAGTCAAAGGTATTTTTTTATAGTAGGAGCACGGTACTAAAAATATAGATTCATAACCACATAGAAAGGGTATACAATATAAGGAAAATAATGCATTAATATATAAAGGTGTTTTGTTTAAAGTCCTGTTAGAAATAGGGTATTTGGTTCCAAGTCAGGTTACCCCCTGTCCAAGCAAGGACTCTCACTCTAGTCAGGGCAAAGGAGAAACAAACCTGGTTAACCCCCACTCACCCCATTGGTAGCTTGGCACGAGCTGAAAGGCTTAACCAAGAAGCAATGTGTAAAGTATTTGTACCAACACACAGAGTAATACAGTGAAAACACTACAAAATGGACACCACACCAGTTTAGAAAGATAGGCAATATTTATCTAAATCAAACAAGACCAAAATGACAAAAATCTAACATACAGAAGTCAAGATATGAATTTTCAATAGACTAAGGGCCTGATTACAACTTTGGAGGAGGTGTTAATCCGTCCCAAAAGTGACGGTAAAGTGATGGATTTACCACCAGCCGTATTACAAGTCCATTATATCCTATGGAACTCGTAATACGGCTGGTGGTATATCCGTCACATTTGGGACAGATTAACACCTCCTCCAAAGTTGTAATCAGGCCCTAAGAGTCTTAGGCCCTCATTCTGACCTTGGCGGTCGGCGGAGAGGCGGCGGTCGGACCGCGAACAGACCGGCGGTATTAAAAATGGCATTCTGACCCTGGCGGGAACCGCCAACACAGCCCGCCAACTTAACACTCCGACCGCCACAGCGGTACAAACAAACAGCGCGGCGGTTCCCGCCAACAGCCCGGCGGCAGACAAAGTACCGCCCACCCTATTACGACCCACCAATCTGCCACCTTTTCCGGGGCGGGAGCACCGCCGATAAGAACACGGCGGAAACAGACTACGAACGGGAAAACGCTCACCTCTACGCACTCCACGCGAGATTCCGGCAGTATGGAGCCAGAGTTACAGGTCATGCCCGCACTCCTATTCCTCCTCATATACCAGGAGCACGCCCGGCGGCGCGGAAGACATCGGTGAGTACTGCACCTACGACACAGGGGAGGGAAAAGATTACCGGCACACACCCACCCACCCACACCCACTACAACACACACATCAATGCATTCCCACAGATCACTGTCACAACCCACAAACCACCCCCCTCCGAAATAATGCAAAGACCAAAAGAAGAGATCATAAACGGGCAGATATATTGAAATATGTACGCCATTAATCCCAATAAATAAATAAACTATGTACAAAATATATACAGCTACAAAATGTAGTCCAACCACTGTCCGTGGATCACAGGGGTCCTGTGCAAAGGGGCAAGGCCCAGTCCCACGACAAGAACTCCACGGAGAGAACACTGCAGGGGCATCAGAAAGAAAATAGGACAGGCACCTCAGGGGGAAGGGAAGGGGGGGCACCTCAGCCACTTGAGTACACGACGCCAGATCCACGAGGGGACTCCATGACCACTGGGCCATCCTGGGGAGAGCAAAGCCACAGTCCAAACAGTCCATACAGTGGGTGGCCTGCCCACTGGGCCATCCTGGGGAGAGCAAAGCCAGAGTCCAAACAGTCCATACAGTGGGTGGCCTGCCCACTGGGCCATCCTGGGGAGAGCAAAGCCACAGTCCATACAGTCCATACAGTGGGTGGCCTGCCCACTGGGCCATCCTGGGGAGAGCAAAGCCACAGTCCAAACAGTCCATACAGTGGGTGGCCTGCTCACTGGGCCATCCTGGGGAGAGCAAAGCCACAGTCCATACAGTCCATACAGTGGGTGGCCTGCCCACTGGGCCATCCTGGGGAGAGCAAAGCCACAGTCCAAACAGTCCATACAGTGGGTGGCCTGCCCACTGGGCCATCCTGGGGAGAGCAAAGCCACAGTCCATACAGTCCATACAGTGGGTGGCCTGCCCACTGGGCCATCCTGGGGAGAGCAAAGCCACAGTCCAAACAGTCCATACAGTGGGTGGCCTGCCCACTGGGCCATCCTGGGGAGAGCAAAGCCACAGTCCATACAGTCCATACAGTGGGTGGCCTGCCCACTGGGCCATCCTGGGGAGAGCAAAGCCACAGTCCAAACAGTCCATACAGTGGGTGGCCTGCCCACTGGGCCATCCTGGGGAGAGCAAAGCCACAGTCCAAACAGTCCATAACAGACCCCACTGCCACTGGAGGAGGCAAGTTGGCCAAAGGACATCCTGCAGCCCTGCCCGAGATAGATCCTGCCCTGCCACGTCTGCCAAAGGGCCAGCGGTTCTTGCCTTGAAGGGCCCAGTTCAGCGGTTCTTGCCTTGAAGGGCCCAGTTCAGCGGTTCTTGAGACGGCGGGGCCCAGTTCAGCGGTTCTTGCCTTGAAGGGCCCAGTTCAGCGGTTCTTGCCTTGAAGGGCCCAGTTCAGCGGTTCTTGAGACGGCGGGGCCCAGTTCAGCGGTTCTTGCCTTGAAGGGCCCAGTTCAGCGGTTCTTGCCTTGAAGGGCCCAGTTCAGCGGTTCTTGAGACAGCGGGGCCCAGTTCAGCGGTTCTTGAGACGGCGGGGCCCAGTTCAGCGGTTCTTGCCTTGAAGGGCCCAGTTCAGCGGTTCTTGCCTTGAAGGGCCCAGTTCAGCGGTTCTTGAGACGGCGGACGGTCTATGGCCAACTGCTAAATGCCTGGTGGTGCCCTCCTGGGCAGCGGGGATGGTGCTCCTTCACTGCCCACCTGGGCTGTGGGTGGTGGGGCCCTCCTGGCCAGCTGGGCTGGGTCCTCCCTGGGCAGCGGCTATGGGGCTGGTGGGCTCTCCCGGGGCAGCTGTGCCGGTTCCTCCCGGGGCAGCGGCTATGGGGGTTGTGGGCTCCTCCTGGGCAGCAGGCCTGCTGCCTGACCTCTCCAACTTGCTGCCCTTGCCCTCCTTAGTCGTCGGCCTGTGGCCCTTTCCTCCCTTTGGAGCTGTGGCTGGTGACTGTCTCTGGGTGGTGTCCGGGGGGGATGTAGAAGGCGGGCTCCTGCGGCGCCCCTTCCGCCTTCTGCTCCTCTTCCCAGGGGGTGGGCTGGCTGTCCCCTTGCTGCTGGGCGAAGATCCAGACATGCGGGCTGGCGGGCTCCAATACCCCTGCACCCTTGTCAAGGGGGCTGCAGGGCTGGTGGTGGCTGAGGTGCTCTTCTTACCCCGACGAGAAGGAGGGGGGGGCTCAGGGTCAGGAAAGAAGTTAGTAGTGGCGAGGAAGAGCTTCTTGGGACAATGGAGAGTGGTAGGTACAGTGGGAATGGGAGTGGAGGGAGAGGATGTGGTTGTAGGTGAGTCATGTTTGCTGTCTTTGGGTGCAGGTGCAGGAGGGATAGGCTGTTGTGAGGTGGATGGCTGTTGGGTGGGTGGGTGGCTGCGTTTGTGTGGTGTGGAAGAGGGGGTGACAGACACAGTGGGAGAGGACACAGGGGACGTGTAAATGGCAGTGGGGGTGGTGACTGCACGTGTGCGGACTGGAGTGGAGGGTGTGCTGGTGATGGAAACACTGGCTGATGGTGAGGTGAATGGAGGTGTGAGTGTAGACGTCACAGGGAGGGAGGAGGGAGACGAGGAGGTGGGGGTCACAGAGGTGGTAGTGACTGTTGGCATGTCTGCATCGGAATGCTGCGTGTGTGAATGTCTGCGTGATCTGTGGTGCTTATGTTTGGATGAGCTTCTCTTGGGTGTTGAGGTGTGTGCAGGCTGGTCTGATGGTGTGGGTGGGACAGGCAGAGGAACAGGAGACTGGGAGGAGGGAGTTAGTAGAGGCAGGCAGGAGACAGGGACAATGGCTGCCGTCAGTGCTGAGGCCAGAGCCTGGAACGATCGCTGATGGGCAGCCTGACCCGAATGAATGCCCTCCAGGTACGCATTGCTGCGATGAACCTCCCTCTCCACCCCCTGGATGGCATTCAAAAGGGTAGTCTGCCCAACAATGAGCGTTCGGAGGAGGTCAATGACCTCCTCACTGAGGGCAGCGGGGGTAACAGGGGCAGGGCCTGAGGTGCCTGGGGCGAAGGAGATGCCCGGCTTCCTGGCAGAGCGGGCACGGGGCGAACGCTGAGGGGCTGCTGGGAGGGCGGAGATGGTGCGCTGGGTGGCGGCTGTACCTGTAATGGCGGGGGGCACGGATGGTGCCACCCCCGCAAGGGAGCCCCCTTCCGAGGACGTGTCCGTGTCGCTGCAGGCTCCAGTCATCCCCGTCGTGGAGCTCCCCTCGCCCTCCGTCTCACTGGTCCAGTCTGACTCTGTGGCATGGCCCTCCTGGGCCATGTGAGATGCAGCTCCCTCCTGCCCCGATGCCACTTCTCCTCCGCCTGATGATGCTGATGCACACAAGCACAGAAAGACAAACAAAAAGGGGGGGGGAGAGAGAAATAAAGGGATATTGAGTACATGGATCTCCGGTACAGTTAGCGGACATGACAGACACAGATGCCCCCTGCACTAAGTTGCGCACTTGGGGTCCGCTACGCATTCCGTGGAACATGCCCTACACGCCTAGAGTTGTCAACTGCACCCATGGATGACACGGCCCAGGGATGGCTGTACTGACACACTACTGAGGGTGGTGGCTGGGGACACAGGGGCTTACGGGGGTGCCCAGCCTACAGATATCGCCCTGGCCTAGGGGGACCCACAGCCCTCCTCCCCCACCCAGACACCTCCACTGCACGACAACAGAGTAGATGATGCTTGTACTCACCCCCTTGTGTCTGCTGTGCTGCCCTCACGCGCCCATCCAAATCAGGGTAGGCCACCGCCAGGATCCGGAACATCAGGGGGCTCAGTTGACGGCAGGCACCCCGCCTACGTTGGGAGGCCATCCCCAGCAGAGACTCGGCGGTCTTCTTGGTCCCGCGGCGGATGTCCTCCCACCTCTTGCGGCAGTGGGTGCCCCGTCGATGGTGGACCCCCAGGGCCCGGACTTCCTTGGCGATGGCACGCCAAATCCCGATCTTCTCATGGGCGCGGACCTATGTGACACGTACAGGGAGGGAGAAATACCACGTTCAAGTTACTCAGCATTTTCCTTTCCAGTGGCCCAACGCCCCCCATCCCCGCCAGGCCCCCCGCCAGGCCCAACATGCCCCCCATCCCCGCCAGGCCCCCCGCCATGCCCAACATGCCCCCCATCCCCGCCAGGCCCCCCGCCAGGCCCCCCGCCAGGCCCAACATGCCCTCCATCCCCGCCAGGCCCCCCGCCAGGCCCCCCGCCAGGCCCCCCGCCAGGCCCAACATGCCCTCCATCCCCGCCAGGCCCCCCGCCAGCCCCAACATGCCCCCCATCCCCGCCAGGCCCCCCGCCAGCCCCAACATGCCCCCCATCCCCGCCAGGCCCCCCGCCAGGCCCCCCGCCATGCCCAACATGCCCCCCATCCCCGCCAGGCCCCCCGCCAGGCCCCCCGCCATGCCCAACATGCCCCCCATCCCCGCCAGGCCCCCCGCCAGGCCCCCCGCCATGCCCAACATGCCCCCCATCCCCGCCAGGCCCCCCGCCAGGCCCCCGCCAGGCCCAACATGCCCCCCATCCCCGCCAGGCCCCCCGCCAGCCCCAACATGCCCCCCATCCCCGCCAGGCCCCCCGCCAGGCCCCCCGCCATGCCCAACATGCCCCCCATCCCCGCCAGGCCCCCCGCCAGGCCCCCCGCCATGCCCAACATGCCCCCCATCCCCGCCAGGCCCCCCGCCAGCCCCAACATGCCCCCCATCCCCGCCAGGCCCCCAAGCCAGCCAGTGGCCCCAAATCCAGATAGAATTAAACTCACTTGTTGGTCTGGAGGACCGTAGAGTAGCGCATACTGGGGGAGGACCCCATCCACAAGTTTCTCCAACTCCTCTCCAGTGAAGGCAGGGGCCCTTTCCCCAGTCGCAGCAGCCATTGTCCCTTCCAGACCGAGGTCACAGCAACACTTGCAGTATAGGTCCTCTCCTGTGAAAGTTCAAGTCGCAAGTGGATAAGTAGATAGAAAATGGCGGTCACGTCCGCGGCGGTGCGTACCGCGGCGGTGTGTCCCGCCACCGCCGGCGCCCTTCGCCATTGGCTCCTGAAACCCATAGGCTTCAATGTTAACCAATGCGGCTTCGCGCCGCGGTCTTGGCCCGCCGCCCGCCGCGGTGTGCCACGCCAGCGCATTGACCTCACATCCCATTGTCACACTTCACAGGTCAGGCAGCCGCCATTTCCAGGGCCCACATGGCTCAATTTCAACTGCGTCACACAGGCCTAGGCCTTGCATAGCCACTCATACACGACATTCACTGCATAGAGAATCGTATACTGTGCTTGCTGTGAGTACGTACCTGTGGGTTGCCTGACTGTGTGCTCCATGTTGTCCTTCCTAGGCACCGTCCGCTGGGTTGGGCGAGGAGACGGATGAATCCTCCCGTGTACCGACCGCTGGTGGACCTGTCGACAATGGAAGAACGCCACATTATCCTGACCTACCGTCTTAACCGTGCCACTATCCATGAACTGTGTGCCCGGCTGGAGCCCGACCTGATGTCCCCCATCCGCCAACCCACAGGGATTCCCCCTCTGGTGCAGGTCATGTCAGTACTCCATTTCTTGGCAAGTGGGTCATTTCAGACAACCGTGGGAATTGCTTCTGGGATGTCTCAGCCCATGTTTTCAAAGGTGTTATCCAGAGTGTTGTCTGCCCTGATGAAATCCGTGAGGAACTACATCATTTTCCCTGAGGTGGGCGAACTGGCTACAGTGAAGGGTGATTTCTACGCCCTTGGACATATTCCCAACGTAATTGGTGCCATTGATGGGACCCATGTGGCTTTGGTTCCCCCAAGAGACAGGGAGCAGGTGTACAGGAACAGAAAAAGTTACCATTCAATGAACATCCAGGTGGTGTGTTTGGCTGACCAGTACATCTCGCATGTAAATGCCAAATTCCCAGGGTCAGTGCATGACGCCTACATCCTCAGGAATAGCAGCATCCCTTACGTGATGGAACAGCTACAGAGACACCGTGTATGGCTAGTGGGTGACTCTGGGTACCCCAACCTGTCGTGGCTACTGACCCCAGTAAGGAATCCCCGGACCAGGGCAGAGGAACGGTACAATGAGGCCCATGGGCGTACTAGGAGGGTGATCGAACGCACCTTTGGCCTCCTAAAGGCCAGGTTTCGCTGCCTGCATATGACCGGTGGATCCCTATGGACTCACCTAAGAAGGTGTGTCACATCATCGTGGCCTGCTGCATGCTTCACAACCTGGCTTTGCGCCGCCAGGTGCCTTTCCTGCAGGAGGATGGTCGAGACGGTGGTGTTGTGGCAGCGGTGGAACCTGAGGAGAGTGACGAGGAGGAAGACGACGGGGCTGAAACAGACAACAGGGACAGAATCATTGAACAGTACTTCCAATAGGACACAGGTAACATTTCAAAGATAATTTAGTAAAAGTTAACTACTCTGCAGCATCTCTGCTGCCTGTCTATTTGCCCCAGTGTATGATGACTGAGTTTTGGCTTTTCCCTCCCTATTTCAGATCTGGGGTCCCCACTACGAGTCCTGTGCTTCGTTTCCCCATGGACTACAGCTTTGTGGCAGCTGTTTGTTGACTTCACCATGTACAAGGACATATTTGCACTGTCATGTCAATTACATTCTATTGAAATCACAGCCAGACTCCTGATATTTTGGTGCAAAATAGGTGTTTATTGAAGTGCTCAAAATGGGATGGGTGGTTTCAAGTGGGTGGGGGCTATGGTGAAGGAATGTCCATGGCAGAGTCCAGAGTAACAGTCACACAGGTGCATTGTCCAGAGGCCTGTGGAGAGATGGAGCATGGGCAGTTCGAGGATGGACAGGGTGACAATGTGGGACAGTGGGATGACATCAGGTGGTATCCATTGCTGGCGGGGGTCTTGACATCCTACTCTGTCTTGCGAGATCTCAGGGCCCTCTTGCGGGGTGGTTCTTCTCCTGCAGGAGGTGGGGGTCTGGTGGGCTGCTGCTGTGCGGGGGCCTCCTGTCCACTAGCGCCGGCGGAGGTGGATGGCTGTTCTTGGTCCCGGCTAGTGGCAGGGGCCCTTGGGTGTTGTTCAGTGTCCGCCCTGCTGTTTACGAGGTCCTGCAGCAGCCCTACCATGGTAACCAGGGTGGTGTTGATGGCTCGGATGTCCTCCCTGTACCCCCGATAGTGTTCCTCCTGCAGCACCTGGATCTCCTGGAACCGGGCCAGTACCGTCGCCATCGTCTCCTGGGAGCGGTTGTATGCTCCCATGATGGTGGTGAGGACCTCGTGGAGAGTGGGTTCCCTGGGCCTCTCCTCCCCCCCCTGTCGCACAGCTGCCCGCCGAGTTGCCCTGTTTCCCTGGGCCTCTGCCCCCTGGCCGGTGTGCCCACTACCACTGCCCCCAGGTCCCTGTTGTTGTTGGGGTGGTGGGTTATCCTGGGTGCCCTGTAGTGGTAGACACACCGCAGATTGACGCGCCCTGGAGACAGAGGCATGGGCCCGCTGGGTGGGAGCTGTGCTGGTGTTCCCAGAGGGGTTAGGGTCTATAGTGGCCTGTGCCTGTGTGAGGGGAACCGACTGTCCAGAGGTCCCCGATGGTCCGGGCTGGTCATCGGTGTCCAGATCGACAGAGCTGCTGTCATCGCTGACGGCCTCTTGGGTGGGGGGTGTGGATAATTCTGGCCCCTCCGCCGCGGTGTGTTGACGGTCGGGTCCTGCAGGGGTATAGAGGTATGGTTATAGTTTCAATGTGTCGCATATGGGTGTATCTGTGGGTTCTCGTGTCCCCAAGTGCTGGCATTCGTGTGTGGGGGCTTTGGTGAGGGTGGCTTGTGGGGGGGATGTGTATATGCATTGGGCATGCTTTGGTGATGGGTGTCCATGCTTAGTGGACGCATGCAGGCCTAGGTTTTGGGATGAGTGGGTTGTGATGGTGAGACATTGGCGGGGAATAGGTGTGGTGGGGGTGGGGGTGAGGATGGTGGTGGGGGTGAGGATGGTGGTGGGGGTGAGGATGGTGGTGGGGGTGATGGTGGGGGTGAGGGTGGGGGTGAGGGTGGGGTTCGAGGATGGGGGTGAGGGTTGGGGTCTGATTTGGCATGCAGGTGGGGGGGAAGCAGTATTGAAGCTTCAACTTACCAGTATCCATTCCTCCGCCGACTCCTGCGAGGCCGTCAGGATGCAGGATGTTCAAGACTTCCTCCTCCCATGATGTGAATTGTGGGGGTTGAGGTGGGGGTCCTCCGCCAGTCTTCTGCACGGCGATGTTGTGCCTGGATACCATGGAACGCACCTTCCCCCGTAGGTCGTTCCATCGCTTACTGATGTCTTCCCGATTTCTGGGGTGCTGTCCCACTGCGTTCACCCTGTCGACAATCCTCTGCCATAGCTCCGTCCTCCGGGCAATGCTGGTGTATTGGACCTGTGTGCCGAACAGCTGGGGCTCTACACGAACGATTTCCTCCACCATAACCCTGAGTTCTTCGTCTGTGAAGCGGGGTTGTCTTTGGGGTGCCATGGGGTGGTGTGTATGATGTGTGGGGTGGAGTATGTGTATTTAAGTGAGTTGAGTGTGGTGGTGTGTGTTGTTTTGTGTGTGGATAGTGTGTGGGTGATGGTGTTGAGTGGCTGTGGCTGTTATGTTTTGGATGCTGGTGTCTCGCTCTTGCCTTCTTTACGATTTTGTAAGCGTAGGGGTTTGTGGGTGATGTGGGTGGGTGTTTTATATTGTATTGTGTGTGTGGGAGTGGTGTGTGTATGTGTATCAGGTGTGTGGGATTCAAATCGTCCAATGTGGGTGAGTTTTGTTCGTTGGTGTGTATTCTGACCGCGCCGGTGTGTCCCGCCAATGGAATACCGCGTTTGAATGACCGCCGCGTGGATTCGTGGGTCGTAATGGGATGGGCGTATTTCTGTTGGCGTGGCGGTGGAGGTTTGGTCACCTCCACCTTTCCGCCGACCGCTGGTCTGGCGGTCTGTTGTGGCGGTCGGTTTTTCGGAGGTTTGCCTTCTGCGGGTCAGAATGACCGTGGCGGGTTTCCGCGACCGCGGCGGGATTATGGAGGATTTCTGACCGGCGGTAGGCGCCTTTTACCGCCGAGGTCAGAATGACCACCTTAATTCATAGAAAACAATGGAAGTACACAAAGTACCTGGTTTGCATCAAAAATAAAGCTGCACGGGCAGGTGTACATGGGAAAAGTCAGCGATGCGTCGATTCCTTACTCACAAGCAAAACTGTGCGTCATTTTCTTTTCAAGTCGGGTCTGTGATGCATCGTTTTTCTCCCTCGCAAGACAGTGATGCATCGATTTCCAGACAGGGCATCTCAGCTCCATGCAGGTTCACGAAGACTTGATGCCCAGAAACGATGCATGAGAAATCTGGTCTCAGCGTGGTAGAAAACCTCACTGCATGGGGTTTGCGTCATTATCAGCAGCTGCAAGCGGGTGTTGTGTAATTTCTCTAGCCACAATGCATTGGTCTCTAAGCCGTGATGCAGGTGGAGCATTGATTTTTGCCATGAAGCGGGTGGCGCATCGTTTTTCAGCCGCGTTGCAGATGGTTGTGCGTTCTGTGCGTGGATTTCAGTCCTTGTTCTGCCATCTTCACTTCTCAAGGTCCCAGAGGCTGGACGGGGCACCACTTGCCAGGGTAGGAGTCTCAGCAGAGAGTCCAGGTGCTGGCAGAGGAAGTCTTTGATGGCCCTGATACTTCAAAACAGGAGACAAGCTCAGTTCAAGCCCTTGGATTTTCCATCATTGGCATATTTGATTTATTAGTAAGTCCCTAGTACAGTGCATTAGAGGTGCCCAGGGCCTGTAAATCAAATGCTACTAGTGTCTCAGACCTGCCACTGCAGTGTCTTTGTGTGCAGTTATAACTGTAAATTCGACTTAGGCCTAAACCTTCCCTTACATGTGAGGCACCCCTAAGGTAGGCCCTAGGTAGCCCCAAGGGCAGGGTGCAGTGTTTGGTTAAGGTAGGACGAATAGTAATGTGTTTTATATGTGCTGACAGTGAAATATTGCTAAATTTGTTTTTCACTGTTGCAAGGCCTGTCCCTCTCTTAGGTTAAAATGAGGGCTACCTTTAAATGTGATTAAAGTGTAGATTCCCTTTGGGAGTGGATGGACATGTGGAATTTGGGATCTTTGAGCTCACAATTTAGAAATACATCTTTTAGTGAAGTTGATTTTAAGATTGTGTGTTTGAAAATGCCACTTTTAGAAAGTAAACATTTTCATGCTTACACCATTTCTGTGACTCTCCCTATTGGTGGATTCCCAGTCTGGGTCAGTTTGACAGTTTGGTTGGATGCACCTCACACTAGACAGTGACACAAAGGGACCTGGGGTGTAGTCTGCATATCCTGATGAGCCATCTGTGCTAAGAGGGAGGGGAGGAGTGGTCACTCACACCTGAAAGGGCTGTGCCTGCCCTCATACAATGCAGTCTCCAACCCCCTGGTGAGTGCCTGGGGCCTGGCCTGGGCAAGGCAGGATCACACATTCAAAGAGACTTTGCTTTGAAGTAGGCCTACTTCAAGGGAGAAATTGGGTATAAGAAGGGAACCCAAAAAAACAGACTTTAAAACACTTCTGGAAACCAAGAGGAAGCTCTGCCTGGAGAAGAGCTGAAGAGCTGAGCAAGAAGAGCTGCCCTGCCTGTGACTGTGCTTTGTGGAGCTATCCTGCAGTTGCTGCTTCTGCCAGAGTAAGACGGCAAAGACTAGACTTTGTGTGCCTTCCTTCTTGTGAAGATCTCCGAGGGCTTGATTTAGAGCCTGCCTCCTGTTGTTTGAAGTCTCAGGGACAACAAAGACTTCTCTCTGCCATCACCTGGAGTCTCTGGACGGACTCCTTCTCTGCAAGTGGTGCCCATCCAGTTCCTGGGACCCTGAAAGGAGAAGCTGGCAGCCTAAGAGGAAGAAATCCATGCACACAATGCCGTGCGGGGAAAAGATTGACGCAACTCTGATCTGTGGCTGAAAATCGACGCTCGCCTGCAACACGACTGGAAGATCGACGCGTGGTGCTGGGGAAACAACACACAGCATCGCTGACGGAGGCTGGTGAGATCACAACCCGCGCTGCCTGGTTTTTGGACCATCGTGTGGCTGGATTTCCGGCGCAATTACCGCTGGGCGTGCAACAACAAAGCAAGGCCTGCCTGGACCAGAGAGTGCTGACCGGATCAACGCATCGCTCTCCTGCGGAGAGAAGAAACGACGCGCCCGACCCGAAGAAAGGAGAAATGACGCGATGTCTCGACGTAAGTGAAATCGACACATTGCAAACCCTTTCTTGATGCACACACGCTATGCAGGGTTATTTTTGACGCACCCAAGGTACATGTTCACGCTAACAGTGTTAGTGTGTGTTTAAAACTACATGAAGACTCTTTTTGCTTTTTAATCGATAACTTGACTTGTGTATTGTGAATTTTTGTCATTCTGGTATTGTTTTTTTTAGATAAATAGGGGGTGATTCTAACCCCGGCGGTCTTAGACCGCCGGGGCCAGGGTCGGCGGGAGCACCGCCGACAGACCGGCGGTGCCCCGCAGGGCATTCTGACCGCGGCGCTTTGGCCGCGGTCAGTGCAGGAAAACCGGCGGTCTCCCGCCGGTTTTCCGCTGCCCCTTGGAATCCTCCAAGGCGGCGCAGCTTGCTGCGCCGCCGAGGGGATTCCGACCCCCCCTACCGCCATCCAGTTCCCGGCGGTCCGCCAGCCGGGAACCGGATGGCGGTAGGGGGGGTCGCGGGGCCCCTGGGGGCCCCTGCAGTGCCCATGCCACTGGCATGGGCACTGCAGGGGCCCCCGTAAGAGGGCCCCTAAATGTATTTCACTGTCTGCTGCGCAGACAGTGAAATACGCGACGGGTGCAACTGCACCCGTCGCACAGCTTCCACTCCGCCGGCTCGATTCCGAGCCGGCTTCATCGTGGAAGCCTCTTTCCCGCTGGGCTGGCGGGCGGCCTGAAGGCGGCCGCCCACCAGCCCAGCGGGAATGTCAGAATTACCGCCGCGGTCTTTCGACCGCGGAACGGTAACCTGACGGCGGGACTTTGGCAGGCGGCCTCCGCCGCCCGCCAAGGTCAGGATGAGGGCCATAGTCTCTATTTTTCTAAACCTGTATTGTGTCATTTTGTAGTGTTTTCATTAAGTTACTGTGTGTGTTGGTACAAATACTTTACACCTAGCACTCTGAAATTAAGCCTACTGCTTAGCCAAGCTACCAAGTGGGTAAGCAGGGGTTAGCTGAGGGTGATTCTCTTTTACCCTGACTAGAGTGAGGGTCCTTGCTTGGACAGGGGTTAACCTGACTGCCAACCAAAGACCCCATTTCTAACAGTGTCTGAGTTGGTGGGGTCAGATACCCATTTTATATACCCCAAAATACCTTTGAAGTGGAGAAGAATTCAAAGAGTGGGTTTGAAGTGCACAAGTTCCCCTTTCAGCCCAATCCTGTCTGCCAGGGTTCCTGTGGGGGGCTAGCTGTCAGGTCACTGGCCTTTGAAATGTAAGTGTCAGGCCCTCCTCCCTTCCAGCTGAGGAAGACCCATTCAGTATGCAGATGAATGCAGATGTGACTGAGTGTCCTTTGTTTGTGGTTGTCTGGGTGAACTTCACAAGGGAGCTGTCAACGAGCATAGAAAAGATGTTCATTGGAGACAAGCTGTAAAGCACTGTTGGTTTTAAGTGCAGAAAAATGTTCCATTTCTAAAAGTGTCATTTCTAAAGTAGTAGAATCCATCCTCACCAATAAGCAGGATTTTCTTTTACCTTTCTGGCCATACTAAATATAACCTGGTTCAGATCAGAATATACTACTCAAAAAGTATCTGAAGGCAGTGTAGGAGGCTGGCCTGTTTTTTTCTTGGGTTCCTTGGGTACTTACACCTTATACCAGGTCCAGTTATCCCTTATTAGTGAAGCGGTAGTGTTCTAGCAGCTTAGGCTGATAGAGGTGGCTATAGCAGAGCAGCTTAGGCTGAACTAGGAGACATGCAAAGCTCATGCAATACCACTTATAGTTACACAGTACTTACACACAAGTAAAGACAATACTCAGTGTTACCAAAAATAAAGGTAATTTATTTGGGTGGCACAGTACCAAAAATATCCTAGAGGCAATACTCCTTCTGGAGGTAAGTATTATACACAATATATACACTAGACACCAAAATAAGGTAAGAAATTAGACATAGGATAGTGCAAACAATAGGAAATGCTATAGCATGCAATGGGAGAAAATAGGTCTAGGGGCAACACAGACCATATACTAAGAAAGTGGAATGCAAATCATTAATTCACCCTAGAGAAGTGTAGTGTATGCATAATTGCTGGGAGAGGAAGAATACAGTAGAGGTAAATAAATTATCCCACCCCAGAGCCCAGAAAACCAGGAGTAAAATACTGTAAGTTTCCTTAGGACACACTACACCTCGTGATATGGATTATTGCAGTAACCCACCAAGTCTGCAAACAACAACTGCTGGATTCCTAGACCTGAAGACCTGCAAAAGAAGGGGACCAAGTCCAGAAGTTGAAAGAAGTTCCAGGAAGGATAGGAGCCCCTGCCAACCCAGAAGAGGGTGCAAAAGAAAAGTCCCTGGTTAAACAAAGACTGCAGGAATGCACCCTAGCAAGTTGCCAGTTGGTTCCTGCATGATGCAAAGGATGTCCCACAACGTGAAGATGGATGCAGACGTGATTTTGTGTTGGAAGTCACCAACAAGCTTTCGTTATGACAAAGTTGCATTTTGCGTCAAAATGGCGCAGGGTGGACCCTGGAGGAACCTGGGGGCCTCAACTCTGTGTGAGGAGGAAGAGGGTGCTATCAGCACTTTTAAGAGCCCTCAGGATGCAAGGCAGCACCCACTGGAGTCCCAGGACATGGGGGACAAAGGAGGTGCAAAACACAGTTGGTGCAGCACTGCAAAGAAGGTCCGGCGACCTGGGACAGGCTGTGCACAAAGGAATTTTGCAAATAGTGCACATAGGCCTCAGGAGGTGAAGAAGATGCGGTGCACAGGGGTACTATCGCTCTTATGGAAGGCAAGGTCTTACCTCCTCCACATTGCATCAGCAGTGCCTCAGGACAGCCTGTGTCAATCAGGTTCACCCTCTGTGTTTCTAGGAGCATGCTCGTCGCTGTGAGAGAAGTCCAGGAATACCGGTTGTTGACTTGGAAGGTGTCTGCGTGAGCAGGGGAGTGACTTTGGCACCCCACGGGAGATTTCTTTGGTCCTTCTGGTGCAGGATGAAAACAGGGAGGCCTCAGAGCATGCACACCATGGAAACTGCTGCAGTTGCTGGCTGGAGCTGAAGTTGCAGAAGAAAAGTATCCCTTGTGGATACTTTGTTGCTGTTACAGCGGTTCCTGGAGCAGGTCAGAGGATGAAGTAGTAGTTGCAGAGGATTCCTGCTGGAAACTTGCAAGTAGAATCTGAAGAGAATCCACAGGAGAGACCCTAAATAGCCCTGAGAAGGGGATTGGCTACCTTATCAGGTGGGGACCTATCAGGAGGGATCTCTGACATCACCTGCTGGCAGTGGCCACTCAGAGCCCTCCAGAGTGCCCCCACACCTTGCAAAGCAAGATGGCTGAAGTCTGGGACACACTGGAGGAGCTCTGGGCACCACCCCTGAGGTGGTGATGGACAGGGGAGTGGTCACTCCCCTTTCCTTTGTCCAGTTTCGTGCCTGAGCAGGGGACAAGGGGTCCCTGAACTGTTGTAGACTGGCTTATGCAAGGAGGGCACCATCTGTGCCCTTCAAAGCATTTCCAGAGGCTTGGGGAGGCTACCCCTCCCAGCCTGTAACACCTATTTTCAAAGGGATAGGGTGTAACACCCTGATCCTAAATTAAATACTTTGTTCTGCCATCCTGGGACCGAGTTGCTCAGACTCGAGGAGGGCAGAACCATGTCTGTAAGGTGGCAGCAGCTGTAGCTGCAGTGCAAGCCTCAGAGAGTTGGTTTGGCAGTACTGGAGGTCCATAGTGGAGCCCCCAGGATGCATGGAATTGGCTCCTCAATACCAAATTTAGAATGGGGGACAATTCCATGATCTTAGACACCTTACATGGCCATATTCAGAGTTACCATTATGAAGCTTCATATAGGTATTGACCTATATGTAGTGCACACGTGTAATGGCGTGCCCGCTCTCACAAAGTCCAGGGAAATGGCCCTGAACTATGTGGGGAAAGGGTGCCCTCACACTTAGTAACTTTGCACCTAACTTTCAGCAAGTGAAGGTTAGACATATAGGTGACTTATAAGTTACTTAAGTGCAGTGAAAATGGCTGTGAAATAGTGTGTTCACTATTTCACACAGGCTGCTATGGCAGGTCTGTGGAAGGGTTTGTCTGAGCTCCTTATGGGTGGCAAAAGAAATGCTGCAGCCCATAAGGATCTCCTGGAACCCCAACGCCGTAGGTGCCTAGGTACCATATACTAGGGACTTATAAGGGGGGTCCAGTGTAAATAAAATCACTAGCCTACAGTGACAAATTTAAAAGCAGAGAGAGCATAAGCACTGAGGTTCTGATTAGCAGAGCCGCAGTGACACAGTCAAGCACCTTGAGACCTTCACAGGTGAGTAGTGCCCTTTGCAAATCCCTGATTGATTGATTGAATCACTATACAGACACACACATTAATCCATAAACTATTAGCCCTGGGGTCCTGATCAGCAGGATCCAATTGAGACAGGCAAAAACATACTGACTTACAGGTAAAAATGGGGGTAACATGCCAAGGAAGATGGTACTTTCCTACACAAACACCCCCACCCCCAAACAAGGGACAATAGGGCTAACCTTGCCCAGATGAGTCTTCATTGTCTAAGTGGAAATATCTGGAGAGTCCATATGCATTGGGGTGGGTACTTCCAGGTCTATGTTCCACTGTATAGTTCATCCCCTCTAGGGAAATTGACCACCTCAACAATTTAGGGTTTTCACCTTCATTTGTTTAAGCCATATTAGAGGCATGTGGTCTGTCTGAACAATGAAGTGAGTCCCAGACAAGTAGGGTATCAGCTTCTTCAGTGCCCAGACCACAGCAAAGTCCTGTCTCTCTATGGCAGACCACCACGTTTCTCTAGGGGTCAACTTCCTGCTAATGAAAGCAACAGGTTGATCCTGGCCCTCTGAGTTCATTTGTGATAGTACAGTCCCTACCCCTAAGTCAGAAGCATCTGTTTAGACAATGACTATTTTGGAGTAGTTTGGGCTCTTCTAGACAGGTGCAGAGCACATTGCCTGCTAAACTCTTCTGTCCACAATACCTTTTTAGGCATTCTCTCACGGGTGAGGTCATTATGAGGTGCTACAATGGAGCCATAGTTCTTAATGAACCTCCTGTAATACCCAGTGAGACCTAAGAAGGCTCTGACCTGGGTCTGTGTAGTAGGGGGAGCCCAGTCCATAATGGTCTGACTCTTCCCCTGTAGTGGTTCAATCTGTTCTCCACCTACCAGGTGGCCCAGATACACCACTTTCCCCTGCTCTATCTGATATTTTGAAGCCTTGATGGTTAGGCCTGACTTTTGCAGGGCCTCCAAAACTTTCCAGAGGTGAACCAGGTGGTCATCCCAGGTGGAGCTAAATACAGCAATATCATCCAAATATGCTGCATTGAAAGCTTCCAAACCCTGGAGTACTGTATTCACCAGCCTCTGAAAATTGGCAGGTGCATTTTTCAAACCAGCGGGCATAACTGTGAATTGATAATGCCCTCCTATGTTAGAAAATTCAGTTTTTGCTTTTGCATCTTCTGACATTTTGATCTGCCAATACCCTGCAGTCAAATCAAAAGTACTTAGATACTTGGCAGATGCCAGTGTATCTATTAGCTCATCTGCCCTGGGTATAGGGTGAGGGTATAGGGTGAGCATCTGTTTTGGTTACTGTATTGAGACCTCCATAGTCCACACAAACCGCATTTCTCTCTTTCCTTCTTTGCTATGCGGTTTGGGGACAAGCACCACTGGGCTGGCCCTTGGGCTATCAGAAGGCTCAATAACTTCAAGGTCTAACATTTTCTGAACTTCTGTTTTTATGCAATCTCTGACACGTCAGGTTGCCTGTAAATTTTACTTTTGACAGGTAGACTGTCTCCATTGTCAATTGTATGTTCACACCAAGTAGTTGTACCAGGTGTGAGTGAGAAGAGTTCAGAAAACTGACCAAGGAGATTTTTACAGTCTTACTTCTGCTTAGCAGTAAGGCAGTCAGCCAGAACCACTCCTTCCACTAAGTAATCAGCTTCAGCGTTGGAGAAGAGATCAGGGAGAGGGTCACTCTCTTCTTCCTGTCCCTCAACTGTAGCCATGAGAACAGTTAAGTCAACCCTGTCATAGTAAGGCTTTAGGCGATTGACATGAAGCACTCTAAGGGGGCTTCTGGCAGTACCCAGGTCGGCCAGGTAGGTGACCTCATCTTACTTTTCTACAATTAGATGGGGTCCACTCCATATGTCTTGGAGAGCTCATGGGGCCAGAGGCTCCAATGCCCACATCTACTGTCCCGGGAGGAACACTGTCAGGACAGCCTTCTAGTCAAATCATTTCTTTTGCAGCTCTTGGCTGGCCTGAAGGTTCTCAGTGGCCTTTTTCATGTACTCAGCCAAGCACATAGTCTACAATGTCTTGTTTTGGAGCTTTTAAACGTTGTTCCCAGCCCTCCTTAACAAGAGCAAGGGGACCCCTAACAGGGTGACCAAATAAGAGTTCAAAGGGGCTGTAGCCCACTCGTTTTTGGGGTACCTCCCTGTAGGTGAAAAGGAGGCATGGCAATAGGGCATCCCATCTCCTTCTGGGTTTTTCAGAGAGTCCAAAATCATGCCTATGAGAGTTTTATTAAATCTCTCAACCAATCCATTAGTTTGTGGATGATAAGGGGTGGTGAACTTGTAGGTAACACCACACTCCTTCCACATTGCTTTTAGGTATGCAGACATGAAGTTACTACCTCTGTCTGACACCACTTCCTTAGGGAAACCCACCCTGGAGAAGATTCCCAGAAGGGCCTTTGCCACTGCAGGTGCTGTCGTGGTCCTTAAGGGTATAGCTTCTGGATACCTTGTGGCATGGTCCACCACCACAAAGATGAATCTATTGCCAGAAGCTGTTGGGGGGTCAAGGGGCCCAAGAATATCAACCCCTACCCCTTCAAAGGACACCCCAACCACTGGCGGTGGGAATAAGGGGGCCTTTGGGGTGCCACCAGTCTTGCCACTGGCTTGGCAGGTGACACAAGAGCGACAAAACTCCTTTGTGTCTTCTGACATATGGGGCCAGTGAAAATGTGGAACAACTCTGTCCCATGTTTTACACTGGCCTAAATGCCAAGCTAAAGGGATGTCATGAGACAGAGTTAGGAGGAATTCCCTGTACTGAAGTGGGATGACCAATCTCCTGGTGGCACCAGGTTTAGGGTCCCTTGCTTCAGAATAAAGGAGATTATTCTCCCAATAAACTCTGTGGGTGTCAGTGACATCAACATTTTGCTGCTGCACAGGTTTGCTGTGCCACACTCAGCTCTTCCCTTGCAGGCCCCCCTGCACCCAAAAGCTCAGCTGTATCAGCTTCCAGCGTGTAGGTTCTGCACAGGGAGATAATTCCTCTTCCTCAAAAGGGGAATCATCTATGGAGGGTAGGTCGCTCCCCCTGCAGCTGCAGCTCCACCAGCCCAGGCTCCTGAGACCTCCTAGCAAGCCCAGTGAATTCACAGTAAGTACCCCCTCCCACCGCCCAGCCCCTCGCCCTGCACCGCGCTACTCACCTCCTCTCCTGATTCTTTTCTTCATCTCTGTTCTTCCTCTGTGCTCTTCTTCTGTATTCTTCATCTGTACTCTTCATGCTTTCCTGCTCCCCGTCTTCTGTCTTCATCTGTGTTCTTCTTCTGTGTGCCTCTTTCTCTCTCCTTTGCACCGTGACCTGCATGTGCTTTCTTCTTCTGTGTCCCTCTTCTTGGCTCTTCCCTCTGCTGCTCGTCGCTCCTCTTCTTCTTTACCTTCTTCTGTATTCTTCTCTCTTCTGCTCTTCCGCTCCTCTTCTTATTTACCTTCTTCTGTGTTCTTCTGTCTTCTGATCTTCGGCTCCTCTTCTTCTTTACCTTCTTCTTTGTTCTTCTGTCTTCTGATCTTCCGCGCCTCTTCTTCTTTACCTTCTTCTGTGTTCTTCTGTCTTCTGATCTTCCGCTCCTCTTCTTCTTTACCTACTTCTGTGTTCTTCTGTCTTCTGATCTTCCGCTCCTCTTCTTCTTTACCTTCTTCTGTGATCTTCTGTCTTCTGCTCTTCCCTCTTCTGCTCCTCTTCTTCTTTTACCTTCTGCTTGGTTCTTCCTGCGTCTGCCCTCCTGCTCCTGTCTCGTCTCCCTGACCTCCTTCACTCGCCTCCCCCTCTGTAACGCCCCCATCTACCTATCGCTCTATCTACCTATCTCTCTATCTTTCCCCCTCACTCGCCACCTCCTCTGTAACCCCCCCTATCTTCCTATCCTTTCACTCTATCTCTCACCCTCACCCTAATCTATCTTCTACCTCTCACCCTCACCCACCTCCACCTCTATAACCCCCCCTCCCCTATCTTCCTAACTTTCCTCCTAACTTTCCTCCTAACTTTCTTCCTAGACTCCCCGCCACCCTTAACCCCCCTCCCCCATCTTTTCTCCCCTCTACCTGTCCCCCCTCCCTCTGCTTTCCCGCCACCACCTCCTGCACGCCCCGCCCCCCAGCTCCCATTCGCCCCCAGCTGACCCCTCCCCCCCTCCTCCCTCTTATGGCGGCCGCTGCGCGACAGAGTTAGCGACCCTTGACACAAGGGTAGGTCGCTCCCCCTGCCGCTGCAGCTCCACCAGCCCAGGCTCCTGAGACCTTCTAGCAAGCCCAGCGAATTCACAGTAAGTACCCCCCACCACCGACAAGCCCCTCGCCCTGCCCCGCGCTACTCACCTCCTCTCCTGATTCTTTTCTTCATCTCTGTTCTTCCTCTGTGCTCTTCTTCTGTATTCTTCATCTATACTCTTCTTGCTTTCCTGCTCCCCGTCTTCTGTCTTCATCTGTGCTCTTCTTCTGTGTGCTTCTTTCTCTCTCCTTTGCACCGCGACCTGCGTGTGCTTTCTTCTTCTGTGTCCCTCTTCTTGGCTCTTCCCTCTGCTGCTCGTCGCTCCTCTTCTTCTTTACCTTCTTCTGTGTTCTTCTCTCTTCTGCTCTTCGGCTCCTCTTCTTCTTTACCTTCTTCTGTGTTCTTCTGTCTTCTGATCTTCCGCTCCTCTTCTTCTTTACCTTCTTCTGTGTTCTTCTGTCTTCTGATCTTCCGCTCCTCTTCTTCTTTACCTTCTTCTGTGATCTTCTGTCTTCTGCTCTTCCCTCTTCTGCTCCTCTTCTTCTTTTACCTTCTGCTTGGTTCTTCCCGCGTCTGCCCTCCTGCTCCTGTCTCGTCTCCCTGACCTCCCTCACCTCCCTCACTCGCCACCCCCTCTGTAACGCCCCTATCTACCTATCGCTCTATCTACCTATCTCTCTATCTTTCCCCCTCACTCGCCACCTCCTCTGTAACCCCCCTATCTTCCTATCCTTTCACTCTATCTCTCACCCTCACCCTAATCTATCTTCTACCTCTCACCCTCACCCACCTCCACCTCTATAACCCCCCAACCCTATCTTCCTAACTTTACTCCTAACTTTCCTCCTAACTTTCTTCCTAAACTCCCCGCCAACCCTTAACCCCCCTCCCCCATCTTTTCTCCCCTCTACCTGTCCCCCCTCCCTCCGCTTTCCCGCCGCCACCTCCTCCACTCCCCGCCCCCCCAGCTCCCATTCGCCCCCAGCTGACCCCTCCCCCCCTCCTCCCTCTTATGGCGGCCGCTGCGCGACAGAGTTAGCGACCCTTGACCCAAGGGTAGGTCGCTCCCCCTGCCGCTGCAGCTCCACCAGCCCAGGCTCCTGAGACCTTCTAGCAAGCCCAGCGAATTCACAGTAAGAACCACCCACCACCGCCCAGCCCCTAGCCCTGCCCCGCGCTACTCACCTCCTCTCCTGATTCTTTTCTTCATCTCTGTTCTTCCTCTGTGCTCTTCTTCTGTATTCTTCATCTGTACTCTTCTTGTTTTCCTGCTCCCCGTCTTCTGTCTTCATCTGTGTTCTTCTTCTGTGTGCTTCTTTCTCTCTCCTTTGCACCGCGACCTGCGTGTGCTTTCTTCTTCTGTGTCCCTCTTCTTGGCTCTTCCCTCTGCTGCTCGTCGCTCCTCTTCTTCTTTACCTTCTTCTGTGTTCTTCTCTCTTCTGCTCTTCGGCTCCTCTTCTTCTTTAACTTTTTCTGTGTTCTTCTGTCTTCTGATCTTCCGCTCCTCTTCTTCTTTACCGTCTTCTGTGTTCTTCTTTCTTCTGATCTTCCGCTCCTCTTCTTCTTTACCTTCTTCTGTTATCTTCTGTCTTCTTCTCTTCCCTCTTCTGCTCCTCTCCTTCTTTTACCTTCTGCTTGGTTCTTCCCGCGTCTGCCCTCCTGCTCCTGTCTCGTCTCCCTGACCTCCCTCACTCGCCACCCCCTCTGTAATGCCCCCATCTACCTATCGCTCTATCTACCTATCTCTCTATCTTTCCCCCTCACTCGCCACCTCCTCTGTAACCCCCCCTATCTTCCTATCCTTTCACTCTATCTCTCACCCTCACCCTAATCTATCTTCTACCTCTCACCCTCACCCACGTCCACCTCTATAACCCCCCCAACCCTATCTTCCTAACTTTCCTCCTAACTTTCCTCCTAACTTTATTCCTAAACTCCCCGCCACCCTTAACCCCCCTCCCCCATCTTTTCTCCCCTCTACCTGTCCCCCCTCCCTCCGCTTTCCCGCCGCCACCTCCTGCACGCCCCACCCCCCCAGCTCCCATTCGCCCCCAGCTGACCCCTCCCCCCTCCTCCCTCTTTAGCGGCCGCTGCGCGACAGAGTTAGCGACCCTTGACCCAAGGGTAGGTCGCTCCCCCTGCCGCTGCAGCTCCACCAGCCCAGACTCCTGAGACCTCCTAGCAAGCCCAGCGAATTCACAATAAGTACCCCCCACCGCCCAGCCCCTCGCCCTGCCCCGCGCTACTCACCTCCTCTATTGATTCTTTTCTTCATCTCTGTTCTTCCTCTGTGCTCTTCATCTGTATTCTTCATGTACTCTTCTTGCTTCCTTGCTCCCCGTCTTCTGCCTTCATCTGTGTTCTTCTCCTGTGTGCTTCTTTCTCTCTCCTTTGCCCGCGACCTGCGTGTGCTTTCTTCTTCTGTGTCCCTCTTCTTGGCTCTTCCCTCTGCTGCTCGTCACTTCTCTTCTTCTTTACCTTCTTCTGTGTTCTTCTCTCTTCTGCTCTTCCGCTCCTCTTCTTCTTTACCTTCTTCTGTGTTCTTCTGTCTTCTGATCTTACGCTCCTCTTCTTCTTTACCTTCTTCTGTGTTCTTCTGTCTTCGGATCTTCCGCTCCTCTTCTTCTTTACCTTCTTCTGTGTTCTTCTGTCTTCTGATCTTCCGCTCCTCTTCTTCTTTACCTTCTTCTGTGTTCTTCTGTATTCTGATCTTCCGCTCCTCTTCTTCTTTACCTTCTTCTGTGATCTTCTGTCTTCTGCTCTTCCCTCTTCTGCTCCTCTTCTTCTTTTACCTTCTGCTTGGTTCTTCCCACATCTGCCCTCCTGCTCCTGTCTCGTCTCCCTGACCTCCCTCACTCGCCACCCCCTCTGTAACGCCCCCATCTACCTATCGTTCTATCTACCTATCTCTCTATCTTTCCTCCTCACTCGCCACCTCCTATGTAACCCCCCCTATCTTCCTATCCTTTCACTCTATCTGTCACCCTCACCCTAATCTATCTTCTACCTCTCACCCTCACCCACCTCCACCTCTATAACCCCCCTCCCCTATCTTCCTAACATTCCTCCTAACTTTCCTCCTAACTTTCCTCCTAACTTTCTTCCTAAACTCCCGCCACCCTTAACCCCCCCATCTTTTCTCCCCTCTACCTGTCCCCCTCCCTCCGCTTTCCCGCCGCCACCTCCTGCACGCCCCCCAGCTTCCATTCGCCCCCAGCTGACCCCTCCCACCCCTCCTCTCTCTTATAGCTGCCGCTGCGCGACAGAGTTAGCGACCCTTGACCCAAGGGTAGGTCGCTCCCCCTGCCGCTGCAGCTCCACCAGCCCAGGCTCCTGAGACCTCCTAGCAAGCCCAGCGTATTCACAGTAAGTACCCCCCACACCGCCCAGCCCCTCGCCCTGCCCCGCGCTACTCACCTCCTCTCCTGATTCTTTTCTTCATCTCTGTTCTTCCTCTGTGCTCTTCTTCTGTATTCTTCATCTGTACTCTTCATGCTTTCCTGCTCCCCGTCTTCTGTCTTCATCTGTGTTCTTCTTCTGTGTGCCTCTTTCTCTCTCCTTTGCACCGCGACCTGCATGTGCTTTCTTCTTCTGTGTCCCTCTTCTTGGCTCTTCCCTCTGCTGCTCGTCGCTCCTCTTCTTCTTTACCTTCTTCTGTGTTCTTCTCTCTTCTGCTCTTCCGCTCCTCTTCTTCTTTACCTTCTTCTGTGTTCTTCTGTCTTCTGATCTTCGGCTCCTCTTCTTCTTTACCTTCTTCTGTGTTCTTCTGTCTTCGGATCTTCCGCTCCTCTTCTTCATTACCTTCTTCTGTGTTCTTCTGTCTTCTGATCTTCGGCTCCTCTTCTTCTTTACCTTCTTCTGTGTTCTTCTGTCTTCTGATCTTCTGCTCCTCTTCTTCTTTACCTTCTTCTGTGTTCTTCTGTCTTCTGATCTTCCGCTCCTCTTCTTCTTTACCTTCTTCTCTGTTCTTCTGTCTTTTGATCTTCCGCTCCTCTTCTTCTTTACCTTCTTCTGTGATCTTCTGTCTTCTGCTCTTCCCTCTTCTGCTCCTCTTCTTCTTTTACCTTCTGCTTGGTTCTTCCCGCGTCTGCCCTCCTGCTCCTGTCTCGTCTCCCTGACCTCCCTCACTCGCCACCCCCTCTGCAACGCCCCCATCTACCTATCTCTCTATCTTTCCCCCTCACTCGCCACCTCCTCTGTAACCCCCCCATCTTCCTATCCTTTCACTCTATCTCTCACCCTCACCCTAATCTATCTTCTACCTCTCACCCACCTCCACCTCTATAACCCCCCCTCCCCTATCTTCCTAAGTTTCCTCCTAAGTTTCCTCCTAACTTTCTTCCTAAACTCCCCGCCACCCTTAACCCCCCATCCCCCATCTTTTCTCCCCTCTACCTGTCCCCCCTCCCTCCGCTTTTCCACCGCCACCTCCTGCACACCCCGCCCCCCCAGCTCCCATTCGCCCCCAGATGACCCCTCCCCCCTACTCCCTCTTATGGCGGCTGCTGCGCGACAGAGTTAGCGACCCTTGACCCAAGGGTAGGTCGCTCCCCCTGCCGCTGCAGCTCCACCAGCCCAGACTCCTGAGACCTCCTAGGAAGCCCAGCAAATTCACAGTAAGTACCCCCCCACCGCCCAGCCCCTCGCCCTGCCCCGCGCTACTCACCTCCTCTCCTGATTCTTTTCTTCATCTCTGTTCTTCCTCTGTGCTCTTCTTCTGTATTCTTCATCTGTACTCTTATTGCTTTCCTGCTCCCCGTCTTCTGTCTTCATCTGTGTTCTTCTTCTGTGTGCTTCTTTCTCTCTCCTTTGCACCGCGACCTGCATGTGCTTTCTTCTTCTGTGTCCCTCTTCTTGGCTCTTCCCTCTGCAGCTCGTCGCTCCTCTTTTTCTTTACCTTCTTCTGTGTTCTTCTCTCTTCTGCTCTTCCGCTCCTCTTCTTCTTTACCTTCTTCTGTGTTCTTCTGTCTTCTGATCTTCGGCTCCTCTTCTTCTTTACCTTCTTCTGTGTTCTTCTCTCTTCTGATCTTCCGCTCCTCTTCTTCTTTACCTTCTTCTGTGTTCTTCTGTCTTCTGATCTTCCGCTCCTCTTCTTCTTTACCTGCTTCTGTGTTCTTCTGTCTTCTGATCTTCTGCTCCACTTCTTCTTTACCTTCTTCTGTGATCTTCTGTCTTCTGCTCTTCCCTCTTCTGCTCCTCTTCTTCTTTAACCTTCTGCTTGGTTCTTCCTGCGTCTGCCCTCCTGCTCCTGTCTCGTCTCCCTGACCTCCCTCACTCGCCACCCCCTCTGTAACGCCCCCATCTACCTATCGCTCTATCTACCTATCTCTCTATCTTTCCCCCTCACTCGCCACCTCCTCTGTAACCCCCCTATCTTCCTATCCTTTCACTCTCTCACCCTCACCCTAATCTATCTTCTACCTCTCACCCTCACCCACCTCCACCTCTATAACCCCCCTCCCCTATCTTCCTAACTTTCCTCCTAACTTTCCTCCTAACTTTCTTACTAAACTCCCCGCCACCCTTAACCCCCCTCCCCCATCTTTTCTCCCCTCTACCTGTCCCCCCTCCCTCCGCTTTCCCACCACCACCTCCTGCACGCCCCCGCCCCCCCAGCTCCCATTCGCCCCCAGCTGACACCTCCCCCCTCCCTCTTATGGCGGCCGCTGCGCGACAGAGTTAGCGGCCCTTGACCCAAGGGTAGGTCGCTCCCCCTGCCGCTGCAGCTCCACCAGCCCAGGCTCCTGAGACCTCCTAGCAAGCCCAGAAAATTCACAGTAAGTACCCCCCCCCACCACCCAGCCCCTCGCCCTGCCCCGCGCTACTCACCTCCTCTCCTGATTCTTTTCTTCATCTCTGTTCTTCCTCTGTGCTCTTCTTCTGTATTCTTCATCTGTACTCTTCATGCTTTCCTGCTCCCCGTCTTCTGTCTTCATCTGTGGACTTCTTCTGTGTGCTTCTTTCTCTCTCCTTTGCACCGCGACCTGCGTGTGCTTTCTTCTTCTGTGTCCCTCTTCTTGGCTCTTCCCTCTGCTGCTCGTTGCTCCTCTTCTTCTTTACCTTCTTCTGTGTTCTTCTCTCTTCTGCTCTTCCGCTCCTCTTCTTCTTTACCTTCTTCTGAGTTCTTCTGTCTTCTGATCTTCCGCTCCTCTTCTTCTTTACCTTCTTCTGTGTTCTTCTGTCTTCTGATCTTCCGCTCCTCTTCTTCTTTACCTTCTTCAGTGTTCTTCTGTCTTCTGATCTTCTGCTCCTCTTCTTCTTTACCTTCTTCTGTGATCTTCTGTCTTCTGCTCTTCCCTCTTCTGCTCCTCTTCTTCTTTTACCTTCTGCTTGGTTCTTCCTGCGTCTGCCCTCCTGCTCCTGTCTCGCCTCCCTGACCTCCCTCACTCCCCACCCCCTCTGTAACGCCCCCATCTACCTATCGCTCTATCTACCTATCTCTCTATCTTTCCCCCTCACTCGCCACCTCCTCTGTAACCCCCCTATCTTCCTATCCTTTCACTCTCTCACCCTCACCCTAATCTATCTTCTACCTCTCACCCTCACCCACCTCCACCTCTATAACCCCCCCTCCCCTATCTTCCTAACTTTCCTCCTAACTTTCTTCCTAATCTCCCCGCCACCCTTAACCCCCCTCCCCCATCTTTTCTCCCCTCTACCTGTCCCCCCTCTCTCCGCTTTCCCACCACCACCTCCTGCACGCCCCCGCCCCCCCAGCTCCCATTCGCCCCCAGCTGACCCCTCCCCTCCTCCCTCTTATGGCGGCCGCTGCGCGACAGAGTTAGCGGCCCTTGACCCAAGGGTAGGTCGCTCCCCCTGCCGCTGCAGCTCCACCAGCCCAGGCTCCTGAGACCTCCTAGCAAGGCCAGAAAATTCACAGTAAGTACCCCCCCACTACCCAGCCCCTCGCCCTGCCCCGCGCTACTCACCTCCTCTCCTGACTCTTTTCTTCATCTCTGTTCTTCCTCTGTGCTCTTCTTCTGTATTCTTCATCTGTACTCTTCATGCTTTCCTGCTCACCGTCTTCTGTCTTCATCTGTGGACTTCTTCTGTGTGCTTCTTTCTCTCTCCTTTGCACCGCGACCTGCGTGTGCTTTCTTCTTCTGTGTCCCTCTTCTTGGCTCTTCCCTCTGCTGCTCGTCGCTCCTCTTCTTCTTTACCTTCTTCTGTGTTCTTCTCTCTTCTGCTCTTCCGCTCCTCTTCTTCTTTACCTTCTTCTGAGTTCTTCTGTCTTCTGATCTTCCGCTCCTCTTCTTCTTTACCTTCTTCTGTGTTCTTCTGTCTTCTGATCTTCCGCTCCTCTTCTTCTTTACCTTCTTCAGTGTTCTTCTGTCTTCTGATCTTCTGCTCCTCTTCTTCTTTACCTTCTTCTGTGATCTTTTGTCTTCTGCTCTTCCCTCTTCTGCTCCTCTTCTTCTTTTACCTTCTGCTTGGTTCTTCCTGCGTCTGCCCTCCTGCTCCTGTCTTGTCTCCCTGACCTCCCTCACTCGCCACCCCCTCTGTAACACCCCCATCTACCTATCGCTCTATCTACCTATCTCTCTATCTTTCCCCCTCACTCGCCACCTCCTCTGTAACCCCCCTATCTTCCTATCCTTTCACTCTCTCACCCTCACCCTAATCTATCTTCTACCTCTCACCCTCACCCACCTCCACCTCTATAACCCCCCCTCCCCTATCTTCCTAACTTTCCTCCTAACTTTCTTCCTAATCTCCCCGCCACCCTTAACCCCCCTCCCCCATCTTTTCTCCCCTCTACCTGTCCCCCCTCTCTCCGCTTTCCCACCACCACCTCCTGCACGCCCCCGCCCCCCCAGCTCCCATTCGCCCCCAGCTGACCCCTCCCCCCCTCCCTCTTATGGCGGCCGCTGCGCGACAGAGTTAGCGGCCCTTGACCCAAGGGTAGGTCGCTCCCCCTGCCGCTGCAGCTCCACCAGCCCAGGCTCCTGAGACCTCCTAGCAAGCCCAGAAAATTCACAGTAAGTACCCCCCCCCACTACCCAGCCCCTCGCCCTGCCCCGCGCTACTCACCTCCTCTCCTGATTCTTTTCTTCATCTCTGTTCTTCCTCTGTGCTCTTCTTCTGTATTCTTCATCTGTACTCTTCATGCTTTCCTGCTCACCGTCTTCTGTCTTCATCTGTGGACTTCTTCTGTGTGCTTCTTTCTCTCTCCTTTGCACCGCGACCTGCGTGTGCTTTCTTCTTCTGTGTCCCTCTTCTTAGCTCTTCCCTCTGCTGCTCGTCGCTCCTCTTCTTCTTTACCTTCTTCTGTGTTCTTCTCTCTTCTGCTCTTCCGCTCCTCTTCTTCTTTACCTTCTTCTGAGTTCTTCTGTCTTCTGATCTTCCGCTCCTCTTCTTCTTTACCTTCTTCTGTGTTCTTCTGTCTTCTGATCTTCCGCTCCTCTTCTTCTTTACCTTCTTCAGTGTTCTTCTGTCTTCTGATCTTCTGCTCCTCTTCTTCTTTACCTTCTTCTGTGATCTTTTGTCTTCTGCTCTTCCCTCTTCTGCTCCTCTTCTTCTTTTACCTTCTGCTTGGTTCTTCCTGCGTCTGCCCTCCTGCTCCTGTCTTGTCTCCCTGACCTCCCTCACTCGCCACCCCCTCTGTAACACCCCCATCTACCTATCGCTCTATCTACCTATCTCTCTATCTTTCCCCCTCACTCGCCACCTCCTCTGTAACCCCTCTATCTTCCTATCCTTTCACTCTATCTCTCACCCTCACCCTAATCTATCTTCTACCTCTCACCCTCACCCACCTCCACCTCTATAACCCCCTCCCCTATCTTCCTAACTTTCCTCCTAACTTTCTTCCTAAACTCCCCGCCACTCTTAAACCCCCACCTTTTCTCCCCTCTACCTGTCCCCCTCCCTCCGCTTTCCCGCCGCCACCTCCTGCACGCCCTGCCCCCAGCTCCCATTCGCCCCCAGCTGACCCCTCCCACCCCCTCCTCCCTCTTATGGCTGCCGCTGCGCGACAGAGTTAGCGACCCTTGACCCAAGGGTAGGTCGCTGCTGCTGCAGCTCCACCAGCCCAGGCTCCCGAGACCTCCTAGCAAGCCCAGCGAATTCACAGTAAGTCCCCCCCCACCGCCCAGCCCCTCGCCCTGCCCTGCGCAACTCACCTCCTCTCCTGATTCTTTTCTTCATCTCTGTTCTTCCTCTGTGCTCTTCTTCTGTATTCTTCATCTATACTCTTCTTGCTTTTCTGCTCCCCGTCTTCATCTGTGTTCTTCTTCTGTGTGCTTCTTTCTCTCTCCTTTGCACCGCGACCTGCGTGTGCTTTCTTCTTCTGTGTCCCTCTTCTTGGCTCTTCCCTCTGCTGCTCGTCGCTCCTCTTCTTCTTTACCTTCTTCTGTGTTCTTCTCTCTTCTGCTCTTCCGCTCCTCTTCTTCTTTACCTTCTTCTGTGTTCTGTCTTCTGATCTTCGGCTCCTCTTCTTCTTTACCTTCTTCTGTGTTCTTCTGTCTTTTGATCTTCGGCCCCTCTTCTTCTTTACCTTCTTCTGTGTTCTTCTGTCTTCTGATCTTCCGCTCCTCTTCTTCTTTACCTTCTTCTGTGTTCTTCTGTCTTCTGATCTTCCGCTCCTCTTCTTCTTTACCTTCTTCTGTCTTCTGATCTTCCGCTCCTCTTCTTCTTTACCTTCTTCTGTCTTCTGATCTTCCGCTCCTCTTCTTCTTTACCTTCTTCTGTGATCTTCTGTCTTCTGCTCTTCTGTCTTCTGCTCCTCTTCTTCTTTTACCTTCTGCTTGGTTCTTCCCGCGTCTGCCCTCCTGCTCCTGTCTCGTCTCCCTGACCTCCCTCACTCGCCACCCCCTCTGTAACGCCCCCATCTACCTATCGCTCTATCTACCTATCTCTCTATCTTTCCCCCTCACTCGCCACCTCCTCTGTAACCCCCCCTATCTTCCTATCCTTTCACTCTATCTCTCACCCTCACCCTAATCTATCTTCTACCTCTCACCCTCACCCACTCCACCTCTATAACCCCCCTCCCCTATCTTCCTAACTTTCCTCCTAACTTTCCTCCTAACTTTCTTCCTAAACTCCCTGCCACCCTTAACCCCCACTCCCCCATCTTTTCTCCCCTCTACCTGTCCCCCCTCCCTCCGCTTTCCCGCCGCCACCTCCTGCACGCCCGGCCCCCCCAGCTCCCATTCGCCCCCAGCTGACCCCTCCCCCTCTCCTCCCTCTCATGGCGGCCGCTGTGCGACTGCGCAGCGGGCGTGCCGCTGGCGCGCCAAAGGCACGCCAAAGGCAAGCCCGTCTGCGCCCGTCCGCGCCTGGCCCGCACCCAGCACCACGACCCCTGGCCCTCAGCACTCCCAAACCCAGCTGCACCGCTACGACCCCATCACCCTCCACGCCGTCAACCCACGGCGCTCCAGTACCTGCTTCCAAGCTAACCCAAAACGTACCCACGGACCCTTCGCATGTCACACCTGCAAACTTACCTTCCACCACGAAACAACCACGACCACCAGCCCACGCGCCATCAACCACCTCAAATGCATCCTGATCAACGCTCGATCCGTCCACAAGCACGCCGATGAACTCTGGGACCTCCTGGACTCCACCGCACCAGACGTCGCCTTCATCACTGAGACCTGGATGAACGCCTCTTTGGCCCCCGACATCGCCATAGCCATCCCCGAAGGCTACAAGATTTCCAGAAAAGACCGCACCAACCAAGTAGGAGGAGGAATCGCCATCGTCTTCAAAGAATCCATCTGCGTCACCACCTCCACCGAAGACACCCCCCTTGCCGCCGAACACCTGCACTTCCAGTTCCGCACAGACCCCAGGACCACCCTCAGAGGATCCCTCATCTACCGCCCCCCCCGGACCGCACGCCCTTTTCAGCGACTCCATCACCGACTTCATCTCCCCGCACACCCTCGCCTCGCCAGACTACATCCTCCTCGGCGACCTCAACTTCCATCTAGAACAGAACAACGACCCCAACACCACCGCCCTGCTCGACAACCTCGCCAACCTCGGCCTCAAGCAACTGGTGAACACCCCCACCCACATCGCCGGACACACGCTCGACCCCATCTTCTCCGCCAAAAAACACGTTTCTTTCAGCCATGCCTCCGCTCTACACTGGACCGACCACAGTTGTGTCCACTTCACCTTCCGACGCGAGACTCGCCACCTCCGCACTCAACCCATCCCTCGTCGACAGTGGAACAAAATCCCCGAAGAACAGCTTTTCTCCACGCTCATCGACAACCAACCCACCTTCTCCGCCGACCCCAACGACGCAGCCCTCAGCCTCACGAACTGGATCACCAACTGCGCAGACAACCTCACTCCCCTCAGACGCCTTCCAAGACAGTCCAACACCAAAAAACCTCTCTGGTTCTCTGACACCCTTAAGGAATCAAAGAAAACTTGACGTACCCTCGAGAAAGCCTGGCGTAAGGACCACACCACAGACAACTTGACTGCCCTCAAGAACGCTACCCGCGAACATCACCACCTGATCCGCGCAGCCAAAAGGAATTTCTTCACAGACAGACTGGACAAAAACAGCCACAACAGCAGATAACTCTTCAACATCGTAAAAGAGCTCTCCAACCCCAACGCCAACGCCAACGCCATCACGCCCTCACAAGACCTGTGCCACTCCCTCGCCACCTTCTTCCATCGTAAGATCACCCACCTACACGGCAGCTTCGGACACCAGACCCAGCCGACCACCACTGAGCCCACACCCCCAGCCATCACCCTCAACGCCTGGACCCACATCAACACAGAAGAGACCAAAACCACCATGAACTCAATCCACTCCGGTGCCCCCTCGGACTCCTGCCCACACTTCATCTTCAATAAAGCAGACGACATCATCGCCCCGCACCTCCAGACCATCATCAACTCCTCGTTTTCTTCTGCCACCTTCCCCGAGAGCTGGAAACACGCTGAAGTCAACGCCCTACTGAAGAAACCTACGGCTGACCCAAGCGACCTGAAGAACTTCCGCCCCATCTCGCTCCTCCCCTTCCCTGCCAAAGTCATAGAGAAGACCGTCAACAAGCAGCTTACCAACTTCCTTGAAGACAACAACCTTCTCGACCCCTCTCAATCCGATTTCCGAGCCAACCACAGCACTGAAACCGCCCTCATCTCAGTCACAGACGACATCAGAACCCTGATGGACAACGGTGAAACAGTCGCCCTCATCCTCCTCGACCTCTCGGCTGCCTTCAACACCGTCTGTCACCGCACCCTAATAACCCGCCTCCGCTCCACTGGGATCCAAGGCCAGGCCCTGGACTGGATCGCCTCCTTCCTCTCCAACCGCTCTCAAAGAGTCTACCTCCCTCCTTTTCTCTCAGACCCCACCAAGATCATTTGCGGCGTCCCACAAGGCTCCTCGCTCAGCCCGACTCTCTTCAATGTCTACATGAGCCCCCTCGCCAACATCGTACGCAAACACAGCATCATCATCACCTCCTACGCCGACGACACTCAACTGATACTCTCCCTCACCAAGGACCCCACCAGCGCAAAGACCAACCTGCAAGATGGAATGAAGGACGTCGCAGATTTGATGAAACTCAGCCGTCTGAAACTGAACTCATACAAAACGGAAGTCCTCATCCTCGGTAACACCCCGACCGCCTGGGACGACTCCTGGTGGCCCACGACCCTTGGCACTGCACCGACCCCCTCAGACCACGCACGCAACCTCGGCTTCATCTTGGACCCACTTCTCACCATGACCAAACACGTCAACGCCATATCCTCCTCCTGCTTCCTCACACTCCGCATGCTCCGGAAGATCTTCCGCTGGATCCCCGTCGACACCAGAAAGACCGTGACCCATGCCCTCGTCACGAGCTGCCTGGACTACGGCAACACCCTTTACGCTGGGACCACCGCAAAACTCCAGAAACGTCTACAACAAATTCAAAACGCCTCATCCTCGACATACCCCGCAACAGCCACATCTCCGCCCAACTGAGGCACCTGCACTGGCTTCCCGTCAGCAAAAGGATCACCTTCCGTCTCCTCACTCACGCGCACAAAGCCCTCCACAACAAGGGACCAGAATACATCAACCGTCGCCTCAGCTTCTACGCTCCCACCCGTCTTCTCCGCTCCACCAGCCTTGCTCTCGCCGCCGTCCCTCGCATCCGCCGCTCCACGGCGGGTGGGAGGTCCTTCTCCTACCTGGCGGCCTCGAAATGGAACACCCTCCCCACCATCCTCAGGACCACCCAGGACCACTCCGCATTCCGGAGACTCCTCAAGACCTGGCTCCTCAAGCAGCAGTAACCCCTTCCCCCTAGCGCCTTGAGACCCGCACGGGTGAGTAGCGCGCTTTATAAATGTTAATGATTTGATTTGATTTGATAGTGGACAAGGGTTTAGCCTTCCTATCCCTAGTTTTTGGGAGTACTTGGTCCATTATTCCAGGATCCAAGTTTCCCTGTCCTCTTGGCCTGAGCCCTGGTAAGAACAAAGATATGCCAAGGAATGACCAGCATTGTTGCATGGGCCTCCAACTCCACTTCAGCCCAAGCTGAAGTCTCCAGATCATTGCCTAGCAGACATTCTATGAGTAAATCAGTTGCTACCACAAATTTCTTTGGACCAGTAACCCCCCCCCCCCCAAGTTGAGATTCACAACAGCCATAGGGTGGCTTACAGTGTTGCTATGGGCGTCTGTCACTTGGTACTGGTGACCAAGTAAGTGCTGCTCAGGGGCAACCAGTTTGTCTATCATTATTGCAACACTAGCACCTGTGACCCTGTAGACCTCAACCTGAACACCATTAATCAGGGTAGCTGCTTGCACTTATCCATATTAAGGAGACAAGCAACTAAAGTGGCTAGGTCAATGCCACCATGAGAGACTAAAACAGCATCAGTGATCTCCCTAACTAGACCAACCCCAACAACATTACCAATGGTGAGCCCAGCTACACTACACCCTTTGATTGGCTTTTAGTAGTGCTTTTCCAACCACCACTGCTATTACTAGGGGCACTAGTGGTTGCAGTTGGGGTTGTGGTGGTAGGAGGTTTGGTGTTTCTTTTTGGACAATGACTGTCAGATGCCCAAAGGCCTTTGGCTCTATACAAATAACACCAAGGTTTCTTATCTTTGTGTGAAGAGGATTTGGACCCACCACCCCCAGAGGATTTTTGAGGGCCTGATGAAGATGCTGATGATTTTTTATCTTTGTCCCATCCTTGTCATGCGACTTACCATCCTTCTTCTTGCCTTCCTTGTCACCCACTGTATGAACTCTTCTGTTCACCCTTGTTCTGACCCATTTGTTTGCCTTCTTTCCCAATTCTTGGGGAGAGGTCAGATCTGAGTCCACACGATATTGATGCAACAAGTCAGACACACAATTATTCAAAATATGCTTTCTCAGAATCAAGTTACATAGGCTTTCATAGTCAGTCACCTTATTGCCATTTAACCAACCTTCTAGGGCCTTCACAGAACAGTCTACAAAGTCTGTCTGATCCTGTGATGACTCCTTTCCGGTCTCTCTGAAGTTAAGTCTGAACTGTTCAGTGGATAAGCCATCCTCTCTGACAATAAGGAGTCTGTCTCTCCCCTTACCAGAGAAAGATAGCAAAAGGATAGCAGCCTGCTGTAAATGAGGGGCCCTCTGAACTTTACAGGCTCTCTCAAGTGCAGCAAACCACTTGTAGATGTCATCACCATCCTTGTAAGGAGAGACAACTTTGTACAGGTTCCTAGAGTCAAATGAAGGTTCCCTAACATTTGAATTTCTGAAACTGCTGCTGCCACCATGGGGAACTAACCCCAAACCCTGCCTTTCTTTTTCCACAGCCAGGGATTCCCTGTCTAAGGCCAAAAGTTGCTGCATTACCCTCAGTCTGGCCTCCTCTAACCTCAGCTTTCTGAGTTCCCTATCTAGGGACTGGTCCTCAGGGTTAGATGTGTGGGATAGCTTTGAAACCGAGGTAACATGGGAATGTGCAGAGGTAGATCTATCTCTAACAGGGGCCACCCTAGTGACCTGGCATCTAGGGGTGAAGGGAGACCTAATAGTGTGTGAACCCTTCCTACTACCAGTTGTACTAAGGGGCTTGTTAACAGTTAAATCTGTGGAAGTACCCTGCCCAGGATTGTCAGTGTGCTCCTCTAAGCCTTCCTGGTTGGAATCATCCTCTACCTCTTCCTCTGTCTGACCTGGACCAGTTCTGAGTCCCTGGTATTCTTGGAGGAGAAGATTTAAAATGAACTCCTTATTGGGGTTCTTCCCAATCCCTAAATTTCATTCAATACAGAGATACCCCTCAAACTTTTAAAGTTAAGATTCCCATACGTTGTTTTCACAACTCTAGGGGTAGCCTCTACTTTGTAAAAACGTATGCAAAGTTTAAATAACTTTTTAGAAAGCTAGAAAATTACTTCTAGGTATATACTATGTATGCTCTAAGTATTGGAGCAAACTTTTCTTCTGAAAAGCACTAGTAACAAATTGGTAAAGCAATTGCAAATACTTATCCCACCGCTGCACCACCAATGTAGGAGGCTGGCCTGGGTACCTTATACCAGGTCCAGTTATCGCTTATTACTGAAGTAGTAGTGTTCTAGAAGCTTAGGCTGATAGAGGTAGAAATAGCAGAGCATCTTAGGCTGAACTAGGAGACATGCAAAGCTCAAGCAATACCACTTATGTCATATAGCACTACATCATAAGAATCAAAATATTAAGAGTTACTAAAAATAAAGGTACTTTATTTTAGAAACAATGTGACAAAAATATCTCAGAGGATATACTCCCTTAGGAGGTAAGTAAAATACACAAAATATACACACAAATCAAAATCAGGTAAGTAAACAGTTAGAAAAGTAGTGCAAACACTGTAGAGTACAATAGGATGCAATAGGCCTAGGGGCAACACAAACCATATACTAAGAAAGTGGAATGCGAATCACTTAGCGACCCCCGGCCTAGTGCAGTGTGCAGCGGGTCACTGGGAGTGTTAGAAAACACCAAGGGTGTCCAAGATAACCCACCCCAAGACCCTGAAAGTAGGAGTAAAGTTACCCTACTTCCCCAGAAACACACTGAAGTCGAGATAGGAGATTCTGCAAAGACCACAACTGACTGCAAATCACTGAAGACGGATTCCTGGACCTGTAAAGGAAGAGGACCAAGTCCAAGAGTCATGAAAGTGCCTAGGGGGGGCTGGAGCCTACTAAACCCCGGATGAAGGTGCAAAATGGCTGCCTCAGGGTGGAAGAAGCTGAAGATTCTGCAGCAACTGAAGATGTCAGGAATTTCTCCTTTGCACAGATCATGTCCCACGGCGTGCTGAAGGATGCAGAGTTGTTTCCATGCAGAAAGACCACAAACAAGCCTTGCTAGCTTCAAAGGTCACAGTTAAAGAAAATGGGTGCTGCCCAGGCCCAGGAAGGACCAGGAGGTCGCCCCTTGGAGGAGGAGACAGAAGGATTGCTCAGCAATACAGAAAGCCCATGCAGAAGCAGGCAGCACCCAAAGAAGTACTTGAACATGGGTTCAAGAAACTGAGCATGGCAGTCATCTCAACACTACAAAGGAGGGTCCCACAAAGCTGGTGGTCAACTCAGCGAGTTGTGGAATGCAGGATGGAGTACTGGGGACCTGGGCTGTGCAGTGCACAAAGGATTCCTTGCAAAAGTGCACAGAAGTCCTAGTAGCTGCAGTTCACACAGTACACAGTATTACTGTCTGGAGTGGGGAGGCAAGGACTTACCTCCACCAAATTTGGATAGATGGACCACTGGACTGTCAGGGTCACTTGGATCCAGCTCCTGTGTTCCAGGGACCAGGCTCGTCAAGATGAGAGGGGACCCAGAGAACTGGTGATGCAGAAGTTTGGTGCCAGCTTTAGCAGGGGGAAGATTCTGTCAACCCACGGGAGATTTCTTCTTGGCTTCCAGTGCAGGGTGAAGGCAGACAGCCCTCAGAGCATGCACCACCAGGAAACAGTCAAGAAAGCCAGCAGGATTGGGCACTACAATGTTGCTAGTAGTCTTCTGGCTACTTTGTTGTGGTTTTGCAGGTGTCCTGGAGCAGTCAGCAGTCGATCCTTGGCAGAAGTAGAAGAGGGAGATGCAGAGGAACTCTGGTGAGCTCTTGCATTCGTTATCTGACGAGAAACCCACAGGAGAGACCCTAAATAGCCCTCAGAGGTAGACTGGCCACCTAGTCTGACGTCACCTGCTGGCACTGGCCACTCAGAGGCCTCCATTGTGCCCTCACAGCTCTGCATTCAAGATGGCAGAGGTCTGGGACACACTGGAGGAGCTCTGCACACCACCCCTGGGGTGGTGATGGACAGGGGAGTGGTCACTCCCCTTTCCTTTGTCCAGTTTCACGCCAGAGCAGGGGCTGGGGGCTCCCTTAACTGGTGTAGACTGGCTTATGCAAGGAGGGCACCATCTGTGCCCTTCAAAGCATTTCCAGAAGCTGGGGGAGGCTACTTCTCCCCATCCCTTAACACCTATTACCAAAGGGAGAGGGTGTAACACCCTCTCTCAGACGAAATCCTTTGTTCTGCCTTCCTGGGACTGGGTTGCCCAGACCCCAGGAGGGAAGAAGCCTGTCTGTGGGTTGGTAGCACCAGTAGCTGCAGTGAAAACCTCAGAGAGCTAGTTTGGCAGTTTACGGGGTCCATGCTGGAGCCCCGGGGATGCATGGGATTGGCACCCCAATACCAGATGTGGCATGGGGTGACAATTCCATGATCTTAGACATGTTACATGACCATATTTGGAGTTACCATTGTGAAGCTACATATAGGTATTGACCTATATGTAGTGCACACGTGTAATGGTGTCCCCGCACTCACAAAGTCTGGGGAAATTGCCCTGAACTATGTGGAGGCACCTTGGCTAGTGCCAGGGTGCCCTCACACTTAGTAATTTTGCACCTAACGTTCACTAAGTGAGGCTTAGACAGATAGGTGGCCTATAAGTTACTTAAATGCAGTGTAAAATGGCTGTGAAATAACGTGGATGTTATTTCACTCAGGCTGCAGTGGCAGTCCTGTGTAAGAATTGTCTGAGCTCCCTATGTTTGGCAAAAGAAATGCTGCAGCCCATAGGAATCTCCTGGAACCCCAATACCCTGGGTACCTAGGTAACATATACTACGGAATTATAAGGGTGTTCCAGTGTGCCAATCAGAATTGGTAAAAATGGTCACTAGCCTGCAGTGACAATTTTAAAGACAGAGAAAGCATAAGCACTGAGGTTCTGATTAGCAGAGCCTCAGTGACACAGTTAGGTACCACACTGGGAACACATTCAGGCCACAAACTAAGAGCACTGGGGTCCTGGCTAGCAGGATCCCAGTGGCACAGGCAAAAACAAACTGACACACAATTAAAAATGGGGGTAACATGCCAGGCAAGATGGTACTTTCCTACAAAGTGTATCGCATATGCCATTATACTTGCATGTTTAGTACAGTTTTAGTCATACCAAAAATGAAAGGGCATGTATGCCAAACAATGTCAGTGAATGTCCCACACTGGTGGAAATTTGTAAAAGTCATTCAGGGCACATTACAGAATGTACTTGAATGTGGGTCCATCAACCATCATGACCGTTGACTGATTGTTCATCTCCTGTCTTTTCAGCTGACCAAGTATATGGTCTGCAGTCATGGGTCATGACACCATATCCACATCCCCGGATGGGGGCTCAGCAGACCTACAACCATTCACATAGGTGGACCTGGTCAATAGTGAGCAGACGTTTGGAGTCCTTAAGTCACATTTTTGCAGTCTCAACATGTCATGGGGGAGAATGCTCTTCTACCCCCCATGGTAAGTAAGATCATATTTGTTTTGTTGCATTTTGCACAACATATGTGCGCGGACCAGTTTTCCTTAGGAACAGTGCCTTGACAAGCATGAACCAGCAGACAAGGATGATGATGAAGATGAGGACAATGGGGAAAATATTGGCACAGTTGCTGGGAGTTGTCGAAGGGGCAGAATCTTTTCACAACAGACTGAATTTGTTGGATGCCCATGCCTGTCTTAATTTTACTCCAAACAATTCTGCAGAAATGTAAACAAATTAATGAAGACTACCTTTGTGTATAGACCTTTATTTTACAGTAAATGTAACGTTCCAGACATGGACATCTCACCAATTTGAATTTGGCTCAACACAAAGTAGTGTAACTAAGTGTCATTCCCACCCCAGGACCTCATTATGTGGTCAGAAACGTGTGCATATTAACAACGTTTGCAAAATGCAGGTGTGTGGAAGATTCACAACAAACAAAGGTTGCAATGTGAAACATAGTGCATATGTAGTGAATATGTGAGGTGCAACTGTGTATTGACTGTCAGACATCCTATCACAATCCAAAGGGAGTGTAAATGCCAGCAGTGTGCAAGGACTGAGGCGGTCATTCTGACCCTGGCGGTTGAAAACCCGGCAGGGCAGAGTGCCGCGGAATCACCGCCAACAGGCTGGCGGTGCTTCATGGGCAATTCTGACCGCGGTCAGAAAAGGGCAACCGGCGGTTTGCCGCCGGTTTACCCCTGCCCCAAAGAATTCTCCATGGTGGCGCTGCTCGCAGCACCGCCATGGGGATTCCGACCCCCTTCCCGCCATCCTGGTCGGGAACGGGTGTCGTGGGGCCCCTGGGGGCCCCTGCACTGCCCATGCCACAGGCATGGGCAGTGCAGGGGCCCCCTAACAGGGCCCCATAATGATTTTCAGTGTCTGCCTAGCAGACACTGAAAATCGCGACGGGTGCCACTGCACCCGTCGCACACCAGCAACTCCTCCGGCTCCATTCGGAGCCGGCTTCATCGTTGCTGGGGCTTTCCCGCTGGGCGGGCGGGCGGCCTTTTGGCAGTCGCCCGCCCGCCCAGCGGGAAAGTCAGAATGACCGCCGCGGTCATTTGACCGAGGTGCGGTCTTCTGGCGGTCTCCCCCCGGCGGGCGGTGCCCGCCGCACGCCGGGGTTGGAATGACCCCCTGAGTGTGTGTGTTGTCAGTCTTTACACATATTTACTGTATTACAGTTGTTGAGTGCAGAATAGTGACCTAACTGTCCTATGATTATGAACAGAGGCCCATGGGCATACAGTGCAACACAGTTAGTCCACGTATGCTACACAATAAATTGCCAGCACATAGCAAAATCAGTGTCACATCTCACATAACATATATACATGTGGAATCCTAACCTGTGCCAGTGCTGGTTCGGCTATATAGGCACAATGCAGTCACACATGACCAAAATGGCAAGGGTGCAACTGTCACATGCAGAAGTGGATGTGGCTGTGTCATTCTGTCTTACTCTGAAAGAAACAATGCTGTGACTCCCACAGCTCCACACGTGGGCGAACCTGTCCAAGACACTAAGCAAATCTAATAGACAAATAGATGTCAATGTCTAATGACATGTGATGTAACTCCTGACAAAGAAGCATGCACTGAGGCATCCCTGTTCACAGTGGCATAACATGTCATTGACTGCACATGTCACCATCTGGTATAAATGCCTACCCACATTCTGAGTTCAAGAAAGCCCTCTCTGTTGGCAAAAACTAGGATGCATGGAAATGCCAAACATATTCCCACTTGGGCAACATCACACTTGTAAGGTCTGCTCAAGCATGCCTTGTGAAGAACAAGATAATGGCTAACAGTCTTGGCTGACCCTTTACTGCAAGTGCCATCTACAGTCCAGACAGTAGATGTGTGTGTATCAGTATATAAAATGGTGGTCCTAGGACAATATAGTCTGCAATAGATGTCTTGCACATATGAGCGTGTGACCTATTGGTGTAGGAAAATACTGTACACATCAAGACAGTCAATCTGTGAGCTGCATGACACATCTAATGTAGACAGGCTGAAGTAGCCAGTGTATGTAAATTCCTGAGTGTGTTATATGCCCATAACGCTACCTTAGTAAGTAATGCAGAACAACAGTGTGAAATTCTAGTATTCCCGCAATCATATCGGACAATGTGGATATCATTTGCACTGTAGTGCAGCATCTGTGATCAACATAATGCAAGCATGACACAAACTGCTATTCATATTGATATTGTAAAGATGTGCACAATTGACATTACATTTGTGCTACTCATAGGAATATGTTGCCTGTCCTAGTGCCTGCACTATGAGCAAGTAGTCACACTTATGAGCATTGTTAACACACACCTGCAACACATCCCAAGTCTACAAGCATGTCAGCAGAAAGAATCTGAGCAAGAACAGTGGTCCCAGGGAATTCATTAGTGAAATGCATTAAACATTACACTGTACCACACACAAAGGGCTAGTTGTGCTAAGGAAAACACATGCATTGGCCCATAGCATGACAGTTTGCAGACTGAGCATCATTTGGAATCCAGTCATCCAAGACAAACCATCCAAAGCAATGCCTTGTACATTGTCATGTTTAATGTGTAACCCACACATTGCCTATTTTACTACAGTTGCATCACAACAACAACGCTTGTGTAGAAAACGTGATGCTTCAGTATGAAGAACATGACCTGTAATCCAGAAATCCACCACAAAGCATCAAAAACAATGCATTGTAAATTGTCATGTGTTGTGTGTAACCCACACATTGCCTATTTCACTAGCGATGTGTCATAAAAAAAACACTGTAGTAGTTAAGGTGTTGTATTGGTCATAAACATGATGCATCTACCCACAAAATGATGCAATGGCTCAGCCAAGCTGCAAACCAGGAAGTGTGAAGTTCCTTTCATTTTCACTTACACTCTTTTTGTCTGTGTTGGTTGGCAGAGGTTTTTATTGTATGCTGTTGAGAAGTGGTCTGTTTTTTGGTCTTGTTGGTGTTTCTGCTGTTCCTGTTGTGAATGTTAAATGTCATTTGTGTATTTTAATTGTATATTATATAGTTTTTCCACTGTATTGTTGGGTGTCTGTTCATGTAGGGTTTCTGCAGTTCCAGGGTAGGCAGAAGGGTTATTTTATTTGTTGTGGGTTAAGGGTGGCTAGTTTAGGTGGTGGAATGTCGGGCAGGGGCAGAGGTAAGAATATGTCAGAGGAGGAGTTTGGTGGCCTCTGTGCATGTTGGTTCAGTACCTGCCAAACTTGTTCAGGAGTGTAGGTAGGGTGGGCCAAGCCTGCCCCACACAAAAGAGACAACAGCATTTGAAGAAGGTGCTGTGGCAGATGGCTTGGATATTCTATTGCCAGCTGAGTGTCCACAAATTAAAGCACCATTGGGCAGATGTTGTTTGCCACTCCCCAGCTGCTGGCTGTTAGAGCAGAGGTTTCTGCTTCTCGGCCTCAGCCCAGTGGTTCCCGCATTTGAGCCTGCACTCTACTGGCCCCTTGCCTCCTTGCTTTAAATTTTCTCCGTGGCTTTTGCATTTTTCATATCTCAGCATTTATAATTTGTGCCTTGTTTCTGTATTAGTCTGTAATTATAATCTGTGCCTCGTTTTTGTCTTAGTCTGTATTTGTAATTTGTGCCTCCTTGTTGTCTTAGTTTGTAATTATATGTGCCTCATTGTTTGGCTTAGTCTTTAATTTTAATTTGTACCTCTTTTCTGTCTTAAGGCTTGATATAGATGTTGGTGGTAACGGTCCCACCATTGAATTATTGACTGAAAACCCATTCACCGCTGTGATTGTCCATCTGGCGTATTTAGATGTTGGCTGTTCCATAGATGAAAGACCACATTTGAACTGCTGCCCTCGCCAAGAAATACCACCCGCAATGATGGTGGGAGAGGTAAAAGGGGATGCCGGCGGGACAGCAGCTAGTCTTCCCACAGTGCAGATTTAGATGTGCCTTGCCACCAAGGAAGAATTGACGGTCCAACCTCCACATCTTAATTGGTGGATTGGAGGGAGGAGTGAAAACTCGCCTTTTTTTATACATCCCCCTTGCCTTCCACTGGATACGGCTGGACAAGACCTGCCATTGCTGCTTTCACTGACTCATGGTAAAAACACAACTCCCCTGTTAACGGAATTGAAGTTAGGTACGTCGTATTGAGTGGGACTACACGGGAGGTCGGGCCACTGGAGACATGTACACGTCAAAGTAATTTTTTTAATCACTGTGACATGCATATGTCAGGGACACAAGTGGGTCAGACACGGATGAGGATACACAGGTACACAACATATATTGTGCACACATACAACTGTCATTAGGGTGTCAGTATTTTTTGGCAAATTAACTCTGCCACCACAATGATGGTACATTCATGCCTGTCAACTGTGCCCATGTGTGCACATTGCTAGGGGACCTGCACCTGTCATGTTGTGCTGCGAGTTGTGTGTGTGAATCAGTACTTGTATGCGTGCATGCAATGCGATTGGCTGGTTGAGGTTGGAAGAATGGGTGTGGGTGATGTGGGTGTGTGTATGTGTGTCACCTACATGAGAAACCGATGTCGTTGTGTAAATTGTGTTGTCATGAGTAGTAATCAGGTGAATGTTGTTGTTGTGTGATGGTGGTTGTCATGATGTGTGTAGATATGCATGTCTGTAAGTGTGTTTGTGTAGCTGATTGTGTTGTTGTGTTATTTGTGTCATGTGTGAGTGCTGTGTCAATGTGTGTGTATGTTGTGTCATGGATATATGTCAATGTTTGTTTTCAGTATGTATGGGTTGTGTTGTGTCAGAATGGCAATGGGTAATTGTGAGAATGTGTTGTGTTGTGTGTAGTGCAGAGGAACACTTATGGTGAAGAGACAGTGTGTGTGTGTGTGTGTGTGTGTCACTGACCTCTCCTCAATAGCCCCTGCCATTGTACAAAGTCCACTGAGTCCCACTGCTGTCTCCCTCTGTCAGCAAATCACCACCATTCAATCTGCATGCAGAACTGTAACCTCTAAATACGGTGGGTGGAAGACTGTGATGGTCTTCTCGGGTCCACGCCAATGCAGCTTGGCGGTGCGACCTCCAAGATCTAAATCAGGCTCTTAGGCCCTCATTACAACCCTGGCGGTAAATGCCACCTACCGCTGTGCTGACGGCCGCCAACATACCGTGACCACGGTGGTAATCCACTACGGGTATTATGACCCACACAGAGAAATCCGCCACTATACAGACACCCACTCAAGTCCGTCACACCAAAGGTCAGTGATAAACAGGCGGTACCAAAACCCACACCATTATGCCAACAGGAACACGCCCAAAGTATCACGACCCACGAATCATCGCGCTGGTCTTTCAACCGTGGTAAACCATTGCCGGTACGCACAAAATACACACACACTTATAAAACACCACCACATTGGACAATTTAAACTACACACACCTGACACACATATGCACACCACACCCACACCAATATAAAACACACACCCACATTACCCACAACCCCTTACAACCCAAAGTATTTGACAACTGAGAGAGAGACAGGGCAGGAGCACCCACTCAATCAGAGGCACAGAACACCATCACCCATACACCATCCACGCACCTCACACCACACACCACAACACATCACCCCACACATCCTCATGCCTACCACTCACACCACATCCATGGCACCCCAAAGGCACCCCAGGTTTTCTGAGGAGGAGCTAAGGGTCATGGTGGAAGAAATCATCTGGGTAGAGCCACAGCTATTCGGATCACAGGTGCAGCAGACGTCCACTGCAAGGAAGATGGAGCTATGGCGGAGAATAGTGGACAGGGTCAACGCCATGGGACAGCACCCTAGAACAAGGGATGACATCAGGAAATGGTGGAACGACCTATGGGGGAAGGTGTGTTCCATGGTTGCAAGACACCAGGTAGTAGTGCAGAGGACTGGTGGTGGACCCCCACCTCCTCCCCCCAACTAACAACATGGGAGGAACAAGTCTTGGCAATAATGCATCTTGAGAGCCTCTCAGGAGTAGCAGCAGGACTGGACTCTGGTAAGTCAAATCTTGACCACTAAATCCCCCACCCTACCTGCATGCCATCACAAACTCCTACCCCTACACCATCACTCCACCACCTCACATATATCCCACCACCACAACCCACCCATCCCAAAACCAAGCCCTGCATGCAACACCAATGCATGGACACCCACTACAGACCTGCATGGACACCCATCACCACAGCATGTCCATCAAAGAGATTCACCCAGCCCACAAAACCACCACGAACACACGGCCAAGCTGACAGGGAAATCACAATCATACAGGGAAACACACCCATGCCCAAGATGGCACACGCAGATACATTAACACTGCATTTGCATCCCCACAGGACCCCTACTCAACGTCACCGGAGAGGAGGTGCCAGCTACAACCAGTCCACCCCCTGAAGAGGCCCACAGTGATGACAGCAGCTCTGCATGTTTGGATCAGGATGACCAACCTGGCCCATCAGGGACCTCTGGACAGTCAGTTCCCCTGCTACAGTCCCAAACCACCACAGATCCTCCCCCTCAGGAAACACCAGCACAGCACCCACCCAGTAGGCCCATGCCACTGTCCCCAGGACATGTCAATCAGCAGTGTGTCCACCACTACAGGGACCACAGGCAACCCCACAAACACAGGACGATCAGGGACCTGGGGTCAGTGACAGTGGGCACACGGTTTAGGGGACAGAGGCACAGGACAACAGGGAAGCTGGGAGGACTGCTGTGCGACAAGGGGAGGACAGGCCCAGGGAACCCACTCTCCACGAGGCTCTCTTCAGCATCCTTGGAGCATACCACCATTCCCAGGAGACCATGGGCTAGATACTGGCCAAGCTGCAGGAGACCCAGCGGCTGCAGAAGGGACAGTACCTAGGGATCAAGGATGACCTAACAAACATCTACACCATCCCGGTCACCATTGCAGGGGTGCTGGGTGACATGGCCAGGATCATGAGGGAGGCAGTGGCACAATAACGGGCCCCTGACACTAGCCACACAGATGAACAGACCTCCACCTCTGTTGGTGCTAGTGGACAGGAGGCACCGCCACAGGACCAACAGGACACCAGCACCCCACCCCCTGCAGAAGGAGAACAACCCCGAAACGGTCCCTGTGATCCAGGCAGAAGACAGAGAACATTGCCAAGACCCCTGCCAGGAAATAAGACATTCCTGATTGTCACCCTTCTGTCTCTCTATGTCACCCTGTCCACCTTGAACTGCCATTACTCCCCTTTCTATGCCCCCTCGGACAATGCACCTGTGATACCAAGAGACTGGACTCAAACTGGACCTTCCTCCACCATGACCCCTGCCCATTGCACATCCCCCTCTACTTATGAGCACTGAAATAAACACCCTTGGATCAAATACAAACACAGAGTCTGTCAATTGATTGCAAAATATATTAGGTGAAGAAGCTGTAAACATTTCAATCCATATGTCCAGTTATATATACATTGGTGTTAGACCTGACAGCCTTAGGGTAGTCACCCCTAACTTTTTGCCTGCCTCCCTCCTCGTTTTGGATACTGTTTTTGCTGGTTTTTAGACTCTGCGCACTTTACCACTGCTAACCAGTGATAAAGTGTATATGCTCTCTCTCTGTAAACATGGTAACTTTGGATCATACCTGATTGAACTATTTAATCTACTTATAAGTCCCCAGTCATGTGCACTCCAGGTGCCTAGGGCATATAGATTAAATGCTACTAGTGGACCTGCAGCACGGATTGTGCCACCCACTTAAGTAGCCCCTTTTCCTTGTCTCAGGCCTACCATTGCTAGGCCTGTGTGTGCAGTTTCACTGCCACCTCGACTTGGCATTTAAAAGTACTTGCCAAGCCTAGAACTCCCCTTTTTCTGCATATAAGTCACCCTTAATGTGTGCCCTGGGTATCCCCTAGAGCAGGGTGCTGTGTAGGTAAAAGACAGGACATGTACCTGTGTAGTTATATGTCCTGGTAGTGTAAAACTCCTAAATTCGTTTTTGCACTACTGGGAGACCTGCTCCCTTCATAGGCTAACATTGGGGCTGCCCTCATACACTGTTGAAGTGGCAGCTGCTGATCTGAAAGGAGCAGGGAGGTCATATTTAGTATGGCCAGAATGGTAATACAAAATCCTACTGACTGGTGAAGTCGGATTTAATATTACTATTCTAGAAATGCCACTTTTAGAAAGTGAGCATTTCTTTGCACTTAAATCCTTCTGTGCCTTACAATCCACGTCTGGCTAGGTTTAGTTGACAGCTCCTTGTGCATTCACTCAGACACACCCCAAACACAGGGTACTCAGCCTCACTTGCATACATCTGCATTTTGAATGGGTCTTCCTGGGCTGGGAGGGTGGAGGGCCTGCCCTCACACAAAGGACTGCCACACCCCCTACTGGGACCCTGGCAGACAGGATTGAACTGAAAGGGGACCTGGTGCACTTCTTAGCCACTCTTTGAAGTCTCCCCCACTTCAAAGGCACATTTGGGTATAAAACAGGGCCTCTGCCCTACCTCATCAGACACTTGCTGGAGAAGAAACCGGAACCAGAAACTACATCCTGCCAAGAAGAACTGCCTGGCTGCTCAAAGGACTCACCTGTCTGCTTTCTACAAAGGACTGCTGTCTTGCTGTTGCCCTGCTGCCTTGCTGAACTCTTGTCTGGCTGTGAAAGTGCTCTCCAAGGGCTTGGATAGAGCTTGCCTCCTGTTCCTTGAAGTCTCAGGACCAAAAAGACTTCTTCCTTTCACTTGGACGCTCCGTGCGCCGAAAATTTCGACGCACAGCTTGTTTCGCGGCGAGAAAAACGCCGCACACCGACGCTGATCGACGCGACGCCCTCGGGACGATCGAGACTTCGACGCACAACCTCGCAAGGACAAAGCCGCTCGACTTTCCAGGAGAAATCGACGCGACGCCCACCGTGAGTGCGAAACTTTGACGCACGGCCTCGCAAGGACAACGCCGCCCGACTTCCAAGGAGAAATCGACGCGACGCCTGCCGTGAGACCAAACTTTCGACGCACGGCCTCGCAAGGACAACGCCGCCCGACTTCCAAGGAGAAATCGACGCGACGCCTACCGTGAGATCGAAACTTCGACGCGCAGCCCCGCAGAACGACGCGCAGCCGGAAAACAAGCAGGAGAATCCACGCACAGACCCGGGACATCTGGTAATCCCCGCGATCCACAAAAAGAGACTGTCTGCGCGCCGGAAAACGACGCCCGACTTCCCCGCGTGGAAAAGACCGACGCAAGTCTGTGTGTGCTGAGGAGAAATCGACGCACACACCCCTTTTTCCACGCATCTCTTCTCCTGTGGCCCTCTGAGGAGATTTTCCACCAGAAACCAGGTACTTTGTGCTTGAAAGACACTGTATTGCATTCTAAAGACTTAAGACACTTTATATCACTTCCCTGTGATATTTCTACAATTTTCCATTGCAACTTTATTCTTTTTGACCTACAATTATCCTGATAAATATTATATATTTTTCCAAACACTGTGTGGTGTATTTTTTTTGTGGTGCTATATGGTGGTATTGTATGATTTATTGCACAAATACTTTACACATTGCCTTCTAAGTTAAGCCTGACTGCTCGTGCCAAGCTACCAGAGGGTGGGCACAGGATAATCTTGGATAGTGTGTGACTTACCCTGACTAGAGTGAGGGCTTTTGCTTGGACAGGAGGTAACCTGACTGCCAACCAAAAACCCAATTTCTAACATTGGTGATCAGCGGTGAGGATAGGACTTGTATTTGTGCAGTGACATACAGTAGCTAAGTATTTCACTACATACCCACAGTTGAAGGTCAACTTGGTTTTTATCTCTTTTTGAAAATCCGTTTTTTTCCTGACAATTTTCAAAAACTAAATCCTCACTCAACATGTCTCTGACAGGGGACTTTGACCTAGTCCAGTTGGATACATACACGGTCAAACAACTAAGAGGATTCTGCAGGGCATTAAGGGTACCCACCCAAGGGGCCTCCAGAAAGGAGGACTTTCAAGTGGCGCTGAGGGCCTGGGCAGAAGCCCATTTAGAGGATGATGAGGAAGAGGAGCCAGAAAATGGCCCCTCAGAAGGATTTTCACTATCTATGGATGGTGTTACCACTGCAATTGTGCACCCTTCCAGACCAGGGAGCAGTGTCTCCATGCAAAGCCTGACCGCAGAGGAAAGGAGAGAGGAAAGGGAGTTCCAATTGCAAATGGCAAAACTGAAAATTGAGGCACAACAGGAGGAGAGGAGGGCAGAAAGAGAAGCCAAACAAGCTGAGGCTGAAAGAGCAGCCAAACAGATTGAAGCTGAAAGAACAGCCAAACAGATTCAAGCAGAAGCTGAAAGGGCAGCCAAACAAGCAGAAGCTGAAAGAGCAGCCAAACAAGTGGAAGCTGAAAGAGCGTTGGCTGAAAAGAAACTATTGTTGGCTCATGAACTGAGTCTCAAGGAGCTGGAGATCAAGGCAAGACAGTCTGAATCCAGCAATAATGGTGGCAGCCTACAGACAGGACCTGCTGGAGAAAAGAAGGTTCGTATACCCAAAAATGTGGTGCCCAGTTTTGTGGTGGGAGATGACATAGATAAATGGTTAGCTGCTTATGAAGTTGCACTAAGGGCTCATGAGGTTCCTGAAGGGCAATGGGGGGTAGCTATGTGGGGTTATGTGCCGCCATTGGGGAGGGACACACTTCTCACATTGGATCCACCGGATCAAAACACATACCCACTCCAGAAAGCCACTTTACTTGCCAAGTTTGGGCTGACCCCTGAGGGATACCGTCAGAGGTTCAGGGACAGCACCAAACAAACCACACAAACATGGGTAGATTTCTTTGATTTCTCTAGTAAGGCACTGAATGGATGGGTGCGGGGCAACAAAGTAGCAGATTATAAAGGTTTATATGACTTGATCCTGAGAGAGCATATGCTTAATGTTACTTATACCGATTTGCGCCAGCACCTAGTGGATAGTAAGCTGACTGATCCCAGGAAGCTTGCTGAGGAGGCGGACCTCTGGGTTAGCACCAGAGTGTCCAAAAAGGTACCTGGGGGGGACTCCCACAAAGGTGGTCAGGGTTCCCAACAGAAGAAAGAGGGGGGAGATAAACTTACAGATAAGGAACTCTCTAAAGGCCCCCAAAAGAATTCCCAGGGAGGGGGTGGCAACCCTTCCTTTTCCAAATTTGGGAAGAAGCCAGGGACATTTGACAGGTCAGGAAAATCTAGCCCCAAATGCATGGAGTGTTACCAATATGGTCACTACAAAGGCGATCCACAGTGCCCCAAGAGGGCACCGTCCACTACCGGACAGGCACCTGGGTTGACTAGTGTAGCACTCGGGGGGAGATGGACCCCACTAGCTTTGGGGAGCAGGTAGAGATTTCCCTAGTGTCCCTGGGAGAAGGAGAAATGATGTCCAAGGTCCACATGCCTAAAAATACTTCCAAGTACCGGCAGTGGGTCCTCATTGATGGGCAGAAGGTGGAGGCTCTTCGTGACACAGGAGCCAGTATGACTACTATCAAGAGTCAGCTGGTGTCCACAGAGCAGATAATCCCTAATACATTCCACCAGGTCATAGTCGCTGACAATCGCGAGAGTCACCTACCGGTGGCTCGGGTTCCCTTTGAGTGGGGGGGGGGTCTCTGGTACTCTGAAAGTAGCTGTGAGTCCTGCCATGCCTGTAGATTGTCTGTTAGGCAATGATCTAGAGCATACTGCTTGGAAAGAAGTAGAGCTCAGATCTCACCTGGAGATGTTAGGGTTACCTGAGTGGGTCTGCATGACCACCCGGTCCATGGCTGACCGAGAGGGATGTCAAGGGCATCTGGAGCCTGGAACGATGGCCCAGGGAGCTGCCAAGAGGAGGGACGAGGGGCGCGGGAAACCGGCCCCAGAAGTTCCCACAGTGGCTGACGGGGCTCCTGAGGAGGAGACTCCCGAGCCAACTGGGGAAGACATTGCCACCCTAGGTGACTTACCGGAGCTTGCTGGCTGGCAAGTTGAGGGTGGACCCACCAGGGAGGAATTCTGCAAGGCGCAGAAAGAGTGTCCCACTCTAGAAGGGTTGAGGAAACAAGCCTTAAACCAGGCAGCAGGTGACGCCTCTGGCAATCACCACCTATATTGGGAGAATGATCTCCTCTACAGTGAGCCTAGGGTTCCGGTCTTTGGGGCAGCACGTGTGCTGGTGGTCCCCCAATGTTACCGAGCCTTCCTACTGGGTCTGGCTCACGACATTCCCCTGGCAGGACATTTGGGACAAGACAAGACCTTCAACAGGCTTGTCACCCACTTTCACTGGCCCAAAATGAGGACACACTCAGACAAATTCTGCAGGGCTTGTCCTACCTGCCAGGCTAGTGGTAAAGCAGGAAAGAGGGTTAAAACCCCCCTGATTCCACTTCCTGTCGTTGGCACCCCCTTTGAAAGGGTGGGCGTCGACATTGTTGGCCCCTTGGACCCCAAAACTGCCTTAGGCAACAGGTTTATCCTGGTTTTGGTGGACCATGCCACCCGGTACCCAGAGGCAATCCCTCTGAGGACCGTAACTGCATCGGTGGTAGCCAGAACCCTGATGGGGATATTTACCCGTGTGGGATTCCCCAAGGAGATAGTGTCTGACAGAGGCACTAACTTCATGTCCGCGTACATGAAGCATCTGTGGGATGCGTGTGGTGTAACCTACAAGTTCACCACACCTTATCACCCCCAGTCTAATGGGCTTGTGGAGAGATTCAACAAGACCCTGAAAGGCATGATTGGTGGCCTCCCTGAGGCCATGAGGCGTAAATGGGACGTCCTCTTACCATGCCTTCTCTTTGCTTACAGAGAGGTCCCCCAGAGGGGGGTAGGGTTCAGTCCCTTTGAGCTTCTCTATGGGTACCCCGTCAGGGGACCCTTAAGCATTGTCAAGGAGGGATTGGAGAACGCTCCAAAGACACCCCCTCAGGACGTGGTCAGCTACATGTTGGCCCTCCGCAATCAGATGACCCGCTTCTGGAAAGAGGCCCAAAGTAACCTGGAGGCCAGTCAAGAGGTGATGAAACAATGGTATGACCAGAAGGCCACTCTGGTAGAGTTTCAACCTGGAGACAAAGTGTGGGTAATGGAGCCAGTAGAGCCCAGAGCTCTCCAGGACCGCTGGTCTGGCCCATTTGAAATAAAGGAGCGGAAAGGGGAGGCCACTTACCTAGTGGACCTCCAAACCCCTAGGAACCCCCTAAGGGTGCTCCACGTGAACTGACTAAAAGCTCATTTTGAGAGGTCGGAGATCAACATGCTTCTGGTCACAGATGAAGGAATGGAAGAGGAGAGTGAACCTCTCCCTGACCTCCTCTCTGCCCAAGAAGGTGATGGGTCCGTAAGCGGGGTCATTCTGTCTGACTCCCTGACTCTAAACCAGAAAGGAGACTGCTATGAGCTGTTGGAGCAGTTCTCCCCCCTCTTCTCCCTTACTCCGGGACTGACCCACCTCTGTGTTCATGATATTGACACCGGTGACAGTCTCCCTGTGAAGAACAAAATTTACAGGTTGTCAGATAAGGTGAAGGCCAGCATCAAGGAGGAGGTCTCCAAGATGTTGACGCTAGGGGTTATTGAGAAGTCCAGTAGTCCCTGGGCCAGCCCAGTGGTGTTGGTCCCCAAGGCTACTGCCCCAGGCGCGAAGCCAGAACTCCGGTTCTGCGTGGACTACCGGGGTCTCAACTCAGTCACACGGACTGATGCTCACCCCATCCCCCGAGCTGATGAGCTCGTGGACAGGCTAGGCGCTGCCAAGTTCCTGAGTACGTTTGATCTTACTTCAGGGTACTGGCAGATCGCCCTGACTGAGGGGGCTAAGGAAAGGTCCGCCTTTTCCACCCCTGACGGCCATTACCAGTTCCGGGTGATGCCGTTTGGATTGAAAAATGCCCCCGCTACCTTCCAACTGTTGGTTAACGGGGTCCTGGCTGGCAAGGATGCCTTCTGTGCAGCCTACCTGGATGACATAGCTGTCTACAGTTCCAGCTGGGAGGAACACCTGCTCCACCTCAAGGAGGTGCTTCAGGCCCTGCAACAGGCAGGCCTGACCATCAAGGCTAGTAAGTGCCAGATTGGGCAGGGTTCCGTGGTGTACTTGGGACACCTAGTAGGTGGTGGCAAGGTGCAGCCACTCCAGGCCAAGATCGAAACTATCAAGGCCTGGCAACCACCTCGAACCCAGACTGAGGTGAGAGCCTTTTTAGGCCTCACCGGATACTACCGCAGGTTTGTCAAGGGCTATGGTACCATTGTGTCCCCCTTGACAGAACTCACGTCCAAGAAGCAACCTAGGTTGGTGAATTGGACAGAGGCTTGTCAGAAAGCCTTTGACGCCCTAAAGGAAGCCATGTGCACGGCCCCCGTGCTCAAGGCCCCTGACTACTCCCAGGAATTTATCGTGCAGACAGACGCTTCAGAGCATGGCATAGGGGCAGTCCTAGCACAGCTAAATGAGGAGGGCCAAGATCAACCGGTAGTCTTTATTAGCAGAAGGCTATTACCACGGGAACAGAGGTGGAGTGCTATTGAAAGAGAAGCTTTTGCTGTGGTCTGGGCACTGAAGAAGCTGAGGCCCTATCTGTTTGGGACTCACTTCCTAGTTCAGACAGACCACAGGCCCCTCAGATGGCTCATGCAGATGAGGGGTGAGAATCCAAAACTTCTGAGGTGGTCCATTTCCCTACAGGGGATGGACTTTACGGTGGAACATCGCCCAGGGGTTGACCACGCCAATGCTGATGGTCTCTCCAGGTACTTCCGCCTTAGCGATGAGAGCTCCCAGGAGGTCGGGTAGCTCTCCCCACTTTCAGCTGGGGGGGACACATGTTAGACCTGACAGCCTTAGGGTAGTCACCCCTAACTTTTTGCCTGCCTCCCTCCTCGTTTTGGATACTGTTTTTGCTGGTTTTTAGACTCTGCGCACTTTACCACTGCTAACCAGTGATAAAGTGTATATGCTCTCTCTCTGTAAACATGGTAACTTTGGATCATACCTGATTGAACTATTTAATCTACTTATAAGTCCCCAGTCATGTGCACTCCAGGTGCCTAGGGCATATAGATTAAATGCTACTAGTGGACCTGCAGCACGGATTGTGCCACCCACTTAAGTAGCCCCTTTTCCTTGTCTCAGGCCTACCATTGCTAGGCCTGTGTGTGCAGTTTCACTGCCACCTCGACTTGGCATTTAAAAGTACTTGCCAAGCCTAGAACTCCCCTTTTTCTGCATATAAGTCACCCTTAATGTGTGCCCTGGGTATCCCCTAGAGCAGGGTGCTGTGTAGGTAAAAGACAGGACATGTACCTGTGTAGTTATATGTCCTGGTAGTGTAAAACTCCTAAATTCGTTTTTGCACTACTGGGAGACCTGCTCCCTTCATAGGCTAACATTGGGGCTGCCCTCATACACTGTTGAAGTGGCAGCTGCTGATCTGAAAGGAGCAGGGAGGTCATATTTAGTATGGCCAGAATGGTAATACAAAATCCTACTGACTGGTGAAGTCGGATTTAATATTACTATTCTAGAAATGCCACTTTTAGAAAGTGAGCATTTCTTTGCACTTAAATCCTTCTGTGCCTTACAATCCACGTCTGGCTAGGTTTAGTTGACAGCTCCTTGTGCATTCACTCAGACACACCCCAAACACAGGGTACTCAGCCTCACTTGCATACATCTGCATTTTGAATGGGTCTTCCTGGGCTGGGAGGGTGGAGGGCCTGCCCTCACACAAAGGACTGCCACACCCCCTACTGGGACCCTGGCAGACAGGATTGAACTGAAAGGGGACCTGGTGCACTTCTTAGCCACTCTTTGAAGTCTCCCCCACTTCAAAGGCACATTTGGGTATAAAACAGGGCCTCTGCCCTACCTCATCAGACACTTGCTGGAGAAGAAACCGGAACCAGAAACTACATCCTGCCAAGAAGAACTGCCTGGCTGCTCAAAGGACTCACCTGTCTGCTTTCTACAAAGGACTGCTGTCTTGCTGTTGCCCTGCTGCCTTGCTGAACTCTTGTCTGGCTGTGAAAGTGCTCTCCAAGGGCTTGGATAGAGCTTGCCTCCTGTTCCTTGAAGTCTCAGGACCAAAAAGACTTCTTCCTTTCACTTGGACGCTCCGTGCGCCGAAAATTTCGACGCACAGCTTGTTTCGCGGCGAGAAAAATGCCGCACACCGACGCTGATCGACGCGACGCCCTCGGGACGATCGAGACTTCGACGCACAACCTCGCAAGGACAAAGCCGCTCGACTTTCCAGGAGAAATCGACGCGACGCCCACCGTGAGTGCGAAACTTTGACGCACGGCCTCGCAAGGACAACGCCGCCCGACTTCCAAGGAGAAATCGACGCGACGCCTGCCGTGAGACCAAACTTTCGACGCACGGCCTCGCAAGGACAACGCCGCCCGACTTCCAAGGAGAAATCGACGCAACGCCTACCGTGAGATCGAAACTTCGACGCGCAGCCCCGCAGAACGACGCGCAGCCGGAAAACAAGCAGGAGAATCCACGCACAGACCCGGGACATCTGGTAATCCCCGCGATCCACAAAAAGAGACTGTCTGCGCGCCGGAAAACGACGCCCGACTTCCCCGCGTGGAAAAGACCGACGCAAGTCTGTGTGTGCTGAGGAGAAATCGACGCACACACCCCTTTTTCCACGCATCTCTTCTCCTGTGGCCCTCTGAGGAGATTTTCCACCAGAAACCAGGTACTTTGTGCTTGAAAGACACTGTATTGCATTCTAAAGACTTAAGACACTTTATATCACTTCCCTGTGATATTTCTACAATTTTCCATTGCAACTTTATTCTTTTTGACCTACAATTATCCTGATAAATATTATATATTTTTCCAAACACTGTGTGGTGTATTTTTTTTGTGGTGCTATATGGTGGTATTGTATGATTTATTGCACAAATACTTTACACATTGCCTTCTAAGTTAAGCCTGACTGCTCGTGCCAAGCTACCAGAGGGTGGGCACAGGATAATCTTGGATAGTGTGTGACTTACCCTGACTAGAGTGAGGGCTTTTGCTTGGACAGGAGGTAACCTGACTGCCAACCAAAAACCCCATTTCTAACAATTGGTATGACTTGTAGTGGGCAGCAGTACACATAGCAGGAACCACAGTGTGGCATAGGGATCTGATAATAGAGATGGCAAAGGGTAAAGTCAGTGGCCAGAGACATAGGGTAAGAGGCTGTATTGTACAATGTCCAAAAGTAAACTGAAATGTAATATGAATGTACAATGTCTTACCTGTGTGTCACTGGAAGTATTGTAGAATAATGTTGCTCCTGTTGTCAACATCTTCTTCCTCTGCCTCCTCTTCCTCACTGTCCACAGGCTCCACCGCTGCCATAACACCATCTCCAGGCTCATCCTCCTGCAGAAAAGGCACCTGGCGTCTCAAGGCCAGGTTGTGCAACAGGCAACGATGATCTGGCACACCTTCTTGGGTGAGTAGTACAGGGATTCACCAGTAAGATGGAGGCACCAGAATCTGGCTTTCAGGAGGCTGAAGGTCCGTTCTATAATCCTCCTTGTATGCCCTTGTGCCTCATTGCAACGTTCCTCTGCACTTGTCCTGGCATTCCTCACTGGGGTCAGTAGCCATGAGAGGTTGGGGTAACCAGAGTCAACTGCAAAAATCAAGGGATACCTGTTAGACACACAGTAACCCTTAGGGACAACCCCATACCAGACACCTACTCAAACTATGTGGGGACCTTGGGCTCACCTATTAGCCACACCCGGTGCCTCTGGAGTTGGCCCATCACATATGGGCTATTCCTCAAGATAAAGGCGTCATGCACAGAGCCAGGATATTTGGCACTCACATGGGAGATGTACTGGTCCGCCAAACACACCATCTGCAAATTCATAGAGTGAAAGCTTTTTTTAATTCCTGAAAACTTGCTCATTTCTCTCCCGGGGGTTGGGGCAAATGCCACATGTGTACCATCAATGGCACCTAAGATGTTGGTGGTATGTCCCAGGGCATAAAAGTCAGCTTTCACTGTGGCCAAATTCTCCACCTAGGGTAACACGATGTAGCTGCGCATGTGTTTCAGCAGGGCTGACACACTCTGGTCAACACATTAGAGAACATTGACTGAGACATCCCTGATGCCATGGCCAATGTTGTTTGGAAGGAACCACTTGCCAGAAAATGGAGCACTGACAGGATTTGCACTAGAGGGGGGATACCAGTGGGCTGCTGGATAGCTGACATCAGGTCTGGCTCCAGTTGGGCACACAGGTCCTGGATTGTGGCACGATCAAGTCTGTAGGTAATGATAATGTGTCTGTCCTCCATTGTTGCAAGGTCCATCAGGGGTCTGTACACTGGAGGATGCCACCATCTCATGTGCAGCCTCAGCAGTTGGAGTCTATGGAAGAGAACGGTGAGCAGAGGGTCACATTCCCACATCTATTGCACTGATGCAGTTTTTTCAACTTTACAGAAGCAAAATGTGAATCCTAAAATCATTTGCCTTGCCAATGTCTGCTGTGACGCAGTTATGTGCCATGCCCTGTGGCCCCCTGAAATGGTGGATGCCTGACCTGTGAGGAGGGACAAGTGGAAATGAGGTAATTGCGCTGGCATTGTGCATCGTCGCGGTAGGCGGTCGATGACCGTCGCGCAACTTCGCATTGTTTATCATTGGGCCCTATGGGTTCGAGGAGCCAATGGCGATGTACGCCGGCGGTGACGGTACGCCACGGACGTCACCGCCATTTTCTATCTATCCACTCACTTGCTTCCTGGCCATCAACAGGAAAGGACCTACAATGCAAGTGTGGCTGTGACCTGTGTCTGGAAGCAGCAATGGTTCGAGTGTCTGGGGAAAGGGTCCCTGCCTTCACTGCAGAGGAGTCGGAGAAACTGGTGAATGGGGTCCTACCCCAGTACACATTACTCTACGGTCCTCCAGACAAACAGGTGAGTACACTGTGAGTATGATACGTGGGCCATGAATGTCTGGAGTGCTATGTGTGTAAGCCACATGTTGGGGTGGGCTGAGGGGTCCTGGCCAGAATGCAGCATGTAAGGTGGTCAATGTATGTGCGTCAGGGGATGGGTGGGATCTTGTGGGCAATGAGTGTGACGGACCAGACCGGTGACTAATTCCCTTTTCTGCTGTCTTTTCCCTGCAGGTCAGCAACCACCAGAAAAAGGGTATTTGGCTGGCCATCGCCAAGGAGGTGCAGACCATGGGGGTCTTTGACAGGCGGAGCACCCACTGCTGCAAGAGATGGGAGGACCTGCACCGCTGGGCAAAGAAGATGGTGGAGGCCCAGCTGGGGCTGGCCTCCCAATGAGGAAGGGGTGCCCATCGCACCATGACCCCCCTGATGTTCTGCATCCTGGCGGTGGCCTATCTGGAGTTTGGTGGGCACTTGAAGGCATCACAGCAGCCAGAAGGGGGTGAGTACTGAATCTGACTCCTGCTGTGCCTGGGTGGGTCGTGGGGGCTATGGGTGCCCCTAGGCAGGGCGAATATGGCAGGGTAGGTCCCTTGGTTGACAGGCTCTGAGGCACACCTACACCAATAGTGTTAGTGGGCATCTACTACTGGGCATGGTCCTTTGGATTTCTGGGGTGCAGCTGATGGTGTTAGGCATTGTACCCCATGGGCTGGTGGCTATCTTAGGAACTGGTTGGGCATTGCCTAGTGCATAGGGCTGCTCCCTGTGTGTTGTGTCCGCCAATGGTAGTAGTGTTGTTTGGATTGACCAAGTGTATCCTCTGTCTCTCCCCCCTTTTTTGTTTTGTCACCCTGTCTTTATGTGCATTAGCATCACCTATCGGAGGAGCAGAGGCACCGGCGATGGAGGGAGCTGCATCCCACATGGGCCTGGAGGGTGAGGGCACCAGTGGGACGGAGGGCGAGAGGAGCACCACGACGGGGACAGGAGGGGACACCACAGACAGAGACACCTCCTCCGATTGAAGCTCCCTGGTGGTGGCCGACACCTCTGTGCCCACCGCAACAACAGGTACAGCCGCACCCGTCCTACCAGCACCGCCATCCCAGCAGCCCCTCAGCGTGTTTCCCGTGCCCGCTCACCCAGGAGGGTGGGCATCTCCTTCGCCCCAGGCACCTCAGGCCCTGCCCCAGTCAGCCCTGCTGCCATCAGTGAGGAGGCTATTGACCTCCTGAGATCCCTCACTATTGGGCAGTCAACTATTGTTAATGCCATCCAGGGGCTGGCATCCCAGATGCAGCAATGCAATGCATTCCTGGATGGCATTCACGGTGGATGGCAGCCCAACAGAGAGCATTTCAGGCTCTGGCCTCAGCACTGATAGCAGCCATTGTCCCTGTGTCTAGCCTCCCCCCTCCAACTTCCTCTACCCAATCCCCTCAATCCCAGCCTATCCCAAGCACATCTTCAGACCAGCATGCACACAAGACAACACACAGGAGTGGTTCAGACAAACACAAGCACCACACATCATCCCACGGGCACTCACACAAGTACCATTCCCATGCAGACACACCAACATCCACTGCCTCCACGGTGTCCCCCTCCTCCTCGTCGTCCACCTCCCTCCCAGTATCGTCTCCACTCACACCTGCATGCACTACATCCTCATCCACTACCACCATTACCAGCACACCCATCACAACACACCCCTCATGAGCAGTCACCGCCCCCACAATCATACACATGTCCCCTGTGTCCTCTCCCACTGTGTCTGTAACCTCTCTTCCCAAAGTACACAAACACAAGCACACACCCACCCAACAGCCATCCACCTCACAACAGTATCCAGAACATGCACCTTCACCCAAACTCAGCAGACAGACACCTCCTACAACGACTTCCTCTTCCTCTTCCTCCACTCCCAAACCCTCACCCTCGTCCCGCCCCAGTGTGTCTAAAAAACTTTTCCTAGATAACATTGACCTGTTCCCTACACCTCCCTCTCCATCATTCCCCTCGGGCTAGGGTGTCCAGAACCCCGCCCAGCACCTCAGCCATCAAGTCGCAGTCCAATGTGGACCCTACAGCTCCCAGAGGCTCAAAGGAGGCACCTGTCAGGAAAGCCATTGTACCACCAACCCCTGCAAAGGACCAAACCATACCGCCACCTGGCAAGGTGAAGAAGGGGCCAGCATGCAGCAGTAGCCTGGATGACGACCCACCCAGCAAGGCCTCCTCTAAACCTCCAGCTGACAGAGCCAAGGGCAAAACAACATCAGCCAAGGTGAGGAAGGGGCAGAAAACCAAAGGCAAGGCACTTCAGCCGACGGAGGATGTAGGTGAAGCCCTGGTGCCCACCAGCAGAACAGCCAGCCCCGCCACCTGCACCGCGTGCAGCACCGCCAGAAGCCCCGCCGCAAGCACCGCCACCAGCACCTCCACCTGCACCACCGCTGCCACCACTACTGTCAGCAGCAGCATCCCTAGTGGGTAGCCGTCCGAGGCTGAAGGAGAAGGGTTGGAGCCTCCCTCACCACTGGCAGCACCGGCACCTGCCCCACGGCCAGCACGGCCAGCAGCCCCGCCGCAAGCCCCGCCACCTGCACCGCTGACAGTAGCACCACTACCAGCAGCAGCAGCCCCAGTGTGCGGCTGACCAAGGCTGCAGGGAATGGGCTGGACCCTCCCCCCACCACTGCCAGCACTGACACCAGCCCCACCACTGCCACGACTGAGCAGTCGTCACTGCCGGCGGGCAGTGTGTATTCCTGCCTCCATGGGCTGTTGTGCGTCCTAGCCACTGCAAAGCATGTGGGTGTGACACCCAGGTGAGAGACTGTGACCTTGCACTCCCCAAGATCTGCATCACAGGGCACAATGCTCCCTCCAGGACCAGTGGAGGAAGCCATCCACTCACCCAATCCTTGGCAGGGTGAATCACTTTGGGCACATAGCCCCCTCCAGAACCAGTGGAGAAAGGGATTCCCACACTCAATCCTTGGCAGGATGAAGCCGACTGGGCACAAAGTCCCCTCCAGAACCAGTGACGAAAGGCATCCACTCACCCAATCTTTGGCAGGATGAAGCAGACTGGGCACAAAGCCCCCTCCAGAACTAGTGGAAAAAGGCATCAGTGAAAGGCATCCACTCACCCAATCCTTGACTGGATGAAGCAGACTGGGAACAAAGCCCCCTCCAGAACCTGTGGAAGAAGCCATCCACTCATCCAATCCTTGGCAGGATGAAGCACTCTGGGCACCAAGCCCCGTCCAGAACCAGTGGAGAAGCCACCCACTTGAGAGACTGTGGCTTTGCACTCCCCAGGACGAAGCAGTGGGCAAACCACCCACTTGAGAGACTGTGGCTTTACACTCCCCAGGACCAAGCAGTGGGCAAACCACCCACTTGAGAGACTGTGGCTTTGCACTCCCCAGGACATCGCTGTGGGCATGTAGCCCCCTCCAGGAGCAGTGCCGTTATCTCATCTTCCGGCTCAGGTACCCCCCATTCCCCATCCCACTGAGGTGCCTGTGTGTTTTACGACCTGATGTCCCTGCAGTGTTCTCTCCGTGTTGAGGCAGGAGTCAAGTGTGGGCTTGGCCCATGATTTTTGGCTCAGTGGCCCACAGACATTTGTAAATGGATAATGTACGGCCTTCTGTACATATTGTATATTTGTGTTAATACTGTTTTCCAAACTCTATAGTATATCTGCATATTTCTAAAATATCCCTAATTTGACTCAATTCCTTTTGTCCTTGCGTTCTTCCAGGGGTTTACGGGGTGTATATGTAATGTTGCTGCATGTGTTTGTGTGTATGGTGTTGTGGGTGGGGGTGGGGATGGGGGTGTTGCGTGTGTGTTTCACTATCTTTTTCCTCCCCCTCCCCTGTGTACTAGGTGCAGTACTCACTGTCGTCGTCGCCGCCATCTTTGATGTTCCTGGTAGATGAGGAGGTAGACCAGCATTGGCAGGACCTGTAACTCGGGCTCCATGGCATTCTGGTTCTTCGTTGAGTTTCGAGAGGTGAGTGGTTTCCCTTCCAATTTCTGTTTCTTCCATGCTTTTTATGGCATTGGTATCACCCTGGAAAAGCTGGCAGATTGGCGGGTTGTGATGTGGTGGGTGGTACATTGTCTTCCGCCTGTATTTTGGCGGTGACCGCCGCGGTGTTTGTTTCTACCGCCGTGGTGGTCAGAGTGTTAAAGTGGCTGTCTGTGTTGGTGGTTTCCGCTGTGGTCGTGATCTCAATTTTTTTACCGCCGGCCTGTTGGCGGTGTTCCCGCCGCTTTAACACCGACCGCCAGGTGTAATGAGGGCCTTAATCTGTTACTGCACTTTGTTAATTGCTTTCTGTCTTCTGCACTAGGACACTGTCTGTGTAGCCATGCACTCTATATCTCATTTTTCTATTTTTTTATATATTATTCCTGTGCATCTCTGTTTATGCTGGTTCCTGCCGCTCACTCCTTTTCCTGCTCCCACTCTCCTGCCTCCGTGCTAACCCCTCCCAGGAATACTTATGGAAGCTGCTGTGTGACCCAAGTAGTAGCCCTTTACCTCCTGGTCGAGTCCGTCACTCCTAGGCTGCTGGCTGTTAGAACAGAAGTTCTGCTTCTCACCCTGAACACAGAGGCTACCTCTTTCCAGCCAGTACTCTTTTGGCCCCCTGTCTCCTCGTTTGCAGTTTTGTCCATGGCTTTTGCATTTGTTTGTATCTCGGTTTTTGTAATTTGTGACTCGTTTTTGTCCTTGTCTGTAATTGTAATTTGTGCCTTGTTTCTGTCTTAGTCTGTAGTTGTACCTTGTTTATTCGTCTTCTGCACATTTCTGTTTGTGGCAGTTCCCGCAGCCCCTGCCATTTCCCCCTCCCACCCTCCTGCCTCCCTTTTACCCCCTCCCAGGACTACATATGGAGGCCGCTGCATGGTCCCAGTAGCATCCCTTGACCCCTGGTCGAGTCTGCCCCACCCCTGTTACTTTGGCCCAGAGACTCCTACGTGCTCTGACTCACTGTCTCCTTCTTTCCAGATTTGTCCATGCACTTTTGCACTTTTGCACTTTTTGTATCTCAGAATTTTTAATTTATGCCTTGTTTCTGTCTTAATCAGTAATTGTAATTTGTGCCTTGTTTGGTCTTAGTCTATAATTGTGAATTGTGCCTCGTTTCTGGTCTTCTGGATGTCTCTGTTTGTGCCACTTCCCACTGCTCCTGCCTTTTCCTTCTCCCACCTTCCTGCCTCCCATCTGCCCTCCCAGCTGGCCCCTCCTAGGACTACTTACGGAGGCAGAGCTGACTGGATGAAGGAGAGCTGCCTTGAGCATAACACTGGGAAACCCAAAGTACTGCTGCTCAGAAACTTCATCTCTCCCAGGATAACTCCTGGTGGCCATCAAACCTAGGGCCTCCACCCACCCCAATAGAACACATGCGCAACCTAAGGGTCATTATGGACAACAAACTAAACATGAATAATCAGGTCAATGCAGTCTCCTCTGCCTGAATCTGCACCATCTACCCTCCACCCTCCACCTCCTTTGCAAGATTTTCAAGTGCCTCCCCACCAACACCAGACATACCTTCACACATACCTTTGCCAACAGTCAACTGGATTATGGTAACGTTCTTTTGCACTGGACTCACAACTAGGGATGGTCAAGGAGCTCCACTCCGGTGGAGGAGTTCATGGAGTTTTAGGCACTCCACGCTCAGCACGGAGTTCGGCAAAAAAAAGTCATCAACTGGCAGGGAAGCCAAGTTCACGTGGTTGTGTACGCCATCATCCGATACAAAACAGTACTCTTCGGTTATATATTTCAGACCCTGCTAATATTTTACCTTTTTCACTGTCACTGTCTAGTTCTCAGAGGTAGCATAGACAGAGCATGTTGCAAAGGCGGTGGTGTGGTGGGAAATGAAGCTTATGCTTCTCGCCGGCGTTGACAGTTGTTGCTGTCATGTCTGGTAGGTTTGGGCCCCTGTTCATGAGTCAGAGAATTCTCGCTGGGTTTGTGGTGGGAGCTTCAATAAGCACTGCTTCCTGCCTGACTGCAGTGCGTCTATTCAAAAAGCGTGAGAAGCAGCATTGCATTACCTCAAGCCACCAGCCGGTAAGTCATGCCTGTGAACATTTAAGCCAAGAAAAATCCCTTATAACACAACAGAGCCATTTTCTAGCCTTTCGCCATACTTAGACAGTTGTAATCCAATGAAAATCTGTAAATAGCGAAGTGCTGTTCTCCTGATGGTTTAGTCTGGTATTGGTGGATCCAAAATGTCAGCTCACGCTCCCATTGCAGTCAGCGCTACGAGGCACAAGGCCTCGCTAAACATGGTTGCAGAAGGCTGGCAGTCCCGCGCCCGTGGAGGGCACTGGTGGGTTTTGCCACCTGCCTCTGTCTCTCCTGAGTACGGAAATGTGCTTTGCTCTCCAAACTCAATAGGGTCAAAGTTCACATAACATCAGTTCTCTCCCGAGCCTTGGACATAATCGGATCCTGGTGTTCTGCTGTGGCACCTGAATTCCCCTTGCACTGGTGCTTTTGACAATAGATAGCCTGTGCAGTCCATGGCAGCATTCACACAACCCCTCTGTTTGTGCAGTCAGACTAAGCAGCCTCTACTCCGATTGGCACGTTTACAGAAACCCACTGTCTTCCTTAATTGAAAACAAAGCTGTCAAAGGGAAGCAGGAGTATTAAGTTTCACTGTGAGGTGGCAGAGTGTGAGGGGCATGTGCAAGAAACACTGCCCGCAATATTAAGAGGTCTGAATGGGGAAGGCATCGGCTTCAAGCCTGCTCACTTATCTGAAAGGTAAAGGCCTTGCAAAGCGAAGGCCGCAACACCACAGGGAATATAACCTGTGCTAAGAGAAGACATAAAGAGAATAGGAAACAGGCTAGAAAAGAGGTTTACCTTAAGGAAAGGAGGGGTAACTAAACGTTATTTAGCACTTATTCATTAATGTAACATGATTTTGCTAGGTGTGGGCGCAAGACAGGTAACATTATTGAAGCCTTGTCAGTGAACGGGCTGTTGTTAGGTGGTGCCCAAAAACACTTTGTCCATACACTTCATCATGGGATATTGTAGCTTTTGGGCTTCACGTGATGGTTTGTAGGTCATAAACTAAGGAACTGCAGTAAAAGCATGGACACACTGAGCACCACCAAACCGCAACAATGGCATGGACACACTGGATACCACCAATGCACATTGCTTATGAATGATAAAGCCAGGACCACTGGAAATGTGCAGTAATTAGGACCTAGCGGCATTCCACCGCACATGGAACACTACAGAATTTCACAGAGTATTTAGATAACTCAGTGGAATTCTGCAGAGTAGAACTCTGTGAGCTTCGCCCACCCTTAATCACAACACTACTCACAAAAAATTCCAAATCATCCAGAAAGCAGCAAGGCTCATACTCGACCTCACACCTGAAGAACCTTCACTGGCTCCCCGTACCTACCTTCTGACACTCTATTACAAAGCCTTGCACAACCAAGGACCTCCCTGCCTTAACCACCGCCTGAACTTTCACCAGCCCACCAGAGACCTTTGATCCGCCACCCTCTACCTTGCCCAAAGCTCCAGCATCCGCAAGAGCAACCATGGAGGATGTACACTCTCCTACCTCACTGCCAAGGCAAGGAACACTCTCACCTTCTACCTGAGATCCTTGCCCTCCATCCTGGAGTTCATAAGACCTGGCTCTTGGACTGAGTCCTCTGATTGGACCCTTGCAGCATACATGGCACCTGGGTACCCTCAAGGGTGATAAGTGTGCCCTTCAACATCCTTTGATTTCCAGATTAGTTGATTGTCAGCTGGGTGCAAAAATTTTGCAATGTGCAAATAACCACTGCCTCTAAACTCCATATCTTGTGCCCATTTCAGAAATACATAGGTTTCCTTGACACCTATTTTTCACTCTTCATATTTTACCAAATTCATTACTGTATACCCGGTACACAATGGAAAACCATTGTAAGGTGCAGCTCAATTATTGGCACTGGGTACCTAGGGTTTTTTGTGGACGTACAAACCCTGTATATTCACTCAACTAGAAGGGTCCAGCAAATGTAATGGTATATTGATTTTGAAAATATGTCATAGTTAGGAGAAGTTACAGATGAAAACGTAGACACAAAGGACTGTTTTCTCAACTTAATTTCAATATTGTTTCATTTCAATGGTTACTTTCTTTGAGAAAATCTTGAAAGATCTACACAAATGATCCCTTGCTGAATTTAGTATTTTGTCTACATTTCAGAAATGTATCACTTTCCAGGATCCACCATTGGTTTCATACCCATTTCTACCACTTACTGGAAGGAGGTTGAAAGCACAATAAATAAGAAAAATGGGCTATGTCCCAGTAAAATGCCAAAACTGTGTTGAAAGATTTGGTTGTCTGATTCAGGTCTGCTGGTCCTGAAAGCTAGGAAGATGGTGATTGGAGCTCTGCAAACCATTTGTTAATGCCATTTGCAGGGAAAAACAGAAATGCTTTCCTGTGCAGCACTTTTTTCCCCAAAAACTAAATTTAGCTGCATTTAGGATAATTTCTCGGTCCCCTTCAGGTGAATCCACAAACCCTGGGTACCTGTGGAATCTGCAGGATGTTGGAAAAAGGACACAAATTTGGTGTAGATAGCTTATGTAGACAAAAAGTTATGGGGGCCTAAGCGCAAGCTACCCCAAATAGCCAAAAAAATTCTTAGCACAGGAGGGGGAAAGGCTTGGCAGCGAAGGGGTTAAATAGAGGCATATGTTTACAAATATTTCATATAATGTTAATAGTTACCTGCCTGTGGATGTGGTGTTTTGTTATATTTGGGTGCCAAAAATACGAAAACACGACAGGCATCAACGTTTGAGTGCATGTTTATCAGTTTAATAAATGTGAATGTGTAGCATTTTATGACTCCATCTGTTCTCAAAACACAAAATAAATATGGATTAATACCAATAACTACGGGTAATCTCAGAGGGCATTCATAGGGTAGCGTTTACTGTAATATCTGTAGTGCTGTCACTATATTATACCTGTAGGTAAAATATGCCCTAAATTAGTTTCCCTCAACTTAGGCCTACAGGGTACAGCAAGGTATCAAATTAGGATAACACGCACACCAAATTTGAACTGGCTATTCCAAAGACACTACATCCACATCTTCTTTGGCTCAGCTCATAATCAGATTCCAGGCGCCCTACTGGGTCAAGTTAATTTATCTGCTCCCACATGCACCATTGCTGGGGCAGCACAGGCTCAATAGAACAAAGAGGATAATGCCAGACCTCTGGATTCAACATAGTAGGGCCTTGCTGTTGAACTTTCTAAGGGAAGGTGTGAGACACTTATGTCAGCTAGTGGCCTAGCTAAGGCCCTCCTAAGACCAATGTCCTGAGAAAACTTGGAGTCCTCATGTTGGATTATCCTTGAGTGCTATGCAGGAAAGTTGTAAGGATAATGTGGCATACAAGTCTGGAAAAGTGGGCCCGGCCCCTGAAACTTTCCATCCTCACTTAAAAACCCCTGCACAAGGGAGAGACACTTGAGAAGAGCCTGGACCTGGGAGGTGACAATGGCAGAAAGGATGCGCAGCTGGAAAGAGAAGCCACCTGATGCCCAGTGGAGATGGACTTAGACAACATCCAGCACTAGGATGAGTATCTCCAGAGTCTTTGGTGCGGACAATCTATGCCTCCTAAGGATCATTCGAGGAAGACCTAGACTCCACTGCCCCACCATAGGTGCACTGCAAGACAGCCAGGAGGCTCTGGGGGCTCAAGAGAGTGGAGAAGATGTCATTTTTCTGATTGATAACACAGGGGCTGCACAAAATGCCCCTACCTGCAGGAGAGGAGAACCAGGAGCAAGGCTGAGGAGAAGGCTGGTGCACAGGGACAGAAAATCCTGCTCCCCTCAATAGGAGGTCAGATAAAAAATACTTCTGGTGGGCAGAGCTCTCCACCAGGAGCAAAACTAGCTCAGGATGATGAATATGGAGGTCATTATGACCCTGCCGGTCGGTGGTAACATGGCGGTATGTACCGCCAACAGGCTGTCGGTACCTACCGCCATATTATGACATTGGCTGAAGCCAACCCGCCAATGTACCACTCCGACTGCCATGGCAGTGACAGCCGCCAGGCTGGAGATATCTATCTCCAGCCCGGAGGCCGTCACTGTTCCACCTGCGGGATTATGACCCCACCTACCACCATGGTTTTCGTGGCTTCCTTACCGCCACGAAAACCATGGCGGTAGGCACTATCAGTGACAAAGAATCACCCCCCCTCCCTCTCCAGTTACCCCCCCACACTCCCCTGCCTGTCCAATGCCATCCCACCCCCCTACATTCACGCCCCCCTCTACACATACACACACACACACACATACACACATTCCCACAAACATCCACGTATGCATACTTCCACTCACACACACCCGCACACATTTTCAAACATGCACACACACACGCATTCATGAACCATAACATGCATGCACTTACACCTTCATACATGCACACTCGCATTTAACACGCAACACACACCGCATACACGCACATACAAACATACACACACACACACCCACACACACAACACCCCCATCCCCTGTCGGAGCACCCACTTACCTGTGTGCAGGGGGTCCTGCAGCAGGAGACGAGTTGGGGCGCTGCTGCCAGCAGCAGCGTCCGCCAGCAGAACACCGCCAGGCCGTATTATTGGTCATGATATGGCTGGCGGCGGTCTACTGGCGTGGCGCTGCTGCTGGCAGCAGCGCCACCTTACCACCATCCGCCGGCATGACCACAGCCGGATTTCCGCCATCCTTCTGGCGGAAATCTAGCTGTGGTCATAATATGGCAGATGGCTGGTAGCCATGGCAACGGTCTTTTGGTGGCTGTCGCCGCGGCGGTGGGCGTTTTTTACCACCAAGGTCCAAATGAGAGCATATGTGTTCAACCAGGCCCATGATTTTCATCCGCAAGGGTTTACCCTTGAAAACAGAAAACAGTGTGTGACACTCCTCCATATTAGGGAGCTTTCACCACTGATATGGACCAAGGCCTTTGGTCAGGGCATTTTTAATTATTTGATTATTTGTGTGTGTGCCCACCTTCCCCGATCTTCCTTTGGCCCCAGGGACCTCATCAGCCAGGGCTCAACCCAAACATTTCTATCCTGGGGACTCCATCCTACAGGACAGGGAAGTTCAGTAGTAGGAGTGCTGTCACTCTCTTCCTTCTGCTTCGTGGCCGGCCAAAGTTCCTCGTTGAAGGCCACCTCCTCTGTCACCATGTCTGGAGGAGGGGTGGGGCTGAAGGGCCTGCAACAGTAAGCAGAATGGTCCTACCTTGGGAGCTGAAGAGGAGTAGCTTCCAAACCGCAGGGGCAATAGAAATGCTTGCCCCTGCGTGCTGCATTTGAGATGCACTGGAGTGAGGAACCGGCACAGCAGCTGGTATTGGGGTTCCCTGTGCTACCCCCATTATCTGTACCTGCAAGTTATTCCCCAGTAGGCAAGGCACCCAGGATTCAAGGAATGACACAAAAGACATGTGTGCAGCACAAGGCCACATGATAAAAACAAAGAGCGGCAATCCCTCATATGTATTCAAGGACTTGGTCAAGGAGGGTCCCATAATTCCCAATGAGGAGGCTGGTACGCATTTTCTTTTGATCAATGATGCCACAAAACTGGGTATGGACATCACCAACAACTTTCAAGCTTGGTCCTAAAAGTCTCAGGGCATATTGATTTCATGGCATCACAAGATGTTTATCTTGTTTCTAATCACTTCTTGAGCTGCAGCATTTGCTCTTGGGCTTTAAAGTGAGAGGACTCATTGTGGTTGGACCTATGGCAGCATTATGTGGTCTTTTGACAGTAAAAGAAAAGGTCTGACCCAAGTGTGTATGCTTTATTTAAATTGTAATGTTTTAGTGATAGCATTATGATTAACAATGCAGTGATGTCCCTTATACTGCATATTTTGCCTTACTGTGGTGTTCTTAATATTTTCAATGGCATTGCATTGCCCACATACAATATGTTGTTACTGTTATTATGCAGTGACCCCCTGACAAAACCAGTAGATGTGGCTTAATTATGATACCTGATAAGTGCATTTCTTTTGTAAAAGAAATGAACTGGATACTAATTTATTGTATTGTTGTTGCCCACTCCTCCTCTCCGAAGTACACCTTGGAATGCTTTGCTTTGCTACTCTGAGAGAGTCAAGTGCTACAATGGGGGGACTTCCTTCTCAGTAAAAAGACAAAAAGATGATAGCTCACTTATTACTTGGGTGAGACTCACATCCTTCACAACTAATAAACCAATTTCTTACAGCTGTTATTTAATAAAATATGTGAAACATGAAATGTACTCACAAAACATGTATATTTGAGTTGCCAAAGATATGACATTTGAAAGTTCAAGGGCTTACTTCACAATACCAAAAGAGACCTCATCACACTGAGTGAAATAGATCAAAAAGCTGTGCAGTGGCCTCAGATGTGCACTCCTATAGTGCTGTCAAGCTTGAAGGCTGGTGTTTAACCAAAGATCTATGATGGAAGTACAAAGTAAGTTTCAAATCATAGGAGATGTCCTTTCTGCTGGCCTTTTATAGTTATTTTGCTTAAGGCCATTGTGAGTCTAACCTTATGGCTGAGATTTATTCCTAACAATGCACCACAAGGGAAATAACAAGGCTTATTGGAAATGCTCTATCGGAGCTCAAGTCTGAACTGTTGTTCATTGTGGCAGGGATGCTTAACCTCATGACATATCAGTCTTAATCTTAAACCGGCGGTAGCTAAAGGGGGGCTGCTATAAAGAGAAAATACCAATGCTTCCACTTGCAGCCACGTTAATTGTATAATCTACGGGAGACAATGACTAATCTTTAAACGGTTTAAAGCGTACTTTCTTTTTCAGACAGTTGATGGCTTTCTTTCATGCACTGATCTCATACTGTCGCTCTACCTTTCTATTAAATGCCCTTGTGGACACCTTACCAACATGATGCTGGGCTATACTGTCAGACTGGTACCTCTTTCCTCATTCCCTCCACCTAAGTGAAACATTAATTACCCCAGTTAAAACGAGCTCACAAAAAATATTTGGCGAGACAGGAATTTATGCTTGAGGACCTGTCCTAAAAACTGGAAAAGTAATTGATTGTTTTTCTATTCTGCTGTAATTTGTGCCCACCTCCGAATGAGCACACCCTTTCTCCTTTCATAAAGACATTTAAATTAACTGCATTCATGAACACTTTTATATATAGAGATAAGACATTGTTTAGAGTTTGAAGGAGTCCAGAACATTCCCAATTTCTAGTGAAAATTCTTAATATGGATTAGAATCCGCTGGTGCATTTCCTCAGCAATAATTGACTTCTGGGGGAGGAAATTCAGCTGGTGGATTGTGTTTCTTATTCATTTTTAACTCCACAAATCAGAGGACATTTTTATCCTGTACACTTAGGCCCTCATTATGTCATTGGCAGTAGATCCTGCTTACCTCCGCACTGACGGCTGCCAACTTACTGCCACGCTGGTAAATATCCATTCACCATATTATGACACACACACACACCAATCCAACAGAACACAGCCACATACACAAATCTGCCAGACCAAAGGCCAGTGATAAACTTGCGGTCCCAAAACCCACATCGTTACACCAACAGAACAATGCCCATTACATTATGACCCACGAATCACCACAGTGGCCATTCAACGGCGAATGGACACACACATACAAAACAACACTACATTGGATAATACCAAAAACGCACACCTGACACACACCACATCCACACACCCAGACCACTATAATCACACACCCACATTACCCACAACCCCTTATGTACAACAATTGGCACTATGCGACTGAGAAGGAGAGCACACAGACAACTAGACACACACACCACATACACCCATACACCCCTCACACACCCCACATCACACACCCCACAACATTACCCAACACACCCTCACCAACACACATCACATAACACCCATGGCACCACAAAGGCACACCCTTTTCAATGAGGAGGAGTTAACGGTCATGGTGGAGGAAATTGTCAGGGTAGAGCCACAGCTCTTTGGAGCACAGGTGTAGCAAATATCTATAGCAAGGAAGATGGAGCTATGGTGGAGAATCGACAGGGTGAACGCCGTGGGACAGCACACAAGAACAAGGAAAGACATCAGTAGGAGGTGGAACGACCTATGGGGGAAGGTACATTCCATTGCAGCAAAACACCAGCTCGCCATACAGAGGACTAGCGGTGGCTCCCCACCTCCTCCCCCACAGCTCATAGCATGGGAGGAGCAGGTACTGGCAATACTGCATCCTGAGGGACTTTTCAGAGTTGGCGGTGGTCTGGACACTGGTAAGTCAACTTTTAACAATTATCACCCCTCATGACTGCATACCATCACACACCCTCACCCCCACTCCCATCACTCCACCACATTCCACACACTCCACCAACACATCTCACTAATCAAATGCAAGGCCCTGCATGCTGTACCAATGCATGGACACCCCTTCCAGCCCTGTATGGACACTCATCACCAAAGCATACATAGCACAAGGAAACTAACAATCCCACAGTACACCAACATACACATGCAAAAGCTTGCAGGGTAACATCAACTATAAAGGGGAAGCTACAGAAGTACAAATGTCATACACTTGAAGTATAATACATCATTTACATCCCCACATGTACTCCAGCCAATGTCACTGTAGAGGAGGTGCCACCACTATCCAGTCCCCTGACAGAAGAAGCCCCCATTGATGACACTAACTCTGGACTTCTTGATCTGAATGACCTACCTGGCCCATCAGGGACCACTGGACAGCCCACTCACAGACCACCACAGAGCTTCCCCCATCAGGAACCAACACCACAGCACCCACCCAGCGCACCCACACCTCTGTCCCCAGGACACATCAATCAGCAGTATGCCCACCTGTACAGGGACCCCAGGCCACACCTCACCCACACGACAATCAGGGACCTGGGGTCAGTGGCAGTGGGCACACTGTTCAGGGGACAGAGGCACAGGCCAACAGGGACACTGGGAGGACTGCTGTGTGCCAGGGGGATGACAGGAGCAGGGAATTGACTCTCCAGGAAGCACTCACTGAGATCCTGGGAGCCTATCAACATTCCCAGGACATGATGGGCCAGATCCTAGACAACATGGAGGAGAACAGGTGGCTGCAGGAGGGACAGTATCAGGGGATCAGGGAGGACTTGCAGGCCAATAACAAAACCCTGATCTCCATAGCAGGGGTGCTGGCAGACATGGCCAACATCATGAGGGAGGCAACAGAACATCAGTGGGCCCCTACCACTAGCTAGGCATCTGAGCAGCCGTGTACCTCTGCTGCAGCTAGTGGCCAGGAGGCCCTGCCACAGGACCCAGAGGCCACTAGCACCCCTTCCCCTGCAGAAGGTGAACCACCCTGCAAACATTCCCTGCAAACCAGACAGAAGCCAGAGACACTTGCCAAGACAACCGCCAGGAAATTAGACTCTCCTGGTTGTCTCCCTTGTATACCACTCTGTCACCTTGTTCACCTTGAACTGCCATTGCTCCCCTTCCTATGTCCTCATTGACACTGCATCTGTGCTACAAACAGACTGGAACAATACCCCAGAGTTTCCTCCATAATCACCCCGTTACATTGCACTTTCCCCTCTATATTTTAGCACATAAAAACCCTTGGATAGACCTCGACTACTAGTATTACATGTTTTGCAAATTTGTATTGATTGAAACAGCTACAACCATTGCAAATGAACTGTACATAGTATGAGCATAGAATTAATGACCTGTTGTTGGCTGTTGTGATCACATCAGGACATTGTTGTCATATCACCTACATCTGTAAAATGAATATCCATAGGTAAGAGTAAGTAGGGGAAAGAAATGAGTAATGCCAGCATGCCAATGCCACACAGAAAACACCAATAGTCATAGAAATGTGAAGTTGCACTGTCTCACCTGTCTGTCATTGGAAGAACTGACTTATCACCAGTGTTCTGTTGTCCACATCCTCATCCTCTGCCTCCTCATTCTCACTGCCCACAGGGTCCACTGCTGCTACAACGGCATCTCTAGTCTCCTCCTCCTGCAGAAACGGTACATTGTTTCTGAGGGCCAGGTTGTGCAACATGCAGCATGCCACTACTATCTGGCAGACCTACTTGGGTGAGTAGCACATGGATCTACCTGTCAGATTGAGGCACTTGAACCTGGCCTACAGGAGGTCAATGGTCCTCTCAATGATCTTTCTGGTTCTCCCATGTTCCTCATTATAACATTCTTCTGCCCTTGTCCTCGCATTCCTCACTGGGGTCAGCAGCCATGATAAGTTTGGGTAACCAGAGTCACCTGCAAATATTGAGGGACAACATTTAGCCACAAACTATCCTACATAGCCAACAGCCAGCATAGGCATACACCAACATATACTGGGTGGGAAAAAAGGCTCACCTATTAGTCACACCCTGTGCCTCTGTAGTTGGGACATCACATTTGGGATGCTGCTATGCCTTAGGACAAAGGCATCATGCACTGACCCAGGATACTTAGCAAGGACATGGGAGATGTACTGGTCCGCAAGGCACACCATCTGCACATTCATGGAGTGGAAATTCTTATGATTCCTGAACACCTGTTCATTTTGCCAGGGGGCAGGGGAGACAAATGCACTATGTGTTCCATCAACCGCCCCAATTATATTGGGGATATGCCCCATTGCATAAAACCCTGCCTTCACAGTAGACAAATTCTCCACCTGGAGGAAAGCAATGTAGCTGCACATGTGTTTTATCAGGGCACACAATAACCTTGCCAGCACTATTGAGAACATTGGCTGTGACATTCCTGCTGACAAGCCCACTGTCATTTGGAAAGAACCAGTTGTCAGGAAATGGAGCACAGATAGAACTTGCACAAGATGGGGGATCCCAGTGGGAAGACGGATAGCTGAGATTAGGTCAGGTTCCAACTGGGCACACAGCTCTGTGATTGTGGCCTTGTCTAGTCTATAGGTGAGTATAATTTGCCTGTCCGCCAAGTGTCTGTACACAGGGGTGTGTCTCCATCTCCTATTCATCCGCACCAGTAGGTATCTAAAGGACACAAGAGTGAGTAGGCTGTCACATTTTGGTACAACTATACCACAACAGCAGTCCACATCGTGCAATCATGTTTTGAGACAGTGTAAATTAAAAGTATGTGTCTTTATATCCTGTGACACAGGAACAAAGAAATGGCGACTGCCTGTCCTGTGTGGATGAACAGGTGGAAGTGAGGTAATGCCACCGATGTTGTGATCCAATTCCTCATTGGTTTATATTGGGCCCTATCGGGTACAGTGGACAATGGGATCTACGCTGGCGGTGACGATATGCACCGCAGCAGACGTGACCGCCATTTTATTTCACATTCCTCACTTGTTTCCTGACCTTCCATAGGAGAGGACCTACACTGCATGTGCTGCTGCGACCTGTGTCTGGAACCTATCATGGCCTGTGTAACCGGGAAAAAGGCCCCAGCCTTTACTTCAGAGGAGTTGGAGTGACTGGTGGATGGAGTCCTACCCCAGTACGGACTGCTGTATGGGCCTCCAGACCAACAGGTGAGTACACTGTGGGCACGATGCATGTGGCATGAATGCATGGAGTTGTGTGTGAAGGCATCATGTAAGGCGGCGGGTGGATGTCCTCTTGGTGGTGTACATGTTATGCGCTGGGCTTTGTTTGTGCTAATGGTGATGCAAGCGGGTATGGTGGACCAAATGTGTGACAAGCTGGACTGTTTGTTTAAGGGTGTTCTCCTGTCTGTATTGCCTCTGCAGGTCAGCTCCCATCAAAAGAAGGGAATATGGCGTGCCATCGCCAAGGAGGTGTGGGCCCTGGGGGTCTATGGCAGGTGGAGCACCAGTGTCGGAAATGGTGGGAGGACCTGAGACACTGGGCACAAAAGACTGCGGAGGCCCAGCTGGGGATGGCCTCCCAATGAGGAAGGGGTGGCCCGCGGACCCTGACCCCCCTGATGGCCCACATACTGGCAGTGGCCTACCCTGAGCTGGATGGGCGCTTGAGGGCATCACAGCAGCCACAAAGTGGTGAGTACAATGGCTAGCTTTACAACTTACGGCTGTTGGGGTGCTATCCGGGAGGTGGATATGTGTCCTTGGGTGCCCCTAGGCCAGGCCAGATATAGCAGCGTAGGACCTCTGGAGGCTAAGGGTTCGAATGGAAAATACTGCTTAGCTAGCTTGTTAGTATTCTCTCATGGGCAGGGCTGTGTGGGTCCCAGGTGTGCTGCAGCTGGCAGTGTGTGTCCCTCCTCATGCCTTGATAACTAGCCATTTCACTGGTAGTGCTATGCATAGTGCGTAGGCATGTTCCCTGTGTTTGAGGGTGCTTTTGTACGCCAGCTGTGGTGCTGGTGCAGTCATTAACCCAGTGTATCCTTTGTCTATCTCCCCCCTTTCGTGTTTTGTCATCCTGTCCCTATGTGCATTAGCATCATCTGGTGGAAGAGCAGAGGCAGCGGCGACAGAGGTAGCTGCATCCCACAGGACCCAGGAGGCAGAGTCCACTGATGTTGAGGGAACCAGTGGAATCGAGGGCGAGGGGAGCTTCATAGTGGAGACTGGCGGGGACAACACAGACTCCGATACCTCCTCCGATGGGAGCTCCCTGGTGGTGTTAGACCCCACTGTGGCCACCCCAGCTGCAAGTACAGCAGCCACCCCCGTACCAGCACCGCCCTCCCAGTAGCCCGTCAGCGAGTTGCCCGATCACCTAGGAGGGTAGGTATCTCCTTCGCCTTAGGCACCTCAGGCCCTGCCCCAGTGAGCCCTGCTGCCCTGAGTGGGGAGGCTATTGACCTCCTGAGATCCAGCTCTGTAGGGCAATCAACCATTGTGAATGCCACCCAGGGGCTGGCATCCCAGATGCAGCAATGCAATGCATTCCTGGAGGGCATTCACAGTGGATTGGTGGTCAAACAGAGATTGATTCAGGCTCTGGCCTCCTCTCTGATGGCAGCCATTGTCCCTGTTTCAACCGTCTCCCCTCCAACTTCCACTTCCCAGTCCCATTCTCCTCAACCCAAACCCATCCCAAGCACACAGGCAGACGAGCATGCACACACATGAGTGGCCTAGGCAGACACAAGCACCACACTTCATCCCACAGGCACTCACACAAACACCATACAGTTGCAGACACAACAACATCAACTGCCTCCACTGTCTCCCCCTCCTCCTCCTCCTCCACCTCTCACCAATTTACGTCCACACTCACACCTGCATGCACTACATCAATATCCACTACCAGCAACATCACCATACCAAGCAGAACGCACACCTCCCTGGCAGATGCCTCCACAACATCTATGCACATGTCCCCTGTGTCCTCTCCCACCGTGTCTGTCCCCCTTCCTAAAGGACACAAACGCAAGCAATCAGACATCCAACAGCTAACCACTTCACAACAGCATACAACCCATGCACCTGCACCCAAATCCAGCAGACATACACCTCCGATGTCCACTCCCTCATCCTCCACTCTCATCACTCCTCCCACCCCAATGCCTCTAAAAAGATTTTACTTTTCCAGATTGACATCTTCCCTACCCCTCTCCCCGTCCTGCCCGGATGGGCAGTGTACCAAGGACACAGCCCAGCATCTCAGCCAAACAGTCCATGGGGACAGTGGCAGCACCACCTACTCATGGTGGTAGGTATACCACACCAACAACACTGAAGAGGAAGGAGGCAGCACAACCTAGGATGAAAGGGAAGAGTCCGGCACCAGCAGTGAGGAAGGGGAAGGAGCCTGCACCAGCTGTGTAGAAGGGGAAGGAGCCTACACTAGCTGTGAAGAAGGGGAAGGAGCCTGCACGAGCTGTGAGGAAGGGCAAGGAGCCTGCACCACCATGCAGAGAGGGGAAGAGCCAATCCACCACTGTCAGGAAGGGTAAGGGATCCCCAACCCATGACCAGGAGGACAAGAGGCACACTACGCCAGCGGAAGCTGTGAGGCAAACACCACCACCACCACCAGCTGTCACAGGGCACCCGCTGCCATCTCTGAATGTGCTGCCATCACAGAGTGCAAGGGCTGTCCAGGAGCCTCCCAGAACCACCACCCGCATGCAGCCATCACAGAGTGCAGGGGCTTTCCAGGAGCCTCCCCCAACCACCACCAGCATGCAGCATTCACAGAGTACAGGGGCTGTCCAGGAGCCTCCCTCAACCACCACCAGCATGCAGCCATTACAGAGTGCAGGTGCTGTCAAGGAGCATCCCACAACCACCACCATCATGCAGCCATCACTGCGAGCGGACGCCACGTAGTCCACCCTCCAGGGGCTACTGTGCAGGCTGCCCCCTCCAGAACCAGTGTGGTATTCACCCACTCGAGAGACTGTGGTCTTGCACTCCCCAGCACAGAGAACAGTGGCAATGATGCCCCCTCCAGAACTAATGGGGTATACATCCACTCGAGAGACTCTGGCCTTGCACTCCCCAGGACAAAGAGCAATGGCCATGTTGTCCCCTCCAGAACCAGTGGGGTATTCACCCACTCAAGAGACTGTGGCCTTGCACTCCCCAGGACAAAGAGCAATGGGCATTTTGGCCTCTCTAGAAACAGTGGGCTTGTTCCCGCATCTGGCGGAGGTGCCCCTCCAACCCCTCCCCCTGAGGTGCCTGTCTATTTGCAAACTGATGCCCCTGCAGTGTTCTTTTAGGATGTGCTCAGGATTCCAGTTGGGCCTTCGACTGTGCCCTGTGGCCATGTGGGCCCTTCGAACTTCGGACTGAGCAGTGTCCCTTTTTCATACAAGTTTACATATCTGTTTCATGGCCAAATCAACGTATTAATTTTGAAGTTGAACTGATTACAATCACTTTCGTCAATTCCTGTTGTCCTTGTATTATTCTGCAGATTTTCGGGGTCAAATAGTTTTTGTAGTGCAGCTGGTTGTGTGTGTGGTGTGTGTGTCGTGTGTATGTCACTCTCTTTTTCCTCCCACCCTCCCTTGTGTGCTAGGCATCTGTACTCACCGTTGTCGTTTTTGTCGACGAAGGTGTTCCAGGTGGAGCATTACGTAGAAGATCACCTGGAAAACTTGCAGTCCTGGTTTCATGGCGGCGTGGTTCTTCCCCGTGTCTCCAATGGTGAGTCCTTTCACTTTTGTGCTCTGCTTCTGCCAGGCTTTTGTTGGCGTTGGTACCGCCCCGGAAAGGGTGGTGGTTTGCAGGGTCTTAATATGGTGGGTGTAACTTTGACTTCCGCTTGGCTGTAGGCGGCTACTGCCGTGGTGGCTGGTGTGGTACACTGGCTGTCTAACGGAGATATCACCGCCATGGTCATAATTTGGCGGTACTTACCTCCAGGCTCTTGGCGGTATTACCGCCACTTTATCACCCACCGCCAGGGTCGTAATGAGGGCCATAGTATTCTATTTCTAGATAAACAAATGCCTGTCACAAATCACGAAGCTCTTGAAAACATGTTTTATTAGAATGGTTAATGATTTGATAAAAATCTGTCCAACACGAGAGCTACTGTCATGTACTACAGTGGCACCAGCACTCAGACCCACATAGCTGTTCCTCGCTGTCTCTCTTGAGAAACTAGAAGAGCATTTTTTAAATTCATATCACTGCTCATGTGTGAGGTTGTAGATCTAAATCACAGTATATAGCAGAAAAGGAGAACCTTTTCTAAGCACCCACAATAGAATTAAACATCTTATTTTCTTTATAAGTATTTAGACAACAAATATTTCTCCCAGGAAACTATTGTGTATGAGTCACAAACCTAATGTGTACCTGTGAGAAGTCTGTCTCATTTGTTCAAGGAAGTTATACTGGGAGTATGTGGGCCAAAGATAGCTAATGGGTTTCACTTTTTCCCCAGTTTACCCACGTGGTTCAAAGTAGAATATATCTTAGACTTGCCCACTTATGATTTAGAAGGAGATGCTCACCAATGAACTTGTATTCAGGTTGCTTTTCTTTTAGGTTTTTAATTACATTGAAATTAAATAATAACTTGGGAATCATAGTTAACTACAAAATATGTTAAGTGATACCAACAAAAAAAAAGGTTCTGACCATTTTGCTATTAATTCCAGCATTTTTACAAGTGTGAAGGCACGTTATAATAAGTGGTGAGTACAACAAAACAGCTGATGTATGGATGGTGAGAATGTAATTCTAAAGCTGTCTTGCAAAATTAAAATAAAAAGTAGAAAGGAAAGCTCCATGTTATACCAAAGTGGAGCCAAGTCAATAAGCTGCATTCAAGCTATTGTGTGAGTAATCATACCAGAGATAAATAGCAGGCACACTAAAGCTCATGCAGGTCAAGAGACTAAATTATAATTGGCCATTAGTTCCAAGACAACATGCCCCAACTGAAAGAAATTATAGTGCCTATAAAGTGTTGGCAGCAGGCACACAGGGCTCAAGAGCAGAAAAGTGCCAACTTTACAAAAGTGGCATTTGTAGAGTTGTGACCATAAATCCAACTCTACCATTAAGGAGGATTCATTATTACAAGTCAGGCCTGAATTCTTCAGGGCCTACTGCACTTAAGGGAGATGGAAGAGGTAACCTTCCAGATGCTGCTGAAGATAGCTATGTCATCCAGGTATGTAGCACTGAAGGCCTCCATCCTAGTCAAGACTTGATTTACTCACCTCTGGAAGGCAGGGGGGAGTTTGTGAGCCCAATGGCATTTACCCTTAACTGGTAGTGACCCTCTGGGGTGGAGAAGGCTGACCTCTCAGGCTGACCTCTCTTTTGCTCCTTTTGTTAGGGTGATCTGCCAGTTCTCTGAAGTGAGGTCATAAGTACTCAGGAACTGAGCAGCCCCTGATCTGTTAATTAGCTCATCCACCCAGGGGATTGAATGAACATCCATTTTTGGTGACTGAAATGAGCCCCTATAGTCTACACAGAACCTGACTCGTAGTGGAGTAGAGTTTGGTACCAGCACCACAGGGCTGGGCCAGGGCCACTGCAAGGTTCAGGGGGGCTTTCTATTAATTCTGTGTCATGGATGCACAAGTGTGTAGCCCAAGGAGTGAGGGAAAATAGAGAAGAGAACTGTCACAGCAACTGGTGACAGCTCCTCCTCTGTTCAAAAGTCAGGGTTGGGAAAAGGTTTCCACCTTCCACTGACCCATCCCTCTCTTTGGAGACTAAGATATCAGGGAACGTTTCACTGTCCTCTTCTTTTCCTCCATTTGTCATCAGCAGCATAGGGACCTCAGACTTCTCAATGTGGGATTTATGATGGTTGAGGTGGGTAACTCTCAAGGGGTGTCGGGAGGTATTGAGGTCCATCAAGTAGGTTGACTCCCCCTTCCACTCAACAATCTCATGGGGCCCAATTCAACAGTCTTGGAGGGCCCCTGGATCCACAGGCTCTATCACCCACATTTTTTGCCCAGGTTGCAAGTCCGCAGGGGATGCCGTCTGGTTGTACCTTTGCTTCATCACTTGCTGGCTGTCCTCGAATGCTCCTCTTCCTTTACCAGGCAAAGAGGTCTCCTTACAAGATGTTCATACAAAAGTTCAAAGGTGCTAAACTCAACTCCCTTCAGTGGCTCCTCTCTGTATGCAAAGAGTAGGTATAGCAAAAGGACATTTCCCTTATGCCTCAAAGCCTCAGGTAGGCTCTTGATCATGCCTTTCATGGCCTTATTAAATCTCTCTACAATCCCATTGGTTTGTTGATGAAAGGGGATGGAGACCTTGTAAATAACTCCACTCTCCTTCCACATTGACAGTGTTGGAAACAGCCTTTCTGCAGGGTCACCCCTAAACTTTTTGCCTTCTTCCTTCTCTTTTCTGACCTCATTTTTGCTGGCTTCAGGACTCTGCACACTTTACCACTGCTATTCAGTGCTAAAATGCACATGCTCTCTCCTTAAAACATGGTGACATTCGGTCATACCCAATTGGCTTATTTAATTTACTTCTAAGTCCCTAGTCAAGTGCACTACATGTTCCCAGGGCCCGTAAATTAAATGCTACTAGGAGGCTGCAGCACTGGTTGTGACACCAACAGAAGTAGCCCTCTAACCATATCTCAGGCCTGCCTCTGCAGTGTCTGTGTGTGCAGTTTCACTGACACTTCGACTTGGCATTTAAAAGTACTTATCAAGCCTTAAACTCCCCCTTTTCCTTAAAGTAGGCCCTAGGTAGCCCACAGGGCAGGGTGCTATGTAGGTAAAAGGCAGGACATGAACATGTGTGTTCTATATGTCCTTGTTGTGTAAAACTCCTAAATTTGTTTTTACACTGATGAGAGGCCTGCTCCTTTCAGAGGATAGTATTAGGGCTACCCTCATATATTGTTTGAGTGGTAGATCCTGATCTGAAAGAAGTAGTCAGGTCATATTTAGTATGGCCAGAATGGTGACACAAAATTCTGCTTAATGGCGAAGATGAATTTTATATTACTATTTTAGAAATGCTACTTTTCGAAAATGAGCATTTCTCTACACCTAAATCCTTCTGTGCCTTCCAATCCACATCTGGCTAGGTTTAGTTGACAGCTCCCTTGTGCATTCACTTAAACAACCCCAAACACAGGATGCTCAGTCACACTTATTGAATGGGTCTTCCTGGGCTGGGAGGGTGGAGGGCCTGACACTTACATGTCAAAGGACAGTAGCCTGCCTTCACACAAAGGACTGCCACACAGCTTACTGGGACCCTGGCAGACAGTATGGAACTGAATGGGGACCTTGTGCACTTCTAAGCCACTTCAAAAGCACATTTGGGTGTTTAAGCAGGGTCTCTGACCCTACCAACTTACACACTTCTGAGGTAGACCCTTCTACTTCACAGACACTTCCTGCAGAAGAAACCCTGAACCAGAACCTGCAACTTGCCAAAAAGAACTGCCTGGCTGCCCAAAAGACTCACCTGGACTGCTTTTCTGAGAAGGACTGCTGCCTTGCTGTTGCCCTTCTGCCTTGCTGCTGTCTGGCTGTGATGAGAAGTGCTCTCCAAGGGCTTGGATAGAGCTTGGCTCCTGTTCCCTGAAGGCTCAGGACCAAAAAGGCTTAAGGCCTGATGTAGTAAAATTCTGAAATGCGACTCGCAAATTGCCAGTCGCAATTCAGAATGTAGGATGGTCTCTCTGACACCATATGCGACTCGCAAGGGGGTCGCAAAGGCCCACCTCATTAATATTAATGAGGAGGGTTGCAATTTGTGATACCCTTGCGAGTAGCGGCACTCACAGGGATGGTGGCCTGCTGGGGACAGCAGACCACTATGTCTGTGACTGCTTTTAAATAAAGCAGTTTTTTTTGTAATGCAGCCCGTTTTCCTTAAAGGAAAACGAGATGCATTACAAAACTGAAAAATGAAACGTTTTCGTGCAAAAAATGTTTTTCGTGCAGTAGAACTTTCCACCCACCAGATAGATGCAGCCCCTGTGACTTTGTCCTGCACGCCCAGGAGTTTGATGCATCATCCCGGGGGCGACCCAAAACCCCACAACCCAAAGAGGATCCCAGTCTACGTGCCAAAAATCGACACAAAGCCTGCCCTGCAGGAAAACTCAACGAAGCATCGTCTGTGTATGCCGGAAAAATCGATGCACACCTCCCCGTTTTCCATGCATCTCCTCCTTTGCGGTAGAATTTGAATACAAACCAGGTACTTTGTGCTTGCAATAGACATGTGTTGCTTTTTAAAAGACTAAAGACACTTTATATAATTTTTTCAGTGATATTTCAATTTATACTTATTGCATCTTGATCATTTTTGACCTGCGTCTTACCAGATAAATATTATATATTTTTTCTAAACACTGTGTGGTGTATTTTTGTGGTGTTCTACTATGTTATTGCATGATTTGTTGTGCAAATACTTTACACATTGCCTTCTAAGTTAAGCCTGACTGCTCAGTACCAAGCCATCAGAGGGTGGGCACAGGATAATTTGAATTGTGTGTGACTTACCCTGACTAGAGTGAGGGTCCTTGCTTGCATAGGGGGTAACCTGACTGCCAACCAAATACCCTATTTGTAACAGACAGCATATCAGCAGACATGAAGTTGGTACCCCTGTCAGTCACCACTTATTCGGGGACACCCACTCAAGTAAAAACTTCCAGCAGGGCCCTAACCTCTGCAGGTGCAGTAGTAGTCCTCAGAGTTATGGCCTCTTGGTACCTAGTGCTGTGATCCATCAGAAACAGGATGTATCTGTAACCAGAAATGATTGTGGGATCCAAGGGCCCTACAATGTTGACACACACTCACTCAAAGGGGGTTCCAATGATAGATAAGGGAGACAGGGGGGAAATTAGCTTCTGTCCTTTTTTTTTCCCATGGGTCTGGCAGGTCACATGGGTTCTACAGAATGCATGTTAAGACCTCCTCATCTGGGGGCCGTAAATGTTAGGGACTAGCCTGGAAAAGATCTTCTCCTGTCCCAGATTTCCTGCCAGGAGAATTTTGTCATCCAGCCACAGTAGACTGGACCTGTAGCACCAGCAGACCACAGGGGCTCTTGTTGTCCCATGCATCCGTTCCTTAGGTTAACTGTTCAGGAGGTTGTCCTCTCAGAAATGTGGTGACTACCAGAGGCATCACCTGATGCCTGGGCTTTGGTCTGTCGCTTCATACCTGCAAGGTGAGGTTTGCCCTCTGAGTCTTGCAGAAGCCCTCCTTGTTGGGTCCTCCATCTACCTGCCATCTAGCAAGATCTGAAAGGTCACCAAGGGAGATAGTGACATCTCCACTGTGCTTCATTGTGGCCTCCTCGGGCACCCATTCCACCTCATTTAGGTGACACTCAGAGGCTGGTTCTCAGTCCCCTTACTCTTCCTTGACTTAGCAGCTGTCTGGGGTCCAGACCTTTTTAATACTCTTACTGGGCAGCCATAGACCAAGTGCACAAGCCCACTCAGGTCCCCCTGACGTTTCCAGGTGTAACCTGAGCTCCACTCCCTTCCACGCAGTGTGTTTTAGGTCATAGCCTAGCAAACAATCCACAGGCATGGCAAGGCTTACAGCTACTTGCAGAAGACCTGAGGCCCCCCACTCAGAGGGAATAAGGGCCACTGGTTAGTGACCCTAATGATTGTCTGCTACCACAATCTTTTGAGATACATTGTGGAAAATCTTCTTTGGGGGCACCAGGTGACTCCTTCCCATAGTCATACAGCACCTGTGTCCCTCCAAGTCTCAACATTTTGCCCAGTCTTTTGGACCATCTCTGATTCACCCAGGGACAGTAGGGTAACCCTGCAAGGCTCCACCACATTAACTGGCATAAACTCCTCCCCCAGGACTACACTCACCACCCTTGGTGTCTTACCTCCAGTGGAAGGATGTGCCATCTTACTACATTTGAGATTCTCATTTACATGTACATACTTCTAACACTCATAGCACTTGAGAGGCTTGTTCTGATTCTGGGTAAGGACTTTTTTTTTGGGTGGCCAGATAAGGTATGGGATCCTTTCCCCATAAGCACTATTAGGGGCTTTGAAAGCTCTACTTCTTTTTATCTCCCCAGTCTTTCTTCTGATGGGAAACTTGGACACCCTTTTGAGAGTCCCCCCTGATGCCTTTGTGGACATTTTGGTACTGACCTAGACGTCTGCCTCTACAGCAAGCTTTCTGGTGTCTGTCAGCTTGCTATCCACTAAGGGCTTGCACACCTCTGACAAAACAAACTTCAAGCATGTGCAACCTCATAATCCGGTTGTACAGCCCATCAAAGTCATCAACATTGCTGTCCCTCAACCAGCCCTTCACTGCCTTGCTAGCATAATCAAGAAAAGAAACTCCACCCAGGTTTGTGTGTGAAGTTTGTGGCTCATCCTGAACCTCTGCTAGTACTTCTCTGGAGTCAACCCAAACTGACTGATGAGCCTTCCTGGGAATGTACTGTGTCTGGTCCTCTGCTTCTAGTGCCAGGACTGTGTCCCTCCCCACCATGGGCATATATCTCCACAAGCTATCTCACCCATACTCTTCAGGAACCTTATTCACACTGAGAGCCACCTCATAGGTGGAAAAACCACTTGTCTGTGTCATCCCCTACAACATAACTTGACACCAAATCCTTTGGGATTCAGACCCTCTCATCACCAGCAGACACTGTAGGTATGCTGCCACCATCACTGCTGGATTCAGCCTGCCCTGGCATTAATGCTCTGCCGTGCTGAGCTCATGGACTAGAAGTAGTTTCTCTTCCTCAAAAGCCCTTTGTTTCTCCTCTGGCTCCATGGCCAATCTCTTTTGTTTCTCCTTCTCGTCCCTGGTCCAACTTTTCTCCTCCAAAGCTCCTTCTCAGATTTGACCTTCACCAGTTCCAATTTTAATTTTCACTCATGCCCTTCAGCTTCTATGGTGTCAGGTCTTTAGATGAGATCCTGCTCTCTGCCCTGGGGGTAAGCTTCACTCCGTTGGCTCCCTGGCCCACAGGCAGTCCCAAATACTTCAGTGAGTCCATTTCCACATTCTTACCTATTATCACATCCTCCTCCTCTGGGGTCACAGTTGCATCCCGGGCATCCATCCAGGCCCTCTGTATCTTTGCAGCTCCACCTTCTTGTTGACACCTCTTATGGAAATCCCAAATTCTTTGTCGAAGGTTTTGAGCTGGGCCACAGTGTAATTCTCCAGCTAGGCCGGCTCACTCTCCATAGTTGCAGGTACAGATGTAGGACCTCCAGTTAGATATATGATATTAGAAAAAAAGGAAAAATGCCAATCAGGGAGAATTAGGAAAAACAAAAATGCTAATTAAAGAGAGTAGGAAAAGAAGATGCCAATGAACTGGCCTTAGATGTAAATGGTAGTGTAGACAAATTACTGTAAGACACTGCACAAATACAAGTCCTAACCTTACAGTTGATCATCAATGATATTAAGTGGGTCTCTAGTTGGCAGGGGTATAGACCCTGTCCAAGTAGGGACCACAATCCTAGTCAGGATAAGCCAGATGCACCTTAGATTAACCTCCGCTCAACCTCTGGTTGCTTGGCACAGAGCAATCAGGCTTAACCTGAGAGGCAATGTGTAAAGTATTTGTGCAACACGTGACAGTAAAACAGTGAAAACATCACATAAAAAGAATCCACACCAGGTTAGAAAATAGATCTTAATTTAATGAACAAAACAAGACATAATGACACAAATCCAGTCAAAAGAAGTTGAGATATTAATTTGTAAAGATAGCTGCAGATATAGTGCTTAGAAACAAAAGGGTGAACTGGGGTTGTCTAGTCATGCTTGACCAGTTAAATATGCAAGTTCAGGCCAACCATGATAGAGTGCAGGTCGGATGCGGGAGCCACACAAGGTCCTCAGTAAACAGTACCTTGTTTTGGGGATGCACCGACATCGAGGAGCGAGGTGTTTTGTAGTCGATCCTGGCAATAAAGACGATACATTGATTCCAAGCTGCAAAATCAGATATGCAATTTCGCCGAACCTCTGAGATGTAGGTAATGCATACCAGTTGAGCCATGCAGACAGTGATGTGATGTCCTCAAAGCAATAGCAGTGGTGATGCGTTGGCATTGAAGGGAGATGCATCAGTTCCAACCAGCACACTGGCTTTGATGTGTGGATTTTAAGCAGAGGCAGCCAGGAAACCCACCTCCAAGGGCTCAGGATTGGATTGGCACGACTTGCCAGGGCAAGACTCACAGTTGGCAGAGTCCAGAGGCTGTAGCAGTGTTTGGGAGATGCAGATAGTCTTTGATCTTCCTGAGACTGCAGAACAGGAGGCAAGCCAGCATGCCCTTGTAGTCACTTTGGTTCTGGGGATGATGCGGGCCCAGTCCTTCTCACCCAGGCAAGGCAGGCAGCAGGTAGCAGGTCAGCACAGACAAGAAAGCAGTCCTTCTACTTCTGCAGTCCAGCAGAGTAGCAATCATTTAAGCAGCACAGCAGTCCTCCGTCCTCCATCCTGGCATAGTATCCACATGTCCAGAAGAGCACTCACTTTATAGGTTCAGAAGTTCAGTTTTTATACTCAGTGGTACCTTACCACCCCACCTCCTCATGAGCTATAAATGATAGCACACTTTTCCCAGAAACTAGGCCACTTGCTGCCTGAATTAAACTTAATTAGGATCCTGAGGCAAACGTGGGAGGAAGCAAAGAGATAATGGCTGATCAGGCAATAGTTGACAAATGGAAATCTGCCCACCCCTCAGAGAGTTCACTCAGCGGTCTTCGCACCGTGCATTCTGGTGCGGGCCCAGTCTGCCAAGCACAGGGGGAGTGCTCCCTGGGATACACACTGTTCACAGTGGTGCACAGCCCAGTCAGGTGCTCCTATAGATATAGTTACAAAATCTGCACCTCCCTGGTAGGAGGCACAACATCTGGGATGCCATGACGTGAGTCGCCTTGGACAGTTCCGGTTACACACAAATAGTTACTGAATCCATTTCTCCCTGGAATAAGGCACACCATCTGGTACACGTGACTTAAATCACACAATGACAAATCTAGTCACACACATACAAACGCAAGTTCAGCTGTGCCGCACAAGGTAAAATCTGACACTGCTCTTGGTATGCCCCCACCTCCAAGGGTCACAACCAATGAATTGGACACTGCACACAATGAGCATGCAGTTGGGTTTTGCACAAGAGAAATGTGGCATGCTTGACAAAGGCAGGCCACAAGGGCTCCCACAACTGGTGAATCCACTCACTACCAACCAGACGCTTATGCCTGTTGTGGCCCATGTCAAATTCCTAGTAGTTAAAACATCTTAAATGTGTTTTTCATTACTGTGAGGTTTACCTGTCCCATAGGAAAACATTATGTTGCCTTATTACATTTATTAGGTGCTAATTGATTGGGAACAGATAGGGATTTCATGTTTGGTGCCTGAGAAATTGTAATTTAAAACTCTTTCTAATGGTATAGTCAAATTTTAAGTTACACTTTTAGAAAGTTCTCCTGCCATTTTCCTGCCCTAACTATTTAGATCCTGTAGCTTGTTCCTGGATCACATGACTGGGTATAGCTGGCAGTTGGACTTTGTATGTTTCTCCTAGATAGCAACACAATACAGGAAATAGATGTATATAGATGGGCCATCAGTGGCAGCATGAGGGGCAGAACTGGGCACAGTCCCACTTGCAAATTGATAGGCTGTTCTCTTCCTCCAACCAAATTGCTTGAGACCACTTCAATGTTCATGGAGCCAGGGATGTGTAGTAAGGAAAATCTTAGCACTTCAAGGGGAACTTTATAAAACCCTCTACTTCAAAGAAGGCACCAGGTAAAAAGTAGGGGACTCAGACCCATTCTTCATTCACTTTCTGGACCTCTGGACTGCCTTCTGCTGTAGCTTGCTGGGTACATCAGAAGACTGATTTGCTGCACCTGGAAGAACTGTTTTGTTACCTGGAGCCTGCTGCTTGACCCATTCTACTTTTTGAACCCTGAACTACCAGAAGGCTAATTGACTGGCATCTCAATAAGATCCTCTAGGAGAGAAAATATTCCAACCATCCTGAACCCACACCTCAACCCGGCCTGAGTCCCAAACTTGCAAGTGGTGCCTCTTCAGTCTTAGACCCTTTCTAATGGTGGTAAACGTGCCCAAGTAGCGAAAATCAAAAACCGTGGAACTAAATTACACATTTTTAAATAAAATCTGCTCAGAGAACCAAGAGTATACTGGGACCAACCTGCTTGTCTATCCCCCCCCAGGTGCATCACAGGTTTGCCTGACTTCTCAGCAGCTCCTGCTATGCTCTTCTCTGCAGCAGCAAAGAGTGTCCAGCAGTCCTTTGCAGAAGGGGTATCCAGCATCAAGAAGCACTCATCAGCTACAGCTTCCAGCCTTTTCCTGCTCTAGTCTGAATGTGGAAATCTTCACTGCAACTTCCTCTAGCAGCTCCTCCCCGACAATGATACTTCCTCCTTGGACACCACCATCAGCCTTGCCCTGCTAAACGTCTACCTTTTCATGGATATTTTGTTGAAATTTTTTCTAAGTCCAAAGGTTAGCATCAACCAGGCCTAATCCACTTTTTTGTATCCAAACCACGCTCATTGTGATCACAACATTTTTCCCTTTGACCCAGTCTCACAGGACTAGGGGTCATATTTATGATGCCCCTAGCACCACCTCGCGCCACATTTGCATCATATTTTTGAGGCAAAAAAAGCGTTAAGGTGACATTTCCCGTGTGCGACAATTACAAAGTGGTACATTGCAAGCATTGCTCCACTTTGTAAATCCTTGCACCACATTTCATGTATGCAAGGGGGGCGTTTCCATGTAGGGAAGTCCAGAAAAATGGTGCAGTGAAATTTACTAGATTTCACTGTGACATTTTTAGCATCATTATTAAGATGATGTTCCTATTGAAAACAGTGGGTCTCCCTGTGCTTTGCTGCATTCAAGACATCATTTATGGTGATAATCAAGTAAAGCACCACATTAGCGCCATAAATGATGATGCTAATGAGAGCACGATCACCATGGTGTGCAGTATTGTAAATACGTTGCACCCATGGAGTCATTAGGGTGATGCAATGGGGCATTCAAAAAGTGGTGCATCATGAATGATGCATCACTGTTCCATAAATATACCCCTTGATGTCTACAGTTGGTGCGCTAATATTATAGGTTCTAATTTTTACCATAAATTTTAAAAATGTATAACTCTGGTTCTACTAATTGGATTTTTGTCAATATGGTATCAAATAATATAGTAACATTTATTTATCTTTCTAAATTGATGTGAGATTGTTCTTAATTTATGCTTGCACTTTATTGCTGTGCTGAATAAATAATTTACAATTTGACTCCAAGTTAAGCTGGGCTGCTTTTGTGCCAAGCTGTCAGGGAGATAATCACAGGTTTATTTAGTGACTTTTGTCTTCACCCTGACAGGGATTTGTGGTGGTATGTTGAGCAGGGTTAACACCCTACTCAACCAACAACCCATTTGCTCACATTGCCAATACAAAAATCACAGTTTAAGGTTGACCAGAATCTAGGTGCAATTTCAGCCCAACCACAACAGAGTAAAGGTCAGATATACTTAGAGAGTCATTGCTCCTAACTTTGGACTCCGTTTTTTTAATAGAAGTTGATACTCTGCATCAATCCAAGTTGAAAGCTGCATCATGGAGAAGTCCTTTTGAAGTTGGATAGCTGCTGGATGGGGTCTTGCAGAAGCCCTTGATATTGCACAAAAAAAACTCCAAGTGGGAAAATAAAAATGTTGTGGCTATGGAAGTCCTGTTAATCAGTGGATACTTATCACTCTTTTGCTTGGTTAAGATTTATACTTTGGAATATAACTACTTCTTAAAGCTCAAAATCTTCCAGCAGGGTAAGCCAGAAGAGGTATTCAACAAAGTCTTCTCAAAACTGGACACCTTTGCTACACAGGCCCGCTGAAGGGCTGAGTCCCACCTTTTCGGCTTTCTGGAGCAGTTCAGCAGACGCCATCAGCATGGTTCAAATGAGGACCAATTGATAAAGATCAGCATGAAAATCCAGGAAAATACTACCGGCTTGCTGTATCCATGCAGCCATGAAGCAAATCAGACACCTGACCTTTGGTGTCTACTTTTTAATACTTGGGTACTGTGGAACCAGGTCTGTCCCTTCAAGCCTCCACACAGGTTATAGTCAGCAGGTCCTGTCCTTTTCTCTTATGCCAGAGGTTGAAAAACATGTTTGAGGAACAGGGAGACACTTTTGTGCAATTCACTAGATACTGAGATAGGGTAACTCCTGGACACACTCTGACCAAAGAGCATAAGGCCCTGAGGGCAGATCCTCCCACTTTGCAGCACACTCTGTTTGCCTCACTGCAAACTAATCCACAGTGCACCATTCTCAGAATCCAACATGGCAGATTCATTATGTCCCTGGAGGGAGCTTGCACACTTAGGGGTGTGGTAAAGGACATGGTTTCCCATCATCCATCTACACAGAGAGTGATACCACTCCATTTTGCCCATTCATCTGCAATATCCCATTATCCATCAGCACAGGAAGTGACATCACTGCTTGCCTTCTCCATTCATTAGTCAGCTCTTCCAAGCATTCTATCATCTGGGCGTAACTAGAATGGGGCAAATACAGACACAGGTATCACATTTTTGGGCCTGTTAGGACCAAGAAGGGCCTTAGGCCAGAATATCAATTCCACTGAAACTTACAAGGTAAGACATAATCATGTGGCTCACTCAAGACCTCATACTGCAATACCCACAATCATAACCAGATGTGGATGACCCAGACACTCACATTGTAATCACAAAACACATAGACTCAACCTTGCACATACCCCACTAACCACCACACACCCACCATCAAGCTGCAGAACACACATTCCAACTAATGCTCATGAATGCACACTCTGCAGTGCTCAAAACACTAGACATCACAGACTTCTATTACCTATACGAGGAGGACCAGGAGATTTATCTGATCCAGTGTACTTACTCCCTTTACGTAAACTTATAATAAAAAATGTGTACACTGTTCCAAAGAAAAGATGTTGTCAATGAGGACGAAAAAAGAAGACTGAAAGAAGGTATTGTAGGAGTGCCCTCAAGCATCACAATAGGATGCTAGGCATCATCATCGGGCTAACTCCTCGCCAGACCGGCACTGCAACGTCTGACGGGCCACCACACAAGAGGCGGTGGCTCTTCAACCGGAAGATGACTCTGCAGATCAAATTAGGTCCGCAGGACATGCTGACAGAGGAGAAAAGGTGAGTGGAGGGTATATAAAATTGGCTCTGAACACCTGGTAACAAGATTTAATGCTTATAGTAAGGGTCAGGCCAAGATTAAAAACAAGTAGGAGTCTCAAGGGAATAATGTCTCCTATACTCCTAAAAAAGAGGGAAGGAGGGAAGAGTCTTCACTCCTAACACTGGGTCGACATGTTTCGCGCCTACTCGGTCAGGGATTGATCCACTGGCGCTTCATCAGGACCGTTTAGTTGTAACTTCTCCTTAATATGCAAAAAGTAAAAAACAAAAACAGGGACCGTAAATGTTGGGAGATCACTTACAGTCTATGGACCAGTCGTCACAGTCAGTCTAACAGTAGGTCGCCCTGCATAGGAGACAAAACACTCATGTAAAACAAAGTGCAGCAGGAAGACATTGATTGGTGTCTTACTAGAGAGTAGTGAGTGTGATAGGCATCAGATCCCAAAGAGAAAAAGGTGAACATAATAGAAGGCTTACCATCCCATGTAAAGACAGGGCATCATAGGGACGCGTAAAACCTCATAACCAAGGTGAGTTCACTAAATATGAAAAATTGTAAAGTATATAATCAAGTAAAACTGAAACTTCAGCAGTTAATTAGAGTTATGTTTGCACAGGGTTATCACATTCAAATTCATCAATCTGAAAAAATCCATGTCTAAAAGATATATATAGTATCGTGCCTCTATAATTGTTTGTCTACACGTTCTCGTGGTGCACAAGGGACACAAAATATAGAGTGTAACAAGGATCTGTGGGTCCACATCTAGGTGACCACCAGGCATGAAAGTGACCACCCAGCTCCTGTTTAGATAAATCTGTGGCCCATATTTTGAGTCAAACAGGAAACACTGGTGGGAGATGCTTGGTAACAGGTTAATGCTGAAGTTCAGCCTAGACACAGTGTTATCGGGGAACTGCGCGCTCATTTAGGATGGCTGAACATACACCAACCGATCGTTCGATAACAGTCTTTAAAAATCCGATCAGGCAGTAAAAATGCGCCCAGCATACAACACACTCACTTACTTATACTCCGTTGGTGGTCTTCTTTTAGCCTACCCGAGGTCGCGTGCCTCACGGTAACGGCAACGCGCGCTCGGGAGGCATTTAAAAGTGATGTGTCGATCAGGCAATTAGCCCTGGATGCGTAACGTCGGTGTCGGGAGAATAGACACCGACGAAGGACTAACGCGAAAGCTATTGTAACGGCGGCCATCTTGGAATGGAGTGACAAGTGATGTGTCGATCAGGCAATTAGCCCTGGATGTATAACGTCGGTGTTAGAAGAATAGCCACCAACGAAGGACTAACGCAAAAGCTTTGGTAACGGTGGCCATCTTGGAATGGAGGATGATCAACAAGAGAGGTCTGGATACAATCACCCTATAGTGTGGGGTATATAATTGGTCTCGTATGCCAGGGCATTGTCCTGTTATCAGACATCTTCAACGCAAAGGGGGGAACTAGAACAGAAAACTGCATACTATAACCTACTAGGAGAGGCCATCAACCCGATAGTTATTAAGGGGTCATGTATTGCACCTCCATGTTGGGACCTAAGTATGTTGCCAAGGACAATTAATATCTAAGCAAGTCAGTCAAGGAGGTTAGGGAGACAGGGTCCACCAAGGAATATCATCGTTAAGACCCTCCCTAGCTGTTTTAAGTCGAAAAATCCACCGCTGTTCAGTCTTGAACAGATATTTAGGGTCATTTTCATTATGTCTAAGTACTTGTAAAACAGTCCACCACATATCATTAGGGCCATGTCTTGCTTCTAAGAAATGTGAACTTAATTTGGTCGTGATCCGAGCACATCTAATGTTGCTACGGTGTTCATTCATTCGTAACTTAACTGGTCTTGTTGTCATCCCTACATATTGTAAGTCACGTGGGCACGTGATCAAATATATAGAGTGGCGTGTGTTACAATTGCTGTGTTTTGTCAAACGCCAGACTCCAAAGTGTTTCAGCTGTAGACTATCTATCCGTTTGGTTAAGGAACACACATTACATGAACCGCACGGATAGTGTCCTGAGGCCGGAGGAAGATTCCATAATGTGGGCTGTTCTATGGAAACGTCCTGTCTACGTGGTCGTGTATGAATAATTAGGTCCCTGATGTTGGAGGATCTCTTAAAAGCAAAAAGGGGTCTCGCGATCTGTGATCCCCCGCTCAATAGAATATGCCACCTTTTGTTAATGAGTCTTTTTACAGTATTAGAAAGGGGAGTATATGTTGAAACGTAAGTAAGTCGTGTTTGTTCCTCCCGCATGGTGGATTCTAGGAGAGCCTCTCTGTGATTGTTTCTGGCTCTTTTATAGGATGTATTGATAATCTTAGTGGGATAACATCGATGTTGGAGTTTCTCTTTCAATTCACATGCCTGTGCTTCAAACGAATGAACAGAGGAACAGTTCCTACGTAATCTCAGAAATTGATCAAAAGGGAGGTTATCGCGTAGAGCCTTCGGATGATGGCTGTCATATCTGAGGAGACTGTTCCGGTCAGTGATTTTATGATAGGAGTCAGTTACTAGTTTGCCATTCACATTGTGAATCAAGAGGTCCAAAAAAGGTACATGTGTGGTGGAAATGTGCTCTGTAAATTTCGAAAAGGGATCCAATGTATTGATCCAGCTGGTGAACAGATCAATGTTGGGAAGAGCGCCTTGCCATATAATGAGAATGTCATCTATGTAACGACGCCATAGTTTGATGCTATTGAAGAATGGGTTCGTTACTGGTAAGATGAAATTCTTTTCGAACTGATACATGTATAGACAGGCCAGGCTTGGGGCAAAAGTGCTGCCCATCGAGGTCCCTCGAATTTGGTGGTATATGACATCTTCAAATTGAAAGTAATTCTGTGTCATTGCCAGTGATGCACAGTGCATTACAAAGTCTACCGGAGTTAGAGACGTCCATGGTTGCTGACGGAGGGCAGACTCAACAACTTCTAAGGTGGCGGCCTGTGGAATGTTCGTGTGAAGAGATTCTACATCTAACGTGATCAGTACCTCAACCTGGATAGTAGAACTAATCGTCTCAACGAGATTCAAGACATCTTTGGTGTCTTTCAGATAGGTGCTTGAACTCTTTACTAGTGGTTGGAGGAATGAATCACAAAAAGTAGATAATGGTTCCAAGACCGAACCAATGCCAGAAACTATTGGACGACCAGGGGGTGGGCGAGAGCCTTTATGGATTTTGGGGAGGCAGTAAAAATATGGAGTACGAGGATGAGTACTCTCCAAAAATTCTGCCTCTCTTGAGGTAATCCAAGAATTCCCTTTGGCCTAGTTAATCATAATCCTAATCTGTAGTTGTAATGAATTTGTAGGATCTCGATTCAGGGGTGTGTAATAGGTCCTGTCACTTAGAAGACGAATACATTCCTGTCTGTAATCAGATGAATCCATAATGACTATTGCTCCTCCTTTATCTGCTGGTTTTATGACTATAGTAGGGTCCTGTGATAGAGTCTTGAGTGCTTCTCGCTCAGTGGCGGGGAGATTGACAAAGGGTCATTGGGAGTAATCTGTTCAAGATCTAGCAGGACAGCTTTCTCAAAAGCTAAGACTTCACAAGGGAGAGAGCTGACTGGAGGCATGAAGGTTGAAGGTTTCTTAAAGCCTGTATCATGAATAGCAGGGTGTTCTGGTCGATCTTTAAAGAAGAAATGTAGCCGAACCTTTCTAAAAAACTGAGATAACTCACAATGGAGGCGAAAGGGATCTTCAGAGGGAGTCGGGACAAAGCCTAGTCCTCTATTGAGGACTTTCGATTCGTCCGGAGAGAAATGTCTTTGAGACAGATTGACCACTAGGTCCTCTGTGGAGCAATCTTGTTCTGGCTCCTGCTTATCATTTGAGGTTCCTCTCGACCCCAATGTACTCTTCTGCCTCTTCCTCTCCTTCTGCCTCTTCCTCTGCCCGGGCCGCGGCCTAAAAAAGGCCTGAAAGGTGGAATAGGGCGTGGCTGGAAGAAGGGGTAAGGAGGTTGCCAGAAGAGTGGTTGGTTATGGGTATATTGGGGGAAGTTGTAATAAGATTGAGGTGTACTCTCATCGGTACTCCAGCCATCAGAGGAGGAGCTACTACTATAAGCCAGAGTTTTCCTGTTAGCTGTCGAGGACTCGTCTGATGACCGTGATTGTATGTCTATCTCGAAATCCTCCTTGATATATGGATAAACTGTCTCTCGTTTGAATTTGCTAATATCTTTTTGTAACTTGGAAATTTTTTGTTGTGTCAGAAACTCCTTAGTTTCGTTGAGTTCCGTATTAATTTCCAAGAGCCGACTCTTGAATGCTGCTATAGTCACTGTGGTTTTGATGGAACTCTCCACACAGTTAATCTGAATGACTATGGACTCGGCTAGCCGTTTCGAGGTGTTGATAATCAACACTAGCCAGTCACGGGTGCATTTCCATGCAATCTGTGCCCAGTTCTTCCTGAAGGCTAAATCTTGCAGGAAGATTCTAGGCACATTGGAAACCAATAAACCGTTTGGAGCAATATTTGCTCTCAGATATTCGGTCATGATTGTCCCATGCATGACTCTCTTGATCAATTCTCTTTTCAGGGAGGATAGTTTGTCCCACTCTTCTTTGAGGCTCCCAGAAGGACCTGAGCCATCACTGGAAAGAATGGAGGGTGTTTGTAAAATAGCTGAGACGACATCGTCGTCAAAGCTAAGACCCTGGAAATTTTCCATGGTCAAGAGTAGGATGAAAAGTCCTGCAGCAAACCAGCTGCTCAATATACTACCTATACGAGGAGGACCGGGAGATTTATCTGGTCCAGTGTACTTACTCCCTATACGTAAACTTATAATAAAAAATGTGTACACTGTTCCAAAGAAAAGATGTTGTCAATGAGGATGAAAAAAGAAGACTGAAAGAAGGTATTGTAGGAGTGCCCTCAAGCATCACAATAGGATGCTAGGCATCATCATCGGGCTAACTCCTCCCCAGACCGGCACTGCAACGTCTGACGGGCCACCACACAAGAGGTGGTGGCTCTTCAACCGGAGGATGACTCTGCAGATCAAATTAGGTCCGCAGGACGTGCTGACATAGGAGAAAAGGAGAGTGGAGGGTATATAAAATTGGCTCTGAACACCTGGTAACAAGATTTAGGCCCTCATTCTGACTTTGGCGGTCGGCGGAGAGGCGGCGGTCGGACCGCGAACAGACCGGCGGTATTAAAAATGGCATTCTGACCGCGGCGGTCACCGCCGCGACCGACCGCCGCTTCCCCACTCCGACAGCCACGGCGGTCATGACCGACGGGCTGGAGTCTGCGCACTCCGGTCCGGCGGTCGACCCAAGACCGCCAACGGTATCATGACCCTGCTTACCGCCGCGGTTTCTGGCGTTCGGGAACGGCCATGCGAACCATGGCGGTAGGCACTATCGGGGCCAGGGAATTCCTTCCCTGGCAATGATAGGGGTCTCCCCCACCCCCCACTGCCCCCCCGAGTCCTCCCCCCACACCCTCCACCCCCCTGCCACCCCCCAGAGGTGGTACGAACCCCCTCCCCACCCCCACCCCGACATGCACATACACGCACCCCGACATGCACACACCCCCAATATGCACATATACACACCCCCTACACACACACATACACAACGGGGACACATACCCGCACACATACATGCCGACATGCGCACCCGCCGAACTACACACATTGCCCATAGGCACAGCAGCACTCCCCGCCCGCATGCACGCACTCACACACCCCCTCTACACACTCACACGCACACCCCCATGCACGCACACATCACACAACACCCCCCCACCCCCTCCCCTCACGGACGATCAACTTACCTTGTGCGTCGGTCCTCCGGGAGGCGACGGGAGCCATAGGGACGTGACCGCCAACAGAAGACCGCCAACAGAAGACCGCCACACAGAAATGTGGGTCGTAATTCTTGGGGCGGTGTTCTGCTGGCGTGGCGGTGGAGGTTGACCAGTCTCCACTTTCCCGCCGACCGCCAGTGTGGCTGCTGGCGGTATTCCGGCAGAACGCTCCCAGCGGTCGGAATACGCGCAGCGGCATACCGCCGCGGTCGGCGGTCTTTACCGCGGCGGTAACTCGGCGGTCTTGCGAAAAGACCGCCAAGGTCAGAATGAGGGCCTTAATGCTTATATAAGGGTCAGGCCAAGATTAAAAACAAGTAGGAATTTCAAGGGAATAATGGCCCTCATTCTGACTCCGCCGCCCGCCAAAGTCCCGCCGTCAGGTTACCGTTCCGCGGTCGAAAGACCGCGGCGGTAATTCTGACTTTCCCGCTGGGCTGGCGGGCGGTCGCCTTCAGACCGCCAGCCAGCCCAGCGGGAAAGAGGCTTCCACGATGAAGCCGGCTCGGAATCGAGCCGGCGGAGTGGAAGCTGTGCGACAGGTGCAGTTGCACCCGTCGCGTATTTCACTGTCTGCGCAGCAGACAGTGAAATACATGTAGGGGCCCTCTTACGGGGGCCCCTGCAATGCCCATGCCAGTGGCATGGGCACTGCAGGGGCCCCCAGGGGCCACGCGACCCCCCCTACCGCCATCCGGATCCCGGCGGTCGGACCGCCGGGATCTGGATGGCGGTAGGGGGGGTCGGAATCCCCGCGGCGGTGCAGCAAGCTGCGCCGCCGCGGAGGATTCAATGGGGCGGCGGTACACTGGCGGGACCCCGCCAGTGGTGCCGGTCCGACCGCGGCTTTACCGCCGTGGTCGGAATCCCCATTGGAGCACCGCCGGCCTGTCGGCGGTGCTCCCGCGGTCCTCCGCCCTGGCGGTCAAAGACCGCCAGGGTCAGAATGACCACCAATGTCTCCTATACTCCTAAAAAAGAGGGAAGGAGGGAAGAGTCTTCACTCCTAACACTGGGTCGACATGTTTCGCGCCTACTCGGTCAGGGATTGATCCACTGGCGCTTCATCAGGACCGTTTAGTTGTAACTTCTCCTTAATATGCAAAAAGTAAAAAACAAAAACAGGGACCGTAAATGTTGGGAGATCACTTACAGTCTATGGACCAGTCATCACAGTCAGTCTAACAGTAGGTCGCCCTGCATAGGAGACAAAACACTCATGTAAAACAAAGTGCAGCAGGAAGACATTGATTGGTGTCTTACTAGAGAGTAGTGAGTGTGATAGGCATCAGATCCCAAAGAGAAAAAGTTGAACATAATAGAAGGCTTACCATCCCATGTAAAGACAGGGCATCATAGGGACGCGTAAAACCTCATAACCAAGGGGAGTTCACTAAATATGAAAAATTGTAAAGTATATAATCAAGTAAAACTGAAACTTCAGCAGTTAATTAGAGTTATGTTTGCACAGGGTTATCACATTCAAATTCATCAATCTGAAAAAATCCATGTCTAAAAGATATATATAGTATCGTGCCTCTATAATTGTTTGTCTACACGTTCTCGTGGTGCGAAAGGGACACAAAATATAGAGTGTAACAAGGATCTGTGGGTCCACATCTAGGTGACCACCAGGCATGAAAGTGACCACTCAGCTCCTGTTTAGATAAATCTGTGGCCCATATTTTGAGTCAAACAGGAAACACTGGTGGGAGATGCTTGGTAACAGGTTAATGCTGAAGTTCAGCCTAGACACAGTGTTATCGGGGAACTGCGCGCTCATTTAGGATGGCTGAACATACACCAACCGATCGTTCGATAACAGTCTTTAAAAATCCGATCAGGCAGTAAAAATGCGCCCAGCATACAACACACTCACTTACTTATACTCCGTTGGTGGACTGCTTTTAGCCTACCCGAGGTCGCGTGCCTCACAGTAACGGCAACGCGCGCTCGGGAGGCATTTAAAAGTGATGTGTCGATCAGGCAATTAGCCCTGGATGCGTAACGTCGGTGTCGGGAGAATAGACACCGACGAAGGACTAACGCGAAAGCTATTGTAACGGCGGCCATCTTGGAATGGAGTGACAAGTGATGTGTCGATCAGGCAATTAGCCCTGGATGTATAACGTCGGTGTTAGGAGAATAGCCACCAACGAAGGACTAACGCAAAAGCTTTGGTAACGGCGGCCATCTTGGAATGGAGGATGATCAACAAGAGAGGTCTGGATACAATCACCCTATAGTGTGGGGGTATATAATTGGTCTCGCATTCCAACACATTGTCCTGTTATTAGACATCTTCAACGCAAAGGGGGTAACTAGAACAGAAAACTGCATACTATAACCTACTAGGAGAGGCCATCAACCCGATAGTTATTAAGAGGTCATGTATTGCACCTCCATGTTGGGACCTAAGTATGTTGCCAAGGACAATTAATATCTAAGCAAGTCAGTCAAGGAGGTTAGGGAGACAGGGTCCACCAAGGAATATCATCGTTAAGACCCTCACTAGCTGTTTTAAGTCGAAAAATCCACCGCTGTTCAGTCTTGAACAGATATTTAGGGTCATTTTCATTATGTCTAAGTACTTGTAAAACAGTCAACCACATATCATTAGGGCCATGTCTTGCTTCTAAGAAATGTGAACTTAATTTGGTCGTGATCCGAGCACATCTAGGCCCATATTTATACTTTTTGACGCTAAACTGCGCTAACGCAGTTTAGCGTCAAAAAATTTAGCGCCGTCTAACGCCATTCTGAAGCGCCATGCGGGCGCCGTATTTATGGAATGGCGTTAGCCGGCGCTAGCAGACTGGCGCTGCCTGGTGTGCGTGGAAAAAAACCACGTAGACCAGGCAGCGCCGGCGTAGGGGGAAAATGGCGTTAGGGCGTCTTAAAATGGGGCAAGTCAGGTTGAGGCAAAAAAATCGCCTCAACCCGATTTGCGCCATTATTTTCGACGCCCAGACGCCATTGAAATGACTCCTGTCTTAGTAAAGACAGGAGTCATGCCCCCTTGCCCAATGGCCATGCCCAGGGGACTTTTGTCCCCTGGGCATGGTCATTGGGCATAGTGGCATGTAGGGGGGCACAAAGAAGGCCCCCCTATGCCACCCCAAAAAAAAATTAAAATATAAAAAATTATACTTACCTGAACTTACCTGAATGTCCCTGGGGTGGGTCCCTCCATCCTTGGGTGTCCTCCTGGGGTGGGCAGGGGTGGCAGGGGGGGTCCCTGGGGGCAGGGGAGGGCACCTGTGGGCTCATTTTGAGCCCACAGGCCCCTTAACGCCTACCCTGACCCAGGCGTTAAATAGTGGCGCAAATGCGGGGTTTTTTGACCCGCCACCTCCCGGGCGTGATTTTTGCCCGGGAGTATAAATACGACGCATTTGCGTCGCCGTCATTTTTTTAGACGGGAACGCCTTCCTTGCATCTCATTAACGGAAGGAAGGCGTTCACGCAAAAAAATTACGCTATTTGCCCATACTTTGGCGCTAGACGCGTCTAACGCCAAAGTATAAATATGGCGTTAGTTTTGCGCCGAATTTGCGTCGAAAAAAACGACGCTAATTTGGCGCAAACGGAGTATAAATACGGGCCCTAATGTTGCTACGGTGTTCATTGATTCGTAACTTAACTGGTCTTGTTGTCATCCCTACATATTGTAAGTCACGTGGGCACGTGATCAAATATATAGAGTGGCGTGTGTTACAATTGGTGTGTTTTGTCAAACGCCAGACTCCAAAGTGTTTCAGCTGTAGACTATCTATCCGTTTGGTCAGGGAACACACATTACATGAACCGCACGGATAGTGTCCTGAGGCCGGAGGAAGATTCCATAATGTGGGCTGTTCTATGGAAACGTCCTGTCTACGTGGTCGTGTATGAATAATTAGGTCCCTGATGTTGGAGGATCTCTTAAAAGCAAAAAGGGGTCTCGCGATCTGTGATCCCCCGCTCAATAGAATATGCCACCTTTTGTTAATGAGTCTTTTTACAGTATTAGAAAGGGGAGTATATGTTGAAACGTAAGTAAGTCGTGTTTGTTCCTCCCGCATGGTGGATTCTAGGAGAGCCTCTCTGTGATTGTTTCTGGCTCTTTTATAGGATGTATTGATAATCTTAGTGGGATAACATCGATGTTGGAGTTTCTCTTTCAATTCACATGCCTGTGCTTCAAACGAATGAACAGAGGAACAGTTCCTACGTAATCTCAGAAATTGATCAAAAGGGAGGTTATCGCGTAGAGCCTTCGGATGATGGCTGTCATATCTGAGGAGACTGTTCCGGTTAGTGATTTTATGATAGGAGTCAGTTACTAGTTTGCCATTCACATTGTGAATCAAGAGGTCCAAAAAAGGTACATGTGTGGTGGAAATGTGCTCTGTAAATTTCGAAAAGGGATCCAATGTATTGATCCAGCTGGTGAACAGATCAATGTTGGGAAGAGCGCCTTGCCATATAATGAGAATGTCATCTATGTAACGACGCCATAGTTTGATGCTATTGAAGAATGGGTTCGTTACTGGTAAGATGAAATTATTTTCGAACTGATACATGTATAGACAGGCCAGGCTTGGGGCAAAAGTGCTGCCCATCGAGGTCCCTCGAATTTGGTGGTATATGACATCTTCAAATTGAAAGTAATTCTGTGTCATTGCCAGTGATGCACAGTGCATTACAAAGTCTACCGGAGTTAGAGACGTCCATGGTTGCTGACGGAGGGCAGACTCAACAACTTCTAAGGTGGCGGCCTGTGGAATGTTCGTGTGAAGAGATTCTACATCTAACGTGATCAGTACCTCAACCTGGATAGTAGAATTAATCGTCTCAATGAGATTCAAGACATCTTTGGTGTCTTTCAGATAGGTGCTTGAACTCTTTACTAGTGGTTGGAGGAATGAATCACAAAAAGTAGATAATGGTTCCAAGACCGAACCAATGCCAGAAACTATTGGACGACCAGGGGGTGGGCGAGAGCCTTTATGGATTTTGGGGAGGCAGTAAAAATATGGAGTACGAGGATGAGTACTCTCCAAAAATTCTGCCTCTCTTGAGGTAATCCAAGAATTCCCTTTGGCCTAGTTAATCATAATCCTAATCTGTAGTTGTAATGAATTTGTAGGATCTCGATTCAGGGGTGTGTAATAGGTCCTGTCACTTAGAAGACGGAGACATTCCTGTCTGTAATCAGATGAATCCATAATGACTATTGCTCCTCCTTTATCTGCTGGTTTTATGACTATAGTAGGGTCCTGTGATAGAGTCTTGAGTGCTTCTCGCTCAGTGGCGGGGAGATTGACAAAGGGTCTTTTGGGAGTAATCTGTTCAAGATCTAGCAGGACAGCTTTCTCAAAAGCTAAGACTTCACAAGGGAGAGAGCTGACTGGAGGCATGAAGGTTAAAGGTTTCTTAAAGCCTGTATCATGAATAGCAGGGTGTTCTGGTCGATCTTTAAAGAAGAAATGTAGCCGAACCTTTCTAAAAAACTGAGATAACTCACAATGGAGGCGAAAGGGATCTTCAGAGGGAGTCGGGACAAAGCCTAGTCCTCTATTGAGGACTTTCGATTCGTCCGGAGAGAAATGTCTTTGAGACAGATTGACCACTAGGTCCTCTGTGGAGCAATCTTGTTCTGGCTCCTGTTTATCATTTGAGGTTCCTCTCGACCCCAATGTACTCTTCTGCCTCTTCCTCTCCTTCTGCCTCTTCCTCTGCCCGGGCCGCGGCCTAAAAAAGGCCTGAAAGGTGGAATAGGGCGTGGCTGGAAGAAGGGGTAAGGAGGTTGCCAGAAGAGTGGTTGGTTATGGGTATATTGGGGGAAGTTGTAATAAGATTGAGGTGTACTCTCATCGGTACTCCAGCCATCAGAGGAGGAGCTACTACTATAAGCCAGAGTTTTCCTGTTAGCTGTCGAGGACTCGTCTGATGACCGTGATTGTATGTCTATCTCGAAATCCTCCTTGATATATGGATAAACTGTCTCTCGTTTGAATTTGCTAATATCTTTTTGTAACTTGGAAATTTTTTGTTGTGTCAGAAACTCCTTAGTTTCGTTGAGTTCCGTATTAATTTCCAAGAGCCGACTCTTGAATGCTGCTATAGTCACTGTGGTTTTGATGGAACTCTCCACACAGTTAATCTGAATGACTATGGACTCAGCTAGCCGTTTCGAGGTGTTGATAATCAACACTAGCCAGTCACGGGTGCATTTCCATGCAATCTGTGCCCAGTCCTTCCTGAAGGCTAAATCTTGCAGGAAGATTCTAGGCACATTGGAAACCAATAAACCGTTTGGAGCAATATTTGCTCTCAGATATTCGGTCATGATTGTCCCATGCATGACTGTCTTGATCAATTCTCTTTTCAGGGAGGATAGTTTGTCCCACTCTTCTTTGAGGCTCCCAGAAGGAGCTGAGCCATCACTGGAAAGAATGGAGGGTGTTTGTAAAATAGCTGAGACGACATCGTCGTCAAAGCTAAGACCCTGGAAATTTTCCATGGTCAAGAGTAAGATGAAAAGTCCTGCAGCAAACCAGCTGCTCAATATACTACCTATACGAGGAGGACCGGGAGATTTATCTGGTCCAGTGTACTTACTCCCTATACGTAAACTTATAATAAAAAATGTGTACACTGTTCCAAAGAAAAGATGTTGTCAATGAGGATGAAAAAAGAAGACTGAAAGAAGGTATTGTAGGAGTGCCCTCAAGCATCACAATAGGATGCTAGGCATCATCATCGGGCTAACTCCTCCCCAGACCGGCACTGCAACGTCTGACGGGCCACCACACAAGAGGTGGTGGCTCTTCAACCGGAAGATGACTCTGCAGATTAAATTAGGTCCGCAGGACGTGCTGACATAGGAGAAAAGGAGAGTGGAGGGTATATAAAATTGGCTCTGAACACCTGGTAACAAGATTTAATGCTTATATAAGGGTCAGGCCAAGATTAAAAACAAGTAGGAGTCTCAAGGGAATAATGTCTCCTATACTCCTAAAAAAGAGGGAAGGAGGGAAGAGTCTTCACTCCTAACACTGGGTTGACATGTTTCGCGCCTACTCGGTCAGGGATTGATCCACTGGCGCTTCATCAGGACCGTTTAGTTGTAACTTCTCCTTAATATGCAAAAAGTAAAAAACAAAAACAGGGACCGTAAATGTTGGGAGATCACTTACAGTCTATGGACCAGTCATCACAGTCAGTCTAACAGTAGGTCGCCCTGCATAGGAGACAAAACACTCATGTAAAACAAAGTGCAGCAGGAAGACATTGATTGGTGTCTTACTAGAGAGTAGTGAGTGTGATAGGCATCAGATCCCAAAGAGAAAAAGGTGAACATAATAGAAGGCTTACCATCCCATGTAAAGACAGGGCATCATAGGGACGCGTAAAACCTCATAACCAAGGGGAGTTCACTAAATATGAAAAATTGTAAAGTATATAATCAAGTAAAACTGAAACTTCAGCAGTTAATTAGAGTTATGTTTGCACAGGGTTATCACATTCAAATTCATCAATCTGAAAAAATACATGTCTAAAAGATATATATAGTATTGTGCCTCTATAATTGTTTGTCTACACGTTCTCGTGGTGCGAAAGGGACACAAAATATAGAGTGTAACAAGGATCTGTGGGTCCACATCTAGGTGACCACCAGGCATGAAAGTGACCACTCAGCTCCTGTTTGGATAAATCTGTGGCCCATATTTTGAGTCAAATAGGAAACACTGGTGGGAGATGCTTGGTAACAGGTTAATGCTGAAGTTCAGCCTAGACACAGTGTTATCGGGGAACTGCGCGCTCATTTAGGATGGCTGAACATACACCAACCGATCGTTCGATAACAGTCTTTAAAAATCCGATCAGGCAGTAAAAATGCGGCCAGCATACAACACACTCACTTACTTATACTCCGTTGGTGGACTGCTTTTAGCCTACCCGAGGTCGCGTGCCTCACAGTAACGGCAACGCGCGCTCGGGAGGCATTTAAAAGTGATGTGTCGATCAGGCAATTAGCCCTGGATGTATAACGTCGGTGTTAGGAGAATAGCCACCAACGAAGGACTAACGCAAAAGCTTTGGTAACGGCGGCCATCTTGGAATGGAGGATGATCAACAAGAGAGGTCTGGATACAATCACCCTATAGTGTGGGGGTATATAATTGGTCTCGCATTCCAGGACATTGTCCTGTTATTAGACATCTTCAACGCAAAGGGGGGAACTAGAACAGAAAACTGCATACTATAACCTACTAGGAGAGGCCATCAACCCGATAGTTATTAAGAGGTCATGTATTGCACCTCCATGTTGGGACCTAAGTATGTTGCCAAGGACAATTAATATCTAAGCAAGTCAGTCAAGGAGGTTAGGGAGACAGGGTCCACCAAGGAATATCATCGTTAAGACCCTCACTAGCCGTTTTAAGTCGCAAAATCCACTGCTGTTCAGTCCTGAACAGATATTTAAGGTCATTTTCATTATGTCTAAGTACTTGTAAAACAGTCCACCACATATCATTAGGGCCATGTCTTGCTTCTAAGAAATGTGAACTTAATTTGGTCGTGATCCGAGCACATCTAATGTTGCTACGGTGTTCATTGATTCGTAACTGAACTGGTCTTGTTGTCATCCCTATATATTGTAAGTCACATGGGCACGTGATCAAATATATACAGTGGTGTGTGTTACAATCGGTGTGTTTTGTCAAACGCCAGACTCCAAAGTGTTTCAGCTGTAGACTATCTATCCGTTTGGTCAGGGAACACACATTACATGAACCGCACGGATAGTGTCCTGAGACCGGAGGAAGATTCCATAATGTGGGCTGGTCTATGGAGACGTCCTGTCTACGTGGTCGTGTATGAATAATTAGGTCCCTGATGTTGGAGGATCTCTTAAAAGCAAAAAGGGGTCTCGCGATCTGTGATCCCCCGCTCAATAGAATATGCCACCTTTTGTTAATGAGTCTTTTTACAGTATTAGAAAGGGGAGTATATGTTGAAACGCAAGTAAGTTGTGTTTGTTCCTCCCGCCTGGTGGATTCTAGGAGAGCCTCTCTGTGATTGTTTCTGGCTCTTTTATAGGATGTATTGATAATCTTAGTGGGATAACATCGATGTTGGAGTTTCTCTTTCAATTCACATGCCTGTGCTTCAAACGAATGAACAGAGGAACAGTTCCTACGTAATCTCAGAAATTGACGAAAAGGGAGGTTATCGCGTAGAGCCTTCGGATGATGGCTGTCATATCTGAGGAGACTGTTCCGGTCAGTGATTTTATGATAGGTGTCAGTTACTAGTTTGCCATTCACATTGTGAATCAAGAGGTCCAAAAAGGTACATGTGTGGTGGAAATGTGCGCTGTAAATTTCAAAAAGGGATCCAATGTATTGATCCAGCTGGTGAACAGATCAATGATCAACAGATTAACAGATCAATGTTGGGAAGAGCGCCTTGCCATATAATGAGAATGTCATCTATGTAACGACGCCATAGTTTGATGTTATTGAAGAAGGGGTTTGTTACTGGTAAGATGAAATTATTTTCGAACTGATACATGTATAGACAGGCCAGGCTTGTGATTCATTCCTCCAACCACTAGTAAAGAGTTCAAGCACCTATCTGAAAGACACCAAAGATGTCTTGAATCTCATTGAGACGATTAATTCTACTATCCAGGTTGAGGTACTGATCCCGTTAGATGTAGAATCTCTTTACACGAACATTCCACAGGCCGTCACATTAGAAGTCGTTGAGTCTGCCCTCCGTCAGCAACCATGGACGTCTCTAACTCCGGTAGACTTTGTAATGCACTGTGCATCCCTGGCAATGACACAGAATTACTTTCAATTTGAAGATGTCATATACCACCAAATTCGAGGGACCTCGATGGGCAGCACTTTTGCCCCAAGCCTGGCCTGTCTATACATGTATCAGTTCGAAAAGAATTTCATCTTACCAGTAACGAACCCCTTCTTCAATAACATCAAACTATGGCGTCGTTACATAGATGACATTCTCATTATATGGCAAGGCGCTCTTCCCAACATTGATCTGTTCACCAGCTGGATCAATACATTGGATCCCTTTTTGAAATTTACAGAGCACATATCCACCACACATGTACCTTTTTTGGACCTCTTGATTCACAATGTGAATGGCAAACTAGTAACTGACACCTATCATAAAATCACTGACCGGAACAGTCTCCTCAAATATGACAGCCATCATCCGAAGGCTCTACGCGATAACCTCCCTTTTGGTCAATTTCTGAGATTACGTAGGAACTGTTCCTCTGTTCATTCGTTTGAAGCACAGGCATGTGAATTGAAAGAGAAACTCCAACATCGATGTTATCCCACTAAGATTATCAATACATCCTATAAAAGAGCCAGAAACAATCACAGAGAGGCTCTCCTAGAATCCACCATGCGGGAGGAACAAACACGACTTACTTGCGTTTCAACATATACTCCCCTTTCTAATACTGTAAAAAGACTCATTAACAAAAGGAGGCATATTCTATTGAGCGGGGGATCACAGATCGCGAGACCCCTTTTTGCTTTTAAGAGATCCTCCAACATCAGGGACCTAATTATTCTTACACGACCACGTAGACAGGACGTTTCCATAGACCAGCCCACATTATGGAATCTTCCTCCGGTCTCAGGACACTATCCGTGCGGTTCATGTAATGTGTGTTCCCTGACCAAACGGATAGATAGTCTACAGCTGAAACACTTTGGAGTCTGGCGTTTGACAAAACACACCAATTGTAACACACGCCACTGTATATATTTGATCACGTGCCCATGTGACTTACAATATGTAGGGATGACAACAAGACCAGTTAAGTTACGAATCAATGAACACCGTAGCAACATTAGATGTGTTCGGATCACTACCAAATTAAGTTCACATTTCATAGAAGCAAGACATGGCCCTAATGATATGTGGTGGACTGTTTTACAAGTACTTAGACATAATGAAAATGACCCTAAATATCTGTTCAGGACTGAACAGCAGTGGATTTTTCAACTTAAAACAGCTAGTGAGGGTCTTAACGATGATATTCCTTGGTGGACCGTGTCTCCCTAACCTCCTTGACTGACTTGCTTAGATATTAATTGTCCTTGGCAACATACTTAGGTCCCAACATGGAGGTGCAATACATGACCCCTTAATAACTATCGGGTTGATGTCCTCTCCTAGTAGGTTATAGTATTCAGTTTTCTGTTCTATTTCCCCCCTTTGCGTTGAAGATGTCTAATAACAGGACAATGTCCTGGAATACGAGACCAATTATATACCCCCACACTATAGGGTGATTGTATCCAGACCTCTCTTGTTGATCATCCTCCATTCCAAGATGGCCGCCGTTACCAAAGCTTTTGCGTTAGTCCTTCGTTGGTGGCTATTCTCCTAACACCAACGTTATACATCCAGGGCTAATTGCCTGATCGACACATCACTTGTCACTCCATTCCAAGATGGCCGCCGTTACAATAGTTTCGCGTTAGTCCTTCATCGGTGTCTATTCTCCCGACACTGACGTTACGCATCCAGGGCTATTTGCCTGATCGACACATCACTTTTAAATGCCTCCCGAGCGCGCGTTGCCGTTACTGTGAGGCACGCGACCTCGGGTAGGCTAAAAGCAGACCACCAACGGAGTATAAGTAAGTGAGTGTGTTGTATGCTGGGCGCATTTTTACTGCCTGATCGGATTTTTAAAGACTGTTATCGAACGATCGGTTGGTGTATGTTCAGCCATCCTAAATGAGCGTGCAGTTCCCTGATAACACTGTGTCTAGGCTGAACTTCAGCATTAACCTGTTACCAAGCATCTCCCACCAGTGTTTCCTGTTTGACTCAAAATATGGGCCACAGATTTATCTAAACAGGAGCTGGGTGGTCACTTTCATGCCTGGTGGTCACCTAGATGTGGACCCACAGATCCTTGTTACACTCTATATTTTGTGTCCCTTGCGCACCACGAGAACGTGTAGACAAACAATTATAGAGGCACGATACTATATATATCTTTTAGACATGGATTTTTTCAGATTGATGAATTTGAATGTGATAACCCTGTGCAAACATAACTCTAATTAACTGCTGAAGTTTCAGTTTTACTTGATTATATACTTTACAATTTTCATATTTAGTGAACTCACCTTGGTTATGAGGTTTTACGCGTCCCTATGATGCCCTGTCTTTACATGGGATGGTAAGCCTTCTATTATGTTCACCTTTTTCTCTTTGGGATCTGATGCCTATCACACTCACTACTCTCTAGTAAGACACCAATCAATGTCTTCCTGCTGCACTTTGTTTTACATGAGTGTTTTGTCTCCTATGCAGGGCGACCTACTGTTAGACTGACTGTGACGACTGGTCCATAGACTGTAAGTGATCTCCCAACATTTACGGTCCCTGTTTTTGTTTTTTACTTTTTGCATATTAAGGAGAAGTTACAACTAAACGGTCCTGATGAAGCACCAGTGGATCAATCCCTGACCGAGTAGGCGCGAAACATGTCGACCCAGTGTTAGGAGTGAAGACTCTTCCCTCCTTCCCTCTTTTTTAGGAGTATAGGAGACATTATTCCCTTGAGACTCCTACTTGTTTTTAATCTTGGCCTGACCCTTACTATAAGCATTAAATCTTGTTACCAGGTGTTCAGAGCCAATTTTATATACCCTCCACTCTCCTTTTCTCCTCTGTCAGCACGTCCTGCGGACCTAATTTGATCTGCAGAGTCATCTTCCGATTGAAGAGCCACCACCTCTTGTGTGGTGGCCGTCAGACGTTGCAGTGCCGGTCTGGCGAGGAGTTAGCCCGATGATGATGCCTAGCATCCTATTGTGATGCTTGAGGGCACTCCTACAATACCTTCTTTCAGTCTTCTTTTTTCGTCCTCATTGACAACATCTTTTCTTTGGAACAGTGTACACATTTCTTATTATAAAATCACAGACTTCTATACCTATCACGAGATTGACGCCCTCTTAATCACAGAAACATAGTTCATGACCACATCTTTGCACATCCTAGACCTTCATCCTCCCAAAGTCTGCAGCATCTATTGTGTGAACCACACACATAAGGCAGGAGGAGATCTCACTGCCATCCTTAAGTCCTCCCGGTCCTGCACCCTAGGTCAGCAAGTAACATAACTCCATGGAGCTGCTGACATGCCATTCTCCACTCTTTCAAACACAAACTTCTCCTTTCATCTCATCTATGGGCCTCCCAATCAGAACAAGGATATCATTTATGAATTTTACATTTTCACAGTAACGTTCCCACCTTGAACTTTTCGACTGAAAACCCGTCAGCTGGCCTGACTGTCTGCCCAGATGTTGGTGGTCCCAAAGATGAAAGCCCGCATTTGAACCACCTTCTCCACCAAGGAATCCCATCCACCATTGATGGCGACATAGGCAATAGTGACTGACGGCAGGACACCAACTACACCTACTGCTGAGCAGATATAGATCTGCCTTTCTGCCAAGGAAAAAGAGGTGGTCTGACCTCCAAGTCTGAGTTGGCGGATTGAGAGGGGGGAATGGGTGAAAAACCACCTTTTTACTCCATTCTACCTCTGTCACCGATTGGGCATGACTGGACAACACCCTCCAACGCCACTGTCACTGGACCATGGAGAAAGCATGACCCCCCATCCTGGACACGGCGGTAGGAAACCTACATGGGATGTGTATGTTGGGGAGGGTTGCTGCACATGGGAACACTGCATACATATACATATCACTTTTTTTTTTTTTTAAGTTACTGTGACATGCATATATTGGGGACACGAGTGGGTCAGACACAGGTGGGGACATATTTCTATACAATACTTATTGCACACATACACAACTGTCATTATGGTATCAATATGAATGCTGTCACCACAATGACAGTACATACACACCTGTCAACTGTGTTCATGTGGGCACATTGCCAGGGGATCTGTATCTGTCATGTTGTGCTGCGAGTTGTGTGTGTGAGTCAGTATGTGAAGGTGTGTGTGTGTGATGCGAGTGGCTGGTTGTGGTGGAGGGAGCTGGAGTGGGTGCTGTGGTTGTGTCAGTATGTGTGACACTTGCTTATGACTGGTGTTCTTGTGAATGTTGTGTTGCTACATGCAACATTCAGGTGAGTCGTGTTGTGTGGCGGTCGCTGTCTCCATGTATGTGGTTGTGTGAGTGTGTTTGCATAGATTAGTGTGTTGTGTTTGTTGTGGTTGTGTTGTGTGTGGATACAGAATCAATGGTATCTGTATGTTGTGTCATGGATGTCCATCAATGTGCTTGTAGCAGGTATCTGTTGAGTTGGTATGGTAATGGATACGGGTATGTATGTGGTGTGGTGTGTCATGTGTGATACAGTGGGACACATATGGCAAAGTTAGAGTGTGTGTATGACTTGCCTGCATTCCAAAGCCACTGCCATTGTACAATATCCATTGAGTCCCGCAACGTCCTCCCTCTCTCAGCGAAGCACTGCCAGCACACTGTTTGCAGAGCTGTAACATCTAAATACGGTGGTGAGCAGACCGCCAACTTGACGGTCTTCTCAGGTCCACTGCCGACGCTGTTTGGTAATGCGACCGCCAAGATCTAAATCTAGCCCTAAGAATGGACATGGTAGATGAGTCTGGTGATGCTGTCTTTCTATAGAGTGAGGAGTAAATGGGTCCGACAGGACTTAATGCTTATCTTTGAACCTGTGCAGTGCTTCACTGCCTTTTGGCTACGTTTCACTGTAGAAATAGTAATTACATACACACATATTACTATGCATTGTTTCAAAGCAACTGTCTGTAGAGATCTCCAAGTTATATTGAAGAATTTCAGAGTTAACTTGGACACAGAACGTATCAGCAATAGAAGACATGCTGCAGGCTGAAAGCATGGCACATGAAAAGCAAAAAGAGAAGAGAGGTTGAAAGATGTAGGAAAGAAGTGGGATAGGTGGTCTGAGCCTGTCATGGAGCGAAGGGGATGGAAGAGTAGCATTACTTTACAAAAAATCAGTTCATTAATGTTTAGCCTTTTGTCATTGATGTATTCCTTGTCAAGGAATTGCCCAAGGTCGAATGTCTTTAAATACCTGTTAATCTGAGCTCTCTTATTTTTTAATACTTTTCAATCTTCCTGGGTACGCATTTTCAATTTGACATGTAATAATAAAAATGAATTATGCTGTTGTGTTTTATTTCCACTGACCTTTAGTACAAAGAATTATAGTACAACACGAATAGGTTTCTCTAAACACACATCGTGAGTATTCTCTAGGCAACAAGATATGTATCGTCCTGACAAATGTCTCCAGTGATAAGTAGTAATTTTCAGGGAAGTAACGAAGCCCTTACATTTACAAACCGGTTCTCTTGCAGTAGTTGCATAAAGCAGGGAGTTCGACCGACTTTCAATTTCATTCTGGAAAGTCACTTGAACGTTCAACTGAGGATACAAGGGAGGAACAATTGTTTTTTTTGTCCAGTTTCGATCATCTTTCATTGGTTGGCAGGAGAGACAGATGGATATCGTGACAGGAAAATCATTAATAACATAGAATAAATCAAGGGCGCAATGGTTCTTTTTAGATCCATTTTACTACATTGCCTGATATTTCTGTTTAATGAATAACACTAAATCCTTCTTTGAGGAAAAAACGATCTGAATACTCTGTCCATACTTGCCGTTCTAGGCCTTTGAGATATATTTATGAGAATATTCATTCATGGTACTAGTATACTGCACTGTAGCTATCTCCACAGATGTGTTTCTGCACCAGGAAGTGGCAATAGATGATACTGGACTAATGCCTGCTGATCAGTGATGTATTAATTGATTGTATCATAACGTTTTTATTATGATTTCAACAGCCACGGCCTTTGGTTGCAGAGAAGGTGTCAGTAGCATGATGTGTCAGTAGCATGATCTTTGATCCGAGAAAGCAAATTATTTTTCAACTCTTTATTGGAAATACACACTTGACATGACTTCCTCACTATGGGTAGCTTTGTCGTCCCACTTCCCTTCCTTTAGGAGCCCTCTTTTAGCTGAGGGTAGCACTTGGAGATATCAATTAGGCCGAACCATCCTTTGTCTACCATGGTGGTTTGTTAGGGGTTTCGTAGTTAAACTGAAGCACATACTTTTGGCCCATTGTTAGTAATGTTCATGTGTGGTCTACAGTAGTAAGGTGCTAGCGCTCACATGTCACAGAATGACTTTAGGCTTTCTGCCCTCCTAGTTACCTATATCTCATATACCTCGTTCCCTAAAATAACTATAATTTGCACCCTTATCATGCACTGCTTATGACCACATTTTACTTCATTCATGACATGTTCAATGAGATCAAAATCTGAAAGTATATAATTTCACTATCTGAAATGATATAATTGATGATAATACGGATCACTTCACAATCTGAAATGATACTGATTCATGGCTGGGGAGGGAGAAACATTGCCATCATCAGGGAGCCAGTGGATGACGCCGTCAATGATTGCAGAAAAAAGGTAAAAGTGGGAAAAGATGGATTTCTAGAATGAGGAAGTTGTTGACGAAGATGGGGAGCCTGTCGCCATCAAGGCCAGTGAAGTGGTTTACCTTTGGACATAGGCAACCTTTTGGAAATCAAAATCCTCCAGTTGAATGAAGCCGCAAGCCGTAGCTGAAGAGGGCTTCTTGAGGCTGGATACCATTGCCCAGAAGTCCCAATGAACAGGGCCTGCAGCTGTGGAGAAGAATGTAGCTGAAGCTACTGCAAAGTCAGGCCTACAGCCGATGCACCTTGAGTAAATCGGATGGCAGGTAGGTGCCACTCTTCTGTCCATTTTTCTAGCAATTGTTGGTGAAACATCTTTCTAAGACTTAATTTTCAGGGTTAGACAGAAGCTGCAACTCTAACACCACTTTGAAGAGTCCATCCAGGATGTGGGGTGCAGCAGTTGGGGGTTAGGACTCATTCCAGGGGAGGCCTGGTGCAGGGATCAACATCTCTGGAGTTTATTATGTCCCTGTAGCTAACACAGAAGGCTAGCCAACTGTCCCTTGGAGTCACCTTTGTAGTCCTGGGTTCAAGGATATTGCCCTCTGTCATTCAAGCATCAAGGCAGGCCTCAAGAAGCAGAGCAGTCCTCTGGTAGCACCAGGCTAATCCTTCAGAAAACAAAGAAGGCTTCAATCAGCAAGGCAGTCCTTTGGAGTACAAGACAGTCTTCTTAAGTTATGTACAGGTCCAAAATTGCACTGAATAGTTGTTCTGAGGGTCCAAGATGTATTCCTGGTTCCAGCCTCTAAAATGGCGGAACATCCTGGCTACCTCATACTGGTTCTGGGAAGTTCTTTCCTTCCCCTGCCAAGGATCTACAGAGTCTAAGCTGACAAAAGGCTAGCATCAGATTGCTTTGTGTATGTGCTGGAGGCAGCCCTTTGAAATGTAAGTGGGGCAGGGAACATCCTATCAAAGCCTGATCCCCTTTAGACTTGCTATCTGGGAGGAATACACAGATGGCAACAGCTAAGTTATTCAAAGTGATTTGTCACAGGACACTGGCAGCAGACACCAAATGGTTAGGGCAGTTAAATGCCCACTTTCTAAAAGTGTAATTTTCAAAATTATGACTTGTAGTTCAACTTTACCATTAAAGAGGATTTTAAATCACAACTCATTTAAGTCCACACGTCCCTATCTGTTCCCAATCAAAAGTTAGCACCTATTAAACATAATAACCCAGTGTTATCCAATGGGAGAGATGCGCTTTACAGTAGTGAAAAACTAATTTAGGGTTTTTTCACTACCAGGGTATGTAAAAACTTTGAAACACCCACCCTACTTTTTAAATACAATGCACCTTGCCCTACAGGCATTTAAGGCCTCCCCTGGGGTCACTTATACATAATAAAAAGCAAGGTAAAGGCCTGACAAAAGGTTTATTTGGCCAGGTCAAAATGTCGGTTTTAAACTTGCACTGCAGGCTGCAATGGCACACGTGACACATGGTGCTACTTAAGTGTGTGACAAAATGAAAGCTTCAGGCCCACTAGTAGAATTTAATTTACAGGCCCTGGGTTCATGTAAGGTATAACGGGGACTTATAAGTAAATTAAATATGACAATCAGGTGCAAGCCAATTGTGCCATATTTTAGAGAGCACACATAAGAACTTTAGCACTGGTCAACAGTGGTAAAGTGCACAGAGTCCTAATGCCAACAAAAGTGAAATTCTGAAGCCAGGTGGGGTGAACTTTAGGAGCAACCCTGAAGAGAGGGCCAAGTCCAACACTAACTATCACACTCTGAAAGTTTGACAATTCAGACTATTCCAAGCCACCCAAAGCTGTAAGCATGGCCCTGACAATGGGTATGCCTAATTTATTTCACATATTACTCTATTGAAACTCTGTGTCATTGTGCTCACCTCTAAATAAGCCAAATAGCACTGCCACATGGTGAAGTGTCATTATTGCTGGTGTTGAGAATTAAGTGCCGGTGCATAGCACCAGAAGTTACATGGTCAAATTAAGCACTGATCCACAGATCTTGCCCCTGCATGGTAACGCTTTCTTGTGTATTTGAGAGCCTTCATGGCTTCTCCCTTTCTCAACAAAACTGTGCTAGAGACAACAATTTTCTTCTTATAAAAGTCTACTTCAGAAAAAGACCCATGTCTTCCGAGAATAAGAATTTCTCTATATCAACCCTGTAGCATGCCTTGATTTCTCACATGCATGCTCTTATTAATGACATGTCTGATACTCGGTATGCCCACGTCCTGGGGCTCTCATGGAATGTCAATAGTGCTAGAGTGATCTCCTCGCCCCATCTCACGAGATGAACGAGTAGAGGGGCACCAACAATAATTGCTTGTTCTAGCAAGACAATTCCATAAATATATATATATTTTTTTCAAAAGCAATACTGCTAGAATAATCTCTTCTCATGTAGCATATATGGAGAGAGAACCAAACAGGAAATCCTGAGAGTAGGAGAGGGGGTTACTACAAGGAAATGGTGGAAGTATAAAGGTAAAAAGCATAAATACTTAAATACGACACATCCCTGCACTGGCACACAACTGCTGCCTACTGTAAGCGCCATCACCCTTGCGCCACGGTTGAAGGGTGCCTCCATTGCAGGGATGATTGTTTATGTGCAGGAAGGTGTCAATAATGGCATTTTCCACTCTATATGTTTGCTGCAAAATGCAGCACGATAGAAAGAGAAACAAATTGGGATAAACTATGCTATTTCTCCACTTTGCGCCACTATAACGCCACCCCTAAAATGGCACAGCAATCTGATGTATTTCCAGGCTTGTAAGTCTGGGAATGCATCAGATTCCAACAGCTTCCATGGAATGTCCTTTTCACGAAGAGTTAATTGTGAAAGGGGGGCCATATTTACAAGGCCATGAAAAGCCATGAAAGGTGGCTTTGCAGGATATATGATGGAACAACGAAATCCTGAAAAACGCATGCATTAACAACACATGCTAAACCACGTCAAATCCGAACCACAGAAGTCTCAACAATAGAAGTCTCAACAACACAAATTCAGCACTGTCATTGAAATCACCTGAACCACGCTAACAAATACATTGCATACGTTAACCACGGATGTTAAAACTATACACATCGGTAGAGGAACATATTTGAAACTTAAAACAATAATGTACACATTTTTTTTGACATTTTGTTAAGTAGTAAAACCGTAAGGCCCACATTTTAACTTTGGCCGTAATTGCCGCCTACCGCCGCAGCGTTCGCCACCAAAAGACCATCGCCGTGGCTAACATCCATCCACCATAATATGACTACAGTCTGATTTCCACCACAAGAAGGGCGGAAATCTGGCTGTGGCCATGCTGGCAGATGGTGTTAAGGTGGTGCTGCTACCACCACCAGCGCCACACCAGTAGATTGCCGCAAGCTGTATTATGAAAAATAATACAGCCTGACGGTGTACTGCTGGCGGGCGCTGCTGGCAGTAGCAGCACCCTGCCTGTCCCCTGCCAGAAGACCCCCCCAGATTTAGGTAAGTTGGATTTCCAATGAAGGGGGTTGGGCGGTGTTATGTGTGTGTGGGGGGGGATGTGCATGATTGTGTGAGCATGTGTGTGCATTTTTTTCTGCCATTTTGTTAAGTAGTAAAGCACTAAGGCCCACATTTTAACTTTGGCGGTAAATGCTGCCTACCGCTGCAGCGACCGCCACCAAAAGACCTTCGACACAGCTAACATCCGTACACCATAATATGACTACAGTCCAATTTCCACCACAAGAAGGGCGGAAATCTGGCTGTGGCCATGCTGGCGGACGGTGTTAAGGTGATGCTGCTACCACCAGCAGCGCCACACCACTAGACCGCCTCCAGCTGTATTATGACAAATAACACAGCCTGGCGTTGTTCTGCTGGCGGGCGCTGCTGGCAGTAGCAGCGATTTGTCCCGTCCCCTGCCTGAAGACCCCCCGGTTTCAGGTAAGTTGGGTTTCCGACAGGGGGTGGGGGTGTTATTTGTGTGTATGGGGTGTGTGTGCATGAATGTGTGAGTGTGTGTGAGTATGTGCATGAGTGTGTAGTGTTGCTTGCATGTGTGTGACTGCATGTATGAATGTAAAGGTGAATGCATGTTTGCGTGTAATTTTGGATGTGTGTACGGATGTGTGCGTGAATGAATGGATGCATCTGTGTATGCCTGTGTGAGTGAGTGTGTGAATGTGTGATGTGTGCCTGCGAGTGTGTGTGTATGTAGGGGAGGATTGGAAGGGGAAGAGTGGATGGAGGGGGTGGGGGTAGTATAGGGGGTGTTGGGGGGGTGGGTCTCCTACCAGTGACAGGGAAGGTGGGACCGGTGGCCAGTGGGACAGTAGCGGCCGCCGGTTTGGAGATTGTTATCTCCAGCCCGGCAGCTACTGCCTCAATGGTGGTCGGTGTGGTACATTGGCGGGTTGGCTTCAACAGGATTACTAATCTTAATCTTTTGAATACTTACCTCATGGCAATTAGGTAAAGTGACTGGTGGCCAAAAATGATTATTCCTACACAACCAGGCACTTATCACACTGTACGTGTTTGACAGGGACTGGGGGGCATAATTACTATTCCCTTTCAGCCATACATCTATCTCTGAGGGAGGTGCCTACAGCACATATACCGATACATCTCACACACTCACATTAAGCACTGGCCAAGGACTGTCCTTACATATACAACAACTATGTATTGATTTTACATGGAACACAAACAACACTACCAGTAACCATCCCTGCAATGGACACACACATCACAGAACAATTGAAGCACAATGGCATGCACAAAGCACAGAGAGACAAATAGACCAAGAACAACATGACAACTATACCTACACATTAGGGATGGAGCCATCTGGGTCACCCAAAGAAGGAGACTGCACTGGGACAGATAACACTTTGAACAGGCCCTCAAACAATGTGTACACAGGAAATGGCCATATTTGGGTCCCAGGGACAAACAATACTAAAACCAAATGTCATGCACAGCTGCAAAATGGGGAAGGGCAAGTCACCAAAGCACATAAAACTCCTACTGCATGGGACATACCTCCACAGGAATTAGTTGCAAGGGACACACACCGAAATGGACACAGGAAAATGCAAACACAGCTAGCACAATTTAACACATTCCATGTCTGTACAAACACAATTCAAGATGACACACATCACATGTATACATAATCCATACCAGAGGGACAAGTCTATACCGTACTTGCCCACATTGGACAACACAAAAAGAAATACTTACCATAAAAAACAGTACACGATGACATGATACCACCATTGCATTTACAAGCACATACCGGCTTGGTCTTGGAGTGGTGGGCTTCTGCTTCGGAGAGGTGAGCTTCTTCTTTGGGGGAGAGGTACGGCTACTTGTAGGGAGAGCAGGGGAGGCCTTTGAGGTGGAAGGGACCGCCTGGCAGCTCAGTGTGGTCCATCTGGGTCTGAGATGGGAGTGGGGGGGAACAGGGCAAATATTAAGGTTAAACAAGAAATATTTTTGGACACATGAGGACAGTCATCAGAAGGGGGTCAGGATTTGAAGTTTGAGGGAGTGGTTGTCTGATGTGTAGGTATGGATGTTGTGGGTGCACGCTTATGGGAGGTATGCTTGTGTGTGGAGGTTGGCTGTTGGGTGGGTGAGTGAGGGTGTTTATGTGTCTTGGGTTTAGGGGGGTGGAAGTGCTGGGGGATTCCATGGTATGTCTATTGAGGTAATGACGGCAGGTACGGTGGATGTGGTGGATATCTGTGTGTCTGGAGTTGTGGCGTCTGTGGATGTGGTGCTTGTGGTGGATATCTGTGGGGTTTTCTAGGGTGGTGTCTGCAGGTATGATGGGTGTGGTAGCTGTGACAGTGACTGTTGTGGTGTTGTCTGTTGGTACTCTTGATATTGTGTGTGTGTGTGATGTTGGGGGTGACAGGGGAGTCAGAGAAAGTTGTGAGAATTGCTGTGTCTGTGCGTGCCCCTGTGTCTTGCGGTGCTTGTGTTTGTGAGCACTTTGATTATCTGTTGAGGTGGATGTCTGCGGAACTGTTGGAGTGCTTTAGGTAGGCAGGGGAAGGGAGATTTTGAAGAGGGAGTTGGAGGGGGGATGGAAGGTGGGGGTTGACTGGTTGCCATCAGTGCAGAGGCCAGAGCCTGAAAAGGTCTCTGTAGGCCAGCCACTGCACCATGAATGCCTTCAAGGAACGCATTAGTCTGTTGGGGTTAACTTACCAATCCCTGGACGGCATTCACAATGGCTGACTACTTCTCAGGAGGTCAATATCCTCCTCACTGAGGGAAGCAGGGGTAACAGGGGCTAGGGCAGAAGTGCTGTGGCAGAGGAGACACCTACCCTTTTGGGTGAGGGGGCAGAGCCAACTGGGTGGGGAGGAACAGGAATGGCGGTGATAGAACTGAGGGTGGTGGACAAAGATGGTACTAGGGGATTCCCCAATGGGATCGGCACCACTGGGGAGTGGCCACTGGAGGAGGAATCCAATGATGATGACGATGTCCAGGTCTCCCCTGTGGCAAACCCTCACCCTCTGGGCACCTGTGCCAGATGCTTCCCTACTTGGAGGGGCCCCGTCTATTTTGCTTGCCTGTGCTGATGCTTCAAAAAGAAAATAAAGAGAAATAAGGTCATATCATGTCCATTATAACACTTCAATCAGAGCGCTGACTGACGAACAATACCATCATGTCAAGTAGGCCCCAGCAAAAACTTACACTTAAGTGGCACATACACAACAAAATATATGCATGCATGCCATCAGGATTTACTAAAGTTGCCCACAGGAAAATCAGTATCTCAGACAACTACAATTTCATGGCTGAAGTCATGCAACCACAATAACCATACAACTAGGAGACCTCTCCATCCTCAAAGCTCTGTCACATACAGAAGACCTAAGTTAAATTTTGGCAAAGAATGGTTTCCCATTGTAAAGCCTATTCCCACATTTCACACACATGGTCATGCACACATCTATTTGACACATACATAATGTACCAGCAAATAGAATTGATGCTAAGAAATCCTAATTTGTGGATTACAAAAGTGTAATAACCTGGAGTAGGTGACATGGAAGTACATATGTCACACTGCAAAAATGTAAACAGTGAGCATTTCAACAAGTGACACATGTCCCAATAGAGTAAAGAATGTTGTATACATGTTACTTATGGCTCACATATGCCATTGAAAGGAACACTATTGACATCGGGTTCAATATGTCAGTGAGAGATGTCTCCAGAATACACAAAACAATGATTCAGTAAGCCCCAGGATAGTCACCACTCATGTCTGGCACCCATTACAATGGCATTAACTGAGTGTATCTGTGGTACGCATCTGCCCAGGACTTTTGATGACTAATAGAATGACATCAACCCGTTCAATGAGAAGCAACATCAATATCCACATCTTGGACATGCCAACCCTGGTGTCGATCTGTGGATGAATGCCTGTACCCAAACACATGTGATGTCAGCATCACTGCAAGTCACTCCATGATGCACGCCAACAGTCAGGGCACAATCCTCAACCATTATACATATGCAGTGCACTTTTCCACATGAATTCACATCATGGGCAAGATAAATACAGAGTGACTCCACAATCTGGACCTAACTGTCATGTCCCTCATAGATACTGCAGTTCTACATGCCAAACGACATACTATGATGCATGAAGCTATCTGTCAGACAATAGACAATGGTGACAGACTCCTGTCTGTGGCACAACATAAAATGTATCACCATTGTAACTGTACTATTCCAAAACAGTTTTCCATGCAGATATATGTGAGGGAATACTGACATCATCCCATCAACATGGGTAGAACATGCATGAAATTGCAGATTAAAAATGTTTCCTAAAGAGAAAAGGACTTGCTGAAATGTAGGCACAAGCAATGTTGGCAACAGTCACGGGACACAATTCATGTCAAAGGACATTCCCTACTTACAAAGGAAAATTAGATTGCTACATCTGCAAACAATTAGCCGTATGTATGATGGACACCTACACATCACAGACTGCAATGAGGCACCAGCATCCATCATATACTGAAGATAACTAGCTTCTGGGTGGCAGATGTCTATAGTCACATATACCCAGACACATGGCAGAGGCCAGCGATCCATACCCTGTTTACCTTTGACCTGTAACATTTAGGGGTAGTGATCTATAGGTTAGAAATTACACCCACTACAACAAACAGTACATTAAAGATCACTGTATACAGCCATTTTTACTTCCTGTAGAGCAAGTGGTTTGAGGATTCCCCCCAGTTTTGTTCTAGGTCCCAGGTTCAAAAGGCAAGGCACACCAATCGGAATGAGATCTAAGGAACTATGGTGCACATCACATCTCTGTGGCTTCTGAAAGGTAGACTCCTTAGGCCTGAATGCAATAAAACACACACCACTCCGTGAAAATGATTCTCTCCATACAGTTCCTATAGGCTATTGCCAGAGTACAAACTCAAACATTACACATGGGTGACAATGAGGAGACTGGAGTGGAGGGTACAGAGAGTGTCTACTCTGTCTATGTATAGACATATGGAGTAACAAATTCATACTCTTGCCACCTCAGAGGGGTTGAGTTCTGTGTCATGTACCAATGCCACAGAACATGCTTTTGGACATATGTGATGGCATCCAACAAAGGCATGCATTGTCCATTTACTGCCATGTGACCAAGCTACTGAGTCACATATCATGGGATCCCAGGAATCAACAATCTGTCTGGACTTTGGGACTAACATTTATGCAATAAGCCTGCACAGGATGAATTTGACCTGAGTGAAGGTGACAATAGGGCTCTGTGAGTAAGGGACCTGTCAGGGGACAGATAGACACATTCACCATGATGCCAAATGTAGATTGTTCACAAATCATTCTCTCTCCTAAAACCACCTTTATACTCATTAGGAAAAGTGCCTCAATATGCTGCATGTTAGATTTGGCCAAAATATCAGGATCTACTGAGATACAGGGAGTGGGTACAGTGCCACAGTTGCATAGCAAAAGTGACTCAACACCAGCCGAGACTTGGACCCATACATTTGATAGGCCTAGGCCTTGGTATCTGCAGACTGAGCAGACAGACCCTACATGAAACTCCATTCCATGTATGACAGTATATTATGTAGCCTTCAGCAATTTACCATGTGGCGTGTATGTGGCAACCTGCAGGACGGGGTTGAGTCAGGATATGCCTTTAAAACAACAGCTTAGCAAGGCCATATGTGGTTTGAAATCACAGTGGCAACATACACATAGCTCACTTTACCACACATACAATATGCATACACAGTTATTGCGGTCATGCAAGTACATGTTGTCTCACATTGACAAGATATGTATGGGGATGGCTGTGATGTCACCTCACCTAATGTTGTGCATCTAACACAGGGTAGATCAGGATACACTCAAGACACACATACAACAAGACAGATACATGCACATTGACTCTCCCATTGATGCCACGGCCACTGCACCTCCATGGCCTTGACTTTACATTCTGGCACAAATGGGCACAATCCAACCTGTGAGCCTCTCCATCTTCTCCCGTGAGAAGGCAGGGGCCTATCACCACTGGGTATAGAATGTTTGCTCGCAGAGGTGCCACACAGCAGCTCAGGTAGGTGAGGTCTTGCTGGTAGCAGTGTCAGGAGTCAAGTGAGGGATTTTGCAGACGATAGCGGTGATGTCCGCCACATATGCAGCTATCACCACTGGCGGACACAGTTGTTGGCCAGCGACTGCCACTAGCAACAACATTAGCCTATGGCTGTCTCCGCTGTGGTTGCAACCACCAACCGCCTACCACTAGAGCGGCTTCCACCGGCGGTCGCAGGTGGTTCTTAATGTCCAGTGGAGGATGTCAGCCAGCCACCACTTTAGAGGCCTGAAATGCGTTTAATGGCTCTGAAAAATGTGTCACAACTCCTAAAATTTTGTTTTTTTCCACTGATAAGGGCTTGTCTTGTCCTGTCATGTAAGTCCCACTACTCACACACCATGTTTGCACATTGTTAGGCAAATATGGCAATTTGCTTTGGGACACTTTAATCCCCAGCAAAGGCTTCAACAATGCCCAAGGAAGAACAAAGCATGTCAAGGAGCTGGCTTTTGGGCTCCTGATGGCAAGATTTAGGTGTCTGGACATGACAGATGGAGCCCTCCTCTATTCACCCGAAAAAGTGTGGAAGATCATTGTGGCCTGTTGCATGCTCCACAATATTGCCATGCAGAGGGATATCCCATACATTTCAAATGAGGGGAAGCTAGCAGTGCGACCAGGTGAGAATCCTCAAATGCCAAGCGAGGATGACAGTGATGAAGAGAAAGGTGAAGACTTGCGGTCAGAGCTCATAAACCACTACTTTATTTGAGTGTAAGTATGTAATGTTATGTAATGGAGACAAGAACAGTACCAAAGCACTCAATAGGTAGATCCATGCAATGTGATATGTGCACTAGTAAAGTCCATTAGTACAATAACATCCATGGCAGAAAACTTTATTCAGTGTTGAACCAGTCCAAAGTACATTTCCAAAGGACAAGTAATACAGCTTCAATGTTGATACACTCTAAGGGGGTCATTCCTACCCTGGCGGTCTATGACCGCCAGGGTAGGTGACGGAGGAAGCACCGCCAACAGGCTGGCGGTGCTTCCGGGGGCATTCTGACCGTGGCGGTAAAGCTGCGGTCAGAAAAGGGAAGCCGGCGGTTTCCCGCCGGCTTCCCGCTGCCCCAGGGAATCCTCCACAGCGGCGCTGCAAGCAGCGCCGCCATGGGGATTCCGACCCCCTTCCCGCCAGCCTGGTTCTGGCGGTTTTCACCACCAGAACCTGGCTGGCGGGAACAGGTGTTGTGGGGCCCCTGGGGGCCCCTGCAGTGCCCATGCCACTGGCATGGGCACTGCAGGGGCCCCCTAACAGGGCCCCACATAGATTTTCAGTGTCTGCGTGGCAGACACTGAAAATCGCGACGGGTGCAACTGCACCTGTCGCACCCCTTCGACTCCGCCGGCTCCATTCGGAGCCGGTATCCTCGTGGAAGGGGGTTTCTCGCTGGGTGGGCAGGCGGCCTTCTGGCGGTCGCCCGCCAGCCCAGCGGGAAACTCAGAATGGCCGCCGCCGTCTTTTGACCGCGGTAGGGTCTTCTGGCGGTTCCCGCTTGGCGGGCGGCGACCGCCGCCCGCCAATCTAGGAATGAGGGCCTTGGTCTTAGAAACAAGATATTTTGAAATTAATTTTCTATGACAACGACAAAGGGCTCCCAAGAGGCAGAATGAGTCCAAAAAAGATCCCTTCACCAAATCTGTGCGGGTGAAAAATACAATTGATGTGAGGAACAGGATAATATAAATAGATAGAAGTATGAATCATCACCCAATTAAATTGACATATTGAAATAAAATGATGAAGAAATTTGCATGACATATACCATAGTACCAGTCCATGTACATGGTATAAGGCTTAGACCATGTGCTTTAAAACAATAAAACACTACTTGTCTAGATACACAGTTAAGCACGGAGTCTGTTTAGAAACCCTAGTTCCAGTATCTATATTGTAAAACACAAAGTTGTGAAGTGCCACCTGCCATCTTGAGAGAACATGATGCAAACACTATGCAAAGAATAAATCTCATACTGGCTCAGTGAGCATCACTCTTGGGTCATCCATAACTTTAAACTACGTAACGCAAAAGCGAAGGGAAAAGAAGGAAACAAGAGAGAGATGAGATTAACATAGGCTATAATACGCCCAACAGCCCGTGATTATAATATGTATAGTCAGTGAAAAAACGTGAACCACAATATAAATTCACAATTAGTGACCAATTGGTATAGTGTCAGAAACAATAAAGGTAAAACCGGAGAGGAATTGGCCAAAGCGGCCATGCATCTGGCTGTTCAAGGGATCATTTTTTTTATATCAAAAGATACCCATTCATAACATATCATGCACATGAGTTTACCAAAATAAATGTGAAAATTATGCGTTGCCCCAAAAATGATTACAATAGAAACCAAGGAATGAAAATCTAAGCAGCTAAAGCCGGTATGTGCAGCATAAAAGTGTAATTCTAACAGTTGTGAGACCTAGTGCCTCACGCGTTGTAAGTAAACATAATGAAAGTTACCTCGAATAGTAAATATCTGGCTAGATATTTGAGAACACTCTGAGATGTAATAAGCCCAATCTCTAATACAAGGCAATAGCCAGTTACAAACAAAAACAGTCAGAAACAAAATATAAGTATAAAGAGGAAAAATGCGAACGCCACCATTACCTTGTGTTAGAAATGGGATATTTGGTTGGCAGTCAGGTTACGCCCTGTCCAAGCAAGGACCCTCACTCTAGTCAGGGTAAGTCACAAACAATCCAACTTATGCTGTGCCCACCCTGTGGTAGCACTGAGCAGTCAGGCTTAACTTAGAAGGCAATGGGTAAAGTATTTGTGCAATAAATCATACAATACCACAATGTAGCACCACAAAAATACACCACAGTGTTTAAAAAAATATATAATATTGATCTGGATAAATGCAGGTCAAAAGGATCAAAGATGCAATAGGTAAATGGACAGATATCACTGAAAAGTGATATAAAGTGTCTTAAGTATTTTAAAAGCAAACAAAGTACCTGGTTTGCGTGAAAAATCTCAGCAAAGTGCCGCAGAGGAGGAGATGCGTGGAAACACAAGGGTGTGCGTTGATTTCTTGGGCCAGACAGGGCGATTTGTTCTTTAGTTTTCATGCAGGGACGGCTGTGCATCAATTTCCAGCTCTCGGTCATGGATCTTCTTCAGGTTGCGTGGTTTTCGGATGCCCCCTGGGGATGATGCGTGGATTTCCGGCGCTGCGAGGATGAAGTCACAGGAGCTGTGTCGATCAGGTAGGCGTTGCGTCTAATTTTCTACCACATTGCAAGCGCTGCGTCGATTCCTCTCTGGAAGTCAGGCTGTGTAATTCCGGCACGGCTGTGTGTCAATCCGGTGAGGCCGAGCGCCGCATTTCTGGTCGCTATGCTGGCACTGCACCAATCTTCTTATTGCGAAGTCGGGCTGCATCGTTCTGGTTCGGCGTGCAGTGAATATTTCCACCACGGGGCAGGCTGTGCTTCGTTTCTGGCAGGCTGTGCATCGATTTTGGCCACACGAGGAGTCCTTCTTGCAGAGATGAAGTCTTTTTGGTCCTGAGACTTCAGGAACAGGAGGCAAGTTTTATCCAAGCCCTTGGAGAGCACTTCTTCACCACAGTCAGAGAGCAGCAAGGCAGCAGTCCTTCACAGAATGCAGGCAGGTGAGTCATTTGAGCAGCCAGACAGGTCTTCTTGGCAGGATGCAGGTTCTGCTTCAGGTTCTTTTCTCCAGGAAGTGTTTGAGTTGGTAGGGGCAGAGGCCCTGTTTTTATACCCAAATGTGCCTTTGAAATGGGGGAGACTTCAAAGAGTGGCTTAGAAGTGCACCGGGTCCCCTTTCAATTTAATCCTGTCTGCCAGGGTCCAAGAAGGGGGTGTGGCAGTCGTTTGTGTAAGAGCAGGCCCTCCACCCTCCCAGCCCAGAAAGACCCATTCAAAATGCCGATGTATGCAAGTGAGGCTGAATATCCTGTGTTTGGGGGGGTGTCTGAGTGAATGCACAAGGAGCTGTCAACTAAACCCAGCCAGAAGTGGATTATAAGGCACAGAAAGATTTAGTGCAGAGAAATGCTCAATTTCTAAAAGTGGCATTTTTTTTTTAAATAGTAATATTAAATCCAACTTCACCAGTCAGCAGGACTTTGTATTACCATTCTGGCCATACTAAATATTACCTTCCAACTCCTTTCAGATCTGCAGCTACCACTCAAACAATGTATCAGGGCAGCCCCATTGTTAGCCTATGGAGGGAGCAGGCCTCAAAGCAATGCAAAAATGAATTTAGGAGTTTTACACTATCAGGACATGTAAACTACATAGGTACAGGTCCTGCCTTTTGCCTACACAGCACCCTGCCCTAAGGGTTACCCCAGGCACACCTTAGGGGTGACGTGTACGTAGAAAAAGGGGAGTTTTAGGCTTGGCAAGTACTTTTAAATGCCAAGTTGAATTGGCAGTGAAACTGCACACACAGGCCTTGCAATTGAAGGCCTGAGACAAGGTTAAGGGGCTACTGAAGTGCTCAGCACAATCAGTGCTGCAGGCCCACCAGTAGCATTTAATCTACAGGCCCTGGACACATATAGTACACTCTACTAGTGACTTATAAGTAAATGAAATAGCCCAATTGGGTATGATCCAATGTTACCATGTTTAAAGGGAAAGAGCATTTGCACGTTTGCAAATGGTTAGCAGTGGTAATGTACGCAGTGTCTAAAAACCAGCAAAAACAGTATCTCAAAAGTGAAGGGAGGCAGGCAAATAGTTAGGGGTGACTCCCCTAAGGCTTTCAGGTCTAACAGCTCATAAAGAAAATAGCTGCGTGTAAAGTCCATGCAGTTCAAAGCACATGCCATGTTGCTATATGAATAGCAGCAATCATGGAGATGAAAAGGGGACTGAGATTATACATGCCCAGTTGCCATATTGGAAAGGGTGAAATGCAGAAAGAGGGTAAATAGTTTACAATGACATTTAGTAAAGGTCATGTACACATTGGATTTGCAGGGTTTTCTTATGTGACTGGTACATATGCTATCAATTGTATTGACCTGGCATATGAATAACATACCAATTCAATTTCAGTCAACCAGCTGCTGAATGTATGAGTTCATTAGCACTTGGGAGTATGGTCATAGACTTACATCTTGCCAGCAGTGCAGGCAAAACAGTGGCTGGGCAGAATGTGGATTAGATCAGTTTTTGGCCTAGTTGACTGTTATGCAGGCAGATCCAGAACGTTGTTGTATATGTGATTGTTGTCATCATGTGGTCAGTGCATTGTGAATGTTTCTGCTGCCAATACAATTCATGTGATGCATCTTGAGGTGTTTAATTATTTTTTTTGTTGCACACAGCATGAGCTGTCCTTCTGGTCCACAATATTTTCATCTTGGCTTAGCTGCTCAAGATGGATCCAGGAGATTAGACACATCACAGAGTGTACCGTGATCTGTATCTTGGTGCCTCCCACATGGGTAAACTTCATTTGACAGATGCACAATGTCATATGGATACTTGCCTCATTTTTGGAGTTATAGAGACTGCCCCACCTAGGATCTACAGTCATGTTACTCCAAGTACTACACACAGTACACATAGGTCATCCTCTCAGGTGAGTACACTTTCATTGCAATTTAACGAACAAGGATATTTAAACAGATGCACACTGCTCTTGTGTTTGGATTTGGGGAGATACAGCCTCCTAGTCTTAGTAGTCATGTCACTCCGTGTACTTCATGCACTTGTTATTTGTCATCCCCCCAGGTGTGTACAGTTCATGTGTGATTTCCCAACTGGGCTGGTGTGTGGAATGACAGTAAGAGAGTCTCCCGTCAGTTGCAGCCATGTACTCCTTGTATTGCACACAGTACACTGATGTTTTCATCCCAGGTAAGTACACTTCAATGATGAGGACACAGTTTGGTTTGTAGTTAGGGGAGCATCGGCTGCTGTGAGTTGCAGTCCTGTCACTCTCACTGTTTCACAATACTAAACAGATGCCAACTTCCCCAGTGAGTACACATAATTTGAGATTTGAAATACTGTTGTCTTCGGGGAATGGGACACTGTTCTGGTATTTATAGTGACAGTACCAGTGCCTCTTGGCCTTAGCAGTCCTATCAGTGCCTGTACTACACACGCACTATATAGATGTCATCCTTCCAGGTGAGTACACTTCAATGATGAGTTCAGGGACAAGGGTCATTGGAGCAGAGGACAATGCATTGGCTAAGTGGAGAGACAGTACCTGTGCTTCTTGGCCTTAGCAGTCCTTTCAGTGCTTGTTCTACACATGCACACTATACAGATGTCATCCTTCCAGGTGAGTACACTTCAACAGTTAGTTCAGGGACAAGGGTCATTGGAGCAGAGGGCACTGTGTTGGCTGAGTGGAGTGACAGTACCATTGCCCCATGGCCTTAGCAGTCCTGTTAGTGCCTGTAATTAACACTCAACTATACTGATGTCACCCACGTAAGTGGGTACACTTCAATGGGCAGTTGACAAACAAGGTCATTTTGAATAGGATCACGGTTTTCGTAATTATAGAACATTGCCTGCTGGGAATTGCAGTGCTGTAATCTCTGTATTACACACAATATACCGAGATGTTGTTCCCCCAGGTGAGTCTACTCCACATGTGTAATGCCAGACAGGGGTCTTTGGACAGGTGGACACTGGGCTGGTGAGTGGAGTGACAGTGAATGTGGCAAAATGTGAGCAGTGCGCATGCATTACAAAACATTTGGGTGATATTTTTGTGTGGTGACTTACCCAACTCCACTCCCCCAGGTATTCCTATCAAGTGTTCAGGATGCAGGATGGTTAAGACCTTCTCCTCCCAAAGGATGTGAGTTGTAAGGGAGGAGGGGGACCACCACCAGTCTTCTGGATATGCAACTGGTGCCTGGATGCAATGGAATGGATTTCCCTGATGTTGTTCCCTGTGTGTGGGGTGGAACCTACAGCATTTACTCTGTTGACTATCCTTTGCCACATTTCCATTTTCTTGGTGATGGTATTGTGTTGGATTTGGGTTCCAAATACATGTGGCTCTACTCTTATGATTTCATCCACCATGACTCTTGAATCATCTTCAGTGAAACTGGGATTTTTCTGGGGGGACATGGTGGGGATAAAAAGATAAGTATTGGAAAATAAGCAGGTGACGGTGAGTTAATGGGGTTGGGAAGTTCAAATAGATGTGATTGGTAATAGGAGTGTGTGGAGGGTGTGGGATATGTGCTTGCGAAAGTTGTGGGGGCGCCTAATCTATAATTTGGTAATTTTTTGATGTGTTCTGGCTTGGGTGTTTGGTGTTATAAATGCAAAAGAGTGTGGTTTGTGAAAGGGTGTGTTTGATGGTGAGCTTTGCAGGTATGTCGGATTGTGGCAATGTGTGTCAGCTGTGTTCGGTGGTTGGTTGAGGGGCTGTTGATGCTGGTGGTCAGATCGCCTATTTCCCACCCTCAACGGAACTGGCCATGTGGCTTTTTTAGCTAGCTTGTGGCAGTCCTGCCACAACTCGTAATAAGGCAGTCAGTATGACCGCCTCCATGGCGGTCTTTTGGGGACTGCCACTATGGCAGTCTGGAAGTCCAACCACCAAACCTATAATCAAGCCCTATCTCTGGTGACAACCAATTTTCAGTCCTAAATGATCCATAAAAAAAGTTGCATATTAATATAGTGGCAAGAGATGCTTCAGTAGTATAAAAAAATATATTAAAAACTTGCTATTGTATAATGCTTCAACAAGGTCTACTCCCCAAACAAGTCATAAATGAAGAGTGATTTCCACCAATGGATCAAAGTTTTTCTTTCATTCAGACTTTAGACACAGTAGTTCTTGCTATGCAGATGAAAATGTGCCTATATTCTTTACTTCTATTTAAAAGCCCAGATGCTCAGCAAAGGATGGCTTCTGACTAGCAAAAAAGGTTTTACCTTGGATATTTTCCAACAGTCTATTTTCAATCGGTTTCCAAATGCACTTTGTGAACATGGCAAAAATAGTACATAAGCAGTATTGTATATCAAAGGTGGTTCGGTGTTTATTAAGTTGTATTCTGCGGCTATTTTAATACCAAGCTATATGTTGAAAACAATTTAATAGCTCTGAAACACATCTGTCTATTTATTATTAATGTCAAAAACAAATAGAAGGACTCAAAATAGTGGCAGATTTAAGAAACATTGGTCCTGTGCATGGACCCCCATATCTGTCAAGAAACAATGAATGCACAGTTCCATAAGGATCAAGCAGAGAATATTCTCACCCTAGCACAGGGGAGATCAAACTACAGTTCCTGTGAATGACTTGCATCACGAACAAGTGCCCTCACTCACTAATAGGTGACATGCTTTGCTCCTCGTCAGACCAGCACTGCAATGTCTGACCCCTCATGGGGGCGCTTTGCCGGACATATTTTGTAGAGAGATGCCGTGATTGAATGCAATAATGTGGGACTGGTGCATAAGAACTGTTCAAATTGACTAAAAGGACCATGTAGTGAAATGTTTAATGAAGATATGGGCCTCTGTCAAGATTAAAAACAAACAGAAGGGAGAAGAAAGAATAATGTCATTCTTAGCCTATTCCGAAATGGAGTCAAATATTTGAAAGCCCTACAATCTCAGGATTCATTATGTGTAAGGCAGAGTTGGATATCCCTACACTGCCTAAATAGAAAAAGGTCAACATGTTTCTTGCTAAAAAAAGTCTAAAGTGATCTAGGTGTGATTTGGCAGGAACTAAATTTAATCATAACTAATCCTCACAGGTGTAATCAGTATAAGTTTTTGAAACAGGAACCTGAAAATAAAGAAACAATACAGCATGAGTACCAAATTCCAGGATCTTACAGTTTTGGAAAGGACAAGCCAGTGTGAATACTACTGAAAATCCCTAGTGGTGCTCTTCTGACCTGTGAACTATCACTTCTAAATCTCAACAAGGCTGAGGTCCTTATCCTCCTCAAATTAAAGGATGGCCCCCAACAGAAATAGCGGAGAGCCTACTTGATCCCACCAATATAATCATCAGGGAATCTGGAGTACAAGGAAAAACAATAGTTAATTCATATCAACATCAAATATCAACAGGACCCTCAAAAGGATTCACCTATGCATGAAACAAATATATCAAAGAAAGACCGAAAGTCTAATGTTACACAAAGAAATACTAAAAACAAATAGATCATAAATAATCATATATGATGTAGGTGATTAGTGCTCATCTGCATGATGTTGAGGCATTATACACTAAAATACCACAAGATGCCACTTTGAAGTGGTTGAGGAGATTCTGACCACCAATACCTGGCCTTATAATGCCCCCATCAGTTTTGTCTCAAAATGTGCCACACTAGCCCTGAAAGAGAACTTTTTCCAATTTGAGTATGACTTGCATCACCAGATTCAAGGCACTTCCATGGGCAGTACCTTTGCTCCTAGTTTAACCTGTCTGTATATGTACTCTTTTGAGAAACGCTATATCTTGAAACCTACACAACCCTTTTTTTCTAATATCTGATTATGGCGTAGATACATTGATGACATTCTAATTGTATGGAAGGGGACAACAGAGGAGGCCAGCAGATTTGTGAACTGGATCAGTACATTAGATCAACATTTACGCTTTAGTGCCACCACCTCCGACAAGGAGGTAACTTTTCTGGAGTTACGGATCATATTGAAAGACGGAATTTTACACTCCTCCATCTTTCATAAACAGAATCCTTGAGGGCCAATTTACCTTTTGGTCAATTTCTTTGACTAAGACTACCCTTCAAATGTTATTGCACAAGCCAGGAAAACAGCTCGCAATAGTACGAGAGAAACTTTTTTGACTGATTCCATGAAAGTAAAACAGACAAGATTAACTTGGGTGACTACATTTACTTTCCGGAGTAATCAGGTAAAGAAGATTACCAACCGTAAGTGGTCGATTTTGACTAGCACTGGAGAATCCTTAGAAAACCCCCTCTTTGCTTTTAAGAGGATACAGAACATCAGGGATTTCATTGTTCATACTAGTCCACAATAAGGAAAGCCCTTGGATGTTAATTTACCACAATCTTGGCTAAAGGTCAAAGGGCATCATCTACGTGGGCATTGTAATGTCTGCCCCCTGTCTATGAGCACTGCGGAATTAGCTTTAAGGGAGACACATAAGTGGCAGTTGTCTAGGCACACGAATTGTTGCACCAAAAACTGTTTGTATGATTCTGTGCCCTTGTGATCTCCGGTATATAGGCATGACTACCAGGATGGCAAAAACACAAATTAATGAACATCGCAGCACTATAAGATGTCAGTGTGCCTCTACAAAGTTGACTATACATTTAATCGAATACAAAGAACACACCGGATGATATGAAATGGGTCACCCTGGAGAGTGTTATAGAAAACAGAGAATGCACTAGGAAATTCTTTGAGAAGGAACAATGTTGGGTGCACAGAATGAGGACCCACATCAGGGGCCTCAACAATGATGTGCCCTGGTCTGAACTAATATAAATTAATTTTCTATTTTGGTGCTTGTTTTGTTGAGTAGCTATTTTAGCTATAGCTCCATGCACGTTATTTTAACACACTAGGCCAAGTCGCTGTGCACTATAACCTAGATATATTTTATTCTGCTTTACTTATTATTGTTACAATAGCCAATTTTACGGTCTTGTTTTATTTTATGTTTATCTAACTGTTTTTGCCTAGGCCAGCACTCAGTTCTCAAACAGGACATTCTTGCTCACTTTGTGCCTCTTCCAAGGCTACAGCACAGTACATTGACGGTAAACGTGGTAAAAGTTCTGTCTCCAACATTCTTAGAAAATACACATCCTTATGTAGGGACATTTTCTCAGAACATCAGCTGTTTTATAAAAACACTTCCCTGTCCCTTACACGTTAGAGGGAGGTTCCAGCCAGAGAACCATGACTGTATGCTGATTGCCGAGTGCTTCGCTACAGATGCTAACGCCGACCGCAGGCCTTTGCTCAGGTATGGGGGATGATGTCTTCTCAGGGGAACCTGAAGGGCAAAATTAGAGCTTAACATGCGGCGCTCTATCATAGCCTAGGTAGGAGTTAGTCTATTGACCATAATGACAGTATGATAGTGTTATTTCTATGCTTGACTCTCCTCGTCACAATTTTAATATTGTCATGCTGTGTCGTCCTGGTTATTGCAGCTCACGCTTTGCTATTTAAGATGCAGTTGTTTTATTAAAGACATTATTAAAATATATACTGCCTCTGTTTGTCATTTATTTATGAGACTAAGGTAACTGAGAGAAACAGATGAGACCTGAGTGACCACAGCTTCCCTGAGAAACCAAATATGTCATGCGCTCGGCTGCCCAGTCATCCCTGCCCTCGTGTAGAGATGAGGCACTGCTAGTTAGCCGGAGCAAAACCCGGTTTGGAGCTACAGGTGTCACCGCAGTGGGTTAGACTTAGTCTCCCATGCCACAGGTGATTCTTCCGCTCAAAATCCAGTAGTCTCATTAGAATAATGAGAGCTTACGCAACAGTTTGGTGAGGGCATGGGTAACTGTCATTACTCCAATTTTGAGTTGTAACTATAGATGTTTTCATATATATATATATATACATATATGTCCTGTACATCAGTCCTTCTATATTTAGGGTTGGTAGTTGCAACTATTCACTATACCACCGTACTCTAAGAATAATCATCCGCACCTCTGGATGTGGGCCATGTACATGCTCTTCTTGCAGTTACTCTGCTGCAGTTTGATTTCATCATTAGTACTGTCCCGAGTTCGACTTGGTTCCGTTACTTAATATGAGACGATCTAATATCATTTTGAAACAACATAAGACATTTGTACTTTTATTGATGTCTAATGATAGTACTTTTAAGCATCTGCCCCCTTGAATTGGCGGCTGCAATACTCTACTGTCACACATTTTTTTCTTATTCTTTCCTTACTTTGTCCCACACCAAACAGCCTTTCTTCATAATATGCATAATATCCTTTTTCAAAAGCATGTTTTTTTTCTGTTTTAATAGACAATTAACATGACGGCAACTACTGAGTTACCTTTGCCCCTTGCTGTAACTACACAATGAGTAGTGTGCAAAATATTAACATAGCAAGCCTTGGGGCATAGCTACTACTAGCACTGCCAACAATGAGAAGTGTGCAAAATATTAACACTGAAAGCTTTGATGGTATATCTACCGCAAGCACTTCTGACAATGATGAATGTACACAATAACAATACTGCATGCCTGGTGGGGTATCTATACTGCTAGCACTAATGACAATGAGCAGTGTCCATATATTAACACTGACAGCCTTGGGGTATAGCTACTGCTGGCACTGCAGACACTGAGCAGTGTGCAAAATGTAATACTGTAATCCTTCGGAATATATCCACAGTTAGCACTGCTGACATTGAGGAGTGTGTCCAATGTGAACACTCACGGTTTTGAGCAGTATACCCATTGCTAACAATGATCAATATGCCCAATTTAAATGTAGGAAAACTTGGCTGACTGCAGATGAACACTCACTTTTTGCTCTCATTTTTAACTGATGTTGGTGTTTTCTGACTCTGACTAACCCCTGGGCACTGCTAATCAGGCTCAGGGCCAGTGCTCTGTTTAAAATGGTCTGTGCAAATTAGTCCTCAATATAATTGGCTCTGACAACCTCCCTATTAACCCTTAGTACATGGTAGGGCATGTTGGTTTAGGTAGGGCAATTTAGTTAGTGCACCATAAGGTGCACTGCTCTGGTGTACACTGTCATTGTAAAGGCAGGCCTGCCTTTCTAGCTGCTTTTAAGTTAAAACTAACCTCAAATTGGACTTTGGAACTAAAATTAGTTCCAAAGATTAAAACTACCTCCGTTTTGTTATAAGTCACCCCTAAGGTCTGCCCTAGGTGTCCCAATGCTTGGGTGCATTGTACATATAGGCAGGGTCTTAATAAAACATGTTTTATATGCTGTGGTGAGGGGAAAACAGCCAAATTCAATTTTCCTCACTTTAGTCAATAGATTCCATGGGCTAACACTGGGAGATTTCAATTTAAAATACTAAATTCTTATGTCGGACAGAGATGAGCTAAATAGGTAACAAATGAAATGTTATAATAAATCCAACAACGTGCCAATTTGAATTTATTATAACTAGCACTGGGAAAGAGTTTCAGAATTGTTTTTCGGAAAGTCACCAAATTCAGCCATGTAGTACCCTTTCCTGATTAGTCAACCTCTGGCAGCCTGAGCCAAGTTACCTTAGTGAGGTATGAAGTGGCAGTTGCTGAGACAAAGGAAGCATCTTGTGGGAGAAGAACTGCTGCAGAGGATCGCAGAGCAGAATGAGGGAAGAGTGGCCAAACTGACCTTCAAAGGAGGGAAAGCCACTTGGGACAGAAACTGGACCTCCCTAATTTCGAGCTAACCCAAACAGATGGGAGACCCAGTTATTAGGTTAGTAGAGAGGCTGGAAGGGGTGTGTTAAGGGAGACTTACCCACACCAGTGGGTGGACTCAGACAGATCTCACCTCCAAGGATGATTTTTCTCATTGTTGAATTTTTGGAGAATGTTCTTTCTGGGATTTATTTTTGCCACACTTCACAGGAAATGGCCATTCACAGGAAGTGGTCACCCCAGAGGGTGTTGCCCTGCTCCCCATTGGACACGAGCACCTCCATAATTCTTAACCCAGGAGCAAGGATAAATATGGCACAGATACCCCACAATTCAGATCCCTGCTGGAAGAAGATACTGAAGAACCCCTGGTCGGCACCTCAAGAATCGCAATCACAAGGGCTGCAACAGCTGCACATGTTGGGCTTCACCAAGAAAAGGACTTTGCCTTGGTTCTGCAACTCCAGGAGTGGACTCCCTGTAGTACAAAGGAGCTTAACAGAGCCCCCTGCATCAAGTCCTGCAAGAAGAGCCTAGCTGACCGTGTCCAGTGGCCATTTGAGTATTCTGCCCAGGTGCATTCTGGGAATTGTAGTCCCAATTTTCAAGGAGCAAATCAGAGTTTCTGGAATATTGGCTCAATTTTGTGGACACTTCAAAGACCCATAAGGACCTCTGGAAGAAGGTAGAAAACTGTGGTAAAAAGCTTTATAAGTTGAAGAGTTGCATTGTGGGAGGTGTGGTCCCAGAACCCAAGGGGCAAACCAGAGCCTCTGAGGCCTTGGCTGGACACTTTCCTGAATCTAGAAACAGTTCTGAAAGTAAGTATAACATTGTTAAATCATGGGTAGCCTGAACTCTGGACTTTGTCGTGGTCCAGCCCGAACCTTTTCTAACCCTTTGAGCGCTGTTCGCTTTGAAGCGCTAGTTTTACTTATAATCTTTTTAAAAAAAACATATCTCTAGTTCCCTACATTGGACTTTTGTTGTTTTGATAACATTCTAAAGATAAAAATATTTCCTATTTTTATAAATTGGTATGGGATTCTTATTGTGTGGTGTGGTTTACTTATTTACTGTTTTGTTGATATTGAGTGCTTTACGTACCTGTCTCCTAAGTTGAGCTTAACTGCTCGTGGGCCAAGCTACCAAAGGTTGAGAAAGGATTCATTTACTAAGACGTTGACTGGAACTAGTGGGGGTTTGTGGCATATTGCTAAGTATGGGCACCTAACTGGCCTTACCAATAATCCACTTTCCAACAGTAAACACTGCAAGTCCTCAGCACTATCCCCCATGTTTCTGTGGTGATTTTAATGTTCGTAGAAGAAGTTATCTGAGTAACAACATGATTCAACTGTGGCTGATAATGAATGAATGAATGATGTATTGTGTAGTTACTTAAAACCATTACAAAACGCACAAATATATATAAGCACTCAAAATCAGAATGAAAGCAATAACATCAGCACAAAAAAGAGCTCAACAGGGAGAAAAGAGTAAGGAAAAAACACCTAGTACAGCACAGTGAATAAAACTGTAACAGAAGACGTTAACTAAACATGTTGTACAGGTGAGTTAAGAAGGAAATATTAACAATCATGTTGGCGGGCAATGCACCAAAAACACAATTTAAAGTGCAGGAGCCCACTAGTTCTAAAATACGTTGCAACGTCAATGGTTACAAGACCAACAGACATTAATTAAGAGCAGGGACGTGATAAGAGTGCTGTCAAATAAATTAAGAAGCAGGTGTCAAAGAGGTCATGATGTCTTAAAACATATCCTGGAGTGCAGAATATAACCATAATATTTAAGATCATGCAAGCGCCGACAAAGTAAAATATTGCAAGCAATATCCTGCTACTAGTACCTGAGGTCAAAAGACAATAAGACGTTAAAAACTGACATACATGGCAATAATGCAACTAATGACCTGCTGGCATAAGCCCCCTCCAATGCATGCCTAATTGTACATCGAGTCAGGAAGGCGATAAGGCATTATAACTGACACACATGAGAAGGTATACCAACCTTCAGAGACTTTAGTCCGGTACCATGGCATCATGCAGGCTCTGTCTACCCTTCAAAGACTTTACTCAAGTAACAAGGCATAATATGGGCTCCGTCCAGCCATGACCATGAATTTGCTAACTTGGGCCAGGTCTTTTGCAGGCACTGCTGGGTAAATAAATGTCATGGCCTCATTGCAGGTTCTTACTCCATTTTGTAAAAAACAGGTCTGAGATGCATCCGTCTCTGAGCAAGCAATGCAGTGCAACAGCATATCACATGGATAGCAGTTTCTGGCGAGGTGGTGCATAGACGACAATTTTTGATTGCTATGGATTTTTTTTCCAATGTGCCCAATATTTATTAATGGGAAAGGTTAATAACAGTGTCATTAGTACATTCCTAAAAGCTTGTCTCCCCAAGGCAACTTTGATATATGGCTGTAATTGGATGGCTTCATATGATTGAACTAAGCCCCTACACCATGGTTGCCTTTGATTTTCCTGAAGTCCTGTTCTCTTGATTATCACTTGCCCTGTACTTTTTGCATCCTCTTTAGAGCTTTTGCTGTCAACAGGGTGTTTTCTATAGCCCCTAGACTCACATCCAATGTGGCAGCTGCCGCAACTAAATATTGTGGATGTTTTTCCTTGGAAAATGGTACGAAGTGCAGATCGCAATGAGTTCAGAGCAGCACTAGAACCCAATAGCAATACTTGATTATAACTTTTTACAATAAATATCCATGTTGTCCAGACGAAATTCTAGGCGAATCAAGGTGCGATGTGGCCCTTTTGGGATATCGAAGATCTTCCTTTCTATATGCTGAGATGTTGCAATGTTCTAGGGCTTTGGTAAATCTACCAGAAAATGCCAGGTGGCCATAGGTAATAGTAGCTAAGACCCTAGCATGTATCACTCTCAGAATACCCTCCGCCGAGGGACTCTGGAAGCTATGATGCACCTTACTTAATGCATAGGCAGTCTTTGCAACTTTTCTGGTTTGTGCTTCAGCATGCCTGATGGGCTTTCCTGAGTCCAACAGCCAGACCCCGAGGTAGTTGTATTTACTAGTCATGCTTAACCTCAGTGGGCCGTTTTGCCATTCTAGCTGTCTTTTTTAGATCTTTGCCCAAATGCCAAGACTTGATTTTTTAGCATTTACCCGTAAAGCGTTCTTGATATTGTAAGCATGGAGTATCCCCAGTGCTCTTGTTAAGCCAATTCGAGTATGATTCAGCAATACTAGATCATCAGCATATTGCATTATTGGAAGTGTGTGGTACAACAATTTAGGTGGAAATGTTCGGCCTTTTAGCATCTCAGCACCCAGGTCTGCTGTATAAAAAGTGTTGAAGGGATGACACAATCCTGCTTAGGCCCCTCATTGGTATATATTTTCCTGGTAGTTTGCCTATGTGTGATTCTAATGCGCACCCATGCATCCGTATACAGTGTTTTAATTGCTGCCAATAGTTGCTTTGGAATGCTCCACATAGCAAGCTTGGCCCAGAGAATGTTCTGATCAACTCCATCAAAAGCAAAACTATAGTCAATAAAACAGGCATAGAGCGGGGCATATTGACTTCAGTGGCCTTTCCCCAAAATAAGAGAGGCCAATTACATTGTTGATGGTTGATGAATTTGGCCTAAACCCAGTCTGATAGTATAGATGATATTACTTTGTGCCGAAGCACCTTCGCAAATGCCTTTCCATCGATATCAAGCAAGGCATTTAGGCCCTCATTACAACCTTGGCAGTTGGTGATAAAGCGGCGGTAATACAGCCAAAAGGCCGGTGGTAAAAAAAATTGAATTATGACCATGGCGTAAACCTCTCAGACAGACAGCCACTTTAACACTCCGACCGCCACAGCGGTATCCACAAGCACCACGGCGGCAACTGCCAACAGCCAGGCGGAAGACAATATACCGCCCACTCTATTAAGACAGGAATGTCCGCCACCTTTTCCGGGGTGGTACCAACGACATCAAAAGCACAGAGAAAACAGAACACAGAAGTCAAAGGGCTCACCTCTGGAGACTCAGGGAACAACCACGACGCCATGGAGCCCAAGTTGCACATTTTTCCCATGCTCGTCTTCCTCTTTCTGCATTATGAGCAGCAACGCTGGCGAAGATGACCACAGTGAGTACTACTGCCTAGCACACAAGGGAGGAGGGAGGAAAATGAGAGTGACACACTCACGCAACACGTAACACCCCCACCCCCAACACCATACACACAACCAGATGCACAAACATTACGTATACATCCCGTACCCCTCAGGAATAATGCTAGGACAAAAAGATTGGAAGAAAGTGAGTGTAATACGATTTAAAAACATGAATAAGCGCATCAAAATACAAACATATGTACATATCTACAATGTGGGGACACTGCCCAGTCCTCAATGTCAGGGCCACAAAACATAGGCCAAGGCCCACCTCACTCCTGCAACAACACGGAGAGAACACTACAGAGGCATAAGGTCGAAAATACACAGGCAACTCAGGGGGATTGGTTGGGGGGGCACTTCACCCAGAAGATGGTACAAAGCCACAGGTGCTGGAGGGGCCAACATGCCCTGTGCGATATCCTGGGGAGTGCAAAGCCACAGTCCCTCAAGTGGGTGGATTGCCCACTGCTTGGTTCTTGGGAGGGCAAAGCCACAGTCTCTCAAGTGGGTGGATTGCCCACTGCCTGGTCCTGGGGAGTGCAAAGTCACAGTCTCTCAAGTGGGTGGATTGCCCACTGCCTGGTCCTGGGGAGTGCACGGCCACAGTCTCACAAGTGGGTGGATTGCCCACTGCTTGGTCCTGGGGAGTGCAAAGCCACAGTCTCTCAAGTGGGTAGTTTGCCCACTACATGGTCCTGGGGAGTGCAAAGCCACAGTCTCTCTAGTGTGTGGTTTGCCCACTGCTTGGTCTTGGGGAGTGCAAGGCAACAGTCTCTAAAGTGGGTGGTTTGCCTACTGCATGGTCCTGGGGAGTGCAAATCCACAGTCTCTCAAGTGGGTGGTTTGCCCACTGCATGGTCCTGGGGAGTGCAAAGCCACAGTCTCTCTAGTGGATGATTTCTCCACTGGTGCTGGAGGGGGCCTTGTGCCCAGTGTGCTTCATCCTGGGAAGGATGGGGTGAGTGAATGGGCATTGTGCCCTGTGATGCAGATCTTGGGGAGTGCATGGTCACAGTCTCTCACCTGGGTGTCACACCCACAGGATTTGCAGGGCCCAGGATGCACTACAGCTCATGGAGGCAGGACTACACACTGCACGCCAGCGGTGATGGCTGCTCAGTGGTTGCAGTGGCGGTGCTAGTGTCAGGGTTGGCAGTAGTGGGGGGAGGCTCCAGCCCTTCCTCTGCAACCTCGGACGACTGCCCACTGGGGCAACTAGCGCTGGCTGTGGTGATGGCAGTGGTTCTGGTGGCGGTGCTGGTGGCAGTGTTGCTGGTGGCGGTGCTGGCAGTGGGTGGGGAGGCTCCAGCCCTTCCCCTGCAGCCTCGGACAGCTGAACCGCCATGGTTGGTGATGGGGGCTCCCAATGAGTCCCAGCACCAGGCCTCCTGTCCTTTCTGGTTGCTGGTGCTGGCCCCTTGCCCTTCACTTTTGCAGCTGGTGGTGCCTCCTTGCCCTTCCCTTTCACAACTGGTGGTGCCTACTTGCCCTTCCCTTTGGCAGCTGGTGATGCCTCCTTGCCCTTCCCTCTCACAGCTAGTGGTGCCTCCTTGCCCTGGACTGGGTGGCTGAGGTGCTCGCCTGGGTTCTGACCACCCTGGCCCAACGTGAAGGATGGGGGAGGGGAGATGTAGGGAAGAGGTCAACAGTGGAGAGCAAAAGCTTCTTAGGGACATTGGGGCGGGAAGAGGGTGAAGGTTTGGGAGTGGAGGAAGAGGAAGTGCATGGGCTGGATACTGTTGTGAGATGAATGGCTGTTGGGTGTCTGAGTGCTTATGTTTGTGTACTTTTTGAGGAGGGGGGACAGACACAGTGGGAGAGGACACAGGGGGCGTGTGCATGAATGTGGGGGTGGTGACTGCCAGTGAGGCGTGTGTAGTGATAGGCGTGCTGGTGAAGGAGGTAGTGGTTGAGGATGTAGTGCATGCAGGTATATGTGTAGACGCTACTGGGAGGGAAGTGGATGACGAGGAGGAGGGGGTCACAGTGGAGACAGTGGATGTTGGCATGTCTGATACTGGATGGGGTTTGTGTGAGTGCCTGTGGGATGATGTATGGTGCTTGTGTTTGCCTGAACCACTCCTGTGTGTTGTCCTGGGTGCATGCTGGCTTGTTGGGGTTGCAGGTTGGGGTTGAGGGGAATGGGACTGGGTAGAGGAATCTGGAGGGGGGATCCTAGAAACAGGGACAATGGCTGCCATCAGAGGCGGCCAGAGCCTGGATTGATCTCTGTTGGGCCGCCATGCCAGAGTGAATGCCCTCCAGGAATGCATTTGTTTGTTGCAAATGGGCTACCAGCCCCTGGATGGCATTCACAATGGTTGACTGTACAACAGAGATGGATTGCAGGAGGTCAATAGCCTCCTCAGTCAGGGCAGCAAGGCTAACTGCGACAGGGACTGCGGTGCCTGGGGTGAAGGAGATGCCCACCCTCCTGATTGAGCGGGCACGGGAAACTCGCTGAGGGGCTGCTGGGAGGGCAGTGCTGGTACTGGGGTGGTAGTTTTACCTGTAGTTGGGGTGACCACAGAGGAGTCCGCCACCACCAGGGAGCTTCCATCGGAGGAGGTATCACTGTCTGAACTGTCCTCTCCAGTCTCCGTTGTGGTGCTCCCCTCACCCTCCATCCCACTGGTGCCCTCACCGTCAGTGGATTTGGCCTCCTGGGTCCTGTGGGATGCAGCTCCCTCCGTCGCTGGTACCTCAGCTCCTGCGCCAGATGATGCTCATGTACAGAAGGTCAGGGTGACAAAACAAAAGGGGGGGAAGAAACAAAGGATACACTGGGTCAATGGCTGCTCCAACACCCCCGTTGGCATACATGACACACACAGGAACAGCCCTATGCATTAGGCAATGCACTACCAGTCACAATGCTAGTCAACAGGCCTTGGACAGTAATACCTAACGCCACTAACAGCATACCATAGACCCACAGACCCCTGCCCAGTAGTGGATGTCTACTAGGTTGGTTGGAGGTGGTTCACATCATACCCTGCCCAACACGGGACCTACCCTGCAAAGTCTGGCCTGGTCTAGGGGCACCTACAGGCCCACATCCCCTATGCAGAGACCACCCCACTGTGCACAAGTAGTATATTTGGAGACTGTACTCACCTCCTTGTGGCGGCTGTGATGCCCTCAAGCGCCCATCCAGCTCCGGATAGGCCACTGCCAATATGCGGGCCATCAGGGGGGTCAGGGTTTGACAGGCACCCTTTCCTTGTTGGGAGGCCATCCCCAGCTGGGCCTCTGCAGTCTTCCTTGCCCAGTGTCTCAGGTCCTCCCACCGTTTGCAACAGTGGGTGCTCCACCTGCCATAGACCCCCAGGGTCCACACATCCTTGTCGATGGCACGCCATGTACCCTTTTTCTGATGGGCGCTGACCTGCAGAAAAATACATATGATAAAAGTTATCAGTCAGACAGTCCGGCCTGTTACACTTATGTCCCACCATAGCCCTCCCATCCACTTACACACAGACACTGCCCACCATACATGCAGCACGCTGCCCAGGACCCTTCCACCAACCCCCCCTCACATAAAGCCCTCACACACAGCACTCCATGCATTTATGCCCCATGCATCGTGCTCACAGTGTACTCACCTGTTGGTCTGGAGGCCCATAAAGCATTCGGTACTGGGGTCGGACCCCACTAGTCTCTCCAACTCTGCAGCGGTGAAGGCAGGGGCCCTTTCCCCAGTGACACAAGCCATAGTCAGTTCCAGACACAGGTCACAGCAGCGCTTGCAGTGTGGGTCCTCTCCTATTGAAGGTCAGGTAGCAAGTGGATGAACAGATAGAAAATGGCAGTCACTGCCACAGCAGTGTGTACTGTCACTGCTGGCGTACATCACCATTGGCCACTGAAACCAATAGGGCCCAATGGGATCCAATGAGGAGTTGCACAGCAGTTTTCGACAGCCTCCCGCAACGGCACACAACATCAGCAGAATTACATCATTTCCATATGTCACTCCATACAGGACAGTTGGACGCCATTTCAGGGGGAGGGCAGGCCATGGCACCTAACTGCGTCACAGTACACATATGCACCATTTGGGCCTATAGAAACAGTCTTGTGTTACAGTCACAACATGCAATGCAGTCTAGTATTTTGAAATATGGGATACTGACCAGGTACTCACCGTTTGCTCCCTAGATTGCAACCGCTGCGGATGAATCGGAGAGGGAGACATCCCCTCTCCATCCCCTCTGGTGAACTTGGCAACAATGGAGGATAGGCACATTATCCTCACCTATAGACTGGACAGGGCCAGAATCACAGAGCTGTGTGCCCAATTGGAACCTGACCTGATATCTGATATCCATCACCCCATTGGGATCCCCCTTCTTGTGCAAGTTCTTTCAATGCTTCATTTCCTGGCAAGCGGCTCCTTCCAAGTGACAGTGGGCTTGGCAGCAGGAATGTCTCAGCCAATGTTCTCAATAGTGCTGACCAGAGTGTTGTCTGCCCCGATTAAACACATGCGCAGCTACATCGTTTTCCCCCAGGTGGAGGATTTGGCCACAGTGAAAGCAGATTTCGATACAATGGGACATATCCCCAACATTATTGGGGCTATTGATGGTACACATATTGCATTTGTCACCCTCCTAAGAAATGAACAGTTGTTCAGAAATCAAAAGAGCTTTCACTCCATGAATGTGCAGATAGTGTGCTTGGTGGACCAGTACATCTCCCATGTCAATGCAAAGTATCCTGGGTCTGTACATGATGCCTTTATCCTGAGGAATAGCAGCATCCCATATGTGATGGCTCAACTCCAGAGGCACTGGGGCCCATATTTATACTTTTTGATGCAAAACTGCGCTAACAAAGTTTTGCGTCAAAAAAATTAGCGCCGGCTAGCGCCATTCTGAAGCGCCATGCGGGCGCCGTATTTAAGCAATGACGTTAGCCGGCGTTAGCCGCCGGCGCTGCCTGGTGTGTGTTGAAAAAAACGACATACACCAGGCAGCGCCGGCGTAGGGGGATATGGAGCTTGGGCATGAAAAAATGGGGCAAGTCAGGCTGAGGCAAATTTTTCGCCTCAACCCGATTTGCGCCATTTTTTTCCACTCCCAACCCCCATAGAAATGACTCCTGTCTTAGCAAAGACAGGAGTCATGCCCCCTTGCCCAATGGCCATGCCCAGGGGACCTCTGTCCCCTGGGCATGGTCATTGGGCATAGTGGCATGTAGGGGGGCCTGAAATCAGGCCCCCCTATGCCACATAAAAATAAAAATAAAATACTTACCAGAACTTACCTTATTGTCCCTGGGATGGGTCCCTCCAGCCTTGGCTGTCCTCCTGGGGTGGGCAAGGGTGACAGGGGGTGTCCCTGAGGGCATGGGAGGGCACCTCTGGGCTCCTTTCGAGCCCACAGGTCCCTTAATGCCTGCCTTTTGCAGGCGCTAAAAAAACGGCCCAAAAGCGGCCGTACGTAATTTTTTTTGACCCGCCCACTCCCGGGCATGATTTTTGCCCGGGAGTGTAAATATGGCGCACATGCCGCGGAGTCACTTTTTTAGACGGGAACGCCTACCTTGCATATAATTAACGCAAAGTAGGTGTCCACGCTAAAAAATGACGCAAACTCCATGGACTTTGGCGCTAGACGCGTCTAACGCCAAAGTATAAATAGGGAGTTAGTTTTGCATCGGAATTGCGTAAAAAAAAACGACGCAATTCCGGCACAAACGGAGTATAAATATGCCCCTGGGTGTGGCTAATAGGTGAGCACTGTTTCCCACCCAGTGGATGTTGGTGTATGGATATGGTGTGGGCCCTAAGGGTTAGTGTGTGTCTCACAGTTGTCCCGTGATATTTTCAGGTGGCTCTGGTTACCCCAACCTCTCATGGCTACTGACCCCTGTGAGGAATCTCAGGGCAAGGGCAGAGGAACGTTACAATGAGGCACATGGGCGATCAAGAAGAATAATAGAAAGAACATACGGCCTCCTGAAGGCCAGGTTTTGTTGCCCGAATCTAACAGGTGGATCCATGTACTACTCACCCAAGAAGGTCTGCCAGATTATCGTGGCATGCTGTATGTTGCACAACCTTGCCTCACGTCACCAGGTGTCTTTTCTGCAGGAGGATGAGGCTGGAGATGGGCGTGTGGCAGCAGTGGACCCTGTGGACAGTGAAGATGAGGAGGCAGAGGATGAGGATGAGGACAACAGAAGTGCTATTATAAGACAGTACTTCCAATGACACACAGGTAGGACACTGTAATTACGCTTTATATTGAAAGTTTTGTATTTGACAATGTCACTGGCAGGCTAATTTTCATGACTCAATGTCCACTTACTGTACCCATTGGCATCTCTATTTTCAGATAGTTGTGTCCCACTATCGCTCCTGGTGGCTTGACTGCAGCCAACTACAGGTCATTCTTATGTATACAATACTGTACAGTTATATTGCAGTGTTTAAAGCTTGTTAAACAATTACAGGGTTAAAGATTTGACAGACTCCATCCATGTATTTTTTTCTAATGATGTTTAGTTCAGTGCTAATGATTGGAGGAAGATGTGCAATGGGCTGGGGTGATGATGGAGGAAAGTCCAGGTTGTAGTCCAGTCTATTTGTATCACAGGTGCATTGTCCAAGGGGACATAGGAAGGGGAGCAATGGCAGCTCAAGGTGGACAGGGTGACAGAGTGGGACACAAGGGTGACATTCAGGAGAGTCTCATTTCCTGGCGGGGGCCTTGGCAATGTTCTCTTGCTTCTGCCTGGATTACAGGAACCGTTTGTGGGGTGGTTTCTCCTTCTGCAGGGGGTGAGGTGCTGGTGGCCTGTTGTTCCTGTGGCGGGGCCTCCTATCCACTAGAGGCAGTGGAGATGGAAGGCTGTTCATCAGTTTGGCTAGTGTCAGGGACCTGGTGGTGTGCCACTGCCTCCCTCATGGTGTTGGCCATGTCATACACCATGATGGTGTCTGTCATGCACCCCTGTAATGGTGACCAGGGTGGTGTTTATATCCATCAAGTCCTCCCTGATCCTTAGGTACTGTCCCTCCTGCAGCCGCTGGGTCTCCTGCAACTTGTCCAGTATCTGGCCCATCGTCTCCTGGGAACGGCGGTATGCTCCCAGGATGTTGGTGAGTGCCTCCTGGAGGGTTGATTCCCTGGGCCTGTCCTTCCCCTGTCGCATAGCAGTCCTCCCAGCTTCCCTGTTGTCCTGGGCCTCTGTCCCCTGAACCGTGTGCCCACTGCCACTGACCCCAGGTCCCTGATTGTCCTGTGTTTGTAGGGTAGCCTGGGGTCCCTGTAGTGGTGGAAACACTGATGACTGACGTGTCCTGGGGAAAGAGGTATGGGCCCGCTGGGTGGGTACTGTGGTGGTGTTTCCAGAGCTGCTGTCATCACTGTGGGCCTCTTCTGGGGGTGGACTGGAAGTTGCTGACACCTCCTTTCAGGTGAGGTTGGGTGGGGGACCTGTGGGGAGGTAAATGCAGTGTTATTGTTTCTGTGTGTGTCATCTTGTGCATGGGTGTGTTGCCCTGCTTGGTTATTGTTATTGCCTTGGCATATTTCCCTTTGAGTGAGTAGCTGTTTGGTGGGCTAGGTGATTCTCTCCAGGGTGCATGCAGTGTTGATAGGGGTCCATGCAGGTCTGTGAGTGGTGTCCAGGCATTGGTGTTACATGCAGGGCTTGGTATTGCGAGGGGTGGGTTGTGATGGTGGGGTATGTGTGAGGTGGTGAAGTGATGGGAGTGAGGGTACGGGTGGGGGTTTGTGAAGGTATGCAGATAGGGGGGTGATAGTAGTGAAGTGTTAACTTACCAGAGCACAGTCCTCCTCCTACTCCTGCCAGGCCCTCAGGATGCATGATCGCCAAGACTTGCTCCTCCCATGTTAGTTGTGAGGGAGGAGGTGGGGGTCCACTGCAAGTCCTCTGTACAGCTATTTGGTGTCTTGCTGCTGGTGAACGTACCTTCCCCCATAGGTCGTTCCACCTCTTCCTGATGTCGTTCCTTGTTCTGAGGTGCTGTCCCACGGCATTTACCCTGTCCATGATTCTCCGCCATAGCTCCATCCTCCTTGCAATGGACATCTGCTGCACCTGTGATCCGAATAGCTGTGACTCCACCCCGATGATTTCCTCCACCATGACCCTTAGCTCCTCCTCAGAGAACCTGGGGTGTTGTTGCGGTGCCATGGGTGTAATGTGAGTGGTGTTGGTGAGTGTGTGTGGAGTGCTGTGTTGGGGTGTGTGATGTGGGGTGCGTGGATGGTGCATAAGTGATGGTATTGTGGGTCTGTGGTCTTGTCTGTGGTCTTTCTGTCTCTCTTGTGGCACTTGTTTGGAATGGTAAAGGGTTGTGGGTAATGTTCGTGTGTGTTTTATAGTGGTGTGGGTGTGTGGGTGTGGTGTGTGTATGGGTGTCAGGTGTGTGTAGTTTGTTTGTCCAATGTGGTGGTGTTTTGTTTGAGTGTGTGTATTTTGAGCGTGGCGGAATGTACCGCCAATGGTTTAGTGCCATTGAATGTCCTCCACTGTGATTCGGGGGTCACAATGCTGTGGGCATAGTTCTGTTGGCGTAACGGTGTTGGTTTTGCCATTGCCAGTTTATCACTGACCTTTGGGCTGGCGGACTATGTGTGTGTCATAATATGGGTGGTGGTAATCCACTGTGGGAGCGGTATGTTGGCGGCAGTCAGCATGGTGGTAAGTGGGATTTACCGCCAAGGTCATAATGAAGGCCTTAATCTATAATTCTTTGGGCAGTACAAAGGCCCTTTTTGTGAATAGGAAACAAAATGGAGCCTTTTCAGGATTCTGGGATATTAGATGACAAAATGCATTTATTGAACAGGCTGTACATGTGTGGTGGCCAAAACGCCCAGTCGTCCTTGAAAATGATTCCTGGCAGACCATTGGAACCCGGTGCCACATCTGCCTTAGTCCTCTTTAGGATGTTTGATATCCCTTTTTCAGTGATACATATTGGATTATTTTCCAAGTCATCCAAAACTGCAGTGAGAAAGCACTTCCTGGCTATATTCTGTATTTTCGGCCCAAAGTATAAGGTGGTTACATGAGCACACCACCCATCTGCTGAGACTGCATTGTTCTTAACAAATGATTTGCTAGACAAGTTAATAATATAGTGGCTGAAAATGAACTGGCTCAGACGTCATGGCTCAGCATTGTCCAGAGAGCTTCAAGTGATCAACGTTTGTGAGTGCAAGGACTAGGGAGCAGCGGAGGAAGGACTGTACATAGTGCAGAGAATAGTCCCAAAATGAAGCCCAAATATCTCTAGGGTGGGCTGAAGGATGTAGAGTCTCAGAGAACTGCTCAGACATTACAGTAATCTGCATCCTGGATCTATTATTTTATCAGCAGAGCCCTCCTCTGCTTCCAGAGCAGGATGGTAGAGAGCTGTCAGCAGGCCAAGGGAATCTCCCAGGGCTCCCGCAGCAACGCAGTCTGTGCGAGGGATCGATGGTGATATTCACGACAGCTGGCAAGCTATAAAAATCTTCCTGCAAGTACATTGTAAGCAGCAGACATGACCAAGTCATATTTAACCCCTTCGCTGCCAGGCCTTTTCCCCCTCCTGTGCCAGGCCTTTTTTTGGCTATTTGGGGCAGTTCGCGCTTAGGCCCTCATAGTTTTTTTCCACATTGGCTAGCCAAGCCAAATATTTGTCCTTTTTTTTAAACATCCAAGGGATTCTAGATGTACCCATACTTTGTGGGTTCCCCTCAAGGAGCCCAAGAAATTAGCCAAAATACACTGAAAATTTTGTTTTTTTTCCAACAAATTGGAAAAAGTGGCTGCAGAAGAAGGCTTGTGGTTTTATCTCTGAAAACGGCATCAACAAATGGTTTGTGGTGCTAAAATCACCAGCTTCCCAGCTTTCAGGAACAGGCAGACTTGAATCAGAAAACCCAATTTTTCAACACAAATTTGGCATTTTACTGGGACATACCCCATTGTTACTATTTTTTGTGCTTTCAGCCTCCTTCCAGTCAGTGACAGAAAAGGGTGTGAAACCAATGCTGGATCCCAGAAACCTAAACATTTCTGAAAAGTAGACAAAATTCTGAATTCAGCAAGGGTCAATTTGTGTAGATCCTACAAGGGTTTCTACAGAAAATAACAACTGAAAAAAATATATCTTAAAATTGAGGTAAAAAAACAGCTATTTTTCTCTAGGTTTTACTCTGTAAATTTTTCCTGCAATGCCAGATTTTTCAAAGCAATATACCGTTACGTCTGGTGGACTCCCACTGGTTGCGGGGATATATAGGGCTTGTAGGTTCATCAAGAACCCTAGGTACCCAGAGCCAATAAATGAGCTGCACCCTGCAGTGGGTTTTAATTCTATACCGGGTATATAGCAATTCATTTGCTGAAATATAAAGAGTGAAAAATAGCTATCAAGAAAACCTTTGTATTTACAAAATGGGCACAAGATAAGGTGTTGAGGAGAAGTGGTTATTTGCACATCTCTGAATTCCGGGGTGCCCATACTAGCATGTGAATTACAGGGCATTTCTCAAATAGACGTCTTTTTTACACACTCTCTTATATTTGGAAGGAAACATTGTTGAGAAAGACAAGGGCCAATAACACCTGTTTTGCTATTCTATGTTCCCCCAAGTCTCCCGATAAAAATGATACCTCACTTGTGTGGGCAGGCATAGCGCCCGCGACACGAAATGCCCCAAAACACACCGTGGACACATCACATTTTTTGACAGAAAACAGAGGTGTTTTTTGCAAAGTGCCTACCTGTAGATTTTGGCCGTCTCGCTCAGCCGGCACCTAGGGAAACCTACCAAACCTTTGCATTTTTTTAAAATAGAGACCTAGGGGAATCCAAGATGGGTGACTTGTGGGGCTCTGACCAGGTTCTGTGAGCCAGAATCCTTTGCAAACCTCAAAATTTGGCTAAAAAAACACATTTTCCTCACATTTCGGTGACGGAAAGTTCTGGAATCAGAGAGGAGCCACGAATTTCCTTCCACCCAGCGTTCCCCAAAGTCTCCCGATAAAAATGATACCTCACTTGTGTGGGAAGGCCTAGCTCCGGCGAAAGAAAATGCCCCAAAACACAACGTGGACACATCACAATTTTTGACAGAAAACAGAGGTGTTTTTTGCAAAGTGCCTACCTGTAGATTTTGGCCTCTAGCTCAGCCGGCACAGAGGGAAACCTACCAAACCTGTGCATTTTTGAAAACTAGAGACCTAGGGGATTCCAAGATGGGGTGACTTGTGAGGCTCTGACCAGGTTCTGTTACCCAGAATCTTTTGCAAACCTCAAAATTTGGCTAAAAAAACACATTCTCCTCACATTTCGGTGACAGAAAGTTCTGGAATCTGAGAGAAGCCACAATTTTCCTTCCACACAGCATTCCCCCAAGTCTCCTGATAAAAATTATACCTCACCTGTGTGGGTAGGCCTAGCGCCTGCGACAGGAAATGCCCCAAAGCACAATGTGGACACATCACAATTTTTGACAGAAAACAGAGGTGTTTTGTGCACAGTGCCTACCTGTAGATTTTGGCCTCTAGCTCAGCCGGTACCTAGGGAAACCTACCAAACCTGTGCATTGTTGAAAACTAGAGACCTAGGGGATTCTAAGATGGGGTGACTTGTGGGGCTCTGACCAGGTTCTGTTACCCAGAATCCTTTGCAAACCTCACAATTTGGCTAAAAAAACACATTTTCCTCACATTTCGGTGACAAAAAGTTCTGAAATCAGAGACGAGCCACGAATTTCCTTCCTCCCAGCGTTCCCCAAAGTCTCCCGATAAAAATGATACCTCACTTGTGTGGGTAGGCCTAGCGCCCGCGACAGGAAATGCCCCAAAACACAACGTGGACACATCACATTTTTTGACAGAAAACAGAGGTGTTTTTTGCAAAGTGCCTACCTGTAGATTTTGGCCTCTAGCTCAGCCGGTACCTAGGGAAATCTACCAAACCTATGCAGTTTTGAAAACTAGAGACCTAGGGGAATCCAAGATGGGGTGACTTGTGGGGCTCTGACCAGGTTCTGTTACCCAGAATCCTTTGCAAACCTCAAAATTAGGCTAAAAAACACGTTTTCCTCACATTTCGGTGACAGAAAGATCTGGAATGTGAGAGGAGCCACAAATTTCCTTCCACCCAGCGTTCCCCCAAGTTTCCCAATAAAATTGATACCTCACTTGTGTGGGTAGGCCTAGCGCCCGCGACAGGAAATGCCCCAAAACACAACGTGGACACATCACAATTTTTTACAGAAAACAGAGGTGTTTTTTGCAAAGTGCCTACCTGTAGATTTTGGCCTCTACCTCAGCCGGCACCTAGGGAAACCTACCAAACATGTGCATTTTTGAAAACTAGAGACCTAGGGGAATCCAAGATGGGGTGACTTGTGGGGCTCTGACCAGGTTCTGTTACCCAGAATCCTTTGCAAACCTCAAAATTTGGCAAAAAAACAAGTTTTCCACTCATTTCGGTGACATAAAGTTCTGGAATCTGAGAGGAGCCACAAATTTCCTTCCACCCAGCGTTCACCCAAGTCGACCGATAAAAATGGTACCTCACTTGTGTGGGTAGGCCTAGCGCCCTTGAAAGGAAATGGCCCAAAACACAACGTGGACACATCACATTTTTTTACAGAAAACAGTGCCTACCTGTGGATTTTGGTCTCTAGCTCAGCCGGCACCTGGGGAAACCTAGCAAACCAGTGCATTTTTGAAAACTAGAGACCTAGGGGAATCCAAGATGGGGTGACTTGTGGGGCTCTGACCAGGTTCTGTTACCCAGAATTCTTTGCAAACCTCAAAATTTGGCCAAAAAAACACTTTTTCCTCTCATTTCGGTGACAGAACGTTCTGGAATGTGAGAGGAGCCTCAAATTTCCTTCCACCCAGCGTTCCCCCAAGTCTCTCAATAAAAATGATACCTCACTTGTGTGGGTAGGCCAAGCGCCCGCGATAGGAAATGCCCCAAAACACAACGTGGACACATCACAATTTTAAAAAGAAAACAGAGGTGTTTTTTTGCAAAGTGCCTACCTGTAGATTTTGGCCTCTAGCTCAGGCACCAGCTCCGGCACCTAGTGAAACCTACCAAACCTGTGCATTTTTGAAAACTAGAGACCTATGGGAATCCAAGATGGGGTGACTTGTGGGGCTCTGACCAGGTTCTGTTACCCAGAATCCTTTGCAAACCTCAAAACCTGGCTAAAAAAGCACGTTTTCCTCACATTTCGGTGACAGAAAGTTCTGGAATCTGAGAGGAGCCACAAATTTCCTTCCACCCAGCGTTCCCCCAAGTCTCCTGATAAAAATTATACCTCACTTGTGTGGGTAGGCCTAGCGCCCGCGAAAAGAAATGCCCCAAAGCACAACGTGGACACATCACAATTTTTGACAGAAAACAGAGGTGTTTTGTGCACAGTGCCTACCTGTAGATTTTGGCCTCTAGCTCAGCCGGTACCTAGGGAAACCTACCAAACCTGTGCATTGTTGAAAACTAGAGACCTAGGGGATTCCAAGATGGGGTGACTTGTGGGGCTCTGACCAGGTTCTGTGACCCAGAATCCTTTGCAAACCTCAAAATTTGGCTAAAAAAACACATTTTCCTCACATTTCGGTGACGGAAAGTTCTGGAATCAGAGAGGAGCCACGAATTTCCTTCCACCCAGCGTTCCCCAAAGTCTCCCGATAAAAATGATACCTCACTTGTGTGGGAAGGCCTAGCTCCGGCGATAGAAAATGCCCCAAAACACAACGTGGACACATCACAATTTTTGACAGAAAACAGAGGTGTTTTTTGCAAAGTGCCTACCTGTAGATTTTGGCCTCTAGCTCAGCCGGCACAGAGGGAAACCTACCAAACCTGTGCATTTTTGAAAACTAGAGACCTAGGGGATTCCAAGATGGGGTGACTTGTGAGGCTCTGACCAGGTTCTGTTACCCAGAATCTTTTGCAAACCTCAAAATTTTGCTAAAAAAACACATTCTCCTCACATTTCGGTGACAGAAAGTTCTGGAATCTGAGAGAAGCCACAATTTTCCTTCCACACAGCATTCCCCCAAGTCTCCTGATAAAAATGATACCTCACCTGTGTGGGTAGGCCTAGCGCCTGCGACAGGAAATGCCCCAAAGCACAATGTGGACACATCACAATTTTTGACAGAAAACAGAGGTGTTTTGTGCACAGTGCCTACCTGTAGATTTTGGCCTCTAGCTCAGCCGGTACCTAGGGAAACCTACCAAACCTGTGCATTGTTGAAAACTAGAGACCTAGGGGATTCCAAGATGGGGTGACTTGTGGGGCTCTGACCAGGTTCTGTGACCCAGAATCCTTTGCAAACCTTAAAATTTGGCTGAAAAACACATTTTCCTCACATTTCGGTGACAGAAATTTCTGGTATCTGAGAGGAGCCACAAATTTCCTTCCACCCAGCGTTCCCCCAAGTCTCCCAATAAAAATGATACCTCACTTGTGTGGGTAGGCCTAGCGCCTGCGATAGGAAATGCCCCAAAACACAACGTGGACACATCACAATTTTTGACAGAAAACAGAGGTGTTTTTTTGCAAAGTGCCTACCTGTAGATTTTGGCCTCTAGCTCAGGAAGCACCTCCGGCACCTAGGGAAACCTACCAAACCTGTGCATTTTTTTAAACTAGAGACCTATGGGAATCCAAGATGGGGTGACTTGTGGGGCTCTGACCAGGTTCTGTTACCCAGAATCCTTTGCAAACCTCAAAACTTGGCTAAAAAAACACTTTTTCCTCTCATTTCGGTGACAGAAAGTTCTGGAATCTGAGAGGAGCCACAAATTTCCTTCCACCCAGCGTTCCCCCAAGTTTCCCAATAAAATTGATACCTCACTTGTGTGGGTAGGCCTAGCGCCCGCGACAGGAAATGCCCCAAAACACAACGTGGACACATCACATTTTTTGACAGAAAACAGAGGTGTTTTTTGCAAAGTGCCTACCTGTAGATTTTGGCCTCTAGCTCAGCCGGTACCTAGGGAAATCTACCAAACCTATGCAGTTTTGAAAACTAGAGACCTAGGGGAATCCAAGATGGGGTGACTTGTGGGGCTCTGACCAGGTTCTGTTACCCAGAATCCTTTGCAAACCTCAAAATTAGGCTAAAAAACACGTTTTCCTCACATTTCGGTGACAGAAAGATCTGGAATGTGAGAGGAGCCACAAATTTCCTTCCACCCAGCGTTCCCCCAAGTTTCCCAATAAAATTGATACCTCACTTGTGTGGGTAGGCCTAGCGCCCGCGACAAGAAATGCCCCAAAACACAACGTGGACACATCACAATTTTTTACAGAAAACAGAGGTGTTTTTTGCAAAGTGCCTACCTGTAGATTTTGGCCTCTACCTCAGCCGGCACCTAGGGAAACCTACCAAACATGTGCATTTTTGAAAACTAGAGACCTAGGGGAATCCAAGATGGGGTGACTTGTGGGGCTCTGACCAGGTTCTGTTACCCAGAATCCTTTGCAAACCTCAAAATTTGGCAAAAAAACAAGTTTTCCACTCATTTCGGTGACATAAAGTTCTGGAATCTGAGAGGAGCCACAAATTTCCTTCCACCCAGCGTTCACCCAAGTCGACCGATAAAAATGGTACCTCACTTGTGTGGGTAGGCCTAGCGCCCTTGAAAGGAAATGGCCCAAAACACAACGTGGACACATCACATTTTTTTACAGAAAACAGTGCCTACCTGTGGATTTTGGTCTCTAGCTCAGCCGGCACCTGGGGAAACCTAGCAAACCAGTGCATTTTTGAAAATGAGAAACCTAGGGGACTCCAAGATGGGGTGATTTGTGGGGCTGTGACCAGGTTCTGTTACCCAGAATTCTTTGCAAACCTCAAAATTTGGCCAAAAAAACACTTTTTCCTCTCATTTCGGTGACAGAAAGTTCTGGAATCTGATAGGAGCCACAAATTTCCTCCCACCCAGCGTTCCTTCAATTATCCCCATACAAATGGTACCTCACTTGTGTGGGTAGGCCTAGCGCCCATTAAAGGAAATGGTCCAAAACACAACGTGGACACATCACATTTTTTCACTGAAAACAGAGATGTTTTTTGCAAAGTGCCTACCTGTGGATTTTGGCCTCTAGCTCAGCATGCCCCAGGGGGGCAGAAATGGCATAAAATAAATTTGCCCCCCCAACCCTCCCCCCGGGAGCAACCCTTGCCTAAGGGGTCGCTCCCCACCTCCAAAAAAGCAAAAAATTAAATAAAAAAATAAAAAAAATATAAAAAAATGATCCCTGGTGCTTAGAGGTTTCTGCCCCCCGGGGGCAGAAAAGGCCTTCCAAAAAAATGCCTCCCCTGGGAGCGACCCTTGCCCAAGGGGTCGCTCCCTTATTGCCAATTTCTAAAAACAAACCAAATCCCTGGTGTCTAGTGGGCGTTTCGAAAGCCGGATTGCTTTGCAATCCGGCTTTTGAAACGCTCAGAGAGACTTCAAAGGGAAGGAAATTCCTTTCCTTCCCTTTGAAGCCTCTCTGGCCTCCTCCACGTGATCGAAAAGAAATGCTTTGCATTTCTCTTTCGTTCGCGCTGGAATCTCGGGAGGAGGCCCTCTGTGATTGTCAGCGCGCAATGCGTGCTGGGTGGAAGGGGAAGGGCTTCCCCTTCCATCCACCACCGGGGGGGTGGGTGGGGAGCCCATGGGGGGAGCACTAGCGCTCCCCCCAGTTCCCGGGTGCAGGACGAGGTGATCTCGTCCAAGGCACCCGGGAACCGGTACCTTGGACGAGATCACCTCGTCCAAGGCACCGTAGGGGTTAAGTAATCAGCTAATAAAGTACCACGACTCACACATTTAATCAAGTCACTGTCACCAAATTTAGCTATCAGTTGTGAAGTATAATAGTAATGATGCAAGTGTTTAGGTGCAGTAACTTTGCACTGGAGACCTTCATAAGGAGATGATGGCGCCCTGCTGCTTTTTGAGAGTGAAGGAGAATAGATCTGCATAACGCTTGTGGGGCAGCAGAGGGGAGGGATTGATATGCTCATGCAGTCCTTCAGAGATAAGACTATTAACAATGTTAGACCTTTTGAAGGGATGTAGATAAACAGCATCAGCAATAATGAAGTCTAAGTAGATGTATAGGTGTGACATGCATAGGGTTTAAATGCATATACAAAAAGGTCCTGCTCAGGGGTGGGAAGATGTGCAAAGGAGGGCCTTCAGAAGACGGGGAGATTACAGCGAAATCCCTCTGAGCTGACGTTACCACAGAGCGAAATGACTCAATTAATGGGAGTGCAAATACAAATGAGGCAGATAAACAACAATGACTAATCTGAAGTGCTCCCTCATACACACATGATCTCTGCTGAGCCAACAAAGGCATCTCTTGTTACAGAAGTCAGTAAATACGATTACCGGAGGACCTTTAACTTGTTAACCATCATATCTCTACCTCATCTCCTTCTTGTTGAGGGATATTGCAGACAGAAATAGTTCAATGAGCTATATATTCACTACCATTGTCTTTTAATATAATTGACAGGCAACAGATTTGATTTATTATTGGACACTGAACTGTGGTTTAAATAAAACACAACTATTAGTGGTGTTCTCTACTTCATAAACATGAAAAACAAAGCAGGTTCTACCATAAATGTATTGCATTGTAGCATTATATATAGTGCTTACAACCACAGATGAGTATCTGACGAGCTGGCACACAGGAAGCATGCTACACCATGTAGGGTGTTTTGTTGGGAGTGTTGCGTTACTATTGAGCCTATGTGGGAAGTGTTTCCATGTCCTGCATGATCATCACAGAGGTGTGGTGATCATGTTATACGGTCTGACACAGAGCTTAGCAGAGTATTGAGAATGAAAGGACTGCAATGGATAGACACAGGTTTGAGATATGCTGGCAGCATTGATTAGGTTCAAAGGTCCTTTTGTGATTTTTGATCGACTCAAACACTAAATAAATCAACAAGTGTTTTCTGTAACGGAGAAGGCTTAGGCTATGATTAGCAAGAACACCACATGCTTGATCCAGATTGAAAGTGACCCAATAATCACAAATCAGACAGCAAACCCGCCATTGAGTATAACGCATTAAACACACCTGACCTGTCCCAATAATTCAACTACAGTTATGTCCCATCTTTCTAGCAGCCAAATCCACGGTTGGCGTGCTCTGGGCGGAAGGCATCAGACCAGTGCTTAATTTGTGCTTGTTGTTTCTGGTGCTCACTTAATTTTGAGGGCCGGCGCTTAGCCTTCTGCCTCCAGCCTTTCCTGCTAGCAAAAGACACGAATGGGAAAGACAGAGGAAAAGAAAAACGAAAAAGCGTCACAAAGGTAAAAAAGCAGAAAGCTGCTAGAGTGAGCGGAAGGGGCAGGGAGTAGCTTTAAATGGAGTGAAGAGGCCCGAGATGACTTCAGGATTAGGCTGCCTCAGTATTCTGTGCTCGCACATCTAAATGCAGCAGCCGCGTGTTTAAGAAAAGGGCTTTGGGCACGGCATGATTTTATTTACAAATTAAGCACTGCATCAGACGCTCATTATCTGAAAGGACTTGTTTCATGTGCCTGGAACTCCACCACCTCTCTTCACTGTCCTGTTCCACGACAAGCCCACTTTCTGCAGGCAGCTAGACGGTATTAAAATTCAGGCCGTCAGCTCTGATGAGCTAAAACAGCAGAGGCAACAGACTGAGCTCTCAGAGATAAGTTCCTTCCAGGTCCTGCATTGCCAACGACACATGGGGTGGGGGCGGAAGAGGAGGGCAGCGAAATAAAACTCAGATTTCCAATGACCAGTGAGCATACACTAAATCAGAGCGGGGGTGGCCCAGTGAAGATGAAAACATCACCCACAATAAAAATGCAAATCACATTACCCTGAATTATTTTGGGATTTTCATAAACTCACACTAGCATTTCATGAACTTTTTCAGTGTGCACAAAATGCATTTAAAACACAAACACGTCACTTGCTAGGGCTTCTTTCGGGAAATAAAAGGAATGTTGTTTCGTTAAATGATGGCTAAAGAAACAGAAATGATTAAAGAAACACCGCATATTCAAACTAAACTTGAGATATCTGGAATTTTTGTGTGTTTGTATTCTGGAGGAAGCCTGGAGCAGGTTAAAGAAAATAGAGAAAAAGAGCAAGACAGAGGATGTGGCTTGAAGACCAGAACTGCTGCCTTTTGAGCTGGGGAGTCCGGTTCGAGTCTCAACAAAGTTTAAATAAAATACATTGGAGAAAGCACAAAAACTGTCTGTAAGCAAGTTTGAAATGAGTGCATAAATGTTGTGAAGCCTTAAAATACCTTCCCATCAAAGCAGGTGAATGAGAATGAGTACTTGAGTGATTGTAGACTGATATAAGAAACACACATGGAACAGCAAGAAATAGAATGCCTACATTCAATAGAAATGAGGAAAAGTAAAGTGACAAGCACAGAGACATATAAGAAGTGAAGGTGGGCCCTAAGTCCTTTTTAAGATATATTAAATACAATATATTTCACAAGTACAGTGTAAGCACTGTGCAGGCGAAACCTAATTAGTGGAAAATATTTGAATTGCAAATCACACCTTCAGAAGTATTTTATCCAGGTTAATCTAAAGTTTTTATGGGCCAAGAGCACACACTCTTGCTGAGCACCTCTTTTGTTTGTAATTAAAACATCATCTCAAAATTATGTTGTATGGAAAAGCGAAAACGCAGTATTTGGCACTATCTAGTGGTACAGTGTTGTGGTAGTGTTGTGGTTTGCCCTAGATCACTTGGCTGGAATGTGGTGACAATCAAGTCAAGTCAAGTCAATGAAGTCTTTATTCGATATTTCATCATAAAAGACATGCTACATGTCATAATACTTATAAAATTATCAGTGCTAACGATTAAAACAATAAATACAATATTTCATGAAAGCTACTAAGAACGTATTAAATCTATCTAATGCTTCATTTGTTAAATATTTTAACATATTTAAAAAAAAAAAAGTACATTACTTTAAAAACTCAATTCTAAAGTTCAAGATAATTTACTTATCTAAAACATGTAGCTGTTTTAGAAATTCAGAACGAATTATCCATGCCCACCCCAGGAATTTGGCCACCCCTATTGCTATAGTAGGTGAAAGATCAGTTTTAAGGATCCTACAAGCAGTCTCGGCCGATTGTGTGCCCAGACTTTTGCAAAGGGGTACCAACCACTTCTTCCTTGGGGCAGCATATAATGGACAGACAAAGAACAGATGGCACACATTTCCCGCATTTCAGTACACAATGGGCATTTATCTGGGCCTCCAGTGCCCCAGGTTGAGGTTAAACACCTTAATGGTATTGAGCCCACTCTAACTTGGTGATATCATTTGCGGTCCATAGGTTTTGTGATAACATCCCAGTACTTTTCAATTGCAGAGGCATCTTTCACGTGTACAAATGTTGTTGTAAGGGAACTACCTATAAGGGATGAGTGTCTTATACCTACCACCCATTCCCAATATAGATGTTTCAGCTCTTTTTTTGAAGGAAAAATAGCTGAGTCTGGGTTGTGCCAAAGGGCACCTAGACCCATGGCACAAAGGGTGGTTCTAACACCCTTAAACCAACCAATATTATCGGATCCTAGGGTGTCCCTTACCTCGAGGCATGCTTTCGCATATAATAACAGCTCTGGGGTAGACCACAACCTCCGCCAGAAGGCCAAGGGCCGAAATCTGGCTTGATCTTCCACTGGTTGGAGCCCAAGGTCATAAAGGAGCGGGATGCGTGGGGATGACCTCGGAAGACCAACCGCCCCTCTTGTAAATCTGTTTTGGGCCAGCATCAGTCGGTCCAGATTGCTATAACCCCAAAGCTCAGCCCCATACAAGACTGAGGGAAGAATTTTTGACCCATAGATTTCCATAAGTGGGGACATCGGGCGGGTAAATGATCTTTTATATTCCTTAAGAAGGGCACCGCCTAATTGAACATGTTTAAGTGCTTGGATATCAATCTGGGGTTTCCAACTAAAATTATCACTAAAATGCACACCCAGATATGTAAATTCATTAGTTTGCTCGAGAATGGCACCACCCATTTTAACCCTTGCCACAGTTTGTGTTCGACCTCTTAGTACCATGAATTTTGTTTTAGAAACGTTTATTTCTAGCTCATGCTCGTCACAAAATAACTCAAATCTTAGTAGGGCCTGTTGGAGCCCTTGCCTTGTCTTTGATAATAACAAGGTATCATCCGCGAACATGAGCAATGGTACTTTAATTCCCGCTATCTGGGGAGCATCCGTGGGATGTGTTGCAAAATATTTGGTAACCCCGTTAATGAACAGGGAAAACAAAGTGGGAGCCAGGACACATCCTTGTCTAACACCTTTCAAAACATGGAACCTGTCCGTAACCTCGCCAGGCTTACCCCAGCGGACTTGGGCATAAGTGTAAGCATGAAGATTCATTAAGAGTCGCACTAGAGCCCTGGGCATTCCCTGTTCCAGTATGCAGTCCCATAATTTAGTCCTAGGGACCAAGTCGAATGCAGATCTTAGATCCACAAAGCTGCATACAACTTGCCCTTACCCAAAAAAACTGTTTTCCAATATAAAAGGGCAAAACGAAAGGCTTGATCAAGGGTGCTTACATGAGGTCTAAAACCCGCCTGCAACGGAGTCAAAATATCTGAGTCTGTTATCCATTCCTGTATCCTCCCTAAAATGAGGCGCGCTATGATTTTTTGGATCGCATCAATAAGGCTGATAGGCCGGTAATTTGAGGGTACTGAGCGATCGCCTTTCTTGTATATAGGAAGGATTTCTTCCCCATACCATGAGTCAGGAATTTTAGCGCCTGCTGCAACTGCATTCACCAGGTGGAGTATATAAGGTACCCACAGGTCCTGGTCTTCCAAAAAAATGTCAGCTGGAATACCATCTGGGCCAGGGGCCCTCCCTTTGGGAATGTTTTGCAGGCAATTGATAACTTCAGTAGCTGAGAATATTAACGGCTCGACTGGCTCAAGACAGTAGGGTATAGTCACTTCTACTGTATTACACTTAAACTGATCCTCAAATTTTTTTACCCACTGATGATTAGAGACAGATGCTGGGCTATAGTGGGCGTCCTGCGAGATACCCCATTTTAAGAGGTGCCAAAACTGTTGCATATTGCGTTTACCACAAGCTTCTGACAGCATAAGCCAGCGTTCCTCGTCCCACTTTTGTTTTGCTTTGCGTTTTGCCTCATTATAGAGTTTTCTACAAGATCTAATCTGGCTATGATTTTTGTTTTTAATAGCCTCAAAAAGAACTCTTTTTGTCATGCTACACTCTTTATCAAACCAGGTAGTGGATGAGTATTTCTTGGTCCTAGGTTGTTTAGGGATAAATTTAATGAACAACTTTTTAAGTTCCTGAAACAAGTCAGAATGGGTACGTATAAATTTGCTGTTAATCTCATCCTGTGAGCTACAACTGTTTAAAAGCTCCACAGAACTAGACACTAAGGTTCTTATCGCCCTGCGGGCCCCAGCGTCCACAGCTATTTTGGGCCAGCGTACCCTGCGCATATCATTGCTCACAATGACCTCTTTTTCTGTTATATTAGGACCACTGCCCTCAGACCTCTGAAAGCTGGAATCCCTTAGGGTCAAAACCAGCGGGTCATGATCGCTCTCTGGGCATTCCGTAACTAGCATATCAACAACTGCAAACCACTGCCTCACATCGACCAAAATATAGTCGATACGACTACTGTGTCTGCCGTTGTTGAACGTATGCCTGCCCTTCCTATCTGACTTGACCCTTCCATTAACAGCTCTAAGACCCATATCCAGGCATAGCCCCTTGATATAGGTGGCTGGGCTCGACCACTTAGCAATCGGAGGTATCTCGAGTTGGGGAATACCCCAGGATAGATCCTCATCCTCAGTGAGCGGGCCGTCCTCAATACCCAAAGGCTCAAAACAAGTATTAAAATCCCCCATCACAATCTTGTGGCCATCGGTCGTTGTTCCTGATAGAATATCATCCAACAGGAGGAGGGTCGGAGAAACCCTTCCTCCCTGGAGGCCCCTGACATAAATATTAACCAACAGGATGTTTGTACCTTGGTTGGACTTTATCTTTAAGACAATTATGTCTGGACTATCAATTGTCACTTCTTCAACTCTTACACCCGCACTTTGGCGGACCCAAATGGTAAGACCTCCAACAGGACGCCCTTTCTGGCCCCGAATAGCTGGCTTGCTAAAGTTCAGATACCTCACCCTAAATATCGGTGTGATAGCCCATGTTTCCTGGAATGCAATTATATCGCCCTGATCTATGAAATCCCTCCAGTCAGGAATACACTGGCTGGACTCCAGACCGGCTATATTCCAGGATTTGTACCTTGATAACATATCAACAGGCTCAGCTAAAGCAGAGGGTGAGTCCATACTAAAATTGGGTAATACAGACACTATACCAACAGGGGTAGTGTCAGGATTATTACTTTGATCTGTGGCAATAGCCTTCCAACTTATATCTTCTTTGTGGGGGATTTCAATAAAGTTAAATTAACTGTTTCTTCTCTACCGATGAGTCAGTCATTCTCATCTAGGCAGGATAACGGCCCATATCTCCCAGCAGTAATCAAGGGTTCAATACTTTCTGGTGCGAACCAACCCCTAGGAGGGTTAATGACATTTTTGTTAATCTGGGAAGGCACCTTCACCTCGGGATACACCGTAGGATAAAAATCAGGTAGTTCCCACGTGACTATTGGTCCATCTGCAAGTTGCGGGCACTAGCCTCTCAAAAATGGGACCACATTAGTACTCCTGAAATTAACTATTACCAGATCACCTGGGATATCTTTAGTCATGTGGCCAAGCCAACCCACCCTTCTCACATTTAAGATTTTACCATCAATGGTAGGGGGGAGGGGTCTATTCTTAGTAAGCCAGAAGGCTACTTTGTTTTTTAAGTCATTATAACCTTCTTTTTTACCTGAACTAAGTACTGGGACTCCTGACAATATACATACAAATAGAGCGGCCTCTGGTGGGAGATCAATCCTAGCATTATAATTATAATTATTGTTGTGCACTCTTGATTCCTTATGGACTCGAGTTGGTTGAGGCCTACCCTCTAGGGACCCTCGAATCCCTCGAATCACTTCGGGTTTCCTAGGTATAGTGGGCTCCGCCTCCAAACTTGTTTCGTTACATGGGGCTTTATGTCTTAAACTGCTGCCCACAAGTATTGCCTGCTCAACACAATTTCCAGGTGGTAAATCTAGAGATACCATAAGTACATCTGCAGGTGTCGATGTTACCTGTACCCTCAGACTATGAACCTCTGGGGTAAGTACTTCGATTTTCAGCAATAATGTGCAAAAAATGTCAGCCATTTTTGTCGCTAACTTATCCTCTACTGTTGCCAGTATATTTTCTATATTTTCTATGTACTGCCTATTATGGCAGCAACCCACCGGCTTATCAGATCCCCCGTCTAATCTTTTTGTTTTAATAGTATGGGTTTTTGCTTCAAGGGGCTTTGGAGAATTGCTGACCTTCCCCACTCCTCTTTTGCCCAACGACTTTCTACAAGCCCTAACTGCTCTTACTGGTTGGGGGGGAGTCTCTGCCATAACCACGGGGCTAAATGGGCTCTCGCCAATTATACCCGTTGAGTCTAAGGGATTAGAATGTATCTGTGCCTCAGTTAGTATCATATCCTTATCAGAGTTGGAGCCCAGATCCTCAAAAGTAGACACTATATGTGGGGAGGAACTAGGGTGTGTCTGGACGGGGGAACCTCCTTTCCCTAGGGAGACTCTGCGATCGCTATTAATCTTTTTAACCACCTTGACCAGGTAGTTATCAAGCGTAGTAACCCCTAGATTTTTGGCAGAGTTATTACAGTTAGCCATCATAGGTTGGTTGCAGTAAGTACCACTAGTTATAATTCAGCAATACAAAACACAAAACCACGTAATCAAGATGTAATACAGCTAATTTACAGATTAGGCAGAGTCCCGTGCCCAGTCCACACTCTTCAGGCCTCTGAGGGCCACAGAGGGCCCGCCCTTTGCCCAGGCTTAGCCCGGCGCTGCCCGCGCACGTCCCGCAGTGTGGTGTACCTTGTTGCAATTCAAGGGCCCGGGAGCGTAGCAGCACTTTCGCGCCACTTGGTGAACAGGAAATCCAGAGGATTCTGGGTATTGTAGTCCTCCCAGCGTGTTTTTAGCAGGCAGCCTACAACGACGGCGGCCGCTAATTGCGGTGGTCCGAGCCGGCAGCCCTGTGTCCTTGTCCGACCATTTGTAGGCTTGAAAGAAGCTGACTGTACTGACTGTACAGAGGAGTTTTGTTCTGCAGTGGATGGATGCTCAGCAGGCCGCTGTTGTAGAGGGGGTGGTTCTCGGATGGTTATCCCACTAGATTACTGAGACGATCAAGTTCGCTGAGGTCCCGGGTCACCGCTCCCAGCCCCTCCAGCACCCCCCCCAGGAAGGCTTTCTCGCACCCCTCCTGGCCCCCCTTGTTCCTGAGCCCGTCCTGCCCGTCCTGCAGGCAGTCGAAGACGCGGGAGATGCGGGTGACGCTGGGGCGATGGCTTCTCTCCTCCCGGAATCCCTTGAAGCGCGACTCGTGGGACCCCACACAGTCCACGGAGGGCGCAACTACGGGCAGCGCACAGAGGGGCGAGGAGGGCAGAGCCTATCCGTGCACAGGGGGTCCGTGCATACGAGCCCTCGACGCAGTCTTGTGAGAGACGTCTTCTGTTGCCTCAGGGTGCGAGTTACTATTCGGGGCAAGACAGTTACTCAGCGTGCGAGGGGAGGACTGAGGACTCCTCAGCTTCCTGTCACCGGCCGCATGAGCCTCCCCCGTGCACGCGTGGGATGGAGGACAGTCTGCACGGGTGGTTCTGTCAAGCGGTGGCCCCCGGTGCCCGTTGGGGTGACAATCTGCAGGGGGGGGCGTCTTGTCAGGGGCAGGGTGGGGGGAACGCCTGGGCTGTCTCCAGGGGTTCTGTGGGGATAACTCCCTGTCTCCCGCCGCGAGCACCTCAGGGGGCTCCTCGGGCTCCTCCACACGCCTCTTCCGCTGCCTGCGCTGCCTGTGTGCTGCCTGTGCCCCCCCCCAAAGCAGCAGTAGCGGTGGCGGTAACGGCGGCGGCAGTAGCGGCAGCGTTCGTACTCCACGCCGCGCTGCACTCCGACGTGAGCCACCCGACACCTGCGTCCCGTTCGACGGCACCTGTGTTCCGTTCCTCACACCTCAGTTCCGTTGGTGACAATCACTTAGAGGTCCCAGCATTCCAGGCAGTGTCAAGCTTCTAGGGGAGACTAGAACGTGGTCAGTTACAATCGGGTCATTGTTTGAAGAGGTTGGATAAACATGCTATGAACCTAATAAAGGTTTATGAAGAACCTTTGAAGTGAAAAGCGTATTTGCGACCAGTTGAAGGCAGTGAACCAAGCCGAGGTGTGAGCGGAACCTTGGCGCATGTGCGACTGGTTGAGAGCAATGAATCGGGAGAGAGGTGTGCTCTCATTACTGTCTGTGAACAAAATTATGATTTTGTGAGCACGTGATGTTCCGTCCAGTGTGATTTACGTCATGAGCATGTGACGTTCCCGCCACCATAACTGGATAAAGCTGTGGAATGTGATTACTGGAGAGCAAGCAGTTTTGTTGCGACAACGTTTTTTCTTACATACAAGGGAAAACTTGATTGTAAATGCCTACGCCCATTTTTGATGAATGCTTCAACGGGGGTCACTCGGTAACAATTGGTGATCCACACACTATTAATAATTAATTATTTATTGACACATTGATCACTCAGCAACAAGTAATGATCTGCACATCTTTGAGATTAATCGGTGATGCACACACCATTGATATTAATTATTTGCTGACAGTCAATGAGGCAGAATTTCATATTTCTCTTTCTCTCTCTCTCTCTGCCTCTCTCTCTCTCTCTATCTCTGTCTTTGCTGATATTTGTTTCAGTGATCAGTACACTGTAGTCCTTTTAAACCACTGAGAAGTAGGTTGTTAGCTTAAAGTACATCTAGTGTTACTAACAATTCAAATATTCAGGCATTATGGCAGGCACTAATATGTCTGAACCTCCTCATTTCCTTTCAGATAAAGGTGATCCTATTTTGCCATGGAAGAGATGGAAGCAGATATTTGATTCATATTTACTTGCAATTGGGGATAAAAAATGTCAGCAGTTCGCAAACAAGGTGTATTATTGCATAATTTAGGAATAGAAGGGAGAAATGTATATGATAGTTTGCAGGAAAACATCATTGGTCATGGGGAGGGTGAACCAGACAATGTTTTTGACATGCCTGTAATGATGTTGGAGAACCATTTTGGTGCACAGATTAATGTGGTAATGGAAAGGCACAAATTTTTCACGAGAGAGCGGGGAAACAGGAGAAAATTGGCACTTATTTTGCAGCCTTAAAACTTAAAAACTTTGGGGGTCATTTTGACCTCAGCGGTCTTTTGACAAGACCGCTGAGGGACTGCCGTGCTGAAGACCGCCAGTGGTGGCGGTTTTCCTCTTGGCGTATTATGACTGCTGGCGGCCCTCTGTCCTTTTTCGGATGGAGAGCTGCCAGCAGCCATACTGGGGGGCGGCGGGGAAGTGGAGGTTGCTCCACCTCCACCGGCACGTCAACAGAACACCGCCCACCGAATCACGTCCTGTGATTTGGCGTGGCGGTGTTCTGTTGATGGTGTGGTGGCGGCAGAGCAGCCCCCATGGATTCCATCCCCTCCCGGAGGATCAACGGACCAGGTAAGTTGATCGTCCGTTAGGGGAGGGGAGGGGTCAGGGGGTGTTGTGTGTTGTGTGGGTACATGGGGGTGTGCATGTGTGTATGTAGAGGGGGTGTGTGAGTGTGTGCATGCATGCGGGGGTGTTGTGTGTTTGGAAATGAGTGCATGTATGTCTGTATGTATGTCTGTATGTATGTCTGTATGGATGTGTGCGTGTATGTCTGAATGTGGGTGTGCGTGTATGACTGTGTGTGTGGCTGTTGGCATCTATTTTGATGTGTGTGCGGGTATGTGTGTTGGTGGTGCCTACATGTGTGTCGGGTGTGTATGTGTAAGGTAATGTTGAGGGTAGGGGTGGGGTGGGTCCTGCCACCTTTGTGGGGTGGAGGGGTGGTGGGGGGTGTAGGGGAAGGACTCGGGTGGGAGTGAGGGGTGGGGGAGACCCCTATCAGTGCCAGGGAAGGAATTCCCTGGCACTGATAGTGCTTACCGCCATGGATTTCATGGCGGTTCCAAACCCCATGAAATCCATGGCGGTCAGCCGGGTCATAATACCGCCGGTGGTATTGTGACGACCGCCGGGCTGGAGACCCAGGTCTACAGCCCAGCGGGCGGAACGGAGAAGTGGCAGATGACCATGGCGGTAACCGCCAGGGTCATAATTTCAAAACGTTTACCGCCAGCCTGTTGGCGATAAGACCGCCACTTCTCCGCCAACCGCCAGGGTTGTAATGACCCCCTTTATCCCAAACATGCAAATTTGAACAACTGACTGATTCTCTTATCAGAGAGCAGATTGTCAGGTGCATGAACAATGTAAAAGTACAAGAAAAATTATTACCAAAAAATCCCACTTTGAAAGAGATGATAGCTATAGTTGAAGGTATGGCTAATAGTAGTGTATTGGTGAGTGGAATGCATGATGAAAAAGAAAAAGACAACATGCTTGTGGATGATTCTGTGAATGAAGTATGAGGATTTGTAGAAAAGCGGAGAAAGAAGTAGACAAACATGAGAGAACAAAGAGCAAGGAGAGAGATAAAAAGTTTGAGCAGAAGCAAGTTTCTCAAAATGACACTCTAATATCAACAAAAAGCAACAGTCTGCAAGAGATGTGGGAAGAAAGCGCTCTATGCCCGGGTGTGTAGATGGAATAAACAACAGGGGGTGAGTTGTATTGAAGGAGAAGAAAAATTTGAAGAAAAATGTATTTTCAATATAAAGGATGATGGATGTGTGGACGCAGATCCAATAGAAAGTCCGGAATGTGTAATTGTGGTCAGAGGAAAAAAAGTTGTTGTACATTCTGATTCAGGATCACAATACACAATGATTGGTGACAAGAATTGAAACTCAATATTTGTGAATGGAAAGTTGAATTACTACCACCAGATATAAATCCTGTTGAGTATGGAGGCAAGAAAATAGATATTTTGGGTTATTCGGTGATGACAATTCAATTTGATGCATGTGAAACAAATTGATGAGCATGAAACAACTGGGAAATTGTAGGTAGTGAAAAGGGGTGATAATCTTTTAGATTCGGGACATCAAAGGTACATGGGGATAATGTTAAATCCAAATTCCAAACAAAAAGTGCTAATAATGGCGGATGAGAGATTCTCAGATGAGATAATGTCTAGGTTTCCTAAAGTATTTGGAAATGATTTAGGGTTACTCAAGAATTTTGAACATTGAATTGTTCTCAAGAATGGTGCAATACCATGTGTGTCTAAAGTAAGAAAAGTTCCTCGTATGATGTTAGCACCACTTGAACAAGAATTAAAAAAATTAAAGGAAAGATGAGTAATTGAAGAAATTGAGTTCTCAGAGTGGTTGGCCCCCATAGTTCTAGCACCAAAGTATAGGGGTAAGGAGATTTGTATGTGTGTTGACTTGAGAGGATTAAATAAACATATCTGGGTTGATCGTCAACCATTACCGAATGTTTCCAAAACTATGGCTTTAATCAAAGATGCTAGGTTATTCAGCGTGATGGATTTGTCCTTTGTTCCCTTTGGGAGTATTTAGATTCACCCAGATACCTTTTGGACTGGGTTCTGAGGCGGCATGCTTCCAATGCGTCATGAACAAAGTGTCAGAAGGTTTGGACAAAGTTTTGTTTTTCCAGGACAATATTTCGGTCTATGGACGAAACCAATGTGAACATGATGAAATATTGTAGAAGGTGTTGGAGAGCTTACAAAATGCAGGCATGGTGATAAAAAAGGAAAAGTGTAAGTTCAGAGTATCCACTGTAACTTCTCTGGGGCACACCATCTCAGGTGAAGGTATAAGTCCAAAAATGTATTTGGCAAACAGTACTGTGGAAGGCCCCAAACCTGAAAAAAACAAAAAAACAATGGCCGGATTTATGAAAAGTTTGATGCAAAAGCAGGTCAAATTTACAAAATATAATATAATTTATGAAAAGTTAGCGCTGCCTTTGCATAATTTTTGAGGCAAAAGGGGGGCAAACTTACAAAATCTCATTATATTTTGTACGTTTGCCCCGCTTTTGCGTCAAAAAATTACGCAAAAGAGGTGATAATTTTCATAAATCAGGCCCCAAGTATGCTAATTTCTTGGTTTGGCAGAATTTTGTTCAAAATGTACCCAAACTTTTTCTAGTGTTTCTCAACCACTGAGGTTGCTTCTAAAGAAGGGTGCCCAGTTCAACTGGACTGAAGAATGTGATCAGTCTGTTGATGGTATTATATGTAGCATTGGAAGATTAAGAACATTGAGTTATTTTGATTCTCACAAGAAAACACTTTTATTGATCAATATGCAGTTTTAGCCCAAATGGTGAATGGTAAAATGAAGGTGATAGCTTTCACTTCTCGCTTGTTAAAAGGTCCCCTGAAGAGCATTATTCAGTTACTGAACGAGAGGCCTTAGCTGTATATTGGGCAATTACTCACTTCAAGTTTTTTTTTAATGCAGAATATCATTTGGGGTCAGATTGAATCATCAACCACTTACTCGTATGTTTTTATGGAAGGGAATGGAGAATGTATCTGTAAAGATGATACTTCAGCCAATATGTATTTCTTCTTCTTTATTTAGGATTCTTGTACACAACACCTCCAGCACAGCTCCTTCCTCAAGCTACCTTCAACCTCTTCTCATCAGTCCCCACATTCCATGTCTGACGTCATAGACCTTGAACATTCCACCCCACTGCCTGATTCACAAGACATCTTCACACATCTTTCCCCTTATAATGTTGAACAATAGATTAATAACAACAGTATAAATAACGGAAAATACAAAACTAGCTACAATACTGCTTACACTTGTACATACTAACTAAATCACACAATGGAAATTTATCTATTTTGAACTTTACACACGTTCCCTATACTCCACCCCGATCCATTATCAAGGATTACAACATTATGTTTAACTTCTTTTACTTTGTATGGACTCAACTGATCTAATCAAAAAATATCTTACAATACACCACCTCTCATCCACGTGGCCAACTAAGTTTTTCATGTTCTTCATATGTAATGTATGCATTTATTTGTTTTCTCATTATTTCGGGTGATTTCTGTACGATCAAACCAGCAATCAATCAAATTCCAGATTACGTTTCAGAAAGAAATTGATGCTGAGAAGTGAAAAGACAATTTGAACACAATTTGTTGTGATGAGCTACTCAATAATTCTGGCCTATGAATGACCTACAGGGAGCATTAGGTGAAAACCCAACTTTAATTGCAAATTATGGCTCAGATTTACTATGACTTTGCATCAGGGTTGCATCACTTTTGAGACACAAAATCATTTTTGACATTTACTAATCCATTCAAAGTCACTTTGCATGGCTTAGTAAATACAAAGTACTGCAAAGCATCACACATGTTGGCCTTGTATTACTTTGTCATAGGAGGGGATAGATTTTTCCTTGGTGATTTAGCTGCAGTCCTGGGTCTGATGCAGCCACCCAAGGCTGGCTTTCGGACTTGTTGATCCCGGTGCAACCATTTTTTCTGGTACTCCCCCATGACCTCCTTCCCCATTAATTCAATCACAACCACTCTCCAGTCTTACACCTCAAATCTCCATAGCCTCTCTCCAACATGCATTTAATTTTTTATAGTGCTATTCATAGCTCACTCACACTCCCCCCATATTTATACTTGCTTTGTGCTGAATTTGCATCATTTATTATGCAAATTCGGCGCAAAGCTAACTTCAAGCTAACGTCAAATTTATACTTTGGCGCTAGACCCAGCTAGCACCAAAGGTTTGGAGTTAACATCATTTTTTGCTTGTGGGAAAGTACCTTGCGTCAATGAGTTGCAAGGTCATAGCGCCATATTTAACCCCCTGTGCTAAAATCACGCATGGAGGGAAGGGGACCTTAAATAATGGTGCTAAGTTTGCTTAACGCGTGTTTAATGCCTGGGTCAGGGCAGGCATTGGCAGACCTGCAGGCCTATTTCAATGGTCAGAGACCATGGAATGGGCCCACAGGTGCCCTTCCCTATCCCCAATGACACCCCCACCCACACCGGAGAGACGTCAGACGATGGGGGTACACCATCCCAGGTAACTAAGGTAAGTACAGGTAATTATGTTTTATTTTTTTGCAATGTGCCATGGGGGGTCTATCTTTGCCCCCCCTACATGGCACTGGGCCCAATGGTCATTGGGGTGGTGGGCATGACTCCTGTCTTTACAAAGACAGGAGTCATGTCCAATGGGGTTTTATGTCAAAAATGACGCTAGTCTGGTTAGGGGCATTTTTTATGCTACTGCCCATACTAGTGTCACCCTTTGAAGCACAACCTCCTATTCCCCCTACGCCTACCCCACCCAGCTGGTGTCCTTTTTATGACCCTATCCGTGCCTTACCGCTGGCTACCATCATTCCATAAATATGACGCCCGGCCAGCGTCTTGGAATGGTGCTAGCTGGCGGTATACTTTTTCATGCAAAACTGTATCAGCGCAGTTTTGCATGAAAAAGTATAAATATGCCTTTCAGTTTGTTGATCTGCATAATATCCATTCTTTGCAGCTGGTACATTAAGCCTCCGCACTACTTTATAATGAGCCAAAACTGCCACTAGATAAAAGTTAAATCTTTCACCAGTAGGAACATTAATCACCAGCCTTATCTTGTCAATTTTATTGTTGCCTGAAAACTGCTGGATGCACATGGAAGTTCATGTGCTTTTAAACCAAAAGTTATTTTTAAACACAGTGCCCCTCACCAAAGTCAGAGCTAGGTACAGCTGCACCAGACATACAAGCTTAAAACCAGCCCTACATCCACCCAGTATACCTTTGGCATACACACATCCTTGTTACGTCCTGAGGAGGTTTTGAATTGTTACACCAAAAAAATCAATCATTCATCATGAGAAGTCCACTTTGAAAGGCCAAGGGTGGAATTCAGTTAATGACTTCCACGTTAACCCAATTAGATTTATCATGCATGCAACACTCGGTGAACTATTTATAGACAAACCAGACTAAGAATTTATTATATATAACTTATTTTATAACAAGGACAGTGTGACTGACATATGGAAGATTTCAACTTTTTGATTGATAGATTATGCAGAATTAATGATTATGAAATCGTAATATGCTACGTTTCTTAATGAGATACTTTTTCTGTTGTTACGGGGACCTTGAAAGAAGGTATCTGTAAGTAAGCAATGAAATACTATAATGGATTTTTTTTTCAAATATCCAATAATAATTAATGTTCTATTGTTCATTAAGTACCATAAGGTGGATTTGTCCCACTAACGTTTCTCTTCTCTGTGTTTGTGTCACTTTGTGTCAAGTAGGCATTACGTGGTAATAGCATCGATATTCCCAAGAATCCACCCATGTATTTTGATGCAATCCCATATTTACAAATGCATGTAAACCTGGGTTTGCTCCAAATGTGTGCCTACCTAATTGAGGCATAACAACAATGAATGTCCTTATTTCTCCTTGTGAGTTCCTCTTTCCGTTTGTGCTGCATTCACCAGCACACGTAGGAGGAGGATTATACCTCTAAGGATTGTTTTTTTGCTGAATGGTTTCCTTTCCTGCTCAAAAAACTATCCTCCTTGGAACCCAGACACCCTTGCACTATGGTACATGTGTGCCTCCGTTGGCACTAGAACACACAGTGTTACAGCATAAAGAGAGACCAGAAATGTTAATTGTCATTGTAAATATGGTACATTTCTCCATTCCAAGTATTGTCCTCAAGGTTCTGGACCCTTATCTGAAGTCAGCATGCACTTCTCCCTTCCTAACTGAAGGTTTCACTGGATCCATTGAAGAGCTCCACAAACCCAGGCAGCTCTCCACTGAAGGTGTCACCGGATCCAGTGCCTACCAATGCAGGTCCCTGCGGAGCTGTGCAGTGTACTACCTGATTGGAATCATCACCAGACCCAATGCAGAGTAAGTCAGATCTCCTCAATGCCGCTCTTCATTGTTCTTGCATCCAAGTTGGAAGGTAAAATGTTCAGCAGGCTGAACATGGTCCTGCACGCGGCCCATGCTCCATAGAGGTCAGTCTGAAATTATGACTTTGTCCCAGTTTGGCACGAACAGATACCCGCAGTTTCTGGTTCACACTTTTTGAACCTTAAGCTTTACAAAATTCTTAATTCCGGTTCAGCTGATTGGATTTTTGTTGTTTTGGTCTCATTTGATGTATTAGAATAATCAAGTGAGTATTGCATAAATGCTCTACATATTGCATAAAATTTAATACTGATTGTTTTCTGCCAAACTAGCAGAGCGTTAAGCACGTTTATTTAGTAACATGTGTGGTTTATACTGACAAGGATTGTTTTAACCTTGTGCAACCAATAATCCAATTTCTTCCAGTAAGAGTGATGATAGCAGTGAATTCAATTGTGCTCAAAGTACCCAACCGGGCATAGAAGAGATTGCTAATGTTGTCTCTTGCGTAGTTAGTTTTCCAAATATTGTGTTATGAAATATTGAGGAGTTAGGCAAATGAGTTATTATGAAACAGTGGCACATTGAAACCACAGTGTAATTAAATGTGCTGCACCTTCCTCTTCAAAGTGTGCAGTGACACTGCTCATCAGCTGCTAGCAACTTTGCACCGTAGGCTGGTATACCAAAAAATATAGAGCAAAAGATGGATTCCATGGATGTAAGAAAGTGTCTTTTTTGACATGGTTACCCCCCCACTTTTTGCCTGGTACATTATGTGGTTTCAAAGTTTTAAGTCTCCTGGCTTCTTGCTAAACAGGTTTCTAGGGCCAGATCTCTTTCCCAAAACTGTTGTGATGCATTGGCACAATTGGGAACACCTTTAGTGGCCACTATACGTCCCTAATAAATGGTACTTAGGTACCCAGGGCATGGGATACTAAGGGAAGGCCCCTGATGGTAGCAGCATGTACTGTTCCACCCTCAGGAACCCTGCATCCAAGTTCCCTCAGCCTTGCCACTGCAGGCTGAGTGTCCTGGTGCAATCCTAACATGCAGAAATGACATGGCATGCAGTCTGTGTGACCTGCCCACTAATCACTGCCTGCAATAAAGGTAAGCCACCCTTCTGGCAGACCTTACAGCCGAAGTCACGGTGCACTATAATGCATGTGTGGGCATAGGTGGATGAGCAATATGCCCCTACTGTGTCCTTGCCAAACCTTGGACATAATAAGTGTACAGAGTGGTCATTTTCAATTTTCATGTGTGGACACTGTTAAGTACTAGTTGCACAGCTACATGAAGGCCTCTATGAACCCTCGGTTGTTCGGTATCAAACTTCTCAGATCAACAAATCCCATCTGGTACCAGTATCAGATTTATTGCAAAATTTACCCAGATGTCACCTTAGAGGTGATCCTTGCAAGGTTAACAAGCACTGGCATGGCTGCTGGCCAGGCCCAACCAGCCTGCCACCACCAGACAAGATTCTGGATCGCTGGGGTGAGGCCCTTTGTTCTCTGGGACCAGAAAACAAAGCCCTTCCTGGACAGAGGTGTTACAACTCCTCCCCCAGAAATATGCCCTGCCTGCCTGCAAGTTTAAAAGGGCTTGCCGCCCTTAAAACTTGACTCCCAGCCCTGCTGTTGCAGCATATTGCTGCCTCCATTACAAACCCCTACTTTTGGTGGAAGCAACGGCATTAACATGCACAAAGACTAGGAGGAGTGGCAACCCTCTGCCTGCACCACCCCTTAGGTGTACCTCTGTTTCATTTTCCTCCATATTGCATGATAGGAAAATATCCTGTCAGTGTTAGGGATGTTATCACTCCCCTCAGTAAGTGGTCACATAGTAGGTGTAGCCACCCTTAAGTAGATGGATCATTGGCCACTAACAGGTACTCCACTAAGTATAGTAATTAGAAGGCATCACTAGATCTGCAGATCAGATTTGACAGACAAAAGAAGACCAGCGACAAAGATAACCTAATGCTTGTGAACAGAAGTCCTGCTGCAAGAAGAAAAAGGCACCAAACCCTTTTAGCTGCACCCAGGACATGACAATCGCCACTGAGGGGTCAACTTGACATCAGATGGACTCTAAGAAACCCCAGAGGACCTCCAACCTTCCAAAAACTTTCCTCCATAGTGAAGGCATCACTCCCTGCAACCAGCAAGCAAGATCCAGTGAAGTCCAGTTCAATGACCGGCAGCTGACCAAGGTACTGGATATAGCAACTATATGAAATTTCCCCTGACAGACCCAGAGGTGTGCCAAGTTTGGTGGCACTTCAATCTCCAGTGGCTGAACCGTGCAATAGCCAAAGGTCCTTGATCCCCAACGTTGGTCACCCAGAAAAAAAGTAAATTCTGGACTCTCGGAGGACCAGAAGCTAGCACCAGTTGAGTAACTTCAGGATCCCTAAGATCCACCCTCAAATTGGCCCTGTTGACCTGCAATCCACCCTCTAAGTGACCTGCACCAAAGGCTCCTTTGTGAACAGCTCTTGGATAACTTATCTGCTCTGAACCTGGCCTACCTGGCCCTTGCATCAGAGAACCAACTGTGCACTAGGGGTCCACAACCCCCTGCAACCTCTACATTCCACGGGGACTCACCTTTAAGTCCGCCCCTGCAGTGCATTTCCAAGTGGTCCCTCTCGCCTGTCCGGAACCAGCTTCAAGGCTTTCAGCTGCTGCTCCCGCTTGAACAGGTAACTGCCTGAACTTCTCTTGCTGGCCCACAGTACATTTCAATAACCTTGTCAAACACCAGGAGGTGACATTTGTGAAAGCACTGACTGATTTTTTATCCATTTTTAAAGTTTCCTCCCATTGATTTCTATAGTGCATAATTACACACAAAAGACTATCGCCCTCATTCCAACCCTGGCGGTAAATGGCGCTTACTGTTGTGCAGAAGACCTCCAACATACCGCTGCGGCCGCGGAATTCCGCTACAGGTATTACGACCCACAGCTCAGAATCCACCATAATACAGACACGCACACAAGTCCGTAACACCAAAGGTCAGTGATAAACTCACCGTCACGCCAACAGGAATGCGCCCACATTAGAACAACCCACGAATCAACGCAGCGGTCTTTCAACCGTGGTATTCCATTGCCGGTACACACCGCCGCACTCAAAATACAAACACATCTACAAAACACAACCACATTGGACAAATCGAAATACACACACCACACCCACACACCCAATCCAATATAAAGCACACACCCACATCACCCACAAACTCTTACTACCAGAATTCTGAAACCACGCCAGAGAGAGACACTACCTTAAACAACACCAGCATCCACAGACACACAACACCATCACTTACACAACTTCCACGCACCTCAAACAACACACACCAACACATCCACTCACACATCACAACACACACCACCTCACACATCACCCACACCACATCATGGCACCTCAACGACACCCAAGGTTCTCTGAGGAGGAGCTCAGGGTCATGGTGGAGGAAATCGTCTGGGTAGAGCCACAGCTATTCAGATCACAGGTGCAGCACACCTCCATTGCAAGGAAGATGGAGCTATGGAGCAGAATTGTCGACAGGGTCAACATAGTGGGACAGCATCCAAGAACACAGGATGACATCAGGAAGAGGTGGAACGACCTATGGGGGAAGGTACGTTCCGTGGTCTCCAGACACCAGATTGCTGTACAGAGGACTGGCGGTGGACCCCCACCTCCTCCCCCACAACTAACAACATGGGAAGAGCAAGTCTTGGCAATACTGCATCCTGAGGGCCTCGCAGGAGCAGCAGGAGGACTGGACTCTGGTAAGTCATATCTTAATTACCATATCCTCCACCCCACCTGCATGCCATCACATAACCACACCCTCACCCCATCACTCCAACACCTCACATATGCCCCACTATCACAACCCACCTATCCCAATACCAAGCCCTGCATGCAACACCAAAGCATGGACACCCATCACCAAAGAGAACATTGCCAAGACCCTTGCCAGGAAATGAGAACCTCCTGAATGTCACCCTTCTGTCCCACTTTGTCACCCTGTCCATCCTTCAACTGCCATTGCTCCACCTCCTATGCCCCATTGGACAATGCACCTGTGAAACAAATAGACTGGACTCTGCCATGGACATTTCTCCACCATCCCACCAGCCCATTTTACAACCCCCTCCACTTATTTGCACAGAAATAAACACACTTCAATCACAAAACAATCTGGAGTCAGTATGTGCTTTCATAAACGTGTAATTGCAATAACCCTGGAATATAGCAGTGTCAATTTACTTGTGCACATACCAATGTAATACAGGTGTAGGCCTGGAGGAAATATAGCAGAGGGCATAAAGTGGGACCCACATCTGTGAAATGGAAAGGCAAAGTGACAAGTCAGGGTCCAAACACTGGGTGAAAATGACAGACTTATGCTAGCTCCAATAATAGTATGAGATATGGGAGGCAGTGACATCTTCTTACCTGTGTCTCACTGGAAGTATTGCATGATTATGTTGTTTCTGTTGTCGATATCCTCTTCTTCTGCCTCCTCTTCTTCACTGTCCACAGGCTTCACAGCTGCCACAAGACCCCAGCTGGCCCATCCTCCTGGAGAAAAGGCACCTGGCAGCGCAAAGCCAGGTTGTGCAGCATACAGCAGGCCACGATGATCTGGCACACCTTCTTTGGTGAGTAGTAGAGAGAACCACCTGTCATATGGAGGCACCAGAATCTGGCCTTTAGGAGGCCGAAGGTTCTTTCAATCACCCTACTACTTCGCCCATGTGCCTCATTGTAGCGTTCCTCTGCCCTTGTCCTGGGATTTCTCACTGGGGTCAGTAGCCATGAGAGGTTGAGGTAACCAGAGTCACCTGCAAATATCGAGGGACAACTGTTCGACACACACTAACCCTTAGGACAACCCCATACCCAGACACCTATTCACACTGTATAGGGTCCTTGGACTCACCTATTAGCCACACACGGTGCCTCTGGAGTTGCCCCATCACATAAGGGATGCTGCTATTCCTCAAAATGTAAGCGTCATGCCCTGAGCCAGGAAACTTGACATTCACATGGGAGATGTACTGGTCTGCCAAACACAACATCTGCACATTCATCAAATGGTAGCTCTTCTGGTTTCTGTACATCTGTTCACTCCTGGGGGGGTTACCAATGCCACATGGGTCTCATCAATGGCACCAATGATGTTGGGGATATGTCCCAGGGCATAGAAGTCACTTTTCACTGTGGGCAAATCCTCCACCTGGGGGAAGACGATGTAGCTGCGCATGTGTTTCAGCAGGCCAGACAACACTCTGGACAACATGTTAGAGAACATTGGCTGGGACATCCCTGATGCAATGGCCACTGTTGTTTGGAAGGAACCACTTGCCAGGAAATGGAGCACTGACAGGATCTGCACTAGAGGGGGGAATCCCTGTGGGATGGCAGATAGCTGACATCAGGTCAGGCTCCAATTGGGCACACAGTTCTTGGATTGTGGCATGATCAAGTCTGTAGGTGATAATGATGTGTCTGTCTTCCATTGTCGACAGGTCCACCAGGGGCCTGTACACCAAAGGATGACGCCATCTCATCATCTGCCCCAGCGGATGTGCCCTATGGAGGAGAACAGCGAGCAGAGAGTCATCCAACACTGAGGTATCACAAAATGTCATTTGCACACATTTATTAATCCCCAATGTGCCTGTAACTGTGTGTATTCCAGGCCTACATTGGTGTGACGCAGTTATTATTAATGCCATGTGACACCCTGAAATGGTGGCTGCCTGACCTGTAAGGTAGGACAAGGGGATATGAGGTAACTGCGCTGGTGTTCTACACTGTCGCGGTGGGCGGTCGAAGACTGTGGCGCAATTCTGCATTGGTTAACATTGGGCCCTATGGGTCTAAGAAGCCAATGACGATGTACGCCGGCGGTGACGGTATGCACCGCCGCGGACGTGACCGCCATTTTCTGTCTGTTCACTCACTTGATACCTGACCTTCAACAGGAGAGGACCTACACTGCAAATGCTGCTGTGACCTGTGTCTGGAAGCGACAGTGGCTACAGTGTCTGGGGAAAGGACCACTTCAGAGGAGTTGGAGAAACTAGTGGATGGGGTCCTCCCCCAGGACACACAAATGTACGGTCCTCCAGACAAACAGGTGAGTACACTCTGTGCATGCTGCATGTGTATGTGCGTCAGGGCAAGGGTGGAAATGGGGGCCAATGAGTATGACGGTCCGGACGGGTAAAGAATTTCCTTTCCCCCTGTACTATTCCTCTAGGTCAGCGCCCATCAGAAGAAGGCTATTTAGTGTGCCATCGCCAAGGACATCCGGATCCTGGGGGTCCACCACAGACGGAGCACCCATTGCCGTAAAAGATGGGAGGACCTGCGCCGCTGGAGCAAGAAGACGGTGGAGGCCCAGCTGGGGATGGCCTCCCAACGTAGGAGGGGTGCCTTTAGCACCATGACCCCCCTGATGTTCCGGATCCTGGCGGTGGCATATCCGGAGTTGGATGGGCATTGAGGGCATCACAGCAGCCACAAGGGGGTGAGTACACTCTCATTCAGCTGACTCTGCACGCATTACAACGTGTCTGGGTGGGGGATGTGGGCAGTGGGTTTCCCTAGTCCAAGGCGTTCTTGGTAGGCAAGGTCCCTTGTGAGGCAGGCTATGTGGCATCCCAACCCCACTAGTGGTTAGAGCAATCTACACCTAGTCAGGCTCCTGTGACTTCCAGGTGTGCAACAATCAGGCTTAGGCCTTGTACCCCATGGGCATGTGATTAATCTAGTAACTAGAAGTGCATGGCGTAGAGCAGAGGGCTGCTGTGTCTGTTGTGTCCGCCAACGGTAGTGGTGTTGCATGCACTGAACATGTCTTTCTCCTATCTTTCCCCCCTCCTTTTGTGGTCTCCCTGTTCTTGTGTGCAATAGCATCATCAGGTGGAGGAGCACTGGCACCGGAGCAGGAGGGAGCTGCATCCCACTTGGCCCTGGAGGGTGAAGCCACCAGTGGGACGGAGGGCGAGGGGAGCTCCATGGCGGCGACAGGAACAGAGACCAGCGACAGCGACTCCTCCTCTGATGGGAGCTCCCTTGCGGTGGCGGGCCCCTCTGTGCCCACCGCATCAACAGGTACAGCCGCCAACCCCCCTACAGCACCGCCCTCCCAGCAGCCCCTCAGCGTGTGTCCCGTGCCCGCTCACCCAGGAGGATGGGCATCTCCTTCACCCCAGGCACCTAAGGCCCTGCCCCAGTCAGCTCTGCTTCCCTCAGTGAGGAGGCTATTGACCTCCTGAGATCCCTCACTGTTGGGCAGTCTACCATTCTGAATGCCATCCAGGGTGTTGAGAGGCATTTGCAACAATCAAATGCATACTTGGAGGGCATTCATTCTGTCCAGGCAGCCCAACAGAGAGCATTTCAGGCTCTGGCCTCAGCACTGATGGCAGCCATTGTCCCTGTGTCCAGCCTCCCCCTCCAACCTCCTCCAACCAGACCCAATCCCCTGTACCTCAGCCTATCCCAACCACACCATCAGACCAGCATGCACACCCATCAACACACAAGAGTGGCTCAGGCAAACATAAGCACCACACATCCCACAGGCACTCACACAAGCTTCATGCCCAAGCACACATACCAACATCCACTTCTTCCACTGTGTCACTCTCCTCAACGTCTCCCTCCTCCCTCCCAGTCTCGTCTCCACTCACACCTGCATGCACTACATCCTCAGCCACTACCTCCATCACCAGCACGCCTATCACCACACACTGCTCACGTGCATTCACCACCCCCCACTACCATTCACACATCCCCAGTGTCCTCTCCCAGTGTGTCAGTAAGCCCTCCTCCCAAAGTACACAAATGCAGGCTCACACCCACACAACAGCCATCCACCTCACAACAGCCTCCAGCCCATGCACCCTCACCCAAATTCAGCAGATGTACACCTCCCACAACTACTACCTCTTCCTCCACTCCCAAACCCCCTCCATCTACCCGTCCCAGTGTGTCTAAAAAACGTTTCCTGTCAAACCTTGACCTCTTCCCTTCACCTCCCCCGTCCTTCCCCTAGGGCCAGGCTTTCCAGGCCCTAGCCCAGCACCTCAGCCACCATATCCACAGGCACAGTGGTGCCAGCAACTGCGGGGTCATGGAGTGCGCCAACCATCAGGGCTGCCAGTGTGCCACGGAGCGAGGGCAAGGACATCCCGCCACCTGCCAAGGTTAAAAAGGTGCCCACATCCCAGAGGGAGAAGCCGAAAACACCTGCCACCAAGGGGTGAGCGAAAACTAAAGGGCATAGTGGCAAGACAACTGCGCCACCATCAAAGGTGGGGAAGAGCAAAAAACTGAAGGGCAGGTCATGAGAGGTCATGGTGGCACCAACTGACCCCTAAGCCAGCACTGCCGCCACAGCACTGCTGCCACAGACCCCGCAGCCAGCACTGCCGCCACAACCCCAGCAGCCAGCACTGCCACGACTGACACCGCCGTAAGCATCACCACAACTGACACCGCCGCAAGCACCACCAGCGGCCCGCAACGTCCTCAGACAGTGACACCACCGCAGACATGCCTACCATCCCCAGTGGTCAGTCATCTGAGGCTGGTGGTGAGCTCCAGGACCCTGGGCAGCTTCCATGAAGCATCAGTGTCATCACAGTTATCACCTGCATATGGAATGCGAAGCCGCAGCAGTGTAGTCTCTGCCTCCATGGCATATTATGCCACCTGTACCTCTGCAATCTCATGGCAAACACACCCAGGTGAGTGAATTGTACCGGCCACACTGCACGTGGAGCACTCTGGGCACAAAGCCCCCTCCAGAACCAGTGGAGAAAGACATCCACTGCCCCAGTCATTGGCAAGATGAAGCACTTTGGGCACAAAGCCCCCTCCAGAACCAGTGGAGAAAGACATCCACTCCCCTAGTCCTTGGCAGGATGAAGCACTCTGGGCACAAAGCCCCCTTCAGAACCAGTGGAGAAAGACATCCACTACCTCAGTCCTTGGAAGGATGAAGCACTCTGGGCACAAAGCCCCCTCCAGAACCAGTGGAGAATGACATCCACCACCTCAGTCCTTGGCAGGATGAAGCACTCTGGGCACAAAGCCCCCTCCAGAACCAGTGGAGAAAGACATCCACTGCCCCAGTCATTGGCAAGATGAAGCACTTTGGGCACAAAGCCCCCTCCAGAACCAGTGGAGAAAGACATCCACTCCCCTAGACTGTTATCCACTTGAGAGACTGTGGCTTTGCACGCCCCAGGATAAAGCAGTGGGCAAACCACCCACTGGAAAGACTTGAGAGACTGTGGCTTTGCACTCCCCAGGATACATCAAGGGGCATGCAGCCCCCTCGTGCAGCAGTGCCGTCATGCGTTCATCTGGCTGAGGTGCCCCCCTCCCCCTCCTCCTGTGGTGCCTGCATATTTTCGGTCTGATGCCCCAGCAGTGTTCTCTCCGTTTGGAGTCAGGTATCTAGTGTGGGCTTGGCCCATGCATTTTGGGCCCAGTGGTCCACGGACAATGATTGGTACACTATCCAGACTTGTGTAGTTGGTGTACATAATTGTGTTTACTGGATTTTTTGATAATGAGATTTTACATGATTACATTCGTTCAAATCAATTCCTTTTGTCCTTGCGTTCTTCCGGGGGGGGGGGTTTATGTAATGTTGCTGCATGTATTTGTGTGTATGTTTGTGGGTGAGGGTGGGGGTGGGGGTGTTGCGTGTTGCGTGTGTGTGTCACTCTCTTTTCCCTCCCTCCTCCCCTGTGTTGTAGGTGCACTGCTCACCGTGGTCGTCACCGCCGTCATTGGAGCTCCTGATAGAAGAGAAGGAAGACCATCATAGGCAGTATCTGCAATTCGGGCTCCATGGCGTCCTGGTTCCTCGCGGGGTGTGGAAAGGTGAGTGTTCTCCCTTCTGTGTACTGTTTTCACCGTGTTTTTGTTCACGTTGGTTCCTTCTGTGTACTGTTTTCACCGTGTTTTTGTTCACGTTGGTTCCGCCCCAGAAAAAGTGGCGGATAGGCCTGTTGTGATAGAGTGGGCGGTACATTGTCTTCCGCCTGTCTGTTGGCGGTGTCCGCCACGCTGTTTGTTTGTACCGCCATGGCGGTCGGAGTGTTAAAGTGGCTGTCTATGTTGGTGGTTTCCGCCACGGTCGTAATCCCATTTTTTTCTCCGCCAGCCTGTTTGCGGTATTACGGCCGCTTTAACACCGACTGTCAGGGTTGTAATGAGGGCCTATTTTTGCTAAACTTTAAAAAATCATAACTTAAAAAATACTTACCTAATTTTGATGATCTTTTGACATTACTCAATAATACTCAATATTGACAAGCTGTCGCTCAACAAGCTTCAATTTATCCAGAGCACTGCTGCCCGTTTGATACTCAATCTTCCCTGTTCCACTTTGGACAGTGCTATGCTGAAGCAACTACACTGTCTACAGGTGAAGAAACGCATTGCCTTTAAGACAATGTGCTTAACATATAAGGCCTTATACACCAGCAGCACCGAACATTTGTCTTTGGGGCTCCACTGGTATACCCCTAGCTGCCAGCTTAGATTTTCTGGGACTAGGAAGGCCAGATGGGGTGATAAGGCATTTACGGTAGCCGCAGCTAAATATTGGAACACGCTATATGATCTTTTGGCTTTCAGAAAGAAGCTAAAAACGTGGCTCATTCCACAGTAGATATGGACTTGCTTTTCTTTTTGCTTGCTCTTCGGTCCTCTTATTCCTGTTCCTAGTGCTTTGATGCCTCGGCCAGAGCGATCTTTATGTATATGAAATACATTCAAATACATACATACATACATACATCTTGGTCTTAAAAATGTTATAAAAATCAGAAGTATTTTTGTAAATTAGTCTTGAATTATTCTTTTGAGTGGGGGGTCCACATGTATTGATACTGTGAGTACAACAAATGCTTAGCACTTTTCCAAGATTTCGGGGGACGTGTTACTCTGACACAACAGTGACGGATACCCCATCAGCTGCAATATAAATCCTACAATTTTCTATTGGATTTATATTTCGGTGTACGGGATATCTGTCACCATTGTGATGGCATAATCCGTCTGCCAAAATCTAAATCAGGCTCTAAATCTTCGATTAAAAGAAACAAAGAACTTGGATTTTCAGCTATGCTCTCACAATTTACAGAATTATTGGGTTCCTGGGCAAATGCCAGAATAGGGCTGTACATTTGTGCTCTTACGGGTTATTTTTTTCTATAGATGTGAAAACTAGGTTTACATATTACGTCCATGAGTAATTGCACTCCATGACTGAGTAGAAAGATAGTGCAGAAATATTAATTATGAGTCTGATAAATAAACTAAAAAGGTTACTACTCTAATTGGCCCTATATATAATACATAGATACAATTATATGTAAAATGTGTCTTTTATTAATGCAAATCATAGTAAGTAGATTACAAGTCAACATTAAACATGGGCCGGATTCTTGGTGCTGCAACTTAAGAGCTTAAGCGTTTCCTTTCTTTGAATTTACATCTGCTGCATTATGAAAGTAATTAACGTTCTGCAGCAATGTTTATTTTGTGTAGTATGTAATGCATAAACCAAAGACAAAACAATAATTAATGAACTCCAGAGCTGTGTCGGCAAGTAAAAACCTGTTTGCTTGGACTATAGAGAGATAGTGACAGACCCCTCAGTGCAGTGTGGTTTTCAGGGATGGACTGGGAACCCACCGCATCAACAGGTACAGCCGCCAACCCCCCTACAGCACCGCCCTCCCAGCAGCCCCTCAGCGTGTGTCCCGTGCCCGCTCACCCAGGAGGATGGGCATCTCCTTCACCCCAGGCACCTAAGGCCCTGCCCCAGTCAGCTCTGCTTCCCTCAGTGAGGAGGCTATTGACCTCCTGAGATCCCTCACTGTTGGGCAGTCTACCATTCTGAATGCCATCCAGGGTGTTGAGAGGCATTTGCAACAATCAAATGCATACTTGGAGGGCATTCATTCTGTCCAGGCAGCCCAACAGAGAGCATTTCAGGCTCTGGCCTCAGCACTGATGGCAGCCATTGTCCCTGTGTCCAGCCTCCCCCTCCAACCTCCTCCAACCAGACCCAATCCCCTGTACCTCAGCCTATCCCAACCACACCATCAGACCAGCATGCACACCCATCAACACACAAGAGTGGCTCAGGCAAACATAAGCACCACACATCCCACAGGCACTCACACAAGCTTCATGCCCAAGCACACATACCAACATCCACTTCTTCCACTGTGTCACTCTCCTCAACGTCTCCCTCCTCCCTCCCAGTCTCGTCTCCACTCACACCTGCATGCACTACATCCTCAGCCACTACCTCCATCACCAGCACGCCTATCACCACACACTGCTCACGTGCATTCACCACCCCCCACTACCATTCACACATCCCCAGTGTCCTCTCCCAGTGTGTCAGTAAGCCCTCCTCCCAAAGTACACAAATGCAGGCTCACACCCACACAACAGCCATCCACCTCACAACAGCCTCCAGCCCATGCACCCTCACCCAAATTCAGCAGATGTACACCTCCCACAACTACTACCTCTTCCTCCACTCCCAAACCCCCTCCATCTACCCGTCCCAGTGTGTCTAAAAAACGTTTCCTGTCAAACCTTGACCTCTTCCCTTCACCTCCCCCGTCCTTCCCCTAGGGCCAGGCTTTCCAGGCCCTAGCCCAGCACCTCAGCCACCATATCCACAGGCACAGTGGTGCCAGCAACTGCGGGGTCATGGAGTGCGCCAACCATCAGGGCTGCCAGTGTGCCACGGAGCGAGGGCAAGGACATCCCGCCACCTGCCAAGGTTAAAAAGGTGCCCACATCCCAGAGGGAGAAGCCGAAAACACCTGCCACCAAGGGGTGAGCGAAAACTAAAGGGCATAGTGGCAAGACAACTGCGCCACCATCAAAGGTGGGGAAGAGCAAAAAACTGAAGGGCAGGGCAGGTCATGAGAGGTCATGGTGGCACCAACTGACCCCTAAGCCAGCACTGCCGCCACAGCACTGCTGCCACAGACCCCGCAGCCAGCACTGCCGCCACAACCCCAGCAGCCAGCACTGCCACGACTGACACCGCCGTAAGCATCACCACAACTGACACCGCCGCAAGCACCACCAGCGGCCCCGCAACATCCTCAGACAGTGACACCACCGCAGACATGCCTACCATCCCCAGTGGTCAGTCATCTGAGGCTGGTGGTGAGCTCCAGGACCCTGGGCAGCTTCCATGAAGCATCAGTGTCATCACAGTTATCACCTGCATATGGAATGCGAAGCCGCAGCAGTGTAGTCTCTGCCTCCATGGCATATTATGCCACCTGTACCTCTGCAATCTCATGGCAAACACACCCAGGTGAGTGAATTGTACCGGCCACACTGCACGTGGAGCACTCTGGGCACAAAGCCCCCTCCAGAACCAGTGGAGAAAGACATCCACTGCCCCAGTCATTGGCAAGATGAAGCACTTTGGGCACAAAGCCCCCTCCAGAACCAGTGGAGAAAGACATCCACTCCCCTAGTCCTTGGCAGGATGAAGCACTCTGGGCACAAAGCCCCCTTCAGAACCAGTGGAGAAAGACATCCACTACCTCAGTCCTTGGAAGGATGAAGCACTCTGGGCACAAAGCCCCCTCCAGAACCAGTGGAGAATGACATCCACCACCTCAGTCCTTGGCAGGATGAAGCACTCTGGGCACAAAGCCCCCTCCAGAACCAGTGGAGAAAGACATCCACTGCCCCAGTCATTGGCAAGATGAAGCACTTTGGGCACAAAGCCCCCTCCAGAACCAGTGGAGAAAGACATCCACTCCCCTAGACTGTTATCCACTTGAGAGACTGTGGCTTTGCACGCCCCAGGATAAAGCAGTGGGCAAACCACCCACTGGAAAGACTTGAGAGACTGTGGCTTTGCACTCCCCAGGATACATCAAAGGGCATGCAGCCCCCTCGTGCAGCAGTGGCGTCATGCGTTCATCTGGCTGAGGTGCCCCCCTCCCCCTCCTCCTGTGGTGCCTGCATATTTTCGGTCTGATGCCCCAGCAGTGTTCTCTCCGTTTGGAGTCAGGTATCTAGTGTGGGCTTGGCCCATGCATTTTGGGCCCAGTGGTCCACGGACAATGATTGGTACACTATCCAGACTTGTGTAGTTGGTGTACATAATTGTGTTTACTGGATTTTTTGATAATGAGATTTTACATGATTACATTCGTTCAAATCAATTCCTTTTGTCCTTGCGTTCTTCCGGGGGGGGGGGGTTTATGTAATGTTGCTGCATGTATTTGTGTGTATGTTTGTGGGTGAGGGTGGGGGTGGGGGTGTTGCGTGTTGCGTGTGTGTGTCACTCTCTTTTCCCTCCCTCCTCCCCTGTTTTGTAGGTGCACTTCTCACCGTGGTCGTCACCGCCGTCATTGGAGCTCCTGATAGAAGAGAAGGAAGACCATCATAGGCAGTATCTGCAATTCGGGCTCCATGGCGTCCTGGTTCCTCGCGGGGTGTGGAAAGGTGAGTGTTCTCCCTTCTGTGTACTGTTTTCACCGTGTTTTTGTTCACGTTGGTTCCTTCTGTGTACTGTTTTCACCGTGTTTTTGTTCACGTTGGTTCCGCCCCAGAAAAAGTGGCGGATAGGCCTGTTGTGATAGAGTGGGCGGTACATTGTCTTCCGCCTGTCTGTTGGCGGTGTCCGCCACGCTGTTTGTTTGTACCGCCATGGCGGTCGGAGTGTTAAAGTGGCTGTCTATGTTGGTGGTTTCCGCCACGGTCGTAATCCCATTTTTTTCTCCGCCAGCCTGTTTGCGGTATTACGGCCGCTTTAACACCGACTGTCAGGGTTGTAATGAGGGCCTATTTTTGCTAAACTTTAAAAAATCATAACTTAAAAAATACTTACCTAATTTTGATGATCTTTTGACATTACTCAATAATACTCAATATTGACAAGCTGTCGCTCAACAAGCTTCAATTTATCCAGAGCACTGCTGCCCGTTTGATACTCAATCTTCCCTGTTCCACTTTGGACAGTGCTATGCTGAAGCAACTACACTGTCTACAGGTGAAGAAACGCATTGCCTTTAAGACAATGTGCTTAACATATAAGGCCTTATACACCAGCAGCACCGAACATTTGTCTTTGGGGCTCCACTGGTATACCCCTAGCTGCCAGCTTAGATTTTCTGGGACTAGGAAGGCCAGATGGGGTGATAAGGCATTTACGGTAGCCGCAGCTAAATATTGGAACACGCTATATGATCTTTTGGCTTTCAGAAAGAAGCTAAAAACGTGGCTCATTCCACAGTAGATATGGACTTGCTTTTCTTTTTGCTTGCTCTTCGGTCCTCTTATTCCTGTTCCTAGTGCTTTGATGCCTCGGCCAGAGCGATCTTTATGTATATGAAATACATTCAAATACATACATACATACATACATCTTGGTCTTAAAAATGTTATAAAAATCAGAAGTATTTTTGTAAATTAGTCTTGAATTATTCTTTTGAGTGGGGGGTCCACATGTATTGATACTGTGAGTACAACAAATGCTTAGCACTTTTCCAAGATTTCGGGGGACGTGTTACTCTGACACAACAGTGACGGATACCCCATCAACTGCAATATAAATCCTACAATTTTCTATTGGATTTATATTTCGGTGTACGGGATATCTGTCACCATTGTGATGGCATAATCCGTCTGCCAAAATCTAAATCAGGCTCTAAATCTTCGATTAAAAGAAACAAAGAACTTGGATTTTCAGCTATGCTCTCACAATTTACAGAATTATTGGGTTCCTGGGCAAATGCCAGAATAGGGCTGTACATTTGTGCTCTTACGGGTTATTTTTTTCTATAGATGTGAAAACTAGGTTTACATATTACGTCCATGAGTAATTGCACTCCATGACTGAGTAGAAAGATAGTGCAGAAATATTAATTATGAGTCTGATAAATAAACTAAAAAGGTTACTACTCTAATTGGCCCTATATATAATACATAGATACAATTATATGTAAAATGTGTCTTTTATTAATGCAAATCATAGTAAGTAGATTACAAGTCAACATTAAGCATGGGCCGGATTCTTGGTGCTGCAACTTAAGAGCTTAAGCGTTTCCTTTCTTTGAATTTACATCTGCTGCATTATGAAAGTAATTAACGTTCTGCAGCAATGTTTATTTTGTGTAGTATGTAATGCATAAACCAAAGACACAACAATAATTAATGAACTCCAGAGCTGTGTCGGCAAGTAAAAACCTGTTTGCTTGGACTATAGAGAGATAGTGACAGACCCCTCAGTGCAGTGTGGTTTTCAGGGATGGACTGGGAACCCAAAACTGCCCTGGCAAATTTTGGGCCTGATTATGAGTTTGGCAGTCAGACCGCCAGACTGTCATAGTGGCTGCTGCCAAAAGACCAGCATGTTGGTGATCATACACACCGCTGTATTAGAGTCACACAGGCAGGACCGACAAAAGTCTGCCAAATATCCAAGACCAACAGTACTTTTGAAGGTGGAAAATAGGCAGCCCGACCATCAGCACCGACAGCCCATCAACCAACCACTGAACCTATTGCAAGTACAAAGTCTCAGTGGCGGTCAGCCATGGTTGTCCGTCAATGGAGGTCCGAACCACAGTTTGCGGTCAACAAAGTAAAACAACATATTGGATGGATTTGAGAACAATACAACTGACACACATTGCCACACCCAGCACACCTGCAAAGCACACCATACAACACACCCCTTCATAAACCACAATCCTTTGCATCTCTAATGCCAAACACCCAAGCCAGAGCACATCAAAAAATCACAAAATCATTGATATGTACTCCCACAACTTTCCCTAACCACATATTCCACATCCTCAACACACTCCTATTTCCAATCACATCATTTACATTTCACAACCTCATTAACTCCACGTTACCTGTTCATTTCCAACCACTTATTTTTCAATCCCCACCATGTCACCCCGAAAAATTCCTGTTTCACTGAAGATGAGTTAAGAGTCATGGCGGATGAAATCATAAGAGGAGAGCCACATCTATTTGAAGCACAGGTCCAGCACACTGCTATCGCCAGCGAAATGAAAATGTGGCAAATGATAGTAGACAGACTCAATGGTGTAGGCCCCACCCCACACACAGGGGATGACATCAGGATGAGGTGGAATGAACTAAGACAGAAGACCCATTCCATGCTATCCAGGCACCAGCTACATATCTAGAAGACTGGCAGTGGGCCCCCACCTCCTCCCTACAACTCACATCCTGTACGGAGAAGGTCTTGGCCATCCTGTATCCTGAGGGCTTGACACAAATACCTGGGGGAGTGGAGTCAGGTAAGTAACAGCTCAAAAATATCACCCAAAATGTATAGTCATGCACACTCAGTGCTCACCTTTTTTTCAACTTCACTATTAAACTACTCAACAGTCCACTGTGCACATGTCCATAGACCCCTGTCTGGCCTCCAACATGAGAACTAGACTCACTTCCGGCAGCATCAACTCTGTATAGTGTGTGTAGTACAAGGATTGACAGCACTACAATTCCCAGCAGGCTCTGGTCAACCATTACAAAGACCTGAACAGTGTGTCCTACTCAAAATTACCTTGAGTGTAACCTCCACATTGGAATATACACACCTGAGAGGATGCCACCCATATACTGTGTGGGTAGAATAGGCACTGACAGGAATGCTAAGGCCAGGAGGCACTGCTACTCTTACTCCACTCAGCCACCACAGCGCCCTCTGCTTCAGTGACCCTTCTCCCTCTACTCAGCCTTGGAACTGTACTCACCTGAGAGAATGACATCTGCATACTGTATATAGTACTAAGAGTAACATGACTATAGATCCCAGGAGGGTCAGTCCCTGTAACTCCTATAACAAGGCCAGTGCCCATATGACATTGTGCATCTGTCTGTGAACTCACAAATGAGGTTTAGCCACTTGGGAGGGACCAAGATACAGATCAGGGAACACTCTGTGATGTGGCTAATCACCTATATCCATCATGAGCAGCTATGCCAATATGCAAACATTGTGGCCAGGAAGGACAATTCAACCCGTGTGCCAAACAAATTTGAGACTGATCAAAGGCCCCAAATGAATGGCATTGGCAGCAAATACATTCACATGACCACATGACAACTATCACATATTCAGCAAGGTTCTGGGTATGCCTGCATAGCGGTCAACTAGGTCTTAAAATGACCTATAACTCATCCTGCTCAGCCACAGTTTAGCCTGCACTGCTGGTAATAAATGAGTCTATGACGATCCTTCCAAGTGCTAATAAACTCTGACAATGTGAAGCTAGTTGACTGAAATGGAATTGGTATGTTACCCAAATGTCAGGTTGATCCAATGGATAGCATATGTACCTATTATATAAGGGAAATCTACAGATACAGTGTGTACATGGCCTTAGCCAAATGTCAAGTGTTTATTATTAGAAATAGATATCACAATATAACCTTTAACATATCTCACATCAACAGGTATAGATGACACTGCGGATACTGAGCCCACTGAAGAGATTGACACTACCCCCATGGATGAAGGACACCACTCCTGGACCTCTGGACATTGAGGACAGTTCTGGCCCATTGGGGCAACCTGATCAGGCGACACATGTGAACATCACCATGACCACATCGACTCCTTTGAGCCCCGTTGCTTCAACATCTCAGGCAGCCAGTCACCCCCAAGTATGTGTCCTGAGGATTGTGAAAACCATCTCATGCCCACCACTCCAGGATCCTGAGTCACAGCAAACCACCTCTGACAATGATGGTCCTGGAACCAGTGGTAGGGGGGAAGGTGTGCAAAAGGCAAAGGCACATGGGGGATGGGTACATGGGAGGGATGGTGTGGGCCTGGGGCATGAGGCTGCTGAGGATGGTCCTGGCCAGGACACCTTCTGCCAAGTCTTTGGAGCCTAACAACAATCCCAAGACGTGATAGGCCAGGCACTTGCATAAGACATCATTTCTTCTCTTTGCATCTATGCAGGTCAACGCCCATCAGAAGAAAGGTATTTGGAGAGCCATCACCAAGAAGGTGCGGATCATGGGGGTCTACAGCTGGTGAAGTGCCTACTACAGAAAGAGGTGGGAGGACCTGAGAGGCTGGGCCTGGAAGATTGCAAAGGCCCAGCTGGGGCTGTCCTACCCACCTTGGCGGGGAGCCCATCGGACAATGACCCTCGATAATGGCCCGCATTCTGGCAGTTGCCTACCCGGAGCTGGGTGGGTGTTTGAGGGCAGCACAGCAGTCACAAGGGGACCTTAGACAGCAAATCCCTGCCGGTCCCTTTGTCAGGTGATTGAGTGGGGTACTGACTGCTCCCCCTGACAATTAGGGATGAGCCATGTGTCAGACAGTAGATGGGAGATTGTTTGTTTTGACATGTCATGTATCAAACTGGTCTACCTTGTCTTCTGAACCTAGGATCTGATACAAACCTCGGGGAAACCTCAAACAACTTTTTCTGCAGGGAACACAAATGGCTGTGTACAGTGGTCTTTTGTGCACTTTTTGTTGTTGTAGTGGGTGTAATTTCTGACCCACAGATCACTTTGTCTAAAAGTCACAGACAAAAGGCAAGTGGGTTATGGATCACTGTCCTCTTTCATGTGTCTGCGCATGTGTGTATATAGACATCTGCTACCCAGAAGCAGGTTTTCTACAGTGTATGATGTATGCTAGTGCCTCACTACAGTCTGTGATGTGTTTGTGCCCAGCATAGTTGTGACATGGCTTACATGGTTAATGGTTTGCAGCTATAGCAAACTGATTTCCCTTGGTAAGTTGGGAGTGCTCATTGAGTAGAATGATGTCCCATGACTGTAGCCAACAGTTCTTGTGCTTACATGGCAGCATGTGTCCTTTTCTCTTTAGGAAACATCCTTATTAGACAATTTCATGCATGTTCTACCCATGTTGATGGGATGATGTCTGTATTCCCACACATATATGTGCATGGAAAACTGTTATTGGAATACAACCTTTACAATGCTGATCCATTTCATGTCGTGCCACAGACAGGAGTGTGTCAGTATTGTGTATTGTCTGACAGATACCTTTATGAGTCATAGTGTGTCTTTTGTCATGTAGGACTGCAATAGCAATGAGGGACATGACATTTAGGCCCAGACTGTGGAACCACTCTGTGTTTACCCATGCCCTTGACGTGGCATCTTGTGAAAAAGTGCACTGCACATGTTAAATCATTGAGGATTGTTCCCTGACTGTTGTCATGCATTAAGGAGTGACTTGCATTGATGTTGACATCCCATGTGTTTGGGTTCGACATTCATCCACAGACTGATACCAGGGTTGTCATGTTTAAGGTGTGGATAGTGATGCTGCTTCTCATTGAACAACAGGTTGGGGCCCTTCTATTTTTCCTTGCAAGTTCTGTGTCTCTCCAACATGCAAGGCACAGATGTGTACCACAGAAAACTCAGATAATGTCTTTGTAACGGGTGTCAGACATTAGTGGTGACTATCCTGGGGCTGACTGATTCATTGTTGTGTGTATTCTGGAGCTATCTCTCCCTGACATATTGACCTGACATCAATGTTGTTCCTTTCAATGACAGGCCTATCAGAGTGACATTGATATTACCTCCTTCAATCTATTGGGACAGGTGTCACTTTTTGAGCTGCACATTGTTGAAATGTGTCCATTTTGACTTGGGTATTTCCATGTCAACTACTCCAGGATGGTTCACTTTTGCATCTGTGACAGCTGGATTTCATTGGCATCATCTCAAATTGTTGGTACCTCATGTATGTGCAAAATAGATGTGTGCATGAACTTGTGTGTGAAATATGGACAGCTAATTTACCAAGTGATTGTACTGTTGGCTTCAAGTGAACTGAGGTCTGCTGCATGTGGCAGTTGTGAGGATGGAGAGGTCACCTAGTTGTTGTATGGTCATTGTGGTTGCAAGACTTCAGCCATGCACTTATAATTGTTTGGGATCCTGATTAGCATGTGGGTAACTTTGGTAAGTCCAGATGGCATGCATGTATATGGTATTGAACACTCTGATGAAATCATTTTATAGAGCCTAGTTGAAATGATGATATTGTTTGTAAGTCAGAGTTGTGATTGAGGTGTTATCATGTATATATCATGACCTTATTTCTTATTCGCTTTGCAGCATCAGCACAGGAAGGTGAAGGAGACGGGGCAGCGCCAAGTGGGGAAGCATCTGGCTCTGGACCCTTGGATCATGATACCACTGACACAAAGGAACCTAGTGGCCTGGAGGGTGAGGGGAGTGCCACAGGGGAGACAGGATCAACATCCTCATCATCAGATTCCTCTTCCAATCGCCACTTCCTAGTGGTGGCAGACACACCAGGCACCCCCCCTCAGTTCCATCCTTGTCCGCCACTCCCGTTCTATCATTGCCCTCCCTGTTGCTCCCTACCCAGTTGACTGTGTCCGCTCACACCTGGTGGCTTCAGTGAGGAGTCTGTTGTCCTCCTGAGAATGATCTCTGTGGGTAAGACTGCCATTATGAATGCCATCCAGGGATTGACAAGTCAGCTACAACAGATAAAGCATTCCTGGAAGGCATTCATGGTGCAGTGTCTGGCCTACAGAGATTTTGTCAGGCTCTGGCCTCCACACTGACGGCAGCCAGTCTGCAACGATGGAATGGTTGGTGGGTCTCCTCTCCTGATAAGTTGCGTGGATCGTGCATCACGGGTGGTGGACTGAAGTGGTCCTGATGTCCTACCGTCCAACTTTGGTGGAGGTCAGAGCTTGCCTCCCCATGCAAGACAGTAACCCGGGACACTGTGTGTTTTTCAATTGCCAAGGCTTGTTGTATCCTTCCCCCAGCACTCTATCCTGTGATGCCCAGCTTCCTGCATGGTTCTTCGGCAGCGTGGGATCCTTTGTTGTAGTGCTCTCTGGGCCTCCTTTTGCACCTCCTCTGTCCCCATGCTGTGGGACTTCTGTGCGTGCTGCCTGGTCTTCTGGGGACTCTCTGAGATGCTGAGAGCCCTCGCTGACTCCCCCTCCTGGGTAGAATCCACCAGGTTTTTCCTGGTCCCCAGCAGCACCATTTTCTGCTAACTGCGAGCTTTGCATGTGCCAAGGCTTGTTGGTGGAATCCAGCAGCGCAAACTAGACTGCAATCATCCATCCGGTGTGCGACATCATCTGCACGAACCAGGAACCTGCATCCGTCTTCTTGGGTACAGTACTGACTGCCGTTCTTCATCAGTGGTTCTCCTTTTGCACCTTCATCCGGGTTAGCAGGGGCTCCCATTATCCCTGGACTCTTCTATGCTTCTTGGGCTTGGTCCCCTTCTTCCACAGGTCTTCAGGTCCAGGAATTCACTGTTGTTGTTTTGCAGTCTTTTTTGGTTCTGTTATAATCTTCTTTCTCGTGTTATTGTGTGTTCTAGTAATGTGACTGTGAATTACTCCTGCTTTCTTGGGCTCTATTACTTACCTTTGGTGTTTCCTAATGCTCCCAGTGCCCCTCTTCCTGCCTAGGTGGGAAACCAACATTCGCATTCCACTTTCTTAGCATATGGTTTGTGTTCCCCATTGGCTCATTTCTAACTATTGTGATTTTCACTACATCTACTTTTCTCTAACTGTTTTTACAGCTATTTCTGCATACTAGTGTATATAATTTGTGTATCACTTACCTCCTAAGGGAGTATAGCCTCTATGGTATTTTTGGCATTTGTGTCACCAAAATAAAGTACCTTTATCTTTGTAGCACTGAGTGTTTTCTTTCATGTGTATGAGTACTGTGTGACTATAGTGGTATTGCATGAGATTTGCATGTCTCCAAGGTAAGCCTTGGCTGCTCAGCTACAGCTACCCCTATAGAGCCTGGCTTCCAGACACTGCCTACATTTCACAAATAAGGGATAACTGGACCTGGTACAAGGTGTAATACCCACTAAAAACCAGGCCAGCCTCCTAGGACTCCCCTACCTCTCTGCAAGTAGCTATTCCCCACAAAGAAGATTACCCCTCCCAAAACGAAGACCATCCCTACCAAGAAGAAGATTACCCCTCCTGAGAACAACCCTTCCCTCCCTAAGCCAAACCCCACTGATAATCCCTGAGGTGCCTGCCTGCTTGATGCCCCTTCCTGTGTAAGTGATATAGAAGTTAGCAGTTATGTTGGGGCACGAGTGTGCAATTATTGGCATTTATCATGGACTGGCCAATGGCCTTTGGACAATATTAATATTTATCATTAATAAACCCAATAGTTGTTTTGTTTTGGGTACACCTTTGCCCTGCAATTTCTTTTCTAGCTTTCTGTTGTCCCTGAGTGCCTTCGGTTGCGTGCCTGCAGTTTTGGGTGTATCAGCCTGCTTGCTGCTCCAGTTGCTGTTGTTAGCAGTATGGGAGTTTGTGTGCAGTGCTATTGCCCCCAGGAGAAGGGTATGTGTGTGTTTGTGTGAATGCAATGGTGGTGTAATGGCATTGTTCACTGTTGGTATGGTAAGTATTTCTTATTTTGATGTCCAACATAAGCATGTATAGTGTGAGACTCGTCCCCCGATCTGGCTGATGTATTCATGAGATGTTTGTCATCTTGCATTTTGTGTGTGCAGAGATAGAGTGTGTTGCATTGTGCTAGCTGTGTTTGCATTTGACTATGGATGTGTTAATTTAGGTGTGTTCCTTCCTGTAGAGGTATGTCCCATAAAGTGGGATTTGCATGTACTTTGTTGACTTTCCCTTCCCCATTGTTTAGATGTGCCTGACAATTAGTTTGGGTATTTTTTATCCCTGAGACCCAATGTAGGGCCATTTCCTGTAGAGAGGATGTTTGAGAGTCCTGTTCAAAGTGGTATATGTCCCATTGCTGTGTCCTTGCCCAGGTGTACCAGATGACTCCTGCCCAAGTGCGTAGATATAATTGTTATGTTGTTCTTGGTGTATTTGTGTCAACGGGTTTTAGCATTGCCATTCTGCTTCCCTTGCACTGTGATGTGTGTGATGTGTGCTTCTATATCAGGCCTGTTTACTGGAGGTGTTGTTTTTGATATATGCCACATCAATAGGTATGTGTGTTGTATGTGTAGGAAGGCCCTGGCCAGAGTGTAATGTGGTTGTATGAGCTGTAATTATATATATGCTGTAGGTGTGTTGTTGTTGCTGTGTGTGACAATGTTTTGTAGCCTTCAGTGTCCTAGTTCCTGGGCTGTGTGGCCGTGTGTATTTGTGTAGTGTTGCAGTACAGTGTGAGTGTTCTTGCCAAAGTGTGTGTATTGTGTGTGCGTACGTGTCTGTGATTATGTATGTCAGTGTGCGTTGTATGAGAATAGTGCCTGTTGCCTGTGGTGTACCCCCCTACGATGTGTTTGGCAACTCTACAAGAAGCTGTTTTTAAAGGTTGACAATACAGGTAGGTGTATGTACTTATAGTTATGGGCGTCTACATTGATGTTGATTTCGTGGTCTTTTGATGAGCAGCTGCAGCGGCATGGTGTTTGTGAATGGTTCCATGATGGCCCCTCACGTTTACAACTGTCTGCAGGTGAGTGTCTCCCTTTATACTGTCTGTTTCCATCAGCTTGTACATGGTGGTTGGGCCGCCACAGTCACAATGGCGGTGTGCAACCTTGTAATGGGTACGGCCGAAACACTAACTCTGTCGGCCTGTTTATGCTTCCTCTGCACTGTGGTGGTTTGTGCTGCCTGGCGATGATGGCGGACTGCTGGTGGTCATCTGCTTGTACGATCACCAAACTGATAATACAGCGGTCTTCTCTGCCAGACCGATGGCAGTCGGACAACCACAACCAACATGGAAGTCATGGAGCCGCCAAACTTGTAATGAGGACCTTCGTCAGACCAGCCCCCCATAGGGTGCATTGTGAGTGAACCTGACCACTACAATGGGGCTTGGAGAGTTGCCCCCCCCAGAAGATTTTGGAAAAAATGGCAAAATCTGTGCATTCTGCAACACATTTTGCTTTATCTATTCAACTGTATTATTTTTTAAAGCATAGTAAATGATGACTTTACTGTCAACCAGGACATGGCAATCTTTGTTGGGGTTCTTAGCACAGTTTTTTTTGTTTTTACTTCTGCTGCAATTTTTGGCCATTTAACTGATCTGCTGAGTTGGGGAAGATTTTAGCTTGTCTGTTTTAATTTTTGTTGTGGGTGGAGGGCAGGGGCCACTCTTTTAATCGATTTAGTAGCTGAGTACATGGCTGTTTTCAGAGCCACAGAGATACTTCCTGGTTTGTGATTTTACATAACTCGAGCTGCCATTTTGGCACTGTGGTCTAGTTGTTCAGCCTCAGTCTGGCCCGGTATTGAAGGCACACCACAGCGTGGATGAGACCCTAGCAACAACACACCAGTATTTTTATTTTAACTTCTGCTGCTGTTTGAGACATTTTAACATATTTGCTGTGTGGGGAATGATTTCAGCTCATTTGTTTTATTTTTGTGATTCAGTCCAGCCCTATGTTCAAGGCACACCATGGAGTGGATGCAAAGTGGATGGGCACAGCTGATGTGCCCAAGGCATGCCCAAAGAGCACCAACGACAAGCCCTTCTGTGCCCGTCGTTTTTGAACAGGGGCCAAGGGCCAGAGAGCCTGTTTGTTTCATAATGAGGCTAACATATACAGTACATCAGAAGAGTTGACCAAGGTTAACAAGTTCAGGGTAAACAATTGCACTAACATACCCTTACTTGATCTCCCTGTCACTTGTAAGTTGAATAACATGACGGTAGGCAACTATTCAACACCAGCTGCACCTATCAAACCTAATAAAACCATAATGTACCTGCTTAGTAGCAGATCCATTCCAAAACACAGTGCCGAGCTAAAAGTCTTTTTAGGGGAGAAGAATCGCAATGTGGCACAAAGATGAGTCAACCCCAGATATAGTTATGGCCCTCCCACCTGGGTATTTGTTAACAAGTCATCACAGACAGAAAATAAGAGCCATAATCTTTAGGAAATGTTGGAATCAGAGAGTATCCAATTTTCACTGAAGTTATCCTCTACTTTTACCTTCTCCGATATTGAGATGTATCAGCCTATGGGGACAACCTTCCAGTTTGCCCTAACTCTACCAAACATAGTTGAAGAGTGCAGCCTCTAAAAGCTATTTTTACTTTACTAGGGGATTTGAAAATGCGTTTCTAAGAAATGGAATATGAAACAGCCAAGGTGCTAGCCCAGGATATAGACGCTTTACAATTTCGGCAAGTTGTCAAATCACCAACAGATATACAGAGTCATCTTTTGATTTCTGTGTTTACTAACTTTAATAAGCTGCTGAAAGCTTATACCATTTCTATACTGTAGTCTGACCACCATATAGTACCCTTGTGGATAAAATCTCCTGCCATAGCAAGCAAAGTGCCACCCCCAGAGACCCAGGTGGTCTTGGTCTAATCTTAATGTCAGGGAATGGGATGGTTAATCTCCTCAAATCAGTTACCACTTCCAGGAGAAACACACCAGAAAGATGCACTACATTTGAGCAGTGGCTAAATTAACTCTCATCCCTCGCAGGCCTCCAAGATCCAATAAGACAAAAGGGAAATCCCCATGGTACACTCCTGAATTAACCATGCTAAAAAGAGAAGCGAAAAAGGGAATGTGAATGGAGAAAACTATATGATGATAATAACACAAATAGCTATAGAATTGCTGTAAGAAACGATAAACATGCTATTAAGAAAGCAAACACAGCCCACTTAAAAGATAGAATGGAGAACTCTCTGACTCTCGCAAGCAACTGTTCAAGGTGGGTAATCATTTTATGAACCTACTCGCCACCTCTACAGGTCCCCCACCTTCTGAAGAGTGCTGCCAAATGTTTGCCAAATTCTTCATCAACAAAGTGAATAACAGTTTGAGCTTCCTACCTACAGCTGCCACCCCTAATGATGCCCCTGTGGTAAGGATGGACCAAAGGCCAAACCTGGCAGAGTGTCCTGCACTGAGCCAGGCACCCATGGAATTTATTATCAAATCAACAAAATCAGGATCCCTGTTGGATCCGATGCCCCTTGACATTCTTGCTTAGGGTGTCCACATTCTTCTGTCCACTCTCATAGATATCCTTAATCATTCTCTGGTAAGTGGCAACATTCCCCAGGCATGAAACATGCTATAGTAAAACCATTACTGAAGAAAGAACCTATGGTAAATCCTCTTCTGGCAGTGAGCTGTAGACCAGCTCGCTGCTACCAATAACCAGCAAAGTACTAGAAAACATCTTAATATACACATGTTCAGCTTTCTAGAAGCTCATGACATTCTCCATCCCACTTAGACAGGTTTAAGATCAGGCAGCAGTATGGAGTCTGAGCTGCTTGCAGTCACAGAGAAGCTTTGTTCTATTTTGGACCTTGGTCTCTCAGCAGCTATTAAAATGTTAAATCTCGGTGCATCCTTCTGTGCCATACCCCACCTTCATTTTTCCTGTGTCACACCCCACCTTCATTCAGAGGATGCAGGGCGTTGGAATCACTGGAGATGCCATCAAATGACCAGAGGATTTACTGGAAATTAAATGTTTTCAGGTGTGTGAAGGTACGTTTTTCTCAGATGTACATTCCCTACAATATAGGGGTCCCTCAGGGATCCTTACTAAGCCCTACGCTTTTTAATCTCTTTGTACTCCCCCTAGCAGAGATTGTGCATGCATATGGTTTGGCCTTAGTGTCATGCACATGACACTCAGATTACCCAGGCTCTTACCCCTAAAGTTAGTCATACACCGTCACAGCTCAATTCATGCCTCAAGGAGGTCACAGAATGAATGTCTACAAGCAACCTGAAACTAAATAGTGATAAAACAAAAGTTCTAGTTGTTGATAATAACAGCTCTAGATAACTGGAACTGACAATGCCAGAAAATCCTGGAGAAATATCGAAGTCTGTCAAGGTATAAAAAGCATGAGCTTCTGGATTGACGAAAAACTTACTATGGAAATGCAGGCCCGAAAACTGTCTGAGTCCTGTTTTGGCCTCTTAGGATTCACTTAGAAAGTGTCTAAGTCTGCTACCACCTACTTGCTAGGAGGGTGATAGTACAAGGATTAATCTATTCTCACCTTGACTATGGACACTGCCTTTACTTAAGGAGACCAAAGTATGTGACAAAAAAGCTTCAAGTGGTTCAGAATGCTGCAGCTAGAACGCTTTACAAAAAAGTTTCAACCAGCAAGTCCAGCCCTAGTAGCCCTGCACTGGCTACTGATTCAAAAAATAATTCAATTTACAGTGCTCTGCATCCCTCATTGTATCCTACATAAGAAATATCCACTCATCACCCAGAAACTCCTTAAACCCTATGTTCCACAGGGGCCAAGGATTTCTGACTGTTCCTAAAGTCAATAGATCAAGAGGTGGTGGTGATTTCTTTGTATACCTTATACCTAAACTCTGCAACACCCGCCCTCCCGCACTTAGATTTCAGCAATCGGAAATATGCTCCAGAAAACTCCTTAAAACTCTTTCTTAAGCCTAGTGTTAGAAATTGTGTCTCTAGTTGGCAGAGGTATTCACCTTTGTCCAAACAGAGACCACAATCCTAGTCAGAGTAAGTCATACACAATCCAAATTATCGTGTGCCCACCCTCTGGTAGCTTGGCACTGAGCAGTCAGGCTTAACTTAGAAGGCAATGTTTAAAGTATTTGTGCAATAAATCATACAATAACACAATGAAAACACCACAAAAATACACCACACAGGTTTAGAAAACTATATGATATTTATCGGGTTACATTAAGGTGCAAAAAATAATAAAGTTTCAATAAGCGCAAGTCGAGATATCACTTTTGCAAAATGAGTCTTAAAATCTTAGAAATCAACAGTTGTCTCTTGTTTGCACAAAGTACCTGGTTTGCGTAAAAAATAACACGCACGGAGGCCGCAGAGGAGGAGGTTTTCTGGCATGGCACAGATGATTCATCATTCTTTCCACGCTGCAAGGGGCTTTGCGTTGAATCCCAGCACTCCCTCTTGTTTCTTCACTGCGATGCAGGGATCCTTTTGACACCCTGAGACAATGTGTGGAAATCCTGGGCATGTGGGGCGAATGCACAGGCGTTGCATCGATCCAGTAGGCGATGCGTTGAATTTTATGTCGCACAGCAGGCGCTGCATCGATTCTTCACTCAGGAAGTTGGACTGCGTCATTCTGAATTGGCTATGTGTCAATCTGATAGGGCTGTGTGTTGACTTTTTGGACGTAAGGCAGGCGCTGCATCGATTCTTCACTCAGGAAGTCGGGCAGCATCATTCCGGTTAGGCTGTGCAGCAATTTCTCGGTTGTACCACAGCTGTGCGTAATTTCGGGCAGGCTGTGTGACAAACTTCGTCCGGAAAGGAGTTTCTTGAAGAGATGAAGTGTTTTTGTCCCTGATACTTCAGAAAACAGGAGGAAAGCTCAATCCAAGCCCTTGGAGAGCACTTCTCAGCAAAGCCAGCCAGCAGCAAGGCAGCAGAGCAGCAGCAGGACAGTAGTGCTTCTCAGAAAAGTAGTCCAGATGAGTCATTTGGGCAGCCGGACAGTTCCTCTTGACAGGTTCCAGTTTCAGGTCCAGAAGTGTCGGATTTGGTGGGGTCAGGGTCCCAGTTTATATTCCCCGAAAGGCCTTGGAAGTGGGGGAGACTTCAAAGATTGAAGTGCACAAGGTCCCTTTTCAGTACAGGTCTGTCTGCCAGGATCCCAGGAGGGGTTTTGGCAGTCCATTGTGTGAGGGCAGGCCACTAGCCTTTGAATGTAAGTGTCAGGCCCTCCACCCTCCCAGCCCAGGAAGACCCATTCAGTATGCAGATGCGTGCAGGTGTGACTGAGTATCCTGTGTTTGTGGTTGTCTGTGTGCAATGCACAAGGGAGCTGTCAACTAGCCCAGACATGGATAGGACACAGGCTGTAACGCACAGGTGGATTTTAAGTGCAGAGAAATGCTCACTTTCTAAAATTGGCATTTCTAAAATAGTAACATACAATCCAACCTCACCAATACATAGGATTTCCTATTACCATTCTGACCATACCAAATATGACCTTCTTACCCCTTTCCGATCAGAATCTATGACTCAAACAGTATATGAGGATAGCCCTAATGCTATCCTATGAAAGGAGCAGGCCTCACAGTAGTGGAAAATGAATTTAGGAGTTTTCCAATACTAGGACAAATAAAACACACATGTCCCTGTCCTGACTTTTACCTACATAGCATCCTGCCCTATGGGTTACCTAGGGCCTACCTAGAAAAAGACAGTGAAACTGCACACACAGGTGTAAATCAGTGTATAGAAAATGTTACATAAGACAAAGGGGACTCCAAGGAGTAGGTTTCCTATGTCATCCATACTGCTTGGCATTTTTTAAGAGAGCTCGGTCTAGGGAAGTATAAACTCAGGATTCAGAAGGTAACACAGTGGTTAAGGTTTACTCAAGCACACCCTTTTAAGCAACATTAGAATAATTAAATGCTGGTAAACAAAACATAACCTTTGAACCTGTCTAATGCAGTTTGCATTCAGCAATTTAATGGTAGTTCAAAGCTCAGTGTGCTAGATTATGAATGTAACTGATGGACTGCATAGTAACAAAAGGATCTCTGTGACAAAAGCAGTATCCCACTGAGCACCGCACGTAAAATACTTTGCATAATACATGTTGTTTGCAGCATATTAACCTTCTGTGCTACATTAGGTGAACTTAGATTAACTGCTGCTAGCAAAACTCCGATCCCTGTTTAGCAGGTACATTAATCGCCAGAATTATCTTAGCATTTTTATTGTTGTCTGAAAAATGATGGATATACAAGGACTTTTTCAGCGTCATTAAAACTGATGTACTGCTACAGAACTGGCCCACAGTAACAAAGGCAACACAGATCCTTCCAGCCTCCCAGGGAAATGCCTGAAGCCCAGTAGGTCAGTCCAGCCCTGGTGGTTTTTACTTCTCTAGCTAGTGCTTAATTTGTACAGGTGTTAACGTGTCCTTCTATGTTAATTTATACATTTTAGGACTCGTTTTAGGCCGATGACTCTTTGGACCCAGTGGTGAGACACCGTAAGATGAGGTAACTGATCAATATATCAAACAATATATCAATAATATTGTCAACATATATCACCACAATATATCTCAATTTAGACATTAGTTGAGATCGTTAACGCAACCATGACCTTTCAGTCATTAATAACCACACCTTATTGAAGTTTTGTGAATTTTATTCCCTATTGATTACAATCTAATAGCAGATGTATTAATCTCAAAACCAAGAAACAAAAGAGTATAGTCACAATGCGGCAACTATGATAAGGTTTCAACAATACAAAGATCACAAACATAAGATAGTAATATGAAGGTAAACAAATCAAATTGCATAGAACCTCATATATGTCTTAGTTCAGCATAGCACCACGTCAGTCTCGTCAGTTAAGTCAGTCAAGGTGAATGCCTCATCTAGCCACTAATTAGCATCAGCATGTTGGGCTTCATGCAAAACAATTTAGAACAACAATTTGGAAAACATCTAACTAAGGTCTCTAATAAAAAATACAGCAGTTGGTACCTAGAAAGGAAAGACAAATAAACGAACTTTAATAGCAACAGTCATAATTAGCCTCCTCAGGCTAGGTCAGCATACAGGATCAGTCTTCGTCTTCAGGGCATCAGTTAGATTGCCGTCAATATATCTAGTCTAAGGGGAAGGGGGCACTTCCCTCATAAGGAGGGAAGTGTAATGGGGCGACTAAAGGTGAGGATGGTTCATTAAGTCGCAAGTCACCAAACAGAGTGACAGAGTTTCTGGATGCAATCGATATCATTCCCTACCTAGTTTTTGTTTTCCGAGTGTCCTGTGTCATGGGTTTTTATCCCTTTTTAATAATACATTCCCCCAAAATTCTATTGGATAGTCACTACACCCCACTATCTGTAACCTATCAAATTATACATTAAGTAATGCACTTGTCATTTTACGATAGCTTATAACATTATGATTGGTCTTCATAATTGACGCTTTTCGTAGGTGGTACATCCGGGGTTACTTCATTCTCTGGAACGTTCTTCGGGTCAAAAGTTCTCTTTTCTGTGGTTCAATGTCCTTGAAAGTGTCCATATTTTGTTGCAAAGCATATAACTTTTATACTAAAGCAGCTAGCATGCGGATGAGAAAAACTAGCAATGTTACATAAAGCGGAGAAAAGAACAATTGCTGGTTCATGACCTTTTGCGAGTCAGCACACTGAAGAAACAGAAAAATATGCTTTAATATGAGAGCTACATAGCCAGTTCTTCGACTCACGCTAACTTAAGGCTTATGGATTCTAATAAATGCAATCTTCGTACGTGTTAATATATTCAATTAATCAAATACAAGTAATCATTTCTTCTTTTTAATATTTAGTATATGCGTACAATAATTTTTTTACGTTTAAAATACATTTTAATGAATAATATTATTAGTGCAGCATTGTTAAATATAAGCATTTCACATCTAAAATAGGTAATATTTAAACTACACTCTCTCAGTCCCTCCTCTGATGATGCTCATCATCACACAATCTTTCTCTTTGGTCTAATTTTTCACCTTGCGCATAATACGCATTTCAACATCTTGCCCTTTATGAGAACTTTCCCATAGTTCATTGAACATTTTCTCTCTTTCACTTTCTTCATTTCTTCTGGCTCTTTTAGTCCAATTTCTTTTTACTTTGTCATTTATTTTACATGCTCCCCATAATCCTAATAGACAAATCAAAACAATTAATAGACCCATCATCATTTTTGCAAGTACCCCATTCCAAATATTGGTAAACCATCTTCCCACTCGGGCAATTCCTTTCCCAAATTTCTCCCAAACACCATGTTCTTTCAGATCTTTTAAGTCTGTACTATCTCTAGCAAGGTTAGTAAGCATGCTTCTAATTTTCTTACTGTTATCTGGTATGAATGAGCAACAATGACGTTCATTAAGCATTTTGCAGACACCTCCACTCTTTGCTAAAAGAATGTCTAAAGCAAGCCGATTTTGAAGAGTCATAGCTCTTTCTGCAGCAATTTCAGTATCCATCAGGAGTATGGCTCCTGTAAAATTTGTCAACATGTTATCCACTATAGTAGACAACTTTTGAATTTTCATAGAATTCAAAATAACCCCTACTGACGGGATTATAGCTCCAAATATATCACCAATGACAGCCGCCACTGATTCTCGTTTTTGTCTAGGATGTTGTAATTCAGACATTTTAGGTATTTGTTTTAAGTCATCGATCTGGTATATCTTTGGGAATACTATTCCCAAATAACATGTCCCATACCATCCCTTAGGGAGACGGTAATATGCAGTTAGTCCACAGATATAATAGATTCCAGAGATAGCTGGATCTTGTCCATTTAACATAAAGGTCCATTTACTCTGAAACAAAAACACATGTCTGCATTCACTCGTACCCACAAATATATTATCTTGATCAGATTTTGGCCTATATATACAGAGCCTTCCTACATGTAATGCGTCTATAGCTAATTTGCCTTGCGTTTTGATTGCAGTGTAAGCATAATCATTTGCATAAGTACGTTTTTCTAGTCCTTTTTCTAATCTTTCTTTCAGTGCTTTGCGTCTATCATCTGTGTGATCTCAAAAACTTTTCTCTACAGGAGACAATAAGCAAGTCAAATTGTTGCGATGTGCATAAGCAGTTCCAAATGTAAGTGTTGGCTCAAAGAATCCTCTAACTATTTTTATATCATGCTCTTTTGCTAATCTATTTAGGAATTCAATCACAGGCACAAAAGAAAATACAACATCCAAGTTTGAATAAAAGTATTGCACATGCTCTTGATTATAGAATCTTGTTAATAGCAAGCTGCAACTAATTCCATAGGTAAGAGGGAGGCTATGATAGGTAACTCCTCCTGTACAGACAAAGGAATTGTAGTACATACATAACAATCTTTCGCATCCATAGTTTCCACATATTCGTTTAGTAAGCGATAGAAGACATTAGTAGAAAGCTCCCCTTTTGCATTAGTCCCTTCATGCATATGTCTTGCATCTTGCTCAAATCTCTCCCACGGTGTTAGTTTAGTAGTGGTAGTTTCAGGTTTCGAAGTTGCATTAATAGTTTCTTTCTCTCTCCATGGCATTCCCACAATCACTCCCACAATCATTACTGCACATACAACACCTATTATAAGACCTAACCAACCACATACCCTACTCCCTTTGCTACTATTCCTATTGTAAGCCATGTTTGTATAGAATCAGTATAGCAGATCAACAATCAATTTGATGATAAACTCTTTACGTATATTACAGCATCTTCACTCACTCCAGGACCCCTTTTTGTCGATTCCGGTTAGCAGCTTGTCGTAATCAGGTTTCTTTAAAAGTCAAGTCCGGTTTCGTGTCACTTCCAGTAATTTTCTAGAGTCTTTCTCTTTAGTTTACAAATCTTCAAACTTAGCCAAACTTTCCTTGAGTTTTGTTCAGGTACCGTAATACTGGCCTGGTACTTCTCGTTCAAAACAGAATGCTAGGAATTCTTGTTGCCATTCAGAGGTTGTATGTAGCATATGCCCATTCAGGACCTGTATATCTTCTGTTCGCTATTCTTTTTCTTTTTATTCGTCGTTCTCCTTGTTGTTCTCCTTCACTCAGATCATCTGCTTGTGAAGTATCGCTTTCTTCTATTATTGTGTCATTCGATACCTCTCTTATTTTAGGATGTGACTTGTCTGGCCAATTATCGCCTCTATGTGTCTTGGTTCGATGTTTTCCTTCAGGACGTTGGACAGCACCCTCCTCTTGTGATATGGTGTATCCTCTTGACGGACCTGCAACTGGTTCAGGAGAGTCTGACACGTTTTGATTTGTATCTACAGTTTCTCCTTCTCTTTCGTCTTCTGGTTCTATGTTGGGTTCGGACTCTAACCCGTACTCGTCTACTTCTGGGAGAACTTCTCCTTAGCTTAGTTCTCCTGCTGCCTCAAATGAGATAGGCACTCTGTCACCTCTCTCAAACTCATTGACAGTTAGAGGGACGAGGCTGTTCTCAGTGGGCTCTCCGATAGTCTCAGTTACTTCTTGACTGTTTTCTGACTCTGAGACCTCTCTTCCCGAAGTCGCCATGCCAGAAATTTCAAGTTCTTCTTCAACCGGACACGTTACCTTTTTCGTATGACTGGCATGTATCCAATTGGGAACCCCGGCACATTTCACAGCAGTGATAGTCATCAATATTACTTGATACGGCCCCTTCCAACGCGGCTCAAGACACGATTTTCTCACGTGCTTCTTGACAACTACCCAATCTCCAGCTTGCAGAGAGTGACCTGGATCGCCAATCGGTGGCAACGTGTTAGCTTCCACCTGGTGAGAAAAAGAGCGAATTACGTCAGCCAAACCTTTGCAGTAATCCAACACCATATCATCTGTAATATTCACTAGTGCATTTGTAGGTACTGCTGGTAATCTCATAGCTCTGCCCATGAGAATTTTGTGGGGAGATAATCCCGTCTTCTTGTCTGGGGTATTTCTCATAGTCATCAGCACTAGAGGTAAGGCATCTGGCCACTTCATGTTTGTAGCTGCACACATTTTTGCCATTCTTGATTTTAAAGTACCATTCATCTGTTCAACTAGTCCTGATGCTTCAGGGCGATAGCTACAATGCAGCTTTTGTTCAATGTTGAGTGCGGCACACAGAAGTTTAATCACCTCATTGTCGAAGTGTCTCCCCCTATCTGATTCTATAGAAACCGGAAGCCCGAATCTTGGTATCAGCTCCCTGAGTAGTAGTTTTGCAACTGTAAGACTGTCATTCCTACGTGTAGGATATGCTTCAATCCAATAACTGAAAACACACACAATCACCAACACGTACTTCAATCCTCCACAAACAGGCATTTCGATAAAATCCATTTGCATTTTGTTGAATGGACCTCCAGCTCTCCCTATGTGGCTCAAAGTTACCACAGTTCCTTTTCCAGCATTCATCTGTTGACAGATGACGCACCTGTGGCAAGTGATTTCTGCGGCATGTCTGAATTTTGGATTGAACCTATCAATCTTAAAGGACCTGATCATGGCATCTCTTCCCAGATGTGCCTGGCCATGATAGAGCCGGGCAAACTGTGATAAAATACTATTTGGCAGAACCAATTTTCCCTCTTCTGAAACCCATAGATCATCTGCTCTTTGTACACATTGCATTCTCTGCCAGGAACGTTTTTCTTCTTTGCTAGCACGACTTTGTAATATTTTCAGTTTGTCTAAGGTATCAACCACTCGTAATGCTAGACTTAAACTTGTGTCGTTTTCAGTTTGTGGTAACAATTCCCACTGCTCTTTAAATGATATACAGTTCAATGCACAAAATCTTGCGACTTGATCTGCATAGCTGTTTCCCATAGACACAAAATCTTGTGATCTGATGTGAGCACTGCACTTCACCACGGCAACTTCGAGAGGTAACTGAATCGCATGTAACAAATCTCTTATTTGTTCATCGTTTTTCACAGGAGAACCAGAGGAGGTCATGAAACCCCTCTGTGACCAGAGTTGGCCAAAATCATGCACAATTCCAAATCCATATCTGCTGTCAGTATAGATAGTGACTTTCAAATTTACAGCTGCGTGGCATGCCTTAGTAAGAGCTATTAATTCTGCCACTTGTGCAGAAAACACTTTCTCAAGCCAGGAGGCTTCGACAATGCCAGTTATGGTACATACTGCGTAACCGGCTCTCAATGTTCCTACTGAATCTCTTAGACAGGACCCATCAACAAACATAATGCAATCGTTTTCTTTTAACTGGGTATCCTGTATGTCTGGGCGAGGTTTGGTACAGACTTCAGTCACCTCAAGACAATCATGTTCAAATTCTTCCCCATCTTTGATTTCAGTATTTTCATTGGGAAGTAAGGTTGCCGGGTTCAGCACAGTGCATCTCTTTAGTGTGACATTTGGTGACCCCAGTATATTCGTCTCATATCTAGTGAGACGTGCATTTGTCATGTGTTGTGTCTTAGTTCGTGTCAACAGAATTTCAACTGAATGTGGAACCATTACTGTCAGAGGGTATCCCATGACTATGCCTTCACATTGTGAAAGGCTTTGACCAACTGCTGCAACTGCCCGCAAACAACCCGGTAAGGCTGCTGCAACAGGGTCCAAGGTAGCTGAAAAATATGCTACAGGGCGATTTGCATCTCCGTGGGCCTGTGTTAAAACAGACAAAGAACAAGCATCACGTTCATGACAAAACAACAGAAAAGGTTTCTCATAGTCAGGCATTCCCAATGCTGGTGCCCTGCACATGCATTCTTTTAATTCTACAAATGATTCAAGCTCCTCTTTTGTCAAAGTTATTGTGTATGGCTCATCCTTGACTTCTTTTCCTGTCAATTTTATTAAAGGCTTTGAGATGATTGAGAAGTTGGGTATCCACTGACGACAATAGCCCACCATTCCTTAAAACATCCTGACATCTCTTTTTGTTGTTGGGGGATTCATCTGTAAGACAGCTGTTATTCTTTCCATTGATATTCTTCGAGACCCTTTCTCAATCAAATGTCCCAGGTACTTCACTTCTTTTTGACAGTATTGTAACTTTCTGGGTGACACCTTATGTCCATTCTTTCCCAGATGATTCAATAATGCAATGGTATCATATTTACAACAGTCTCTGGTTTTGGATGCAATTAGCAAATCATCAATGTACTGTACAAGAGTTGAATTAAAAGGCAGCACAAGAGGTTCCAAGTCCTTCTTTAATATTTGATTGAAGATGGATGGTGATTCTGAGAACCCTTGAGGAATTCTGCACCAACTGTACACCTTGTCCAAAAATTTGAAACTGAACAAAAATTGGCTGTCCTCATGAAGAGGTATCGAAAAGAATGCTTGTGATAGGTCTTCCACAGTAAACCATTCAGCATCACAAGGAACCTGGAACATTATTACCACTGCGTTAGGTACCACAGGGCAGCATTTTATCACAATTTCATTTATTTTCTTCAAATCCTGCACAATTCGAACTTTTCCACAGGGCTTCTTTAAACCCATTATGGGAGAGTTACAAGGACTGCTCAAGACTTCTTTCAGGACTCCCTGTCTGAGAAAATCTGCAATTATTTGTGACACCTCAATGAGGACGTCTTGGGTCATGTGGTATTGTGACACTTGCGGGAACACTGCATTCGGCTTTATCTGAACCTTGACTGGTTCTACTCCTTTTATCAATCCTACTTCTTTCCCAGTCAAATCCCACACTTTCTCTGTCACAGTCCCTTGTAGTTCAACAGGTAGGTCGATCAAAGTATGCATTAGGAATAAAGTAATCAAAGGGTAGTCTTCATTTGTCTCTCCTCCTTCCTCTATGAATTGACTCTCATCTCCCTCATCATCACTATTTGTCTGTACTTCTATTCCATCGTTGGAACAGGTAATTGAACATTTTGTCTTACACAGTAAGTCCCTTCCTAGTAAGGATACTGGAATTGAATCGCATACAACAAATCTATGCAGCCCTTGAAAATTGCCAATTTCAACCTGCACCGGATCAGTAATCAGATTAGTCAGGTACTGATTTGCCACACTAACCACTCGTATAGTAAGCCCGGAGAGAGGTAATCTCGGGACTTCTGCACTTCGAACTGTAGAGCGTGTAGCTCCTGTGTCGACCAAAAATGAAACCTTATAGCCCATTACTTTTCCCTCTACGTATGAGCCTCTCTGATCCACCTCTAGAGATTCTGCAAGCCTGCACTCTTCACTGTCTGAGCTGTCATCTGACCAATCCTCATTCATGCCATTTTCACCTCGTAATGGGAATTGTTGCACAGTATTATTTTGGTTGGTTACCTGGCCTGTGACCTGCTGAGGAAGCATCACCTGTTGCTGTCCCATCGGAGCCATTGATAATTGCATTTGCTTTCTAGGAATCTGCTGCTGTACTGGTTGCATTTGTACTGACTGAAAACGCGGCATTTGCGTCTATTGCATGGGCTGTACCCCTTGCATTTGTACCAAATTATTCAGAAAATTCGGGTTTTGGTGTCTCACTTTTGGACCTCGTGAATTTTGTAATGTACCAACATTAATGCTCTGCTGAACTGCACCATCCTGCACCATATTCGGGCACTCCCGTTTCCAGTGCCCCACGCCCCCGCACGCGGGACATGGTGACATCCTTTTTACTCCTTGAACATCATTTTGAACAGCAACATTATTCATGTCCAAACCATAGTTCATAAACCCTCGACCTCGGCCTCTTGGTTGAGCCTGAAACACACCATTCATTTGCGGTTGTTGCTGTATCATTTGCTGAACTCCATTTCCCTGTATTCCAGCTTGGGCAGCCCTTATCTGCATCACCATCACCTTTTCCTTCAACTTTTTCTGCTTTAACTCAATCTCATCAATACAGTATTTTGCATACTGCAACACCTCATCAATCGGTTTAGCTTGCCAACAAATCAAATGATTCTTAATCATTTGGCTAACCTCTGGTCTCAACTCTTCAACGAATCTAAACACAAGGTGATTCATGTCCTTCGGTTCGATAGTCTCAGTACCACTGCAATGTTTGAACGCTTTCAATAAACTCTCGTAATAAGCATGTATTGACTCCTTAACCTCTTGAGAGGTCCGGTCGATTTTCTGCCAATCGGTCACCTTCGGCGACACCTTTTGTTTCAAGAACTCAATTACTTTATGATAATATTTCATTACCTCTTCTGAAGGTGCTCCAGTCACCTTATCTCTTGCCGGCTCCTTTGTTGGCCAATCTACCCCTCTCTTGCACTCGAGCTACAAATCAGGCGGAACAATGATCTCAAATAAAGTATTCAAGTCTTCCCAAAGACACTTTGCAAGTTTCATGAACCTGTCCGTTTGTTGATACCACTCAATCGGCTTCTCTCTTAATCTAGGATAATCGTTCGTAAAAGATAAAATATCTCCTCTAGACCATGGCACATGTACTAAAACACCACCAGCTGTCTCTCTCATAGGTAAGATTTTTACTGATCCCAGGTCAGGTGACGTCCTAACTTCATTGGACCCTGGACTATCTCCCTTTCCCTTATCCCTTTTCTTTGCCCATCGGCCTTCCCATTTCTCCAATGCACCCCAAATTTGTGCACTTTGCAACAGTTCTCTCAGATGTGCCTTCATGCCTGCAGATCTCATGTGTTCAAAATCTTTGGAGTCAAAATCTCATCTGTAACTTCTTTTCAAATGCTTAGTGTTTCCGATATCAATATTATATTTATCTGCCAAATTCGCTAATCTCTTATGTACTTTGCCTACCTCCTTGGTAATCTTGGGGCATAAGTACCTCAATTCTGCCTCAGTGTATGATTCCAACCTATTTACTCCCATTGTTCCTTCCACTAACTCGGCAGCTTCTGCCCCTAGTCGTACAAAATTCAAGTATTCATCTTGTTTTTCTTTCTCAGGTTCAATGGTAGTCATTGCAGTCTTTTGTGAGGTACAAGTTTTCTCTAACCACTCATATAACTGCTGTACTGTAAAACCCTGCAGTGAAATATTCCCTGCATGTATCATTGGGGTGCGTGAGGTATTGGTACTCATAGTTTGGGGAGTTAAAACTCCCAACCCTGCTTGACGCATTGCTTCGAGAGGTGCCCCTACTGGACTAAGGTCCATTAAGGGTCTCGGTGGCTCATTTACTTGTTCTCCAGGGGCCATTATCTGGGGTGTTCTCATAGGCCCTCCTCTTATCGCTTCCTGAGTCATCACTCCCTGATCACACATCCCTGATTTACCTTGTGCATACAATGGTACGGGGGACCAACAGTAATGGGTAACGATATAGCGGCAGGTGCCTGACCTGGACCCAGACTTCTTGGGGCCTCAACACCATAGGTCTGCTCCAGTGTACCCGGTACAGGTACTAACGGTGGTCCCGCTACAGGGTTATACCCTGGTATCAACTGTGGTGGTTGAGACATTAGCTTCGGAGTTGATTCAATCTGTATTAACTTTGGCTTTGTATATATCGGGTCTGGTGGCACAATAAAGTTTGTAGTAGTCTCAAGCACTGGAACATCAGGGTAGATTCTCTTTATCTGCGGTGGAGGCTGCAACTGTATCGGCAAGTCTGGTGCAGTGGGTACACTGACACCATTCTGTATCAAAGCTGTATCGCTAGTCTGTACTGTATCAGTAACTCCCTTTTCCTGCGTCTGGTTCCCAGGATCCAAGCTAGTACTTGGAGTATTATCACTCACCGCATATGGTGGCGGACGATCATGTAACAATCTATCCATAAATTCCTCATCATCTGAATCATCTTCCTCTTCCCAGGACCTTTTATTTTCTTTAGTTTTGCCTGAATCTTTGTCGGTTTTACAGGAGGCTTTCTTTCCCTGTGTCTCTTCTCCCTGGGTTATTGCTGGGAATAACTTCAACCCATCTACGATTCCCCTCCTCCACATTTTGCTCTCGTTGTCCCACCTAGCCTCTGCATATGATTTTTCTGCCCTTCTCAGCCTTCTCTGAAACCTTTCTTGCCTATGTTTAAGGGCCATCAAGTCCCAAATCACCAAAGCCTCGTATTGTGCCGGTCTCGGAGGTGGCTCCTGTGTACTTAACATCCACCTCAGATTTTCTAGTACCTTTGGATTAAACGTCCCATGCTCTGGAAACGCTAAACACCCTTCTTTTTCTGGTTAATTTGCGCCACTGTTTCATCCATAAACAAGGTGCGACACCTTTCTCTTCCATAACCGTATAAGCCGGACTACCCTCAGGTGGTGTAGGTTCCCCATCAGTTGCTACAATATATGCATCTCCCTTTAGAGCGCTTTTGAATGCTTTGACAAAATTCATTTTTACGACCCTCTTATTTGTATTCAATCAGAAATGGCTTAGTTCCCAGGACACTCTTCACCCACCCTTTCTCAACCTATTACCTCTCACGGACGGCAGCCAATCCGTGCGCGACCCCTCTCGACATCTGACCTATCTCAGCGCGGCACCACTGACCTCACACTCACACACACACAGCAGCTGACAAAGTCTTGTGGCTTGTCCGCTCGTCACTGACCCTTACAATTCACACAGACTAATGCAAAATTATTGCGAGCACCTTAAAATGACAACACAAATCTGCCGGTTTACTACAGGAAGGGTAACACATTCGCTTCAGAACTTTACAGAGATTTCACTTGAAGCCTCGGCCGCTACTCTCTCCTTCTCAGTTCCCGCATACGAAAGCAGAATTCGACCCACAAATTCTACTCTCGACTTGTCAATGACTCCTTCTAGTGCACTTTAGAATTTGTCAAATCTCCATCGAAGGTTTCATACATGCATTATAACTCAAACTCGACTTGTCAACCACGCCCGATTGACCTATTAAACCGTACAGATTACAACATAAACCACATTTGTCTTCAATACTCCGGAGTCTTAGACCTCGACAGGTCCGTACACAACAACCAACCACGTGGATAATTTTGAGCTATAAGCGCTACATTCACATGAAGTACGCCAACTTCCCTACTCTCATACTGTGGAGTACGCCCACTCCTGCTAAACAACACTTAATTTGGCCTAAATTCACACAAATTTTCACAACCACCTGCAAGATGCATAAGCTTAGGCAAGCGAAAAGACCCTTACCACGCACACTGTGGCGCCGAGAACATTCCCAACTCCTTTAGGCAGGCTCCGAGATCCCGGGAAAGCCATGGCGAGCTTAGCAACCCATCATTCCTCCAAATTGCATTATCACAGAAAAACAAATTAAACAATACATCTCCGTCTTAGGGCCCCCAAGGGCCAAACCGTCGCTCTGCTACCAGAACTGTTAACGCGTCCTTCTATGTTAATTTATACATTTTAGGACTCGTTTTAGGCCGATGAATCTTTGGACCCAGTGGTGAGACACCGTAAGACGAGGTAACTGATCAATGTATCAAGCAATATATCAATAATATTGTCAACATATATCACCACAATATATCTCAATTTAGACATTAGTTGAGATCCATAACGCAACCATGACCTTTCAGTCATAAATAACCACACCTTATTGAAGTTTTGTGAATTTTATTCCCTATTGATTACAATCTAATAGCAGATGTATTAATCTCAAAACCAAGAAACAAAAGAGTATAGTCACAATGCGGCAACTATGATAAGGTTTCTAGAATACAAAGATCACAAACATAAGATAGTAATATGAAGGTAAACAAATCAAATTGCATAGAACCTCATATATGCCTTAGTTCAGCATAGCACCACCTCAGTTACGTCAGTTAAGTCAGTCAAGCTGAATGCCTCATCTAGCCACTAATTAGCATTAGCATGTTGGGCTTCATGCAAAACAATTTAGAACAACAATTTGGAAAACATCTAACTAAGGTCTCTAATCAAAAATACAGCAGTTGGTACCTAGAAAGGAAAGGCAAATAAACTAACTTTAATAGCAACAGTCATAATTACCCTCCTCAGGATAGGTCAGCATACAGGATCAGTCTCCGTCTTCAGGACATCAGTTAGATTGCCGTCAATATATCTAGTCTAAGGGGCAGGGGGCACTTCCCTCATAAGGAGGGAAGTGTAATGGGGCGACTAAGGGTGAGGATGGTTCATTAAGTCTCAAGTCACCAAACAGAGTGACAGAGTTTCTGGATGCAATCGATATCATTCACTACCTAGTTTTTTTTTTTCGAGTCTCCTGTGTCATGGGTTTTTATCCCTTTTTCATAATACATTCCCCCAAAATTCTATTGGATAGTCACTACACCCCGCTATCTGTAACCTATCAAATTATACATTAAGTAATGCACTTGTCATTTCACGATAGCTTATAACATTCTGATTGGTCTTCATAATTGACGCTTTTCGTAGGTGGCACATCCGGGGTTACTTCATTCTCTGGCACGTTCTTCGGGTCAAAAGTTCTCTTTTCCGTGGTTCAATGTCCTTGAAAGTGTCCATATTTTGTTGCAAAGCGTATAACTTTTATACTAAAGCAGCTAGCATGCGGATGAGAAAAACTAGCAATGTTACATAAAACGGAGAAAAGAACAATTGCTGGGTCATGGCCTTTTGCTAGTCAGCACACTGAAAAAACAGAAAATATGCTTTAATATGAGAGCTACATAGCCAGTTCTTCGACTCACGCTAATTTAAGGCTTATGGATTCTAATAAATGCAATCTTCGTACGTGTTAACATATTCAATTAATCAAATACAAGTCATCATTTCTTCTTATTAATAATTAGTATATGCGTACAATAATTTTTTTTACGTTTAAAATACATTTTAATGAATAATATTATTAGTGCAGCATTGTTAAATATAAGCATTTCACATCTAAAATAGGTAATATTTAAACTACACTCTCTCACAGGTATAGTTCATAAGCACTCATTTTTGGGTCCGGACAGTTATTTCCTCCTCATCAGACTCTGACCCAGAGCAAGGAAGAAAAAGACACAAGAGAGGGAAAGAAAAAGGAAGAAAAAACAGAAAAATAGTAATAAATTAATGAAGCAGGGATGAAAAAGAATCCGAAACTGTGAGCTAAAAGGGCAGGTAGTGTCTCTTGCTGAATAAAAGAGCATTGAGGTGCAATCAAGACTATGCAGACTTTGTATTAAGCACACCTGAAATTCAATGGTGAAGGCTGTGGGCCTCTGATTCAAACTTTTGGCCTGGCACTTATTCTTCCACAAACTAAGCACTGGATATAGTGAAGGTGAGTGGGCTACAAAGGTAACATTTAAGGCACCTTTCTTTCAAAGCAGCTCAAAGTATCGGTAGACTTTGGGCCTGATTACGAGTTTGGTAGTCAGCTTTGCAAACTGCCAGACCAGTGGTCAGGAGCTTGCCATCGAGGTGGCCCTCTTTGGACCTTCCCACTAGGCTGACGGATAGGAACCAAGGTTCCCGTCCGTCAGCCCAATGAGAAAGGTGCAGCAGGATTGCCTCCGATGCATAATAGAGCCGATGGCAATGCTGCTGGCATGCAGGGGCACCAGCACCCTCGGAATGCACACAGCAGGCAGTGCAGGGGCCCCCCTTTGATCCCCCTGCACTTGTTATCCACTGGTGTTTTCATGGCTATTCAACCAGCATGATAATATTAGTGGAGAACAAGGTTGTAATCAGCAGGGCGGCACTGCCTTCAGCCCGCCCCGCTGATTACAACCTGCATCTCCATCATCCCATCATGACCGGAGATCATGGCAGGGACATTGGTAGGTTGGTGGGTCTGCCCGCCAACCTTGTAATGTAGCAGTTGGACCACCACAACCCTGGTAGTCCGACCACCACTGTGAGTCTGGTTGACCACCAGACTCATAATAAGGCCCTTTGTGCCTAAAAGCCGACTGAGGGTGAGAAGTCCAGCTCTAGCGCTGGCAGCCTACCTGCCTCAGTGACAGCAAATTGAACAGCCCTATTGTGCCTGATGCACACTTGAAATGAGTTACAATACCATTTAATTTCTTCCTGCCAATGTGCTTGCAAATTTGCACATTTGGGTAGCTCAAGCTTGAAGGAGCTGATCAGTATGAAGATGGTAATACTCATTGGGCCAGGAATAGACTATGGCCAGCAAGACTAGTGCCAGCAGCAGTACCCAGAAGAATAGTGCCAATAGTAACTTCATTGGGGAAAGACATGGATAGAGAGCAAAACCAGAAACAATGAGTGGTGTCTGCAAAAATAAACTATTTTGCCGGCAGAATCAAACTATTTTGCCTGTCAGGCTAGTGCTCATTTCTTCATAGGAGAATTCAGAGTAAGAGGCAAAATGAAGTGGGTAGACCCATAGCTCACTCTGTGTGCTTTGGTGGGTGGAAACAAAATGTGAATAACACAGGCCAATGAATTAAAAAGACTAATCAAAAACTCCTGTATGGATGCTTATATATATGCATTTTTTTAATGAGTTTTTTTGGAAATACAAAGCCAGCGACAGGCTGAAGCTTTCGCTGCTCCAGACTTAAAAATGTAGGGTAAGCATGCCAATTGTGAAAATATGTAGCAACAAAATCACATAAAAATGCAGGAATGATTAATGGAGGCAGAGATTTGAGTTTAACCATCTGATCCATCTTACAACTTATCGACCTATATTTAATTGTGTGTTTCTTTTCAAATCTATTTTTGTGTGCGTATGTGTGCTTGCATGTCTATGAAAACATGCATTTTTAAAGCTAATTGTATGCTTGTGTTCTTGATATTGGATTAATCAATGTGCACAACAACAAGGCACCTTTATACACGAGCAATATATTTTTATACAAAGTTCCATCACCCCTGTTGGATTCCCCTGTCATGAGCACTTTATCAACCCCAGCAAGTAGGTACATGATCAGGCAAGCTCTGGGACCCAGGTTTGAAGGTTAATGACTGACAAGTCAAAGGTGGGAGTAACACTTAGCTCACAGTTAAACACACAAAGCTTAGATCAGATCCCACAGATAGGCCGCAACACTACAGTGGTCCCCGAATATTGGCCCTGAGAAAGCACAAATGGCCAGAGGGACGCATGCATTCCCAAAACGCCATACAGTTAGAAGCTCCATGTAGTTAGGTACACTTAGTCAATCAGGACACAGCACACACAGCACATGCAGTGAACATGCATCCCACCTGGTTGGACATCTCAGCACATACTCTCGGGCCCACAGTGTCCACACCAGATTGACACCCACCTGCATTCCCTATTTGGAAATTAAACCTATGACTCCTTCTCAACTGTTCCAATTTTTTGCCAGAAAAGAAATTGTTTATGACTTTACTGTTCCCAGAGAAATGTATAAAGTGCTTCATTTCAATGTACTATGAATGACAGTGTTCAATCCCCAGTGCTGTACCTGCTCTCCTGGCCCCAATGCTTAATTAAACAAACCTTTTCATGTTTTGCCAGAGACCTCTTGTCTCTTTTTTATTTAAGGTAAATTCTCATTCGAGCAACAGTGTGTTTGCATGAAATTCTATGTGCAAAGGCATTTTTGTGTGTGTGTGTATCTGTGTGTGTGTATCCATGCCTGTCTCTTGCGTATATTTCTCAGATACAAATAACAGTATTTATATGCACAAAGTTAGTGAGATGCAAAATATTAAGATTTTAATGAAGTGCACTCGTTTAGAAAATTAATTATAAGAAATCCGATTTTAATGAAAGCCATTAGCATATTCACAGGTTCGCCCCTTTTTGTAATTGCTTGATATTACTCTTCAACATAGGATTATTAGTTAGATTAGTTCTAATTTGGTAGGCAGCATTGAACCTTTCAAGATAAAATACCTCTCAAAACACACACAGTTACTGAAAACAATAAATAGTAGTGCAAGAATTTTATAATGTTCTATATAATTGTGTATTGCGCCCTCAAGCACTTCATTACAAAGAAATTTGAACAACTGGGCCCTATTTTGCTGTACTCTGGAATGTTCTCCTAATATCTACTCTACTGTAATGTTTTTAGCCCATTAGTGTTTCCATATCTCTTGATAAGGGTTTTCTTGGCAATTGAACTCAAATTGCTAAATTGTCAGTGTAGGGTTTTTCTGTGTATTGCATTCATTCTATGTCGGTGGCTGCATTATTAAGGTTCAGAAACATGCTTTGATGAACAATATAGAAACATGTTGAAACAAGAGAGTTTTATGGGGTCACTAAATGAATGAATGGTTGGCCCTAGTCCACATCCCAGGCAGTAGTTACATAGGCCATTTAAATTACTGTGAGGTTTGTCAATGTTTTTAAATGTTTGTAAGAATGAATTGCATCAAATACATACAAATTTTACAATACTATCTTAAAACTTGGGGGCACATTTATACTCTGTTTGCACCAAACTTGTGTAATTATTTTTTATGCAAATTTGGCGCAAACTTAACTCCATATTTATATTTTGACGCTAGACCAGCCTAGCTTCAAAATATAGGACTTGCGGCATTCCATAAATTTGGCGCCCAGCTGGCGCTTTGGAATGATGCAAGCTGGCACTGTACTTTTTGCTGCAAAACTGTGTTTTGCTCAGTTTTGCGGAAAAAAGTATAAATCTGGGCCATAGTATTAACAGAACCTGTGCAATCAATCACTGTTGTTACATAGGGACTATTAAGGGGGCAGCATTCCTCCTGGCTCGCACACACCATAATCACCGCTGTTCAAAGGAAAGATCATCATCAACATTCTTTTATTTGCTAAAGAAATCAAACAGCGATCGTGCTGCAGAAATGGTCACTAGGCACCAGGGAGTTTTTTTTAAACATAAACAATGAAGGGGAGTGACCCCTTGGCAAGGGTCGCTCCCCTGGGGGGGATTTTTTTTTAAGGCTGTTTCTGCCCCCCTGGAGACAGATCAGCCTATTTTAATTAGGCTGATCTGACCCCAGGGGGGCAGAAACCAATAGGCACCAGGGATATTTTTTTGTGCCAATTTCACGGAAGGGGAGCTTCTACTTAGGCAAGGGTTACTCCCCTGGGGGCCAAATTTATTTCAGGCCATTTCTGCCCCTTATAGGGGCAGGGGCAGATCAGCCTATTTTAATTAGGTCAATCAGGCCCCAAGGGGGGAAGAAACCACTAGGCACCAGGGATTTTTTCTTTTTACTTTTACAGATGGGGAGCGACCCCTTAGCAAGAGTCGCTCCCCTGGGGGGCAAACTTATTTTAGGCCATTTCTGCCCCACTTAGGGGCAGATTGGCCTATTTCTATTAGGCCCATCTGTCTTCAAGGGGGCAGAAACCACTTAGGCACCTGGGACTGGTGTGCGTGTTTTGTTTGGGGGGACAGACCCTTGGACAAGAGTCGCTACCCATGGGGGCACATTACTGTTGGCCATTTCTGCCCCCCTTGGGGGCAGATCAGCCTATTTGTGTAAGGTCCATCTGCCCGCAAGTGGGGCAGAAAGCCCACTAGATACCACGGAAGATTTTTTTTTTTAAAAAGAGAGTGGGGATATGGCCATACCACCACCCCAAATAAATGGGGCCAAAGTTGTTCTGCCCATTGGCAATTACCCCGATCCACTCCCCGGGGGGGGGGAAGAAAGTCTACTAGATGCCAGGGAATAAAAAAAAAAAATAGTGTGGTGGTGGCTATCAACCAGTATGGGCATGGTTATGCCCCCACCCCAATTGAAGGGGGTAACAGTTTTTTAGCTCTTCCCCACACGCTAAATGCTCTTATCCCAACAGCAAGCAAGAGGACGTTTAATTAGTTTGCGTTTTGATTTTTACATTTGGGCCATGAGAGCTTGGCTAACTCTCAAAATCTTCCCACTTGGAATGGTGAGGGCTGCGCTTTTTGGTCTTTGGGACACTGCCATCTAGAAAAATCTACGATAAATAGACACATCTGAAAACAAAACATCTGGGTGAGTCCAGGGTGGTGTGCTTCACATGCACCCACAGGGCATTTTCTTACCCACAATGCCCTGTCAACCTCCAACTTTGCTTGAAATCACACATTTTCACCACATTTTTGTGATGGAACCTTTCGGAATCTGCAGGAATCCACAAAATTCCTACCACCCAGCATTGTCGCATCTATTCCAATAAAAATTCTGCCCCACTAGTCAGCCTAAAAATGTTTTTTTTCAAACTGCGCTTTTGGACCCCTTTTTTTTCCCCCTCAATTTCGACATGTTTTTGTCTCTTCCCTGTCGCAGGCACTTGGCCCACCTACACAAATTTGTGCCAGTGCGGTGATCACATACAGAAGTATGGGGAAAATGTGATTTTTTTAGCTAAATTTGGGATTTGCTGAGAATTCTGGGTAAGAAAACACTGGGGGATCCACACTCGTCACACCTCTCTGTACTCCCTCGGGTGTCTAGTTTTAGAAATGTCTGGGTTTGGGAGGTTTCCCCAGATGGCTGCTGAGCCCAGGACCAAAAACGCAGGTGCCCTCCCTTCAAAAACAGGTAGTTTGTAATTGATAATTTTGATGTGTTCACGTTGTTTTTTGGGGCATTTCCTGTCGCGGGCACTAGGCCTACCCACACAAGTGAGGTACCATTTTAATAAAGAGATGAGGGGGAATGCTAGGTAGAAGGAAGATTCTAGAACTTTGCAGCACGGAATGTGAGGAAAAAGCTTTTTTTGGGGCCAAATCATGAGGTTTGCTAAGGATTCTGGGTAACAGAAACTGGTGAGAGTGCCACAAGTTACCCTATCATGGGTTCCTCTTAGAGTCTAGTTTTCAAAAATGTCCAGGTTTGCTAGATTTTTCTAGGTGCTGAATGAGCTAGAGGCCAAAATCCACAGCTAGGCACTTTATGAAAAACATGTCAGCTTTCTTTAGGAAAATGTGATGTGTCCATGTTGTGTTTTGGGGCATTTCGCGTCGCGGGCACTAGGCCTACCCACACAAGTGAGGTTCTATTTTTATTGAGAGACTTGAGTGAATGCTGGGTGGAAGGACATTTGTGGCTACTCTCAGATTATAGAGCTTTCTATCACCAAAATGTAAAGAAAAAGTGTTTTTTTGCCAAATATTGAGATTTGCAAAGGATTCTGGGTAACAGAACCTGGTGGGAGCCCCACAAGTCACTGCATTTTAGATGTCTCTAGGTGTCTAGTTTTAAAAAATTCACAGGTTTGGTAATTTTCCCTAGGTGCCGGCTGAGCTAGAGGCCAAAATCCACAGCTAGTCACCTTCCAAAAAACACACCAGATTTCAATGTAAAAATGTGATCTGTCCATGTTGCGTTTCCTGGTGCGGGCACTAGGCCTACCGACACAAGTGAGGCACAATTTTTATTGGGAAACTTTGGGGAACACAGAATAGAAGAATACGTGTTATTGCCCCTTGTTTTTCTCTACATTTTGTCATTCCAAATATAAGACAGTGGGCCTGATTCTTACCTTGGCGGTCGGCGGAGAGGCGGCGGTTGGACCGCGAACAGACCGGCGGTCCAAAAAATGGCATTCTGACCGCGGCGGTCACCGCCGCGATCGACCGCCACTTCCCCACTCCGACCGCCACGGCGGTCATGACCGACGGGCTGGAGTTCGCACACTCCGGCCCGGCGGTCGACCCAAGACCGCCAACCGTATCATGACCCTGCTTACCGCCGCGGTTTTTGGCGGTCGGGAACCGCCATGCGAACCATGGCGGTAGGCACTATCGGGGCCAGGGAATTCCTTCCCTGGCACTGATAGGGGTCTCCCCCACCCCCCACTGCCCCCCACGAGTCCTCCCCCCACACCCTCCACCCCCCTTCCACCCCCCAGAGGTGGTACGAACCCCCTGCCCCCCCCACCCTGACATGCACATACACGCACCCCGACATGCACGCACCCCCAACATGCACGTATGCACACCCCCTACACACACACATACACAACGGGGGCACATACCCGCACACATACATGCCGACATGCGCACCCGCCGAACTACACACATTGCCCAAAGGCACAGCAGCACCCCCCGCCCGCATGCACGCACTCGCACACCCCCTCTACACACCCCCATGCACGCACACATCACACAACACCCCCCCCACCCCCTCCCCTCACGGACGATCAACTTACCTTGTGCGTTGGTCCTCCGGGAGGCGACGGGAGCCATAGGGACGTGACCGCCAACAGAAGACCGCCAACAGAAGACCGCCACACAGAAATGTGGGTCGTAATTCTGGGGGCGGTGTTCTGCTGGCGTGGCGGTGGAGGATGACCAGTCTCCACTTTCCCGCCGACCGCCAGTGTGGCTGCTGGCGGTATTCCGGCGGAACGCTCCCAGCGGTCGGAATACGCGCAGCGGCATACCGCCACGGTCGGCGGTCTTTGCCGCGGCGGTAACTCGGCGGTCTTGCGAAAAGACCTCCAAGGTCAGAATCAGGCCCAGTGTGTTAAAAAGATTTCTATTTGAGAAATGCCTGTAATTCACATGCTAGTATGAAGACCCTATAATTCAGGGATGTGCAGATAACCCCTGTTTCTCAACACCTTATCTTGTGCCCATTTTGGATATACAAAGGTTTCCTTGATACCTATTTTTCGCTCTTTATATTTCACCAAATAAATTGCTGTTTACCTGGTATACAATGAAAACCCATTGCAAGGTGCAGCTCATTTATTGGCTATGGGTGCCTAGGGTTCTTAATAAACCTACAAGCTCTATATATCTCCATGACCAGAGGAGACCAGCAGACATAACAGTATCTTGATTTTCAAAATCTGCCAAAGCTGGAAAAAGTTCTAGAAGAAAACGTGGACAGAAATGGGTCTCCCCAATTTCAATAACTTTTTATATTAGCTGTTACATTCGGTAGGAAAACCTTGAAGGATCGACACAAATGACCCATTGCTGAATTCAGAATGTTGTCAAATTTTCAGAAATGTTCAGCTGTCTGGGATCCAGCATTGGTTTCACACCCATTTCTGTCACTAACTGGAAGGAGACTGAAAGCACAGAAAATAGTAAAAATGAGGTATGTCCCAGTAAAATGCTGAAATTGTGTTGCAAAATTGAGTTTTCTGATTCAGGTCTGCTGGCACCTGAAAGCTGAGAAGCTGGTGATTTTAGCACCACAAACCCTTTGTTGATGCCATTTTCAGGGAAAAAAAACACAAGCCTTCTTCTGCAGCCCTTTTTTCCCATTTTTTAAAAAACAATGAATTGTTTGCTGTATTTTGGCTGATTTCTTGGTCTCTTTCAGGGGAACCCACAAAGTATGGGTACCTCTAGAATCCCTAGGATATTGGACAAAAAGGATGCAAATTTTGCATGGGTAGCTTATGTGGACAAAAAGTTATGAGGACCTAAGCGTGAACTGCTCAAAACAGCCAAAAAAAGGCTTGGCATCTGAGAGGGAAAAGGCCTGGCAGCGAAGGTGTTAAATCCAGACCTGTTTCATGCCATGTGAAATATGCTGTTTTCATACTACCTCTTTAGATCGAACGTGCAAGCCGACCTGTTGTAAGTATTGTGGGTTTTAACCACACCCATCTCATTTCCATCACTTTAACTCGTTTGTGGGCTTGCCTTTCAAAAATCCCTTGATGGCATTGTTAAATGCTTAACGTTTGTCCCACCTTGGAGTGGTTTTGTTACTGCCTTGCACACTGAACATGTTACATGGATTACTGCATGATTGCTGATGTGTTTCACTGTGACTGAACTTCTTTTTTTCCTTTTTGTCTCTCCTTCGCGCTCATGCTCATGGCGGCCTTGGCGCTTAGAATCGGCTTGCACTGCCGTCCTGCAGCACCATGTGTCCATCCTTCAGTTTCCTGTTTGTATCTGCCCATCCCCAACCCCCCTCCTACATCGCTGATTGTTCTCCTATTGTGCCTGTATCAACTTCCATTTTCAGCTGAACGCTGATGGTGATGTGGAGCACTTTATTTTGTAAAGAAAATGATTCAAAATATTCTTCATAGAAATTATGCATACTGGGTGTTCTAATCTCTTGTTCGATAGTGGTGACAGTTCTCTCCAAATAAAGGGGGCTGCCTTCTCTCCAATAAGTAGGAACCACGTAAACACATTTTTCAGGAAGTGAGGGACACACCTTTGACTTTTACTTTAGGGATTATTTTCCCGTTCAGCCCAAACCCTGTCTGGAACGCTTTCACATCGTCAAGGGTTGCCAGTGGCACACTAAACCTCTTGACAGGTTAAACATTTCAGTGCAGGTAATTAAGGTGTGGGGTCATGGCGGAATGGGATGGTAATTGACAATTTATGTAGTAGATTAATCTAGATAGATATTATGACCTTTACACACCTTCACAACTTTACACACCATATCTGGCCCCAAAACTACAGTGGCCAATCATTTGCTGCTCAACCGGATGTAGTCTCTGGAATGTTGTACTTGGTGTAGTAATATTTTTTTTTCAGGTTTGTGAGTGATTGCCTCAATCAACATAATGGCTGAAGTATAGTGGAATGTGTGCATAATATTATGTATTAACCTCTCAAAACCTGTTTCTGTTTTCAGTAGTTTTCTCCAGAAATCAAAATTTGCCAGGCCACAATGCCATTTCTTGCATTTTCCTTGCAGTGTGTTCTGGGCCCAAAGTGTATTTTAGCTAACAGAATGCACATGTCTGCTGCAAATATTCTTGAGAGCAATCCACAATGTGCGGTGTTGCGGATTCGCTCAGATCATGCGTGCTCTAGTCTTTTTGTGTTATGGGACGCACCGATGGAGCCTACATGTTGCAGTTTAGGATTTTCCTATTAAAAGGTGTAAGTGAACATTGTGCCTCATCTTTTACCCTGCTCCATCAATCAATCAATCAGTCATTTTTAGAGCGCGCTACTCACCCATAGGGTCTCAAGGTACTGCGGGGTATGTCTTCAGAGTTCAGTCAAAGAGTCAGGTCTTGAGGTCCTTCCTGAATTTAGGTATGGTTGGTGACTGTCTGAGGTGCAGAGATACGGTGTTCCCACATTTTGCCACAAGGTAGGTGATTGATCTTCCTCCAGCTGAGGACTTCTTTATGCTGGGTACAAAGGTGAGCGATTGCTGGGAGGAGTGGGGCGGTACCAGGTGGTGCAGTGTGTGAGGTACCTGGGTCCAAGGTTGTGGAGATCCCTATAGACATGTATGAGGAGTTTGAAATCGATCCTCTTCTCAACAGGCAGCCAGTGGAGGTCTTGCAGGTGTCCTGTGATGTGATCTCAGCTGGGGATGTTTAGGATGAGTCTTGCAGTGTTATGGAGTTGTTGTAGCTTGCTGAGGTTCTTCTTGAAGGTTCCAGCATAGAAGGTGTTGCTGTAGTCAAGTCTGCTTGTGATCAGGGCGTGTGTCACGGTTTTGCAGCAGTCGCTTGCAATCCATCTGAAAATCTCCTGTAGGAGGCAGAGGGTGTAGAAACAGGTGGAGGTGACGACTTGACATGTCTTGTCATGGTGAGTGCTGAGTTGCCACCTCTGTGTGCACTGATGCATGGGTGCTTACTCTGTTGGCCACCATTGTTACAGAAACATTCATGCTGGTGAGCTGATAGCATGTGTTGCTGTTTGATAATCATTCTCAGGGAAAACCATGTAACTCAACTTTGGTTCGGATTGGTGAGCAGATGCAATGATTTTCATAGTGCTCAGAAACTTTCAAACTTAAAACAAGCATTGGCAACAGCAATAGGTATTTATGAATGGAAGTGTCTTTTGTATCACTGATAATTTGGGCGTTCAGTAAAATATCATACATGTACTCTGTTGCTCATCTCTGCATCCATGAATTTGTTCATCCATCAACTGACTCAGTCTTGCATTCACTCTCTGAAACAACACAATAAAACACACAAAAACTCATCAACAGATATGATAAACTAAAACAAAACACAAGTAGAAAAACAGAAATCGTTCTGACACCTAATCACAGCAGGCATGTGCTTCCAATAATGAAACTAAACATAGCAGCAGGTGTCCGTCTTGCAGAGATACTGTATATAGTCTACTTTTGTTTTTAATTTCCAACATTTAGATTTAAAACTAATGTGTTTGGTTGTTTGGAATGTTCAAATAAATGATACAGTATGAACAGCAACATTATATTATGTCTACTGGTTTAGAGAAATTGGCCATGTGGAATCCAGCGCACTGCAGATTAAATGAGCAGCAAGCAAGTTATCCATTACAATTGACTGAGAAGCTGTAGGATTGTCTTCTGAAATATTAAAATAGAGAAGAGAAGAAAAGAAATTAAAGGGGAACTATAAAAGAAGAAAATTGAAAACTAAAGGACTGGCCAACCAGTCCTGACTCTTAACCATATTTATTTTGAGGTGGATGTATACATGTGATCAGAAAAGTCAGTCATTCACAGGACAAGAGGGCCAATGGTGTCTGTAGATCTTACATGAAACTCAGCCTTATACAATACCATATTAATTTGTAACAGGGCCAATGAGGCCTGCAGATCTCACTCAAAATACAGCCTTTATACAATACCATATTTATTTGTCATGTGTAACTTCATCCCAGATGGATCAGATAATTTTCTGTTGATGTATACTAGTAATGTGTCATTTGAAACAATGCTTTGTGAATACTACTAGGAGTTTTCGGGACTTGAAGTCCTTGCACCTCTACTGAGCCCTAGAGGCAAGCTCTTGGAGGCAGATAATATATAATATTAAGAACTGCACATTCAAAAATAGGACACTTTCAATTCAATATGATTACTGTCAATAATGAGAGTTTGGGTTTTATTTTCAAGATTGTGTTAATGCATTAGTTCTTCAATATCTTTATTAGCAAATTATTTAGTTCAATGCAATTTTCAGAACAAATCATATAGATTGTCCCATAAAGATCTAATCTCTAATCTAATATAGGTTCGGGAAATCACAGTTTAAATCAAATTCATAAAGAGTTTTTGTCTCCGATGTGAAAGTATATAATTTCCATTAGGGCATCTCACTTAGTACTTCCAGTAGATTTTCTCAGCAATAGGTTCAGGCGGGATAAAGTTAGTCTCAGAATTGATCCAAGACATATCAGCAAAGAGAATAGGACAGAGTGCTGTTTCTCTAAGTGAGTAGAAGGAGCCAAGAATCTAAGGAATCTAGCAACTCTCCCTATCTTATTCTGGGAACACACATTTATAACATTTTACACTGCAACAAATTATAAAGCTTGAGTAGATAATCGCCGGCTCTAGCCAATCAGAGCTTGAATTAATGTGAACTGGACAGCTTCTTTTGAGTTGGCATGTTTAAAATAGAGCATTCTAAATATACAATACATTTAACTATTATCTAAATAATAACAAAACACTCATGTTTCTTCCCACCAGTTAGGTGAGCATAATACATATTCTAGGTTATTTTATTTTAATTCTCACAGCTATTCCTATCAAAGTATATTTAAAAAACAGTTTTAAGATTTATCTAACATGGTGGTAATTCTTTTCATAGGTTAAATGGACAAGAAATAAAGTTCTAACACTATCACTATTTATTCATTTGTTACCATAGAACATTTGCATCATGAAATGTTATACTTATGGCCATGACACAGATCAAACCAAAGAAAGAGGAAAGAATGAAGGAAAGAACGACTTAGGGGTGTGTCCTTGTCAGCAAATTAAACAAATACATATTATCGTGCACGCTTTAAATGCAAAACCCACGTTTAAATGCAATGTTATGAAAGAATCTCAAATTCCCATGTGATGGTTTGGAACCATCAAAAAATTTATTTTACATATGTATTCAGAGTTTACTCTTATCTTCTGCTGAGTGTCTCCTTATTCTCTTTAGATTTTCTTTTTCATTCAGTCAGTTATACTTTTTGTTAATACGCTCACTCAGTTCCATACTTCATTCTTTTATTCAGTTCTCTATTTTTCTTCTGTGTTAACAGCATTGTTATAGTCTTGTAAATTGTCAGTGTAGATAGTAAGCAGATAATTACTATTAGTACAGGAAATAAGGTAGCCTTTAGGCTTCCTCCTCCTGCTGCTTCTATCCAGTTGGCTATAGAAGAAACTCTTTTAGTAAAGCTTTGTACTGTGCTGGTAGTTTCTAAAGGTACCAAAATCAAGCTGTGTGTCAGAAAAACTCTTTGCATGGTCTATAATCTTCTTACTTTCATCAAATAGGTTCAACAATGTTCAGCATCTTTCAGATTCAGCCCTTTTCTGTAAGGAAAATGTCTAAACTTATCAGTTTTGAAGTACCATTAATCTGATCAGTACTAATTATGTGTTTTCAACTAACAAATGTCCGGAAATGCTGCTTGCCAATTTGCCCACTACTGTCAAAAGCATTCCAATTTTTTTCATCATTTAATACTACTACTACGGCTGGAATAATAGCTTCAGATATGTCCCCCCCTAACTGTGTTCCCTCATTTACATTGCGTGAATATCTCTGTGCAGTTGTCATTGTTAATGCTTCTAGACTCTGTACATGATACATCTTTGGAAAAAGCATACCTAAGTAGCAAATTCCCCCCAATCAGCTGGCAATTTGAAATAAGTATTCTGTCTATAAATAAATTATACTCCAGGTAAAGATGGACCATCCTCTTGCAAAATTTGGCATGTTCCCCCCCTGACAATTCAAAAACATGTTCACAATTACTATTCCCTACTTGTGTCCTTTTCCCATGAATTATTCTTTTAAACACACATTCTTACCCTTTTTTTCTCTTATCTAATTTTATTCTCAGAACAGATAATTGATTTCTAAACTTATCTTCCTACATTCGTCAGGACATCTTTTTTATATGGATTTCATGCAAACTGTGCATTTCTCTCTTCTAACATTAAAAAAAGCTTTTTCCAATGGGTTCATTACGCAAGGTAGATTATTTTCATGACCATGAACAGTCTTCAGAGGAAGAAAAGGTCTAAAGCCTATTATCTAAACTAAGCAATAAGTAGCAATATATAGCATAGGAAAGAGGAATGTGATGATATGCCATTTTTTCATCAGCTGGAAAAGGCATATGTGTGCATAGATGGCAGTCTTTTGCACCAACAGCTCTTGTATATTCTTGTACTAATCGTCAAAATTTGTTGAATAACCTTCCTTCATGTAATCTACAAAAAAAGCCTTTAATTCATTTTCATTAATACATGGTCTAGATGTTGTTTAAGTGAATGTAGTCACATATTTCTCTGTCTGGTGTAAAATGTATAACTAATAATATTGCAACTGCTAGTAAAATTAATAATGAAAACACAATTCCTATAATAATTTTACATCTATTTCTGGTTAGGGCACACATGTTTATCTAAAGTCAGATTTTGTAGTAGCTATATGTATATAACAGCAAAGTTAATGTCTTTATCTCAATATACAAAAACATCTCTGATATCTTCTTCTTTAGGTTAGTTTCTTGCAACTTTATTTACATTAGACTTTGTATAGTCTTCCTTAACCCTACTCAGTGTTCTTCTACAATGTTATCACTTTTCTTCTTCTGCTACCTTTGGCCTAGGTACTCTTCTCATCATCTTTAAGTAACTTTATCCTTTCTTTTTATTTGAAACCGTTCTTTTAATGATTTTATCACAACACATTTCTGCTTTGAGCTATTTCAAGGAGATTCAGGCAACTCTTTATTCCAGTCAAGCAAATCTGAATTGTGGATGTTTAGCACTTGGCACAAATAGTACATCCATTCAGATGCTGAATATCTTCAAAAAGGTACTCTAGCTCTTTCAGATCTAGAGTGCTTGTTGGCCTCCTTCTGTGTCACTTATACCACTTGATTCTGGTTCCTCATCAATTGTCGGTGGTATGGATCCAACTGACACACTTGATTTCAACTTATTTTGATTATAAGTCTTTTGCCGTTTAGCTCAATAGGTGTCTTTCTTTATATTTGATTCAGAATGTGTTCTTTCTCCTGGATCTTCTTATTGTTCTGTGGGTATTTCAACTGTCGCTTGAGCTTGAGTTTGTCTTTCTCCATTGTCCATTTCAACAGCTCTGATGCCATTTTGGGGCAAATCTAACAACTCGATTTCTTCACCTGTCTGCAGATCTTCACTTCATTTTTCTTGCTAGCTCTGATCACAAACTCTATTCTTCTCTTCTCGAGTTTGTACAACTTGCGGTGGTACATTCTCCAGTGTTCTCAGTTCTGGCTCAGAAAACACTATTTCTTCATAGGGATCTCTTGTTCTCTTTATGAGAAGCATGTACCCAGTTTGATACTTCAGCACACATGATCAACATTTCCTGGTAGGGGCCTTTCCACCTTGGCTCCAACAGGACTTTTTCACATGTTTCTTTATAAGTGTCAACACCAGGACAATGTACGCTCTACGAGCAACATACTGCAAAGAAACAAAAGTTGTGCAATGAAATAATTCATGCATTTTGTGCTGATATTGCATATTAACCTTTTGCATTGCAGGTATTTATATTGAAATGTCTTTAATACTGTTTGCAATGTATTGTTCATTTTCAAGCCTCTCCTGCAGCCTGACTAGGTGTGGCTGGGTGTGGCAGTGGACGGGACTTGGGTCTATTTAAGGAACCCAGCCCAGCTCCACGTGCTCACTATTCAGAAGTACCGGTGCAAAGCAGCAGCAGTTTCCAGGGCTCCTGTTCCGGAGGCCTACTTGGACATTTCCAGGCCTTGTCCTCATTATCCTGGTGATCCTCCAGCAGGACGGTAAGGCGGAGGTCGGGTTAGGCCCCCGACTCAGTTTCTTGAGATTTTTTGAGTTTTGGTCTTTGGATTAAATCGCGTTTGCGATTGTTTCTTGGCATTTGCATCTTGATGGTTGAATCGGCAGCAGTGTGCCCAATTCATTCTTGGCCTTTAACCCTTGCATTTCAGATCAGCAGAGTGCATGTTCATTTCTTGGCATTTGCATCTTGATGGTTGAATCGGCAGCAGTGTGCGCAATTCATTCTTGGCCTTTAACCCTTGCATTTCAGATCAGCAGAGTGCACGATCATTTCTTGGCATTTGCATCTTAATGGTTGAATCGGCAGCAGTGTGCGCGATTCATTCTTGGCCTTTAACCCTTGCATTTCAGATCAGCAGAGTGCGCAATTATTTCCTGGCATTTGAATCTTGATCGTTGAATCGGCAGCAGTGTGCGCAATTCATTCCTGCCCTTTAACCCTTGTATTTCAGATCGTCAGAGCGCGCAATCATTTCCTGGCATTGGAATCTTGATGTACAGTTTAGCAATAAGATGCATAGCAATTTCTGGGCAATTGAATCCTGAAACTCAAATCATAACAGAGTGTGACATTACAGTATTATTCATGAATCTTTCGCTGTTCATGTTTTGGGAATTAATGTGTTAATTGACTTTTGTCATGCCATAGTTACTATTCCAAGAACTAACTTGAGAGAGTTCCATGGTCAGTGCATAAGGTGTTATTCTGGAAACACTTAAATGAAAGTTTGCGTAATCCTTCTTTTACTTCCAGGTATCAAGAGCTAAAAAGTCATGTTATTGAAAAGCTTTTGATCTCTCATGTTATCAAAGTATAGATATTTATTAACAAAGTTCATGAAGATAAATGTGAATAACTTTGCTATTGTGTTCCTAACTCTTGCTTCCACAGGTCTCCTTCCCCGCTGTTCCCAACCTAAAGCCCATCCGCCGCTTGGCCATTCTTTAACTCTGTGCTAGACCGGCTAGTAGAGTTTGGAGCTGCCAAGAGGTGGACATATTGGGAACAGGCGCAAACCCAGAGGATCCAGTCTCGCTGACAACAAGGATAAAACTCCTGCACTGAATTCATGACAATGATGTTGATGTGAATTTACAGTGACAGCTTCAATCTGTTGAGACACAGAATGCCCCACATCAACTAGCCCTTTGCAATAATCAAGTATCATGTTATCTGTTATGTTCACAAGTGTATTTGCAGGAACAACAGTCCATCTCATTGCTCTCCTCATAAGTATATCATGTGGGGATAAATCAGTCATTAAATGTGGTGTACTTCATAGGCTCATTAACACCAAAGGTAATTTCAATGAATTTGAAGCACAAACCTTTACCAATCAGGGTTTATTGGTTCTGTTAACCTGCTAAATGATCACAGAAGCTTCAGGTCAATAACTGCAGTGTAGTTTCCATTCAACTTGTAATACTGCACAAAGCATTTTAATTATATCACTGTCAAAGTGTCTGACTCCTGGGAAACTGGTATGCATACATTGGGACTAACTCCCTCAACAACAACTTGGCTAGAGTGAGAATGTCATTCCTTCTTGTTGGGTAGGCTTCCACTCATCTAGACAAAATACACAGTGTAACCAGTATATATCTCAGCCCATTACAAACAGGCATTTCAATAAAATCCATCTGCATTCTGTCGAAGGGACCACCTGATCTCACTACATGACTCAATGTTTATGTTGTTCAGTTTCCAGCATTCATTTGTTGACATGCTACACATTGGTGGCACAACTCTTCTGCATGGGCTCTTAATCTAAGATTAAACCAAGTCTATCTAAATGACCTGACCACAGCATCCCGCCACAATGTGTAGGTCCGTGGAAATGTCTTTTCATTGGGGACCATAAACTGTCTGGCAATACTGGTCTTCCATTTACTGAACCCCAAATGTAATTTTCATCCTTTTTACCTCCTGCCCTAATCCAACTTTGTTGTTCTGTTTCAGACACATTTTCCTGTATGGCTTTCAAATCCTTCTAAGTGTCAGTGACTGTTATCAACATGCAAAAGAAAGACTCCTCTTGAGATCCATCTGTGAATGTTCTATTAAATGTACATGCCACAATTACACAATAGCCTGCTACTTTGTCTGTATATCTATTGCCCATTTGACATAACCTTTGTCCCTCCTGTGTGCTGCACATTTAATGGCTAAAATTTCAGTCAGAAGCTGTCAAAGTTCTGGCAATCACCTCACTTTCTACCTGTTTCTAATTGGGGATCCTGATGAGGTCATGAAACCTCTCTGTGACCATAACTGTTCAAATTCATGGACCAAATGTAATCACTCTTATTTGGGTTGTCAAGGTGCAAGCTCTAGTAACAGTGATCAATTTTGCAACTTGTGTTGAGGAAACTCCTTGAAGCGATGAAGCATCTACTATTTCTTGAATAGTACAAACAGCATAAACTGCTCTCAGGAAACCTTCATTTGTCCTTAAACATGAGCTATTCACCAAAAGGACATAATCAGGACTTAATAATGGTTCATCCATTATGTTAGGTATTGACTTGGTGCATAAGTCTGTGACAGCAAGACAGTCATGCTCAAATTATTCTAATGTCTCATTTTCAGGCAGAGGCATAGGGGTACTTGGATTTAAAACCTGACAGTGCCTTAGAGTAAGGTTCTCAGTAGTGAGTATCTGCTGCTCATACTTAGTAGATCTTGTACTGGTCATATGTTGTGTTTTTTTTCTGGTAAGCAAAACCTTGTCAGATTGAGTGACCATAACAGTTAAAGGCTGTCCCATCACTATGATTTCACATCTCCTGGGGCTAACACTGACAGCAGCTGCTGCTTTAAGACAACCAGGCAATGCTGCAGCTACAGGATCAAGTGTGACTGAAAAATAGGCCACTGGTCTTTTTGTGTCACCATTCACCCATGTAAGCACTGAGAGGGTGCAGCCCTGCTCTCATTGTAAAATAATGTAAAACACTTTGAATAATTCCTAGTGGTGGGGTACAACAGAGACTTTCCCTTAGATGTACAAAAGCTCTCTTGCATTCATTGTCCCATGTAATTGGATCAGACACATCTCAGTAAAAGCTTTGCCACCAAGGAAAAGTTGGAAGGCCACTGTCTACAGTGGCGGACCATTCCCCAAAACATTCTGACTTCTCTTTGGAGGACCCATTTGTGAAATGGCTTCCACTCTTTCTCATGACACTTTTCTTGTTCCTTTCTCAATGGTATGTCCAGAATATTTGACCTCATGTTGACAGTATTGCAGCTTGCTGGGGACTCTTTGGCCCTCATTACAACCCTGGCGGTCAAAGACCGCCAGGGCTGTTCTGTCGGAAGCACCGCCAATAGGCTAGCGGTGCTTCCCATGGCTCCCAAGTTGCAGCCGAGATCCCCGCTGGGCCGGCGGGCAGAAACCAGGTTTCCGCCTGCATGACCAGCGGGGATCTCAAAATAGACCCTGCAGGAGTGTGGCCGCATTGGCGGCCGCCTGGCGGTTTCAAACTTGGCGGGCGGCGGTTGCCACCCGCCAAAATTGAAATGAGGGCCTATATGTCCTTTCTCAGTCAAGTGATTTAACAAAACAATGGTGTCTTGTTTGCAAGAGTCTCTCATTTCTGATGCTACTAATAGTTCATCAATGTATTGAACAAAACCTGAGTTACAGGGCATGATAAATGTCTTCAAATTGTTCTTTAGAATCTGATTAAAGATTGAAGTACTATCAGTATAACTTTGTGGGACTCAACACCATCCTTATACATTTTCTTGAAATACGAAGGAAAATAGATACTGACTATCCCTGTGTAACAGAATTGAGACAAAAGCTTGGCACAGATCTAAGACAGTGAACTATTCTGCTATCCATGGAATCTGGTAACATATGGTGGCTGGATTCTGTACCTAAGGACAACATGGGTTTACAGTGTAATTTATTTTTCTTAATCCCATTATCTGAGAGATGTATGCATTCCCTAATATTTCTTTTAAGATCCATTTCTGTGCCATGTCCTCAATTATTGATTTTATCGAGTTATCCCCCTAATATTTCTGGAGTCATTTGAAAAGTTGACGTTCTCAAGAAAATTACATTTGGGTTCTACACCTTTAATTAGCCCAATACATTTTCCTGTGAAATCCCATACTTCTGGATTCACTGTCTCATTTAAATCTGGTGGTTAATCATTTGCTGTCATCATTGGGTAAAGCTCAACTGTATCTTGTTGAGTCAATTTAAACTCATCATCCTCATCATGGGTCTGAATCTCAACCCCATTGAGTGTACAATAAATTGCACAGTTGAGTTAACATAACAAGTCCCTTTTAATTAGATTTACATGACTTGAATCAGAAACAACAAACTGATGTTTTTCTTCAAATAGGTCTATTTTGACAGTAACTTCTTTTGAGATCAGATTTCTAATTTGCTTTTTTGTAACACCTATAGCTTGGATGTTCTTTCCCGAGAGGGGTAGGTCTGGGACTTCCGCTGTTCTAACAGTGGAATGGCTTGCTCCAGCGTCATTCAAGAATGAACACTGGTGTCCATATACTTCACATTCTACAAATGTTTCAGTCTGGTCTACTGTTAAGAATGGAGAAAACATGCAGTCTGCCACCCCTCCCAGGCACAGTCATTCCGACATGTCTAAGGCCAAGCTCTCATCATTAAACATAGGGAACTGTTGAATTGAATTTTAGTTTTCTACCTGCATCATATTTTGATTTACTCGGGGTAACTGATTTTGATTCAATCTTTGTTATCCACATTCTGTTGAGCCTTAAGGGATTACTGGATTGGCATAATTTCAACTTGATTCTGCATTTACATTTGCACCTGTTGTGTGGGAACATTTTCCATCTGCATTTGATTTCCTCCATGAACCTGAATATTGCTTCTTCTGTCTGGATTGAGTCTGCATTCGCGCTTTCAATGGGCCAGCCTGTTACAAAGATGACAAGGAGTCATTTTCTTCCATGTACTAACATCAACACATGTATTTGGATCACTCAAAATTCTGCAACCTTTACCTTGTGTGAAAACAATTCCTACTTGATTAGCTTATATTCCTGCTTCAAATCCAATTCATTGCATACCACTTTGAACACCAGCACCTTGAGCTACATCACCAGTTCCTGGAAATTACTGATTCTGAAAACCTCTGTGTGCTTGCTTTCTTTGGGCTAACATAAACTTTTCTGTAAGCTTCCTTTGTTTAGTCTCCTGCCCATCACTGCAATACTTCACATACTTCAGGACCTCATCTAAAGACTTAGAGCCTGATTTAGAGTTTGGCAGACAGGCTACTCGGTCCCAAAGGTGACGGACATCCCATTTGTCGTATTGCAATTCCCATAGGATATAATGGGATCGTAATATGGTGGATGGGATAGCCATCATGCTTGTGACAGAGTAAATCCCTCCACCAGGCACTAAATCTGGCACCCAACAAATCACATTCTGCTGTATGTGCTGGCTATTCTCCCACCTCAAACTAAGTACAAACTGTTAAAGAAAATAAATTGGATCTGTAGTTTTAAGATGCGTTTGACCTGTATGCTGCTGAAATGACTTCAACAATCTCTCATAAAACTCATGCAGTGACTCCTTTACTTCCTGCTATATGTGATTCAATATATCATAATCCAAATCCTTTGGAGAGACTCTGCCTTTCAGAAAAGTAATCACCTCATTGTATTTACTCATCGCTTATGCAGTAATGTGAGGATCTTGAGTTGGCTCCGCTTCTGGCCACTGAATAGCTATTTTACACTGTGCTCACAAATCATTTGGAACAACAATGTTGAAGAACATATTAAAATCAACCCAAAACTTTTTTGAAAGCTTCACAGACCTCTCAACTTATGTATATTACTGCACAAGGCTCTCTTTCAATTTTGGAAAATTAATGATGCAAGCTCTACCTTATTCCAAGGTACATGGGCATATTCTCGACCTGGGTAAACTGAGTAAGCTGGGTAAAATGTACTTTTCTCATAATCTGTGGTATCTAAAGGTGGCTTACTCTTTATTTCATCCACCTCTGTTGGTTCCTTTTTATTTTCATGTTTCTTTGCCCATTTTGTTCTAATTTTTCAAATTCCCTTCATCTGCGGGCACATTTTGCCAATTTAGTGATATGCACTTGCATTCCTGAAGAACACATTTTCTCAATTGATTATCATCCAGCTGTACCCTGTAAGTTCTCTGCAATGGGATGCTTTTAGAACGATTGGCTTCATATTTATTTGCTAATTCTGTTAATTTATCATGTAAAGCTGCAGCTCTTCTTGTAATTTCTTTGCACAAGTAAATCAATGTGTTTTCTTGGCAATAATTTACATGCTTCAGGTCTAAACATCCTCTAATTATTTATTCTAAATCTTTCAGTCTCTGAACCTTAAATAGTACTCAGTCTTTCTGTGTCCTCTGTCTTTGTATCCTTCCTGGCAGCTTCCACAAACTATAGAGAAAAGACAATCACTCCTTGTGCTGTTTGTTTTGCAAAAACAAATCACCTTCCCTCTCCTAATGCCTGCATAGTTTGCGGTGGTGTCCACACAACAATCTGTGCATTTTGTAAAGTTGAAATATATCCTGTCCCTGATGTACCTCCAACAGCTCCTTGAGCTACTGTTTTCAATGCACAATTGATCTGGGCTTATGGTGCATTTGTTACACATTTCTACTGGCTGGGCTGTAGTTACCCTAGTAAAGATGGCTTGTACAGGCAGTACAGAAGCAGTAACACCTGTGTGCATCACTACCCACGCAGTCAACACTTGAGCTGGAACATTTGGAATTACTTGCTGAAAAACAGGATGTGCCATAACAGGTTGTGCTACAACTGGCTGATTCTCTATAGGTTGGGCAACAACTGGTTGAGTCACTTGTTATGGTCTTTCAATCTGATATACATTTGGATCAACAGAAGCTGTAGTCACTGTCATATTTTTACTTACTATTGCACCAGCCATTGAGGACATGCAGCTGATAATTACTCTAAAATATAATTTCCCAAATCAGTATCATTGTCTGATTTTGTTTAATCTTTTGTCTCTTTCTCCACTTCCTGCTAGACTTTTCATATTTTTTAGATTGGTTAACTCTCTCATTTGTTGTTGCTGGGTATAATCTTGTCCTCTTTACTTTATTCTTTCTCTACCTTTGCTCTCAGTCATTCCATATTGCATCTATATAATTGCACAAAGCTCTTTTTGTGTGTCTTTGGCATTTCTCTCTCTCACTAGTGCAAGCCATCTTCTCCGAAGCACTTAGTGCTTTAAACTGTGTACGTCAGATTTTAGAACATCCTTATCCCAATTGCAATGCAGCTCAGTAGTCCAATCAATGGATCATTGTGGGGCTCTTCACGTACCTCAACCAATCCCTGTGTGACATTTACACCAACCAACCAATACCAGTGTGAGATAATATGACATAACAACTCGCTCCTTGCAGCGACCTACCCTCACTTACAATTTCCTGGTCCACAGACAAAGCTTAAATTCTATAACTCTAAGCCACACAGAATATCAATCTTTGTCTGCTTCTTCTAAAGAAATCATAGAACAAGTCAACAACTGTAATATAAAGGTTTTCACAAATTTGGACTTTTCACTCAAAAAGAGTTTAACACCCACAACAACAAAATCTCGACCAGCAGGAAATCACGTAATCAATGTGGATTCACCTTTGTGCATCTGACTTCACCAACACTGATCAATAGCAGTACACCTGCAACAAGTTTGTTACTGTCCCTATCTCAGTTTTGCTCTCAATGAGGTCTCATGACCTGCACTTCAAATCATTAGCAGACAAGAATATCATAAATCAACTCGTATTTATCTATCCTTTGATCTCATACTACTTCCTAGTCTGATTACTCTATCTTTTTCGACAAAAATGCATATGAATCAGAAATACAATTTCACACATCAACAACAAATCACAATTACATGTCTAATCACATTAACCATCACATATATGACGCACAACACGCAAAACAGGAATTTCAGCCATCTACAACTGCAACTGGCAACTGCTTTAGGAACCACACACCATCAATCTTTGAACTCAGGCTTTGGGCAATGGGCATTTATGTTATTTTGGGGCAATTTTTAAGTTGCACTTCTTCTTTTCTAAGATCTAACCATAAATCGGCAACCAACTTTGGTAAAGCGTCATTTGAAAAATGCTTCTTAATGACTATTGGGAGCCTTAAGAATATAAAGATCCCATACTTCTACTGAACCCTACAGGTGAGATCTTTGGGGTAGATAATATATAATATTAAGAAATGCACACACATACGTGTCATACATTCAATTCAGTATCATTAGAGTCTATAATGAAAGTTTGTTTTTTCTTTCAAGATTTTATTAAATCAGTTAATCAATATCGTTATTAGCAAACCTTTTAATTCAACGCAAAATACAGAACAAACACACTATGGGGGTTATTCTAACTTTGGAGGAGGTGTTAATCCGTCCCAAAAGTGACGATTTACCTCCAGCCGTATTACGAGTCCATTATATCCTATGGAACTCGTAATACGGCTGGTGGTATATCCGTCACTTTACCGTCACTTTTGGGATTAACACTCCTCCAAAGTTAGAATAACCCCCATAGTGTGTCCCATAAAGATCTAGGGCCAGATGTAGGTAGGTTAAAAATTGCGAATCAGAAATAGCGACTCAATGCAAATCGCTATTTCCGGCTCACAAAATCAAATTCATGAAATATTTGCGATACCTATTTGCGAGTCGCATAGGTGTCGCACCGCAAATTGCGACCTTCGCTTTTGCAGGTGCTGCACAACAGCTTGAAAAACCACTTCCTGGCTCTTGGTGATGACATCAGAACCAGGAAGTCATCAAATACAGCTGGGAGGAGGGAGGACCACACCCTTTCCAAACTGCTCTGCCACACCCAGGAGAGAGGAGCTGCTGCTACAATGCAGGAGACAGGCAGTGCTGGCAGGAGAAGGAAGATGAAATTCTCAGATAAAGAGCTGGAGGTGCTGACGGAAGAATGCTGCCTGCACCACAACCAACTATTTGGGAAGGCAGCCATGAGTGTCCCAGACACTCAAAAGAAAATGAAATGGCAGCAGATCCAGAAAAGGATAAATGCCATAGGGGTGTGCCACCGCACCCTTGAGGAAATCAGGAAACGGTGGTATGACCTGCGCTCTAGGACGAAGGAGAGGGTTGCAGAGCGGCTGAGAGAGATGAGGGGCACCGGAGGAGGCCCATCCAATGTCCCACCACCCACAGCCATGGAAGCAATGGTCGAGCAGACCCTGGAGCCAGAGGCCGTCATTAGAATGGGAGAAGTGGACAGCTCAGTGCCAGGGACATCCAAAATTGAATACCTTGAGATATGCTTTGACATCCACAAATGCAGTATACACACACTCCCAGTAGACAGCAGCAGGCACCACCAGAGTAGCTCCAGTCAGTCTAGCAACCTCTAGAATAGTGCATTATGAGAAATGTAGTACAGTAGTCAGAATATAGGCAAATGTTTATTATGCAGCATAAAACAGATGTTAGAGACTGACAGTGTATCCCCTATGTCCCACAGGTCTCCCACAAGACACCCCCAGCAGCGACACCAGGCAGGGAGGAGAGCATGGGCCAGAGATACTGCAGGAGGCTGCTGCTGAGATTGCTGGGCCCAGCACAACACCACCAGGTTCCATTGAGGAACATGCACAGGACATGGGGGCAGCTGACACAACCCCAGGACCCAGCCCCACAGCGAGTCAATCAAAGCCAGCAGCTGGACGAATGTGCAGACGCCGGCGCAGAGTACTGGCGGTGCCCCAGGAGGAGATAGGGGAAGCAGGCTTCGCAGGATTGGAGGCATCCCTCATCAATGATCAGCGCCTGCAAAATAGACAATTAAGGACAATATCAAGAACCCTAAACAGGATGCAGAGCAGCATGACCAATGGGCTGGCTGATGTGAACAGTCAGTTCACAAGGATGAACGATCATTTGGGGGATCTCACACAGGCCATTCGCCAACTGTTGACTGAACTAGTGGCAGACCGACAATATGCAAGACACAGGGAGCGCCATACAGTGGCACGATTTGACCGCATGGCTGCATCCATTGGGCATCTTGCAACCAATACAAGTGGCCTCTCTAGACGGACAGTAAGCCCACAAGTGGAACTTGGACACTTTGCTGGCGATGTGGCACGTGGACTTGGCCGCATCAGCCACGCTGTGGACCTGATGGAAAGTAGGCAGGTTGCAAGGGGCACAGGGGAAACCCCTCAGAACAGTGAGGAGGGGTCTACAATCAGTAGCATGTCTGCAGTGAGTCCCGTGTGCTACGGAGTGGTAGTGCACGGCAGGGGTCAGGGGACCCACCAGGGATGAGCCATGCTGGCTGCTCAAGGAGGAGGGTGTGAGCCACCATACAGCACGGTTCATGAGGCACATGAGGTATAATGTGTCCTCGTCACATTTGGACAATTACAGATTGTGACAGACAGCACTTTTCTTTCCCCATATAGTTTAGAAATAAAAAGGTTTTGTTTGTTTCACTACACAACTGGGCTATGTGTGTCTGACATTAGTGAGTGTAGTGACGGTTGCCACGTACCTGCCAAAGTATTGGGTTGCAATGTGGGTCCGTCTCTGTCTGCCTTGATTTGCAATGCTTCTATCCCCAGGCTGTCGGTGTGGTAGCTCTAGTTCCTCATCCTCCGAATCTGTGTCTTCAGGGGTGAGATGTAGCCCACGTCTGGTGGCAATGTTGTGTAGGATTGCACAGGCGGCGACAATCTTGAATGCTGTTTCTGGGGCATACTGGAGTGCACCTCCACTTTTGTGGAGGCACCTGAATCTTGCCTTTAACATGCCAAATGTCCTCTCGATGACAGTTCTGGTCTGCCGATGGGCACTGTTATAACGCCTCTCATTCTCATTGCCAGGTGTTAGGTATGGGGGTAAGTTTCCGTGGTCTTAGAGCATATGCACTGTCACCTGTTTGACAAAAATAAGCAATGTTAGCAGGTGCATGAATGGTTTTCACAGTGACCTGTATGTAAGGCTTCAGGGTGTAGTCAGCAATACCTAATAGATATCCGACTCCAAACTCCCCACGTTCTAGGCGTTGGTGTATCCCACTGTGCCTGAATATGTAGGAGTCATGTGTACTCCCTGGAAATTTAGCTACAATGTTAGTAATGACATTATGGGTGTCACATACTACCTGGATGTTTATTGAGTGGGTACATTTCCTATTGCGGAACACATATTCCAGATTTGCAGGAGGGCAGATTTGTATATGTGTCCCGTCCATTACATGGGGGAAGTTGGCAATTCTGTAGAAGTCCAACTTGGTGCTGTTAATTTCTGCCTCATTCCTGAGTAGGCATATATATCTGGACATGTGTGTGAGTATGGCATCTAGGAATGATCTGAAGAATCGTGAGAGTGAACTCTGGGATACCCCACCTGCCACAGCAATCACCCCCTGATAGCTACCCTAGGCCAAGCACTTGCACATGTGTAGGGATGGCGCTGCCGCGCATTGTCTGTCGTTCAAGCTGCGGATTGAGTAGTTCAATTAATTCTAAAATTGCTGCAATGCTCAGTCTATATTTGTCAGAAATCTCCTCCTCAGTTTGTTGGAACAGTGTCTGCCTGGTTCGGTATATCCTCTCCTGTCTCTGCCTCCTCCTCCTCCTCTGCTGGGTGGCGTGAACTCTCCTCCTCCATGCTATCACATACAGTTCAGCCATTTAGAGTAACCCAGATGCCTTCTGGGTCTCCTTTTATACGTTGGTTCTGGTTACCACCTGCTCTGAATCAGTGGTAATCTGGATGTGCAAAATGGTCTTTTTGCGATTAGTCGCAATTTGCGACTGGCTTTTGCATATGGTTTGCGACTCGCAAATTGTGACTTCGGTAATGGCTCGCATCGCTATTTGCACTTCGGATATGGGATTTTTGCATCCCATTTAGGATTTTGTGAGGTCGCAAATAGCGATTCGGGCCATTTGCGACTCGTAAATGTTTGCTACATCTGGCCCCTAATCCCTAATCTAGGCTAGTTTTGGCAAATCAAAGTTTAGTAGAACCCATAAAGAGTTTTCATCTCAGAGGTGAAACCATATAATTTTTAATAGAGCGTCTCACTCAGAATTTTTGGTAGAACATGCCATCAATAGGTTCAGGCAAGATAAAGTTGTTGTAAGAATGAATCCAAGGCACATCAGCAAAGAAAATAGGCTGAATTGTGTCAGAGTGCGCTTTCTCCGAGTGTGTAGAGGGAACTGAGAGTCTAAGGAGTCAAGCGTAATTTTTTTATGCTAATGTGTCTTAAGAAGGCAATTTTCAAAGCACCATATTTACAAAGTGGAGCAATGCATGCATTGCCATACTTTGCGACCCCTTGCACAAAGTGCTTGCTTGCATCACGCATAATGTATGCAAGGGGGGCATCACAGGATTAGGAGGCCTGCACAAATGGCACAGTGAAAGCTGCAAGATTTCACTGTTCCATTTTTGGTATCATTTTTAATGCCAGCTCAGAGCAGGCATTCAAACGACACACCTCTATTAACTTATGGGCCTCCTTGCACTTTTCTCCACTTGCGTCAAAAAAATTTAAACTAGTGGAGCAAAGGCCATTATAGCATCAAACATTCTGAGTCTGGGGTGATGCAAGAAAATTGGTGCATCAGAACTAAATAGCCAGTTTCTTGTAAATCTTGCCCACAGTCTGGGAACACACTTTTATAACCTTATACGCTGCAATAAATGATAAAGCTTGAGTAGATAATCTTCAGCTCTAGCCAATCAGAACTTAGGTCTTCATGTGAACAGGACAGCTTCTGTCGAGATAGCAAGTTGTAAAAAAGAACATGCTAATACACAATACATTTAACTATTAACTAAATAGTAATGAAACATTCCAGTTTATTCCCACCAGTCAATGTCTATAAGGGAAAGAACAGTTAGGTGAGCATGATACAAATCCCAAATGATTTCATTTCCATTCTCGCATCACGCATAATGTATGCAAGGGGGGGCATTCCTGGATTAGGAGGCCTGAAAAAATGGCACAGTGAAATCTGCAAGATTTCACTGTTGTATTTCTGGTATCATTTTTAATGCCAGGTCAGAGAAGGCATTAAAACGACACACCTCTATTAACTTATGGGCCTCCTTACACTTTTCTCCACTTGCTTCAACATTTTTTAAACTAGTGGAGCAAAGGCCATTATAGCATCAAACATTCTGATGCTATTGGCCTAATGTGCCCCATGGTGCAGCGTATTATAAATATAAAGCATGCATGGTGTTGTTAGGTGGGTCTAGGGTGATGAAAGAAAACTGGTGCATCAGTATTGAAGTGCCGGTTTCTTGTAAATCGTGCTCACAGTCCGGGAACATACTTTTAGAACATTATACGCTGCAATAAATGATAAAGCTTGAGTAGATAATCTTCAGCTCTAGCTAATCAGAATTTACGTCTTCACATGAACAGAATAGCTTCTGTCGAGAAGGCAAGTTGTAACAAAGAACATTCTAAATACATAATACATTTAACTATTAACTAAATAGTAATGATACACTCTGGTTCATTCCCACCATTCAATGTCTATAAGGGAAAGAACTGTTAGGTGAGCATGAGACATATCCCAAATGATTTCATTTCTATTCTCACATCTTATTCTAACAAAGCCTATTGATAAGTAAAGATTAATCTAACATTGCAGTAATTATTTTCCTGGGTTAAAGGGCCAAAAAACAAAGTTCTAATCAATCAATTAATCAATGAGTCACAGCATTTGCAAAGTGTGACTACTCATCCCATAGGGTATCAAGGCACTGTGGGAGGTTGCAGAGCATAGGTGACTACCTGTCGAAAAGCCAGGTCTTGAACTTCCTCCAGTCGAGGAGATTGTGGGTGTTGCACAGGCACAGGGCAGTTCATTCAAGTACTCGGTGGAGAGGTGGGGGAAGGAGCACCCACCAGAGCAGTGCACAGGACTCTTGGGACTCAAGCGAGGATGCAGGAAGTATCTGTGGTTGATGAGATTGGGTACAATGTTATAAAGGGCCTTGAATAAGTTGGTGAGAACCTTGAATTTACACCCCTTCCGAACAGTCAACCAGTTCAGACTTCTGAGGTCGCAGGTAATGGTGGTCTGCCTGGGGAGGTCCAAGACGAGTCTTGCTGCTGCATTCTGGGTGGTCTACCACTCTCTCTAGTTATTTGTTACCATGGAACCTTTGCAACAGGAAATGTTATACTTATGACCATGGCACAGGTCAAAGCTAAGAAAGAGAAAAATACGGTGGAAAGAAAGAAAAAGGACTTTGTCCTTGTCAGCAGTGCAACCAAGTACATGTTGTTGTGCATGCTACAAATGTAAAACCCATGTTTTATTGCAGTGTTTAATCAAGACCTACAAAATCCTTTAGTACAGGTTAATCATATAATGTTTTTATTCTTGTAAAAGGTTCTCTCTCAATACAATCACTGGTGATTACTTGATGCTGTTAACAATAATACCTGTGGATATAAATAAAAGTTGGAAAAAAAAATCCACTCTTAAATGCATATTGCCTATTTACTTTAGCATATCATTTTTAGAAACAATATGACAAGCCTACTGCATTTATCATGGCTTTTAATAATAAACAGACCAGACCAATGCCACCAGATGTAATTTTTCCTAAGGAAAAAATCAGACCGCTAACTGTTATCATTGGCTTGTCACCATAAAAAAATCAGACCTATGTTGGTTCTAAGCCTTACCACAAGGTAACCATCATGTACACCTTAATAAAATGTCAAATATGCACACAGTTCCTTTGGCAAAACAATATATCATGTACAGCAGGGTGTACTTTATCCTATGTGATAAATTGTCACCCAGCATTTTTACCACAAAGCACTGAAAACTTGGTGCATAGCTCTTTCACATGACAGAAACCATGTTGCAAGCACAGAAAATAAAAATAGCACATCTAGTGCAAAACGGAACACATTAAACACCTGTCAGATATTTGTTGAAAAAAGGTATTAGAAGCAGAATAATTCTGCTGTAGTTGGGAATGTGTGGAAACATGCAGAAAGATTCTAACTTTACTGCAACTGTCTAAGGAGTGCAAAAATAAATGTTATTTCTGCTTTTCACGTGCTAGCTAGTAAAATCTTGTTAATTTAAACAATTGCTTTGGTTATGCTCCATGACCTAGTCTACCTTTCACCTCCCTTGCTGGCTCTGGTAGAAGACTTTGTGACATCAGAACTCAACTGTAATAAGTTATAACAATCAATTTCTGACGTCTTTTCTTTATAATCAGCGACTGGGTGTGTAACAATTCACTGATTATAAAGAAATTAAATACTGCCTTTTACATAGGGACAAGAGAGTCCCAAGCATTATACAGCAATAAAAATCTACAATCAAATGGCTTTTGACATTAACATGTGTTTTTCACAATAAATATGTTAGACCTGGGCCGTCACCACAACATGTCATAATAAACAGATCAGGCATATAGCCATGATGTTTGGCATGCCACCACAACCATCTCAGTTGTCCTGTATCAAGTATAAGCTTTATCACAAAAAAAACAATGAAAACAATCTTTTTGCGGGAAAGCACACAAACTCAAACTAATCAAATCCTGTCAGGGGAACCAATATGTGGATGGAGCCCAAGCCCCACTCTCAGTAGAAGTCTGAAAGTTATTTTTGTTGATCACATAATTCAGGCAACAGTTGCACTGTCAAGACAGGCCTAAATCCATGTCAATTGGTGCATCTCTGGCCATCCCCATACTGCTGTCAAGTATAAAAAAGAAGTCTGAAATATAAATGTTATGATGAAAGGAGAGGGTGCAGGGAACATAATGCATACCTAATAGCTGCCATTCTCCTATCTGTGCTGCTACCAGAGAAAGAGAAGAGCAGTAAATAATCAAGTTATCTAAAACACATTGCATTGTCATGTGTGGCCCTGAAACTTACCACTCAGGCAGCTGGATAAATAAAATAATCACAGGTGGGGAAAGGCAAGCACATTTTGCGGAAGCACGCAACTTCTGCACATGGAAAATATGTACTTCTTTCTCCCTGCATGTGGGTGGAGCCAAAGGCCTTCTCATGGTTGAGGGAAAAAATACGTTCTACAATTATAACTAGAATTGTCACATAATTGTCTGGCCAAAGGTGCACTGTCAAGCAGGTCCATAAACAGAGACAAAGGAAAGGCACAATACCTCAAACTCTGGACATATATGTAAAAGGTGTGATTGTTTACCTGCCATTCTGTAATGTGTTTTAAAGCAATTTGAAGTAAAAAGAAAACAGCAGAAGCTTTTGTTTACTAAATCTTGAGGAAAATATAATCAATTTTGAAACAAGATTCTGGAAATCACAATTTAAAATTTTTAAACATCGCATTCGTTTGGATGATTTTCTGGGGAGCGGGCTTTAACTCCAGATTTTTTAATTGAACTTTCTCGTTTCAAAAACAGGGTGTCTTGCCACACAAGCAAAATGCTAAACAAATAGATCCTTGAAACCTTGATAGGCATGAGAACTGACGTGTTTGGGCATGAGAAAAAAGTTACTGGTCAGTGAGAAATGTTTGTCTTTATAAAAACAAAATAGTTAACGGGTTAATGTGCAATAGGGGAGCTATGAGCCAAAGAAAACACTTGTTGATTATTTTTTTAAATAATAAAGATCGTTGAATGTTCCCTTTAACAACAACACCAATACATATATGAAAAAGGTGATCAGGTCCAATATCGGTGGAGGAAATAGGATTGCATCCCTTGTGCAGTCATAATATGACACGTACCGAGGGAAGAGTCAAAGAAACCCGTAGAGCATCCAGGCATTTTGGGACAGATTTGCTGTGAATATTGGACGAGACTTATTTTATCATATGATCTGTGGTTACGTTTGAAGACAGTATGGGCACCAATATGATTACAGCATTCATGGCAGAGGTTTCCATTAAAAGGTAGCCCCTTGAACGAGACGTCGAAGATAATTGAGACCCAATGAAATAGGGAGAAATGTATCGGTGTGAAAAAGAATATGATATTCATCATGTAATTAGTGTAGAGCAACCTGCAAGTAAATGTCAAGACAGTGATATTGTTTTGAGATTTGAGGGAAAAAATACGTTCTACAATTATAACTAGAATACACTTTTAGCCATATGAGGCTGGCATTTTATTCTGCGGAATATGGCCTTTGTGAATGAATACAATAGGGTCTGTTAACAGTTAATGCGTGGACTGTTGGCCAAAGCTTAGCCGTTCCCAATCAGTGTGGTCATGTCATCAGCTTAATGCACTGCTTTTACCTAGGGACAGATGAACCTTTAAAAGTAGGCTTTAGTGCTCATTTTGCTACTAAAATAAAGGGGCAAATGTACAAGAAAATGGCGCATCGCTCTCGATGCGCCATCTTTCTTGCTTCGCCCCTTCCCCACTTAATGACACCATGGTTGTGCTGTATTTACAAAACGGGCACCATGGCGGTCAGGACAATAGGGTCAAAATGTATGACTCTATCGTGGCGCTTTGCTGCACAAACGTCATAAGACATTACAAATGATGGAAAATATAGCGCAGTGGCGTGTTGTAAATTTCACAGCACCATTTTTCTGGGCCTCCATGCATCCGAACGCTCCCTTGCATACATTATGCCTGGCACAAGCATAATGTGGCACAAGGGTTTACAAAGTGGCGCAATGGAAGCATTGCTCCATTTTGAAAATACAATGCGGAAGAAAGGCCTCCATAACACCATCTAGAGTAGAAAAAAATGTGTGCTAGGGCGGTGGAAGGTGGCGCTAGGGGCTTATAAATATGCCCCAAAGTGTCAGCCTTCCTATGAGAACGAAGTTAGTGTACCCCATGCTATAATTTATTTCGACTTCGGGATATTCTTAGACAATCTGTGAAATTTAAAGTTCAAAACAGAAGTATAGTAATGTATTTGACTTTCTCGCAGTTACCTCATTGATGTGCACTGTTTGTACTAGCATGCGCTGCCCTATCCCCACTGGCTATCCCTGCTACTTTCAGACCCACACATCCTGCTACATGTAGTTGATGCTATGTTTTCCGCTTTTGTTAAAGCCTACCCTAATATTTGTAGATAGTTGGATCATTTAACAAATATTGATCTAAATCGTGCCTCTTGGTAATGAGCATAGCTATGATCAATTCCTGGCATGGATTTAAGTCTAAGGAAATTTTAACATGCAATAAAATAAATAAATCCGAAAACACTTTTTAAAGAACATTTTCCAGCTTACACTTGTCTAGTCGTTATGAGCTCCAGTGGGACGAGGATATTGTAAACTGAGATTTATCTTCCCAGAGGCTGCATTTATACTTCTTGGATTATGTAGCAATGAGGGTGGTAGTGTCATTTTGTTTTGCTTATTTTTTATGCTGGTCACTGATTTAGCTGGTACCCTGCTCTAATTATTACTTTTAGATATCACCTACAGGCAGCGTTTGCTGTCAGTTATTGAAAGACCTAATATGTACAATACCAATATTTGAAGTGGGCTTTGGGACAGCCAATTGGTTATCATTAACTGGGCTTCTTACCAATCTTATTTCTATGCTTTCCATTTGATGGGTTTTCTTCCTGTTCTCGTGTTTGTCTCTTCCATAGATCGTAGGACTAAAGTTAGGAATTACTGATCACAATCTGTGAAAAGTATTTTTGAAATCAGCAAATAATTTTAAGAACCGACCTATATACTAATTGACTGGTAAAAGTCATGCTGACTCATTAAAGATCACCAAAGTTATTAGCACATGAAAACCTTTGTTCCCACTTGAGGGGTCCGTGTGACTCTTACCCACGTTAGAGTAAATATGCCAAATGTCTGCAAAATTTCATAGGGGTCTTCAAATGATGCCACAGTGCATCACAAATTAAAAGCTTTTTGAAACCCCTCCCTTTTTACCATGTGTCTCTTGATGAATGTACACTGAGACTAACAGTTAGCTGAATATGCCAAGCATCTGCCAAACTTTACAAATTCATCAAACATCATTAAGCTATTTCTTACCCAGCTTTCAAGAATTTAACCTATTCATGACCAGACAGAAATCATTTTAAACGCCAGTTACTCACAAAAGTATTGACTAGATTATCACCAAAGCTCAGGCCCTTATTTGAAAAAAGTTTTACTTTCATGCCAGTCTGGTGTAATTGTGTTCATCCATGTCTTTTGCGTTGAGGGATAAATCATCCTATGGATGGATGTGTTGTATCACTTTATTTTCTGTATGTGTCTGATCACCCCCATTTACCCGTTGAACATGCCCACATGTGCAAACAGCATAAATCGATGTTTGGTCTAAATACAGTTTTTGGTGCAATAACATTTTCTCTTTTTAAATAAAAGCTACCTGATCGTTCTTTTAAAAGTGCTATTTTACTCTATGATAATCTTTAGCTATAAGACTTAGGAAAATATAATTTAAATATTTTTAATTTGAAAACGTGTTGAACATGTTGTAAATTGAAATGCCTTTTGGGAATTTTATAAAATTTGCAGTGTGAGAAGAAGCCTGCTGATGAAGAAATAAACTGAACTTTAAAAGAAGTATAAAAAGGAAAGCAATAAATCATCACTCTTTGGTGTTGTGTGGTTTAGGCATATCATTCCTTCCTGCAACATTAACACCGACATTCCTGCTATATCCTAATTACATCACAAAGTGACAACCAACCTCGCTATGCATCATAGCCTTGGAGAAGCCCAGAGAGGTCTCCTGGGTTTAAAACCATTCATCCTAATGTTTCTCCGACCCTTATAATAAAACGTTCTCTTTAATAGCTGTCCTTCAGAATCCCTATTCCCTTCTTAGTTTAACTGCTTTCTAGAAATAGTATCAATATTAAACACGGGTTTTAAAAATATATATTCATGAACAGAGCCTACGGGTTGTTAGTTAAATAGAAGTATGCATGATAGCCAAGATTCTGCATTCGTTTAAGAGGAAATTAGTACTGTAACCTGTAAGTACACACACTATGATAACAACCACAGTCTCATTTATTTGTTAAAATCTATTGAACATATTTTTATTCATATCCTAATTACTATTTTCCAACTAGAGATCATTCATCATTACCATACCATATATTCGATGATAAACATCACCAATTCATCTACAAAGGCAATCTCATACCACCATCAAATCCCTCACGTTTATACTCATCATCTAGTTGGAGCCATACAATCCAGCCCTTCCTCTCAGTGCAAACGTTTCTGGGTGCAATAAACGAGGAATAACCTCTCTCCTTTTTAAGGAAGTCAAACCTGAAAGGAACTCTATCTAAAGTGAACTCTGGGAGCCTGATTCACAAATATTTTACTGTGACTGGTGTGGCTTGTAGAGCTCCTCATTACTGATTCCCTGGAGTGAGCCAAGAGTACTCAAGGAACTGTCACTGAATGCAGTAGTAAGCCAGGAGCACTACAAGTGTGATATACCACAACACCTCTGTGAAACAGGTTTTGGGTACTTTGCTTCACTGTAATTTCCTTTTAACTGCCAGACCATATTCTACATGTGCTGTTTTTGTAGGGATTAGCATTCAGTGCTCAGGGCATATTAAAACTATGCAGTTAAACATATATACAACTATTCAATATGATTCTTTTTTTCAAATGGTTGACACATACCTTTAGTAAGACTCCACAATTGCTACTTGCTTGTGCCACGAAGTGGCTGATTATAGGTTGAGTAGGACACTGCTCTGCCTGATTAAAACGAGCTCAATGTTCATACACCTGATTGTCTTGTGTGTGAGAACATTGTAATCAGCTTTACTGGTCAGACATTCTGGCCACTGAAATCGTATGGAGCTCAGATTGCAACCACGATCAAGCCACTGCTACTGGCCCCCACTTGACCACCTCCCATGACACAGAGGAAGCCTCTGCCAGCTCACATCCCATGGTCCCCCCCGTCACACCCACAGACTGGTGCCTGTCCTTTGGAACAGTATGTCTTTTGTTAAAGAAAAACTTTGAGTCATGTTTTATTCAGGATAAAATCTTAAAACCTGGCTGTTTGCTACCTCAGCCTCTCTGTAACACCCGCCTTTCGTGTTGCCTTCTGCCTGTTAACGGGGTTTAAGCACTGGGAGACCCCGTAGCTGGGGCAGCCATGCACTATTACAACTCTTACTAATGTAATGAACATGCATCATACCCACCCTCCTGCGTCTATTTAAAACCAGCTCAGAGCAGGTGGTAAATGAAAGAAGATGTATCCTCGGAATGGAGAGACCACATGTGGATTTGGACCCAGCAATTTCAGGTCCAGAGTTGGTGAGCTTGTCTGCAAACTTAGTGGAGGTACTCGCTGTAATAGGCTTGAGATATTGAACAGCGGTTCTGAAGTTGCTTTCTGGAAGACATGCTTTCACTTTCTTTAGAAGAGAGAACTGGACCCGGCCATCTGTTTCTTAACGGCGAGTTTGGTGTCCAGGGTGTATCAAAGTAACTTGCCATTTAATGAAAGTTGGGGGCTCGAAGCTATGAAAAGGCATGTCATTGAGCCATATTTCTAGTGTTTCTTGCTTATTGTACTCAGTAAGCAACAGATTTTCTGTCTTGGTTGGGTTAAGCTTCAAGTAGGTGTTGGAGATCCAAGTCTAGATAATGTCCAGGCAGTGTTGGAGGGATTGAGTGTCTGAATCAGAGAAGAATGTCAAGTGGAGTTGTTTGTTATTGGCAAATGGAAAACCTTGATGCTGTGTTTTGAGAAACTGAATTTAAATGTTATGAATGTCTTGGAAAAATCATGAGTTGGAAAGGTCAGCAGGATGAGTAAATTAAATTCTCATCTCACAATAGCAGAAATTGTTGGTGTCAATTCACAAGGGCACATATGAGTATGTGAAGGAGTACTTGCACAATAATACTTCATATTCTGCTAAATGCCTTCATGAATTGGACCAAAAACATCTAAAATGGGAATATTCAGGGAATATTCATATACAGTTATTAAAAATGGAAAGGACTGTGCCCACTGTACACTTTAACTGCTAGAGAGTTGGGCTATTCAAACCCAATGCACAGACAATTACAAATATGTGAAGCAGTAATCCTTTACTACATAAAGCAGTAATACACGAGTAATACTTCACATACTCATAAATGCCTTTGTCAATAAGTCCTTGTATCCTTTGGGTAACCAGCAATGTAGGAATTGTAATAATGTATGCTATGTAACTTACAACAGATACAAACCTAACGTTTTGACATTTGTGATTTCCCGCATGAAATAAAGGGTAGAAGCCAGGTTAGGGAATGCTTAGTTCTATTTTCAAAGTGTTCAAGTGAGCTTACTCTATCTAAATGCTAAAAGCCCAATTCACAAAGATATTGCTGTCACTTATTCTTGTAGTACTCCTAAGTTCCAGGATGACACTGTGGTGAAGCATGTTAGGGCGCTCCCTGAGTCTCCATTTTAAATAGCATATTTTAGCCTGACGTCTTTTTCTGACGGTGACTTTTCACATGATTTTACACTTATGCAAGAAGAAACTGTACATGCGGCATATTCCTTGTAAGTGTTGCTGCCATGCAGTCTGTTCACTACATCTAAGACTAGGCAAACAAAACACGATGTCCCTGTATCATGATTGTGCATTGGAGAGAGCTCTAAAGCTACAAACAAATCTTTGCATCAGCTCTGCACCTTGGACACAGTGAGATATGAACAGTGCTTTAATTATATTAACTGTCTCTGTACTGCATTTGGACGAGAAGCACTAACTCTGACCTCCATCCTGCAAAGGACGATAGCCTGCATCAAATCAGTCAGGCTTCCTGGTACATCTCACCCAGGGAAGGGATTTGGGCTATCCCAAATGATCTGGCAGAGCGTACCCTCACTATCTTCTTGATAGTGTAGGTAGTAACAGATAGACATGTAACAATGCAGTACCATTATCATACGTGAACTTTCCATTGTTTTTATCATTCTTATAATGCTGGATACCATGCTTCGTTTCATCTGCCTAACAATCCCAGCTCATGTTTTCTGCACAAGAATACGATTGTTTCAATAAATGTTTGACCTTGGCCAAGAAAAGTAACATCCAAAGTCTAGATCTGCTTCCATGCTTTCCTTGGGAATCTGAGTAGTCATGTTCGAGACTGCTGATACCATCTGGTACTCTGGTAGGTTTAGGGGTTCATATGGGGCACTGTGAGCTAGCTAGGAAATGTTGTATAGCATGGCCCAACCATTGATTAGGTGCCTTCGTAGGCCACCTAGCAACTACTTATGGCTGGTCCTCTGACCAGATAAGGCTGTGTAGGAAACTGCTCAAGTGTGTATGATGCACCAGCCTTCCTCCTTGCTCTTTCACCTGTGTTGCTCTCTCTCTCTTTCTTTTTCTCTCTCAATCTTTTCCTCTCTCACAATTTCTGTTCCTACTGACTCTCACCATCAGGTTTTTCTTTGCCTCTCATTTTTGCTACCACTTCAGCTCATCTCTGCCACCTTCTTTTTGTCACTTTCACTCAATGTTTTCCATTTGTTCTCCCATTTTCTTGTTTTACTCTCACTCTACTGTTCATTACTGCTGCTTCCCCTTGTTCCACTCTCTCTCTTTATCTGCCCTTTTCTGCCATTTTCCTCTTTCCCTCTCTTTCTGCTCATTTTTGCCATTTTCAATTTTTACTGTTTTCATGCATTTTCTTTGCACTTTCATTCTTTTTCTGCTCATTTTTGCCATTTGCCACATTTGTCCGCATTCTCCACGGGCCACTGTTGTTTTTTCAACTGTGTTCAAACTTCCTTCCTTGCGCTCTCTCTCCCCTCCCACCTTTATGAGGCCTCTGCTCCCCTCATACACCTTGCCTGTTTTCCCTCTTTCCACACTCTCCAGCTTTCTGTGCCCCCGCCCAGCACCAAGCACCATCCTGCTCTCTTCTTCTCCCAGGATCTTCCTAATGGTACCCAGACAGTCGACACACAGAGGGCATGCCAAAGGAAATTGTGACACATCCACACCCACTGCCAGGGAATAAGGGTCAGATGAAGGAAAAAAGCAAATTGCGACTTGCAATTTGTGAGTCCGTCGGACTCGCAAATTGCAACTCACAATTTGGTATGCAGAAAGGTGTCTCAGACACCTTCTGCAACTTGCAATGGGGTCGCAATTTTGCGACCCCATTGCGAGTATGGGCACTCACGGGGATGGTGGCCTGCTGGAGTCAGCAGACCACCATGTCCGTGACTGCTTTTTAATAAAGCAGTTTTGTTTTTTTCTATCTGCAGCCCGTTTTCCTTAAAGGAAAACGAGCTGCACTTAGAAAAAAAACGAAACCTTTTGTTTCGGTATTTTTCAGAGAAGGCAGTGGTCCATAGGACCACTACCTGCTCTGAAAAATTATTTTTGTTTCCATTCACAAAGGGGAAGGGGTCCTATGGACGTGTTTGCGACTGGGTTACCATCCACTTCAAGTGGATGGTAACTGCGATTTCATTTGCGACCGCGAAATTGAATAGCATTGCGAGTCGCAAATAGGAAGGGAACACCCCTTCCTATTTGCGAGTCGGAAATACATTTTCCGAGTCGGATCCGACTGGCAAAATGCATTGCTGCATAGCAAAGAGGCTTTTGCGCCTCGCAAACGGCGTTTTTTGTGGTTTGCTAGGCGCAAACACTTTGCAACATCTGGCCCACAGTCCTCTCTCCGCCCACCGCTGTCTGGCCTGCTGCTGTTACACCCCACCTCACAGGATCAGAGGGGCCTTCTCCTGTGCCACCTGTAACTTCACATGCTCCCTGGAATACCAATTAACCACCATGCTGAGCACCAGGCACCACCGTCTCTCACACCTACCATTCATCAACTACACAACATGCACACTCTCATGCATATTCCTAAACAATCTCTCTCACCAAACATTCCACAGAGATCAGAGACCTGCTGCACAGCCACAGACCAGACTTATTGTACCTCACGGAGACATGACATCCCCACAGACATCTCCCAGCTACAAGGTCATCAGGCAGGACAGACAACACAAGTCCAGAGTAGGCATTGTCATCATCTCCAAAGATGTCATCAGTTATGCCACCTCCACAGATGCACCCACCTGCCACACCACCTGTCATTCAAACTTTACATCCCACCCAACTTCACCTTAAGTGGCTCTCTAATCTACAGACAACCAGGATCACAAGCCAACTTCAGCAACACCATTGCAGGCTTCCTGGGCTCCAGCACCTTCACTCAAAAACCTGAACTGCCACCTAGAAGACCGCACAGAACCAAAATCAGCTGCACTTCTGGAATACCTAGGGAACTTTGGCCTCACCATTGCCCACATCTCAGTCAACACCAGTAACATGGACAAACCACACCCTCGTCACAATCAGCATCTACATCCCACACCAACACAGAACTACCATGGCCAGACCAACTCATCAACACTGGATCAACATTCTAGAAGCCAACTGGACATCACACTCTTGACATGTAGGACCAAACACAGCAGCAACCTACCCATAGCCATCACTAACTTCAACAACTGGATCACACCTGTACACACACCTTGCTTCCCCTGCAGCATCGCAAACCCACAAGATTCAAACTGCAAGACATTTAGTACAGGGAGGAACTTAGGATGACAAAACACCACTGCAAACCACTGAAGACCAAATACAGAATTAGCCATGACAGTTAGAAGAATGACACCTTCTAATCTGCCCTGAAATGCTACCACCAATGTATCTGGGCCACCAAACACACCATGCTGGCAGACCATTTCAATGCCATCACCTACAGCAGCAAAGAGATCATCACTGTTGTGAAAGTTTTCACTTCTACAGAGGCTGCCTCCAACAGCATCACCCCTACTTCAACAAGTTCTCTCAATTATTCTGCAGCAAGAGAACCCACATATACAACAACTTTGACCCCCAACCATATCAGATAACAAATTCCCTATCTGGGCTAAAGAAGCCACTATGACCACATGGACCAACATCACCAACGATAAAACTACCACAACTATGAAGACCATCCACTTGGGAGCCCCATTGGACACTTTCCTCTACTACGCTTTCAGCAGAAGTCTTCATCCCACCAATGCATCTCTCACTCCCATCCTTAATGCCTCCATTCTCCCCAAAACTGAACCTGTATCAAATAGTTATAGTACCCACCTCTATCGCTGAAGCTACCCCTGTGGCGTCACTTTTCCCCTCCATTGTCCACACCCTCTCCAACCTCTTTCACATGTGAACACAAAGATGAACCCGAGACACTGATAAAACCTATGCCTCATGGGTCTAAATGCCTTTCTCAGTGGAAGTATATGTCCATGCCCTGTAATTCAGTACTTCTAATGGATCAGTGGTTAACCTTAGCTTTGACACCCATCAAAACATGACCTATTCTGAAAGGCTGTATAACCGTGGGTGGTTCACCCAGGCTCCCACTGCGCTTAGAAATACAGAATACAGATCTCAACAGCTGATGACGTAATGAGAATGACAAAACATTCTTCCTGTACCTATGAAATCACTCCAGCTAGTACAGAAAAGTCATCAAAAAAATCATGAAGAAATTACTACCCAAAACGTATCTCTGAATTCTCTTACCCTCTCATGAAACTCCACAATGCCATGGTAGAGTTCAAGAATTCAGAAGCCACTGCCATGGGGTTACTCCTCACTATCACTCTGCAACACCCTTACCACATTATTTCTTACCAGTGCTATTGCCCTATACTCATGTTTCCATAGAGGGCATCTAAAGTCATCTAACGAATGACCATACCATCCTACCAATGACAAGACCAGCCACCCAACCAGGATGCAATTTAATACACTTTCAGTTCCCTGACAGAGTAAGAAATCAAATGCAGCATAAAATCACTAATTTACAGAGGACAGTTGTGGCAAAAGTATTGCTTCAATAAGTCAGACCCAAACGCTGTAAGATACTGGTGCCCACCTCCTTAGGTAAACTGTCACAAAGAACTGTAACTAAGTTACTTCATAAAGAAAGCAAGAAGCACTCTACATTTTTCTGGAGTATGATGTGAACTCCTAATTTATTTTTTAAATGTCTTGTTAAGTGAGTTTTCAGTTTCTAAGACTGAATTCCCTAACACAATCCAGTTGTTTTATTAATTTCTTCAAAACATCCATAACATGAGCATAGCTAATGCGGTTTGTACCAAACTTCTTCATAGTTCTTAACCAAAATAATAAAACTACATTACTATTTATTTCAATTTTTTGATAATTAAAAGCAAGCAATCAATCTAATATCAACTTTTTGTAAACAAATTCATTGTACGATTTACAAGTAAGCCACAACACGTGGCAAAAATTATGCATCTGCACCATTATAGTCTTACCAATATGTTTTTAAAATATTGAATAATGGCTATAACAAAACTTGAGCTGTACATGAGTTAAAATTAAACAATTACTTAAGACAATAAATGTGAGTTCTAGCTTGCTGATCTGAAGAGTGAGGAGTTTGAGCAAATACCAATAGGTGAAAATTATGTTTAATAGTAATATGTTTAATAGCAATAACCAACCAGTGCATACCTCATAATACATAGATGTGTCCCTGCTTAGGTTCTGGTGGTTTGTGTACTCCATTGCATTTCACCTAAAAGGTAAGTTGTGACACATATTGTTGGCCTCACTAGATTGTTAGGCATAACTCTTGACAAATACCTAAACATGCAAGATCACATCAGTGCAACCACCAGAGGAGCCAATCTCAAACTGACTACTCTAAGGAAAATCAAACCATTCCTCCCTTTGGATGACTTTCAGTTAGCAGTCCGATTCCTAGTTATCTCCAATTTAGAATACAGGAGTGTAACCCTGTCAGTGTTACACAAAGCTAGGCTGTCTACCTTAAGGGTTGTGCTGAACTCAGCTACAAGACTCATCAGGGGGTCATGAAAACATGATCAGATCACACCAGATCTAATAAGACTCAAATGTCTCTCTCTCAAAGTAAGGATTCAGTTAAAGATAGACTGCTTGACACGCAAATCTCTTTATTATAAAACTCCTGTCTACCTGGTAAAAAAACTCAAACCACCTGGTATGAGTTGGTCACTAAGAAGCTCTAATTTTCTACTATTGAAATCACAGAAAGTAAAAAAAAGAAGAGAACTTACAACCATTCATTCTCTGGTCTTGCCCCTTGAATGTGGAACACACTTCCTCCTGAAACTAGGTCTAACCCTTCATCCACCTCCTTCAAAAAAGAAGTAAAACTGTTGCTGCTAAATAAATACCTTCAACAGTAGAACTGAAGCTACTGAAATTAGGTATTCCTTTGCGTATACATCTCTGATCTCACAATCTACTATGCAATTTTGTTACATTATATTCATTATGTTTGTTGGTGTTCCTTTTCTCATTTGTATGCTTAACCTGTTTGTTATATGTACAGTATTTACTATTTGCATCTCTGTCTGTGTAACATAACTGCTTTTTGTACAGCACTCTGATACCTGTTCAGGTCATATTTGCACTATAGAAAACTATAAATAAATAAATTGTAAAACTAAACAGCAGTGTGTTAGTAAAGCAGTACCATTATTGTAAACATTACTCCAACTAATACTGAGAATTTCAGGAATACATTATACTTATTCTTTAGTTGTCCAAGTATTGTGCATCATCTAATATAGACCTTGCAACACAAATCAAATACAAATAAAAATACCAAATACAAATATAATGTTGCAACTAGTTTAGTGTAGCTGTCTATGTGACCACCAAATATAGCCACATCATCAAATTAATCGGTGTTAACACCTAACTGAAGGAAGGTGATTAGTGAGGTAATTTAAGTTAGCATGATCTTTAAACAATCTTATATCAGTCCCTAGGACATAGTAAATGGTAGTTAGGATTGAGATGGACTCCATGATTTGATACAATGTTCACACTTTTTAGTGATTAAAAAATATTTGTAGTTATTGTATGTTGTGGTTGAAGTATACATTTAGCCTGCAAGCTTGAAATGAATCTCCAACAGAAAAGTTTCATAAAGGCTGTCAATATCTTATTTTGTGATATAAGCTCAAGTACAAACACCTTCTGGAATCAGCCAGGATAGTCATAGTTTGTGAAGAATCTAAGAGCTGGCGCATTGCTCATGATGCGCACGTTTGCTTGTGCTGACCTGCGACCCCCTAATGACACCATGATAGCGCTGTATGTACACTGCAGCACACTATCACATTTGTTAGCACACTGCGCCAGAATTTATGACGCAGTAGTGGTACTTTGGTGGACTATTGTCAAAAATGTTGACACTAGTCCAACAAAGTGCATGGAGGCCCATAGAACAAAGCACAGCGTCACTTTAACACCTGCCCTGAGCAGGCATTACAAAATGATGCTAGAATGACACAGTAATATCTTGCCATTTTCACTGTGCCATTGCTAAGGGCCTCCTTGCTGGGGAACATCTCCCTTGCATCCATTATACCTGACACAGGTATAACGTGGCACAAGGCTTTGCAAACTGGTACAATGATGCAATGGCTTCATTGTGCAAGTTTGTAAATACAGCGCAGGGAGGGAGACTGTTCTGCTTCAACGTAGCATCAGATAAAATTATGATACTGCAGAGCAAGTGGTTCGTAAATGAGCCTCAAAGAGTCAGTAAATTGATAAACACATGGGTGTATAATGATATCTAAGAGTGGGGGGGCTTGTTAATCAACAAAAAGTGTCCTCAGACCTATTCAATCACAACCTCAGTGAGATAGGAGGAAACAAGAAATCAAGTAGCTATTAAATTGTTGGCTCTTCTAATATTATTTAGCACTGTTATGAAGTAGTATGGTTTATATCAAAGTTTTCTTAAAGATAGGATACTGAACAATCTAACCAGCAATGACAGAAATGGTTTTGCAGAATAGTTGACAACATTATGCACTTGACACATCAGCTCATAACGGAATAGCATCTTGTTATTCCCCCTTTTATAAATTAGTTTGTTTTGGGTACCTCTTAATGTGTCAGACAGCAACACATTTCAATGATTCACGCAAATATGGGCTGGGATTGTCCAATTGTCCAAACCACTAATCCAGTTTGAAATGATAACTAGATGCAAGAACTCAAGTGTAGCTATACCTATGATACTTATCATTACTATTTTATTGTTTAATACAGAAACCAAACTTTCTATATTGAAGTCAACTAGGAACAAAATGTTGTAACATATTGTGCACGACCATAAATGTCACCTGGGAGTTTTTCCCAAACTCATCAGGACACACAAAGAGTAAGAGGTTCTGTCAGGTCTTTCCGAAGGTAATAGAGTCCTGTGTGTGGGTCTTCTAATCCCTATGTGTGAAGCTTTCCCGCTGGCTCCCTTTGTCTCCCTGACTCAAAGCTTAACTCTCTTTCCATGTCTTGCTATATCTTACTGTCCCTTGGTCTGTATGCAGTTCCAAGCGGTTTCCTTAGTTACTGGGACTGTGATCTTTTTAACTTTTAACAAACTTTCTGAAGTTTGTGCTTCTAATTATATATTATCTCTGTTGTGTTTTCACTTGAACCTTAAGTGTAAACTTGCAACCTTCTATACTTCAAAATAAGTTTTCACAAATTAACCTTTAACCTCTTAAAAGCCTTTAACCTATATTATTTTTGTGGTTTTAGGTAAAAAATCAGCATTTTCAATTTAAAACAAACAAATAGCTCATTATCTTTCTTTCAGTAAAACTTGAAAGACTGACACGGGCTCTGTGTGCAGGTGCTTGAGCCCCTGTGTCATGTCTCCCAATCATTGAATATATATTTCACTGTTTCTTCCCTGTGTTACTGAATCTGGTTCTCCTTATTTGTATGCCTTAGTCCCCTTACTTTCAAGTAGAACACAGCTGTGTGTGCTATACTGTGTAGAGGTCAATTCATTGTAGACTGGAGAAGCAACTCTTGGAGCGGGTTTGCCCTTTCACACCCCAGGAAAATCCCTTGCTAATCTTAATAGATTTAATAGTCTTGAAAAAGTGTGGCAAACAAAAAGTGTTTTTTGTAGTGTCCACATCTTGGTTGTTGAGGTGTCTAGGAGACAAAAGGTTACTTAGTTAAAGTTTTCAAATGGCAAATGACTTTGCATACACCAAAGAGTTTAAATTGAGTCTCCGCTAGTTCCTTGTAAGCTTTGCTTGTGGCACCAGTGGCCTGATGTGTGATCAAAAACATACTGCAGAAAGAAAGTTCTGCATTCCTAACTTTGGCGAAAGTGCATCTTTGTAGTGACCATGTTGCAGGTTGAGGTGGGTTCTGTTCTCTCTTAGGTATACTATAAAGACAACTCATAATCTCAATATTGTTCCTTGTTTTAGCTATGTACAGTTACTAGGATGGATATTACATTCATGTTCCTGAAACTGCGCAATCTTAATATTATTTTGTACCTTGAAGAGTGAATTTCTGTTCCTGGAATTGAAAGAAAATCGATACTGCTTTCTGCATCTGTAAAACCTTGATGCTTCTCTGATGTCTAGTCAGTAACAGAATAAACTGCTCTTCATGCTGCATATTGTGACGCCATGTTTTCTGACAAGCCTCATGTTGCCCCCTGATAAATACCCTTTCTACGTTTCTGTTCCTTTTTGTCGTAGTTTTCCTAGAGTGAGTCTCTTTGTTTATGGGTAGTTGTATTCGTTGTGATGGAGCAAATAGGTTAAAGAAATTGCTAATGATTAATGTGTGTTTTATTAATGAGAAAAATGCATAGAGAAATTAATTTTAGAAAATAACGTGCACATTTGAAAATGTGCCCTTGGAGAATGGTCAACATGTGTATTAACAGATACAAAATAATAGAAAAAAATCTTTAAGAAAATGTATTAATATGTCATAACGAAGTGTATAACCTATGTTTTGTATTAATTCATATTCATAAATTAGCCGGACTAAGGGCCTGGTTTCACTGGGCCCTGCTTGCTCTGAACATGAAGAATTTGAGTGCCTTGCACAGGACTGGTAACCAGGGATGGCAACCTTGAACCACTCAGAGTTCAAGCTGCTCAGCTTGAACATTCTGCAAATGTACCAACGAACAGAAGATGATGAAGACAGTTTGATACAATTATGTGTAGTGTAGGTTAAATGTCCTTTCGCAGGACTTTAACAATAGAGGCACTGACTAGATACTCGTATGCAACAATTTTGTTACCTGGAGAGCCGGATGATGTTCTCATCGCAAGAAGAACCAATCAGTTTTATGGGACATAAGACATATGCAAAATTGACGATTGGGAAACAAAAACTATAGGTTAGAGTCATAACTTCTGACGGACTCACCAATTAGCAATTAGTGGGATGGACTGGGAGATCCTAATAAAAAGTCATGACAAGGGGTGAGAAATCAGAACTGCAAAGAGAAAGATGATGACGTCAGGAGACTCTGTCTGAGGTGCTGACAATTGGGCTTATACTCTGTGAGCCTGATCTGTAGCTGACCATTGATGACCTGGAGATGAAGACTGACTTGTTGCTGATCCATCCTGGACAGGTAGCTATGAAAATGTGACTGACGAATTGTGTGCCTTTTCTTCTAGGTACCAACTGTGCTGTTTTTATAGAAATTCTCTCTTAGGTACATTTTTTCCAAATGAATGTTTTCACCAAATTGTTTTTGCATGAAGACCCACCTGCTAATGCTAACCTCGGTTAGGTAGGCTGACAGGGGAGACGTTGACAGTGACAAATGACTGACAAATTAATTTGCTGAATTGCATCATTAATGCTGATATTCACTGATTTATAATTTACATTATTGCTCATGTTTTCCTTTAAGAAAAGTGTTTTCTTTGGATGTACTAATAAAAATTGCTTAATAAAGATATACATAACAATTGATTAGAATTGTAATCAATAGGGAATACAAGTTGTTAACCTTTTCCATGAGAGATGGTTATTTCTTATTAATATGGTTTTCTTTTTGGTTTCTTAAGTGTTTGATATTGATTTATTGATGTTGATTATTGGTTCAGTGATCAATGCATGACTAGGATACTCCATGAGATTCAAAAGGTTCATCGACCTATACGCGTCCCCTTGTAGGTTCACTTACTAAGGACCGGGCGCGCTAGCAGTTGTGTGCAGTAAGGTTGCTTTCTTGTTTATTGGTATGATTTACAGCAGCAATTTTATCTGTCAATGTTGTGATAAACAACAATTGCTTTGCTTTTATGTGCAGTTCTTATTTTAGGATTAAGAGACTTGTGAAACTGTATATTATCTAACATCTAAATTACATGGTTTTGCTCACATGCTAGGCGCAGAAGTTAACATTTCTGCAATTATATGGAGCTACAGAGATGGCAACTGTTGGGATATGAATTACCCCATGCGTGGCATATAAGTATGCACCATTACCAGATTGACATAAAAGCATGTGAAACTGGTATGTGTGCTTGGAGACCTTCCCTGGGTATTACCAAGGTCCAGAAGTGATTCTTTGACCCAGAGTGGCACTCCAAGTGTGTCCTCTTTTGACAGCATGGGACTACTTTCCATGTCCTGAGGTGTTGACATGACGCAGTGGTGAGAGAGTACCAATTTCCCTGAACTAGAAGTTATACCCAGTCCATCTTTCTGTGTCAGAAATGAGTGTAGCATACACTCTGGAAAAGCTTTGCTTCCAAGTGTCACCCAAACCCCTGCACTGACATTCAATATGTGTGTTAAGTGCCTCTGTGCATTGTGTGCCTGTGGCACATACAGGACAGTAAGACTGTGCACGTTTAGTATGTCACATGGTGGAGGATGAACAGTTTCCCCTTGGTGGTAGAAGTGCACTGCATGCATTCCTGAACCTAGATGGTGGAGGCCCAGATACTGAAGTGATGGATGATGGAGACAGGGATGCCCTTAGAAATTCTGTGAGGATCTTTTTGCAAGGGATTGTTCATTAGATTGCCCTGAGCACTGCCTTGTGGTGAAAGACAGGGAAAGGAGAGTGAGCTGTGGTTTCATATGTCTCCGATTGCTAACGTAGGAAGCTGATGATAGCCAGAAGCAGAGTTTACAAACATAATTGTGCCAATATATTGGTACTCCTTTCTGGAGCCTGTATCATTACTACCTGCTGCAAGAGCCATAACCTTGCATAAAGGTTGTGATTGGACAAGGGCCAGGAAATGAAATTTAAAGGTGAACAACTCTAGACCAGTTTCATCACCTCAGTGAGTGCATCAACACCCCTACGGGGAATTAGTATAAAATAGGTATAAACGTAGGACCAAAAAAACACCACGCTATTCCACTTCTAAGTTCTTCTTCATCAAGAGAGTGCTCAACAGAGTAGCCTTAGAATTACTGAGACCAGGGTTTGTATCTTCATGACAGCCAGTCTCCGAGAGGTGAGAGAACATCCCCTAAATGTTGTGCAGTTTGTGGCCTTCCTAACTACTTAGAGATTGATGAGAGTACCTGCCCCTGCAGGGCAAAGACGGTCCAGGAGGAGAAGCCTAGGTATAATCTCATGGGTGGAACAGCGAGAAAAAGCTGACTTCCAAGCAGCCACCAGCCAAGTATGACTCACTGATACACCCAATGGTCAGAGAGACAGGAGCAGGACAGCTGCCATGGTCAAATGACATCATAGAGGATGGCAAAGGTGTAAGCTGACACACACACGTCAGTGCCAACCTAGCAACATCTCAGCTGAGCAGGTAAACTGTAACATGAATATAGTTAAGCCATTACAGGAAGGTGTCCGTATTGTCTTTATTGGTGCAACTCATTGGGCTAAGAGCTATGTAAACTAACCTACAAGCTGCTGAGGTGGTGACAGCTTTATGAAACTCTCACATGTGACTAATATTTTCAAAATCTGGAGGACGTCTCAGATTATGGAAGGGATGCCCCATCGAGAGTCTAGCACTTAATTTAAAGCCCTTACTTTAGAAGGTTAACTTTGTAGTCATTATCCTCTAGTTTTGTAGTATTCTATACTATTGTGACATTAAAAGTAATCTATTTTATTAAAAAGACATGCATTGGGTTAAACACTGATTTATTGTGTATGTTTTTTTAATGTTCAGGTCGGAGTAGCTGCCAATCACACTATCTAACTGAAACGTTAATGACTGCTCCCCACCCAACCTTGCGAGTAAAGTGTGGAAAGGCTATGTGTGGTCCAGTTTGCAGATCCATTGTGGGACTGGCAGAGGACACCAATGGCAAATGATCCCTACCACCATGGTTGTAGTCCAGTAGCCCCTGCCTACCCAATCTGACAGCACCATACACTAAAAGTTGTAATAGTCGTTCTTCCATTCTGGCTTTTTTTTCTGTAGTTTGTATGTTTAGGTGCTGCTGTCAGAAATTAATGAGCTGCAGTGGCCCAGTGATTAAAATGCCTATAGCCCAATTATAGCTGTGTCCTCTTCCACTATGAGGCTCATGTGAACATTTTTACCATGGAAAAATCTAGTCTCCAGTCTGGCTATAACTAAAATATACATACATACCGGCCACTTTGCATGCAAGGCCATAGAAGTAAAAATGAATGTGCTGACGGATAGAGTGGTTTCAATGGAAGCCTCAGTGGACGATTTAAACAGACAATTTGACCTAAACAATTAGGAAATGCAGAATTTAAAGTTGTGAGAACATCGAAATATTAGAAAACAACATGAGAAGGAATAAAATGAGAATTTGGAATGTCCGAGAGGGCTCTGCAGATGATGAAATTAAAGGTTTTGCGATAACCTAATTTAAAGAGTTTATTACCTCTGTAGGTCATCTAGCTTTGGAGGAAGACATTCACAGTATTCAACGTGATCCCTTTAAAGAATGTGTAGCTAGGAAGAATCCTATAAAAATCTTGATTAACTTCAAAACGTATTCAATCAAAGAGTACATTTTGTCTGGAGCTCTTAGAGTTAGAAGCTTTGCTGGAGGGGAATGGTCCTTTTGTATAGGATAAGCCATCTCCAGGGTCACGCAAGATCAGCAGTGGGAGCTTGGAAAATACATTTAGGAGCTTAGGCCCTTGGGAGCCACAGCACGGATGCGATTCACATTAAGAATTATGTGGAGTAACAAAATGCACACCATTAGGGATCCAAATGAAGTTGGTATCCTAGTAGAGCAAATTAAGGCATCTCAGAACTCCAGCTGAAGTTTCTCCAGGGTAAGGAGAGGTAACGTGGGTTAAATCCTATAGATTTGCCCCGTGGCTATAGGGAGGTATCCCGAGGGTAGCAGGAGGGGAATATAGGCACAGGAGATTTGTCTCTTTATTTTTATTCACAGGGTGTGGGAGCATGTAGGAGAAAAGGAAAAGAAAATTAGTCCTCATTTGTAATTTGAGTAATGAGTGATTTATTCTGGAGGACACGTTGACATGACCCGTCATTTATCTAGGATGCTAAGGATCATCTCTTCTCTTGGAATGTTAATGGGCTCAGAGTGAAAAGTAGAAGGTGAAGAATTCTGGAATATCTGAGGTCAGTGGACACAGAAATGTTACTCCTCCAGAAGACACTTTTATTAAAAGCAGAATTGGAAGGCATATTGAAGAAATACAAATGAGTAGGTCAGTATGCCTGCACTGGGTAGTCGTGTTGTGTAAATGGGATAACAATTTTGTTTAAGAAGTCTATAAGGGTTAAGTTGGGAGAGTTGATAGCATACCCTAAAGGAAGATGGCTGATTATCGAGGCCAAAGTTCACGGTTGTTATTTTGCGTTGTGAGTTATTACGGCATAAATATAGATAACCCAGCTCGGTGCAAGCCTTGTATAATCAATTATAAGAGGTAGCATTTCCAGTTGTTTTAGAGAGAGATTTTAATGTATTAATTGAACCAGTCTTGGATAAGTCCACTACGAGAGGTATAACTAACTCACTTAAAATGAGACCTTCGGTGAGACAGTTGATGGAAGATATTGGTATGGTAGACATCGGGAGCTTGAAGGGTGCTTTTGATCAGAGGTTCTCTTTCCACGATAAAAAGTATTGTCATCACTATAAAATTTATATTTTTCTAACAGACAGGAGGCTATGTAGGAATTTTAAGAAAGTGGAACACTTGCCTGAACACCTATTCGATCATTCAGCTGTGAGTTTACACCTTAGCTTGGATAAATCTTCTGTTCCTCCTAGATGGGCAGTAAATCGAGCTTTGTTTTTGGGCCAACAGGTTATAGATGGCTTGAAGCAAGAGACTAGGGACCTTTTTCAGTTAAACTGTGGTTCTGCGCCTTTTCATGTGGTCTGGGATGCCTATAAGGACTTGATAAGGAGACAGGCTAATTAGTATGGCTGCATATGCATATAAAGAGGATAAAAAAGATATAAGAAAATTTGAGTCCACCATCCAGAAGTTATTCAAGAACGCTGGTCTGCCAATGGACACACAGAAACTGAAGGAGATAGAAAAACACCTTATCGGGGTTAGGGCCGACCATGCAAATTTCCTAGAGATCAAAATTAGGGAAAAATGGGAAACAAGCAGGTCATCTCACTATGAGTATGGAAAGGGATGTGGTAAGACTGAGCAAACCAGAAATAATATTAAGTCTATCCTGAATGACGATACTGGGTGTAGTTGCACAGATGATGGGGAGATAGAACAAGCCTTTATCTCTTTTTTCCAGAAACTGTATATGGAGGATTTAGAGGTAGCAAGTGGACACATTAAGGACTATCTGGGGAATGTTGCTGTCCACTTTTTACAAGACAATGGAAGGAAGGAGTCGGATGTAGAAATTTGTATCAACAAAGTGTCTGAGGCAATTAAGAGATTAAAGAGAGGGAAGACAGCTGTCCCGATAGCTTACCAAATGAGCTATACATTCTACTGAAAGAAGAGTAGGGGCCAGTTTTGGTAGAAGTATTAAATATGGCTTTTGTTGAAGGGTTAGATTCCCCAGGTTCTTGGGATGAGGCCATTATTAGCTTAATTTTAAAAACCAAGTAAGGATCATAAGCTATGTGAACCACAGAGGCATCTTTCCCTTCTGAACACAAACTATATCAACGGCTAGAGAAAATGATGGGCTCACTAATACACAAGGATCAAAAAGGGTTTATTAAAGGTAGACACCAGTATGAACTGATGCATGATCTGCTGGGTGCTATAGACCTGGCTGCTATGGGCACTCTCCCCTTGGTGGTTCTTTTATTTGATGTAGCTAAAACTTTTGATAGAGTTAGCTGGCCCTTTTTGCAGAAGTGTGATTGAGTTATATAATTTGGGTGATGGGTTCTCTAGGGCAATTAGATCTAAAATAAAAAATCCAGTTGCCAAGATATTGATAAATGGCAACCTCTCCCAACACCTCAAGACTCGAAGAGAGACTTGGCAGGGCTGCCCGCTTTCCCCTTTACTTTTCAACCTGTATAGTGAATCCTTGGCAATTAAGATCAGGTCAAAGTAAAGCATTTTACATTTTGAATCTAAGGTATGGGAGAAGAAAGCAGAATTATATGCCGATGACTTAAAGGTTTACACAAGAGATCTGGCCGGCTCACTCCCAATGATATTGAGTAGATTGGAGGATTTTGGAAAGGTATTCGGCTACTGTGTCAACAGAAAACAGAAATCATGCAATAGAATATCTGCTATAGCAGTCCCCTGATTAAACAGGAGATAAGGTATTTAGGGGTTCAAGTGGTGGCTGACTTAGATGAAATTGCACAGGTCAACATTAATGAACTAACAACAGCTACCAGGTAACTACAGGGTGGTCTCCCGCTTTCTTTTCTAGGAAGATCAAATGCATTGTGTAGGAAAGTCCTCCTTTTTTTGCCTGATCACCCCCACTCTTTTTGGATAGGTACTGGTGGTTACTGACTCTTGGCTGTGCCCTGGGTACTGCTAACCAGTCCCAGGGCCTGTGCTCTGTGTAAAATGGATATGCAAATTAGGCTAATTATAATTGGCTAAGTTAACCTACCTATAAGTCCCTAGTATATGGTAGGGCATGTAGGTTTAGGGACCACAGCATAGGTGGTGCACACCTAGGTGCACTGCTGAGGTGCCCAGTGTCATTTTAAAAGCAAGCCTGCCTTGCTGGCTGCTTTTAAATTAAAGTTATATGCAAATTCGACTTTGGAATTAAAGGTACTTCCAAAGTCTTAAACTACCTTATTTTTACATATAAGTCACCCCTAAGGTGTGCCCTATGTGCCCCTAGGGCTGGGTGCCATGTAACTATAAGCAGGGACTTTATAAAAATAGATTTATAAGCCCTGGTGAGGTAAAAACAGCCAAATTCGTTTTTCCCTCATTGAAGTAAATGGCCTTCATAGGCTAAAATGGGCAGACTTTATTTTAAATTTTAAAGTCTCCTTAAATGTTACATACCAAGAATTTGGTATCAAATTAATTGTTGTAATAAATCCCACAACTTCCAGTTGTTGGATTTAATATAACTTGTTCAGGTAAAAAGTTTAGACTTTACCTAAAAAGTTGCCAATTTCAGCTCTGCATTGTTTTTGCTGCTGTGCTCTGATTGGCCAGCCTGCAGCAGCTTCTGCTAGGCTGCCTTGATGAGGTGTGAAGTGGCCTGGCTTCACACAAAGGAATGTGCTTGGGGGAGAGAATCTCCCCTCAGCAGATGGTAAGGCAGGAAGGGGGAGGGCTGCCAAACTGGTCTTCAAAGGCAGAGAAGGACATCTGGAGCACCCAGCAACACCCCCACATCCTGCAACCCCAGACAATTAGGTGCCCCCTTGATTAGATTAGGAGAGGGCAGGAGAGGGGTGTGTTTATGATTTTTAGCCACACCAGTGGGTGGGCTCAGCCAGATGTAACCTCCAAAAATCAGATTCATCCATGTTGGATTTTTAGAGACTGTTGCCTTCTGGGATGGATTTTTGCCACACTTCCCAGGAAGTGGTCATCACAGGGGGACGACCCTGTCCCTGATTGGAGAACCAGGGCCCCCCTGCTTTTCACCCAGGAGCAAGGATAAAACTGGCAGACCTGCCCCCACACCTCAGATCCCCACCAAATTTCAAGAAGAAGGAACTAAAGGAGAAGAAGGACTGCCCTGCTGGACCCCTGGCCTGCACCTGGAACCTGCACTCAGAAGGACTGCACCAGCTGCACACTTGGGCTTCACCACAAGAAGGACTTTGCCTGGCTTCAACTGGTTCAAGGAGGGACTCCCTGTTTGCTACAGGTGAAAAATTGCTATCCAGAGTCCCCTGCACCAACTCCTGAAAAAGTGACCAGCTGACCACTGTCCAGTGGCCAAAAAGGAGTTTGTGCCAGGTGCATTCTGGGAGTTGAAGTCCGCACCCCCCAAGGACCATCACAGAACTTCTGGACCCTTGGGGTGAGCTGTGGACCCCAAAAGAACCTTAAAAGAACATCTGGGTGAAGCCCCAGAAGTTTGGAGAAGATTTGAAGAATTTTGTAAAAAAGCTCCAGAGAGGGACCGACCCGCCGCGGAAATTCTAGCCGGCTTGCCTCAACCGTGACCCGGCCTGACTTCGTGGTTCGTCCCGGTAAAGAAAAACATCCAAAAAAGAGACTAAGTCTGAAGGTAAAAAGTTGACCGTGACCTCCCAGCCATCGTATCCGAGAAGGGCTCCACGGACGTCGGATCAAGATCCAGGTTTACCCCGGTCAAAGGATTTTCATCTCGAAAAAACGACTAAGTCCGAAGGTAAAAATCACCACCGAGGAAACCCACATCGCGTATCCGGACAAGGGCTCCAGGAGGTCGGATTCAACTGGCAGGTTCGTCCCGGTGAAGAAAAACTTCAAAATAAAGACTAAGTCAGAAGGTAACTTTTTAACCGAGGCCTCCCGCGACTTGTAGCCGAGCAGGGCTCCATCGCGGTCGGCCTGAAAGTTTGACTTTGCCCCGGTCCTGGTGCAACCAGATGACCCGATTGGCGCTTTTTGTTTCTAAGCGCTAGAAAAATAATAATTCTTTAAAAATTCTTATCTCCGGTTCCCCTGATCCGATTTTAATCGTTTTTGTGTCATTTTAAAGATAAAAATATAAACTATTTTTATAAATTGGTTTTGGATTTTTAAACTGTTTCCTGTGTTTTATTTAATTACTGTTTTGTGATATTTGAATGCTTTACACACCGGTGGTCATTCCAACCCTGGCGGTCCATGACCGCCGGGTTGGAGGACCGCGGGAACACCGCCGACAGGCCGGCGGTTCTCCAATGGGCATTCCGACCGCGGCGGTAAAGCCGCGGTCGGACCGGCAACACTGGCGGTCACCCGCCAGTGTACCGCCGCCCATTGGAATCCTCCAAGGCGGCGCAGCTAGCTGCGCCGCCGAGGGGATTCCGACCCCCCCTACCGCCATCCAGTTCCCGGCGGTCCGCCCGCCGGGAACCGGATGGCGGTAGGGGGGGTCGCGGGGCCCCTGGGGGCCCCTGCAGTGCCCATGCCACTGCACCCGTCGCACAGCTTTCACTCCGCCGGCTCGATTCCGAGCCGGCTTCATCGTGGAAGCCTCTTTCCCGCTGGGCTAGCGGGCGGCCTGAAGGCGGCCGCCCGCCAGCCCAGCGGGAATGTCAGAATTACCGCCGCGGTCTTTCGACCGCGGAACGGTAACCTGACGGCGGGACTTTGGCGGGCGGCCTCCGCCGCCCGCCAAGGTCAGAATGAGGGCCACTGTCTCCTAAGTTAAGCCTTGACGCTCGTTGCCAAGCTACCAAGGGTTGAGCTGGGACTAATTTACTGAGACCTAACTGTACCTAGGTGGAGGTTAGTGGCTTGTTGCTAGGTGTAGGTACCTACCTGCCCTTACCAATAACCCATTTTCCAACACATTGAAAATGTCAGTTCTCCCAATGTTTATCTTCATCTACAATGCAATCCCTTTGGAATTTTATAGCATCCTGGTTCAAGAAACTGCAGGGGTAGTTGGACAGCTTTGTACTGTCCTCAGGGGGGGGGTAAGAATTGTGTGGAGGAAACTATGTAGAAAGAAAGAGCATGGATGGAGTGGATTCAATGGAAGAGTCCAGATCTCTACAAATACTGTGTTGTCTTTAAATTGAAGAATGTGAGAGGTCTACACTGTGACCATTATGCCTTTACCACACTTTTTAAAGCTTCAACAAAGCATTTGCCGAGGAAAGGAGATCACTGGCTGTATGAACTGGGACACACAAAACACTTCAAAATGATCAGGTTAAAGATTCTGGAGGCTATTTGAAAACTCTGGTATTGTCTCTGGTGAACATTGAGAACATCCTACTGCAGTAGTTTTGATCCAATCTGGGAGTCGTCTGGTAGCCCTGAATGTCTTCAAAATAAAGTGTCAATTCCTTTGAATGAAAATGCGGTTGATAAAATTCGGAGGCCAACGTTTTGCTTCCTTGGACCTTCCTCACCAAAAGTACAGAGGGTACGATATCCAAATGTAAGTATTATCAGTTTGCAAATTGGACAAGTGTTTTGATTAAGGTCGGAAAAGAAAACTGTAACTGGGATAAGAAACTGCTTGAGAGACAATTCCAACTTAAGGAGGTTGCTAAATGGTTTTGGAAGTTAGTAGATGCTGAGGAAGAGACTTAGGCCTGCATTACAACCCTGGTGGTCAGTGATAAAGCGTCGGTAATACCGCTAACAGGCCGTCGGTCAAAAAAATTGAATTACGACCATGGCAGAAACCGCCAACACAGACAGCCACTTTAACACTCTGACCGCCACGGCGGTAGAAACAAACACCACGGCGGTAACCGCCAACAGACAGACGGGACACAATGTACCGCCTACACTATTACAAGGCACCAATCCACCAGCTTTTCCGGGGCGGTACCAACGCCATCAAAAGCATGGCGGAAACAGTGTTTGGAATGGAAACCACTCACCTCTCGACACCCAACGAGGAACCAGGACACCATGGAGCCCGAACTACAGGTGTTACCAATGTTGGTGTATCTTCTCATCTACCAGGAGTATTAACGGCAGTGGCGATGACCACGGTGAGTACTGCACCTAGCACACAGGGGAGGGGAGGAGGGAAAAGAGAGTGGCACACGCACTCAACACCCCCACCCCACAACAACATACACACACACATATCCTATAACATCACAGATACACCCCGTCACCCCCTGGAAGAACGCAAGGACCAAACAAACTGAGTTTAACTATTGTAATATTCGAACAATCAGATAGCCCAAGAGAACAGTAAATAATCAGTATATACAAATATTTACACATGTTCGTACACTGTCCCATGAAGTGTCCATGGACCAGTGGTCCCAAAAAAGCATGGGCGAAGCCCACACATGACACCTGCCTCAAAACGGAGAGAACACTGCAGGGGCATCAGATTGAAAAAAAAACAGGCATCTCAGGGGGAAGGGGAGGGGGGGCACCTCAGCCGGATGATGGGACAACGCCACTGCTTCTCAAGGGGGCTCCATGCCCACTACCTAGTCCTGGGGAGTGCAAAGCCACAGTCTCTCAAGTCTATCAAATGGGTCCACTGCCCACTGCCTGGTCCTCGGGAGTGCAAAGCCACAGTCTCTCAAGTCTATCAAGTGGGTCCACTGCCCACTGCTTGCTCCTGAGGAGTGCAAAGCCACAGTCTCTCAAGTCGGTGACATGTTTCACTGGTTCTAGAGGGGGCTTTGTGCCCAGAGTGCTTCATCCTGCCAAGGACTGTGTTAGTGGATGGTTTTCTCCACTGGTTCTCGAGGGGGCTTTGTGCCCAGAGTGCTTCATCGTGCCAAGGATAGGGTGAGTGGATGCATCTCTCCACTGGTTCTGGAGGGGGCCTTGTGCCCAGAGTGCTTCATCCTGCCAAGGACTGGGTTAGTGGATGCTTTTCTCCACTGGTTCTGGAGGGGGCTCTGTGCCCAGAGTGCTTCATCCTGCCAAGGACCGTGTTAGTGGATGCTTTTCTCCACTGGTTCTGGAGGGGGCTTTGTGCCTAGAGTGCTTCATCCTGCCAAGGACTGTGTTAGTGGATGCTTTTCTCCACTGGTTCTGGAGTGGGCTTTGTGCCTAGAGTGCTTCATCCTGCCAAGGACTGTGTTAGTGGATGCTTTTCTCCACTGGTTCTGGAGGGGGCCTTGTGCCCAGAGTGCTTCATCCTGCCAAGGACTGTGTTAGTGGATGCTTTTCTCCTCTGGTTCTGGAGGGGGCCTTGTGCCCAGAGTGCTTCATCCTGCCAAGGACTGTGTTAGTGGATGCTTTTCTCCACTGGTTCTGGAGGGGGCTTGGTGCCCCGAGTGCTTCATCCTGACATAATAGGGTTGGTGGATGCATATCTCCACTGGTTTTGGAGGGGGCTTTGTGCCCTGAGTGCTTCATCCTGCCAAGGACTGTGTTAGTGGATGCTTTTTCTCCACTGGTTCTGGAGGGGGCCTTGTGCCCAGAGTGCTTCATCCTGCCAAGGATAGGGTGAGTGGATGCATCTCTCCACTGGTTCTGGAGGGGGCCTTGTGCCCAGAGTGCTTCATCCTGCCAAGGACTGTGTTAGTGGATGCTTTTCTCCACTGGTTCTGGAGGGGGCTCTGTGCCCAGAGTGCTTCATCCTGCCAAAGACTGTGTTAGTGGATGCTTTTCTCCACTGGTTCTGGAGGGGGCCTTGTGCCCAGAGTGCTTCATCTTGCCAAGGACTGTGTTAGTGGATGCTTTTCTCCACTGGTTCTGGAGGGGACCTTGTGCCCAGAGTGCTTCATCCTGCCATGGATAGGGTGAGTGGATGCATCTCTCCACTGGTTCTGGAGGGGGCATGGTGCCCAGTGATGCTGCACCTGGGGTGTGGCTACTCCCATTCCCTCACCTGGGTGTCTGAGCCACGAGATTTTCAGGGAAGAGGTAGCATGATACTCTATGGAGGCAGAGCCACACTCAACCCTGCGACGACTTAGGCTGCAAACTGCTGGTAGTGCCGGTGCTGGTGGTGGTGCCTCATGTAGTGTGTGCAGGGTCCAGGACGTCTCCAGTAGCCTTGGATGGCTGCCCACTGGGGATGCTGCTGATGTCCGCTGTAGTGGCACTGGCTAGGCACGTGGCGGTGCAGGTGGTGGTGGCTGCGGAGGTGTCTGTGGCGGAGATTCTGCCAGTGCTGCCCTTGGTGCAGGTGTCTGTAGTAGTGGAGGGAGACACCAGACCGTCTCCAGCAGACTCGGATGGCTGCCCACTGGGGATGATGTTGGTGACTGTAGTTGTGGCAGCTGCCGTGCAGATGGCGGTGCAGGTGGCGGTGCAGGTGATGGCAGTTGCGGCGGTGCTCATCATGGTACAGGTTTCTGGCCTGTCATGAGAAATGGGGGTCACCAGTCCCTCACCAGGAGGCTATGTGTCCTGTGGTGACTTTCCTTTGCTTTTGTGTCCCTTCCCCACCTTGGTAGTCGCTGCTGGGACCTTGGCACTATCCTCTTTGTTTCTGGATGAGGCCTTGCTGGGTGGGTGGTGAGTCTTTTCCCTTCTGCATGCTGGCCCCTTCTTTACCTTCGCAGGTTTCGGAATCGGGTGGTCCTTAGCTTCAGTAGGTGGCACACTGGCAGCCCTGATGGGTGCCCCCTTTGATCCTCCTGGACTTGCAGGGACCACAGTGGATGCCAATTTGGTGGCTGAGGTGGTCGTACTGGGCTCTAGAAATCCTGGCCCTCGGGGAAGGACGGGGGTGGAGGTGTAGGGAAGAGGTCAAAGTTAGCCAGGAAAAGTTTCTTTGACACACTGGGACGGGAAGATGGAAGGGGTGTGGGAGTGGAGGAAAAGGTAGTGGTTATAGGAGGTGTGCATCTACTGTGTTTGGGTGAAGGTGCATGGGCTGGAGGCTGTTGTGAGGTGGATGGCTGTTGGGTGGGTGTGTGCCTGCGTTTGTGTACTTTGGGAGGAGAGCTCACAGACACACTGGGAGAGGACACAGGGGACATGTGCATGGTTGTGGGGGTGGTGATTGCTCATGAGTGGTGTGTTGTGATGGGCGTGCTGGTGATGGAGGCAGTGGCTGATGATGTAGTGCATGCAGGTGTGAGTAAAGACAAGACTTGGAGGGAAGTGGAGGACGTGGAGGAGGGGGACACAGTGGAGGAAATGGATGTTGGTGTGTCTGCATGGGTATGGTGCTTGTGTGAGTGCCTGTGGGATGTGTGGTGCTTATGTTTGCCTGAGACACTCTTGTGTGTTGATGTGAGTGCATGCTAGTCTGATGGTGTGCTTGGGATAGGCAGAGGTAGAGGGGATTGGGTCTGGGTAGTTGAAGTTGGAGGGGGAGTCTTGAAACAGGGACAATGGCTGCTATCAGTCCTGAGGCCAGAGCCTGAAATGCTCTCTGTTGGGCTGCCATGCCAGAATGAATAACCTCCAGGTATGCATTTGTTGCTGCAAATGCCTCTCGACACCCTGGATGGCTTTCAGAATGGTTGACTGCCCAACAGTAAGGAATCTCAGGAGGTCAATAGCCTCCTCACTGAGGGCAGCAGGGCTGACTGGGGCAGGGCCTGAGGTGCCGGGGGCGAAGGAGATGCCCACCCTCCTGGGTGAGCAGGGCACAGGAAACATGCTGAGGGGCTGCTGGGAGGGTGGTGCTTGTACAGGGGGTGGCGGCTGTACCTGTTGTTGCGGTTGGCACAGAGGTGCTGCCATTGCAACGGAGCCCCCATCAGAGGAGGAGTCGCTGTCGCTGGTGTCCCCTCCTGTCCCGGTCATGAAGCTCCCCTCGCCCTCCGTCCCATTGGTGCCTTCAGACTCCGTAGATTCACCCTCCTGGGTCATGTGGGTTGCAGCTCCCGCCGTCTCCGGTGCCTCTGCTCCTCCGCCAGATGATGCTAATGCACACAAGGACAGGGTGACAAAACAAAAAGGGGGGGAAAGACAGAGGAGATACATGGTCAATGCCAGCAACACCACTACCATTGGGGACACTACACACCGGGAGCAGCCCTATGCACTAGGCCATGCACTAGCAGTTAGTAGGAAAACACCTGTCCATGGGGGACTATGCCTAACCCCATTTGCTGCACACCTGGAACCCACAGGAAGCTGACTAGTTGTAGATGGCCACTACCACTATTGGGGTTGGAGTGCCATAGAGCCTGCCTAACAAGGGACCTACCCTACCAAGTTCGCCCTAGCCTAGGGAAACCCACAGCCCACATCCCCCACCCAGACACCTCGTAAAGCTGAATGAGACTGTACTCACCCCCTTGTGGTTGCTGTGATGCACTCAAGCGCCCATCCAACCGCGGATATGCCACCGCCAGAATCCGGAACATCAGTGAGGTCATGGTGCGACGGGCACCCCTTCCAGCTGGGCCTCCGCCATCTTCTTGCTCCAGCAGCGCAGGTCCTCCCATTTCTTGCGGCAGTGGGTGCTCCGTCTATGATAGACCACCAGGGTTCGCACTTCCTTGGCAATGGCCCGCCAAATACCCTTCTTCTGGTGGCCGGTGACCTATAGGAAAGGTATAGGATGAAAGCAAATTACTCCCCCGACCGATTCGTCATACTCATTGCCCACCACTTCCCACCTATGCCCTGACACACATACACTCACCATTCTCTCATGCAGGCCTCAGCCCCCAACCCCACATGTATCTTCCATGTACGCCACTCTATACATTCATGTCCCATCCATCATGCTCACAGTGTACTCACCTGTTTGTCTGGAGGACCGTAGAGTAGCGTATACTGGGGGAGGACCCTATCCACTCCTCCGAAGTGAAGGCAGGGGCCCTTTCCCCAGACACTCGAGCCATTGTTGCTTCCAGACACAGGTCACAGCAGCACTTACAGTGTAGGTCCTTTCCTGTTGAAGGTCAGGTATCAAGTGAGTGAAGAGATAGAAAATGGCGGTCACGTCAGCGGCGGTGTGTACCGTCACTACATTGCGTACATTGTCATTGGCTCCTGGAACCCATAGGGCCCAAAGATAACCAATGCTGAATTGCGTGGCGGTCTTTGACTGCCTACTGTGAGGCTGCACAACGCCAGCGCAGTTACCTCATTTCCCCTTGTCCCACTTTACAGGTCGGGCAGCCGCCCTTTCAGGGTGGCACATGGCATGGCACCTAACTGCGTCACAGCACATTTGGGCAGAAATACGGACAGACAATGCCACACATGGATTTACTCACATTACTGCAATAACACTTGTGCAACCTATGTGGTACATGACCCTCTGCTCACCATTCTCCTCCATGGGGCACATCCGCTGGGGCAGATGATGAGATGGCGTCATCCTCCGGTGTACAGACCCCTGGTGCACCTGTCGACAATGGAAGACAGACACATCATTATCACATACAGACTTGATAGTACCACAATCCAAGAACTGTGTGCCTAATTGAGCCAGACCTGATATAAGCTATCCGCCATCCCACAGGTATCCCCCCTCTAGTGTAGGTCATGTCAGTGCTCCATTTCCTAGCAAGTGGTTCCTTCCAAACAACAGTGGCCATGGCATCAGCGATGTCTCAGCCAATTTTCTCTAACATGTTGAGCAGAGTGTTATTTTCCCTGCTGAAACACATGTGCAGCTACATCGTTTTCCCCCAGATGGAGGATTTGCCCATAGTGAAAGCTGACTTCTATGCCCCGTGACATATCCCCAACATCATTGGTGTCATTGATGGTACATATGTGGCATTTGTCCCCCGCAGTAATGAACAGGTTTTTCAGAAATTGAAAAAGCTTCCATTCAATGAATGAGCAGATGGTGTGTTTGGCAGACCAGTACATCTCTCATGTGAATTCCAGGTATCCTGGCTCTGTGCATGTCACTTACATTTTGAGGAATAGAAGCATCCCTTATGTGATGGGCCAACTCCAGAGGCACCGGGTGTGGCTAATAGGTGAACCCAAGGTCCCCACACAGTATGAATAGGTGTCTGAGTAGGGGGTAGTGCCTAAGGGTTAGTGTGTGCCTAACAAATATCCATCGACATTCGCAGGTGACTCAGGTTACCCCAGCCTCTCATGGCTACTGACCCCAGTGAGGAATGCCAGGACAAGGGCAGAGGAACGCTACAATGAGGCACATGGGCAAACTAGGCGTATTATTGAGCAGACTTTCTGCCTCCTGAAGGCCAGATTCCGGTGCTTCCATCTAAAAGGTGGATCCCTATACTACTCACCGAAGAAGGTGTGCCAAATAATCATGGCATGCTGCATGTTGCATAACATTGCTTTGCGACGCCAGGTGCCTTTTCTGCATGAGGATGGGCCTGATAATGGTATTGTGGCAGCTGTGGAGCCTGTGGACAGTTAGGAAGAGGAGGCAGAGGAAGAAGATATTGACAACTGAAACAATATCATCATGCAGTACTTCCAGTGAGACACAGGTAAGAGACTGGCACTGCTCATCTCATATCTGACTACTGTAGGACATTGTATAAGTCAGCCTCTTAACCTCTGTGTGTGGACCCTGAGAGTTTACTTTGGCTTTCCATTTCACAGATCTGTGTACCTCATTCTGCCTTCTGCTATGTTTACTGCTGCCCAACAACTGTCATACATTGGTATGTGCAAATGAACATTAACATTGATATTTGTCGAAGAAGTTGTAATAATACATTTGTGAAAGTACAGACTGACTCCAGATTGATTTGTTATTCAAGCGTGTTTATTTAAGTGCTAATAAGTAGAGGGTGATGTGCAATGGGCTGGGGTGATGGTGGAGGAATGTCCATGGTAGAGTCCAGTCTCTTGGTATCACAGGTGCATTGTCCAAGGGGGCATAGGAAGTGGAGCAATGGCAGTTCAAGGTGGACAGGGTGGCATAGTGGGACAGAAGGGTGACAATCAGGAGAGTCTTATTTCCTGGCGGGGGTCTTGCCAGTGTTCTCTGTCTTGTGCCTGGATTGCAGGGACCATTTGCGGGGTGGTTCTCCTTCTGCACGGGGTGGGGTGCTGTTGGCCAGTTGGTCCTGTGGTGGGACCTATTGTCCACTAGCGCTGGCGGACGTGGAAGGCTGTTCATCGGTTGGGCTAGTGTACGCGGCCCGGTGGTATGCCACTATCTCCCTCATGGTGTTGGCCATGTCTGCCAGCACCCCTGCAATAGTGACCAGGGTGGTGTTAATGGACTTCAAGTCCTCCCTGATCCCCAGGTACTGTTCCTCCTGCAGCCGTTGGGTCTCCTGCAACTTGGCCAGTACCATGCCCATGGTCTCCTGGGTATGGTGGCATGCTCCCATGATGTTTGAGAGTGCCTTGTGGAGAGTTGGTTCCCTGGGCCTGTCCTCCCCCTGTCGCACAGCAGTCCCCCCAGTTTCCCTGTTATCCTGTGCCTCTGTCCCCTGAACCGTGTGCCCACTGACTGGATATGGCTGGCACCTCCTGTTCGGTGACATTGTGTAGGGGTCCTGTTGGGGTGTAAATGCATTGTTATTGTATCTGTGTGTGCCATCTTGTGCAATGGGTGTCTTTCTCTTTACTACTGTGCTTACAATATTTCCTTGGCCCTTGTGTGTGTGGTGATTGTGTGCCCTGGGTGAGTCTCTCCCTTGGACATGCTTTGGTGATAGGTGTCCATGCAGGTCTGTGATGGGTGTCCATGCATTGTTGTTGCATGCAGGGCTTGGTATTGGGAGGTGTGGGCTGTGATAGTGGGCTATATGTGAGGTGTTGGAGTAATGGGTGTGAGGGTAGAGGTTGGGGTTTGTGATGGCATGCAGTTAGGGTGGGGGGATATAATAGTAAAGAGTTGACTTACCAGAGTCCAGTCCTCCTGCTACTCCTGCAAGGAACTCAAGTTTGCATGATCGCCAAGACTTCCTCCACCCATGTTGTTAGTTGTGGGGGAGGAGGTGGGGGCTCACCGCCAGTCCTCTGTACGGCTACCTGGTGTCTGGATACCACAGAACGCACCTTCCCCTGTAGGCCGTTCCACCTCTTCCTGATGTCATCCCGTGTTCATCGATGCTGTCCCACTGCATTGACCCATGCGACAATTCTCCGCCATAGCTCCATCTTCCTAGCAATGGATGTCTGCTGCACCTGTGATCCGAATAGCTGTGGCTCTACCCGGATGATTTCCTCCACCATGACCCTGAGCTCCTCCTCAGAAAACCTGGGGTGTCTTTGAGGTTCCATGATGTGGTGTGAGTGATGTGTGAGGTGATGTGTGATGACATGTGTAGGGTGATGTTTTGGGGTGTGTGGTGTTTTGTACGTGGATGGTGTATGACTGATGGTGTTGTGTGTCTCTGGATGCTGGTGTGGTGTTTGCTTTTCTCTCTCACTGCTTCTTCCAAACATTTCGTTGTAAGGGGTTGTGGGTAGTGTGGGTGTGTGTCTTATAGTGGTGTCAGTGTGTGGGTGTGGTGTGTGTATGTGTGTCTAGTGTGTGTATTTTGAATTGTCCAATGTGGTTGTGTTTTGTAAATGTGTGTGTATTTTGAGCGTGGCAGTGTGTACCGCCAATGGGTTACCGCGGTTGAATGACCGCCGCGTTTATGTGTGGGTCGTGATAGTGTGGGCGTGTTCCTGTTGGCGTGACTGTGTGGGTTTTGGTACCGCCAGTTTGTCACTGACCTTTGGTGTGGCGGACTTGTGTGGGTGTCTGTATTGTGGAGGATTTCTAAGTGTGGGTCATAATACCCGTAGCGGATTTCCACCGCAGACACGGTATGTTAGCGGCCATCAGCACGGGGGTCAGCGGACATTACCACCAGGGTTGTAATGAGGGCCTTAATTTGCCATCAGAAATCTGGGGATGGGACTTACCGTCACTGGATCTCATCACTCTTTGGCAAGTATTGATGTTGCTGCTAAGGGCTACAACTAAGTCTGCACCTTTATGGAAAAACCATTGGTTTACACTACATTGGGCCTATTGGACAACAGAAAAGCTAGTAATGGTGGATAACCAAGCGGGGAAAAAGTGCCCCAAATGTGATGAGGAAAAAGCAGATGATGTCCACATGTTTGGCAGTATCCCATGATCCGGCATTACTGGCAAGACGTGGGTAAGGTGCTCATGGAAATGGTGGGTCCACAAGTCAAGGTATGCCTTTGCTTGATAATCTTTGGTGTGTCTGATGGTGGAGGGCACCCTCAAAAAATGCATAAGAATCAAAAATTGTTGCTTTTTTAAGTGATCTCATTGGCCCGTCTCCAGATTTGTGTGAAGTGACTGCTTCTCTCACCTCCAACAGTTTAGGAGTGGGTACTAGCGGACATTAGGTTCCATTGATTAGAATAATGTGGCACATCAACTAAGAGATCTGGGTTTTCGGTGGCATGGGAAAATTGGTGCAACTCGTTTAAGCAGACAAGGAGTCCCACATATTCGGAATTAGGGAGATTGTGTCCTATGATTGAGTAATGTCACAAAACAAACCTGTTAAGGGGAGGGCCGGGGGGGCAGTCTTGTGGCAAATTCTTGCAATGACAGATTTGGTCTTGTGTGGCTTGTGAGCTACAGTGGGGGAGGTGGTGCCACGCCAACATTATCAATGACCCTTTACCCCCGTCTGTGAGGGGAGGGGGGCTTTGTGTCCCTACCAATCTGAACTCCCTTAGCCCTTTGAATTTACAAATGAAGACAAAAAAAAACTACCAGCCAATTTGTGGTCAGGGAAATCTCTCAATAAACAAACATAAAGATCAAAGTTATTATATGAATACATTCAATCAACACAATTTATCATCATAGTTGGATACTGATGCTTTTTATAAGAAATTGTAGTATTAGTTGAGTGAGGTGAGAACCCACCTCCAATAATAATCATAATGGATCTCAGGGTGAACCACTAAAGTCCATAGATAAACCTGTACTTAGTCCTTTCATACCTTGGGAGAAAGCAGCCAGCCTTAACGTAGAGGCAATGTGTGAAGTATTTATGCAGCACTCAAACAGTAATAAAGTGAAAAAACACAAAAAAACTCAAACCAATTTAAAAACATGGAGACTATTTTAGTAAATAAAAGGACACCAAATTGGCAGAAATCCAATCAGGAGAACCTGAGATATGAATTTCTAAAGTTTAAATTAAAAAATCACCAACCATGTTTATCTTGTCACACTAGACCAGGTCAAAGTCAAATGTTAAGGCCGACCGTAATGGTTTGATTGTCAATCGAGTACAGGGGACAGGTTTGTCTCGATGTAAAGTTTACCTTCTGACTTAAAAATCTTATGAAGAAAAAGTGGCTGTTGTAAAGTTAACATGGGACAAGTGTCAAGCAGGATTGGAAGCAGGACTAGATGATGGTGTGCTGAAGGGTGGGGCCTGGTGCGGTCATCAACAATGGTGCAAATGCTCAGAGTGGAAGACATCTGCGCCCACATAGGCCTCAACATTGATCAGATGCTGCCCGGTGTTGGTCCCCATGAAGATTCTACGATTGAACTTAGAAACCTTTATGGAAGTCAAATCTCATTCAGCAGGGATAACTAGTAAGCTGAGACAGTCCAGTGATTCAATATTTCATTTGTTCTCCAGGCAGTCCTTCTGATCTTCACATTTCCAGAAGTGTGTTAAGGAGAGGTCTTTGGGTCCATTTATGCCCAGTGCCAGCCTGTTGGTGGAGGGGAGGACTTTCGTCCAATCCTAAACCTGTTCTTATCAATTTCTACTGTCCTACTGGGTTTGGTGCCAGCCTGATCAGAGTGACAAAAAGGATGCAGGCCTAGGTGCGAGCTTCGTCTGCCAGTGAGATAGTAGGCATTCTTTGAAGCTCAGGAAGGGATTGGGTACAGCTCCAAGCTAATATGTCAAGGGAGGAGTATCTCTTCCCACACTCAGAGCACCCTTTCCAGTGTCTGAGAGCAACACATATCTCAGTACAGGGGAGCCACCAGGGGCCAGATGATAGCTAGGCATGGGCTGCCTTTCAGTTTTAGGCAGGAAAATAACAGCTTTCTAAAAGTGTCAGTTCCAAAATAGTAATATAAAATCTGACTTGATCATTAAGTTAGATTTTAAATTACTATTAAAATGAGTCCCTGAATCATTTTTCTGCCTCTCCTCAAAATGAATTAAGTGCTTGAGTGTAATATGGTAAACCGATGTTTTGTTTTTGCTGACTCAGTCGCTCCAAAGTGAAAAATGGCTTTGGAGGTTTTTACTGCCAGGACACGAACAGCATTAAATATACATGTTCTATTTTTTAAATATCATGCACCCTGTCCTAATGGGATATAGGGTTTACCTTAGGGGCAACTTATGGTTATTAAACATTTTGAAATGGCAGTTTAAAACTGCACTACAGGCTGCAAAGACCAATTAAGAGCATGCCAACTCTTGACATTAGAGAGCGCATAAAACAAACCAATATATAGTGGGATTAAATCCTGCAGAGTCCTAGAGCCAGCAAAACTGGGTTAAGCAAAAGAAAGGTAAAAATATTGGGTAATCCTCCATAAAAGATGGATATTTATCTAGCCCCAGAGATGAATTCAGGCGAAGTACCCACAAGCATGGGATTTCTCTTTGCCAAGGTGGAAAAGCCTGGAGAAATCATCAGCATTGGCATGGTCAGCCACAGCGAGATGTTCCACCTTAAAGCACCTCAACTATTTTGGATTCTCACCCCACATTTGTGTTAGCCATTTGAGGGGTCTGTGGTATGTCTGGAACTGTATGTGAGCCTCTGCTCCCTGGGATGCACCGTCCTGCTGATGAAGGCTACAGGTTGACCTAAACCCTTATTGTTTAGCTGTTAAAAACTCAATGTCATGGTCTGAAGCATCTGTCTAAATTAGGAATTCCTTGGAGAAGTTGGGCACCTTGAGGACTGTTTCTGTACATATAGTATCTATCCTTCAGGGGATCAAAAGCTTTCTGGCACACCTTTGTCCAGATCACCTTTTTTAACTGCTTTTTGGAAGCCAGCTCAATTAGAGGGGCCACACTGGTGCCATATCCCTTAACAAATCTCCTGTGGTTCTAAATGAGGCCTAAGAAGGCTCTATCTGTGTCTCCATTTTGGAAGGCTCCCAAGCCATGATGGACTGCAACTTGGGCTGGAGAGACTGAACTTTGCCTCCACCAACCTGATGGCCACTAATCCCTGCCCTATCTTGCACTTACCAGCCTTGATAGTCAGGCCTGCCCACTGCCAGTCCTGAATAACTTCCTGGATGTGGTGCAGGGGGTCATCTCAGCTGAAGCTGAAAACAGCGATGTCATCCAGGTAGGCAGCACTGAAGATTTCTAGCCTAGCTAGGGCCTGGTCGACCAACCTCTGGAAAGTGTTTAGGTATTCTTTAGTCTAAAGGGCATCACATTAAACTGAAAGTGGCCCTCTGGAGAACAGAATACTGACCTCTCCTCGGACCCCTCTGTCAGCTCAATCTGTCAGTATCCTGATGTCAAGTCAAAGGTAATGGGAATCATGGCAGCCCCCAACCGATTGATGAGCTTATCAGCTCAGGGAAAAAGGTACACAGCGGTTTTTGTGACTGAATTGAGTCCTTTACAATCCACATAGAACCTAAGTCCTGACGAGGTGCTTGTAGAGGCAGCCATAGGTAGTGCCTAGGGACTACAGGCAGGATCAATCACCACCCAAAACCAACATCTTGAAAACATCAGCCTTGATGGTGGTTCTCACTTTTTCTGACAGCCTGTAGACTTTATTCTTTAGAGACATGTTGCCACTATGTCCAAGGCATGGGTACATTAAAAAGTGAGCCCTGGGATAAATGAGAAGAGAGAGGTGAATTGCCCCTAGAAGCACACATTGTTCCTCTGTTGCTTGGGCTCTTTTGCTTTTGACAACCTCAGCCACTGACCCATCTTGCTCGTTGGAAGACAGGAAGTCTGGAAGGGGTTCACTTTCCTCCTCCTTACTATCATCTATCACCAACAGCATAGTGAATTCAGACCTCTCAAAGTGGGGTTTTGGGTGGTTCATGAGTGGGACCATCAAAGAATTCCTAGGGGACGTGAGGTCCACCAGGTATGTGACCTCCCCCCCTTAATTCTCCTTCACCTCATATGCCTTGGTCCACCTGTCTTTCAAAGACTGGGGCTCTACAGGCTCCATCGCCCACAACTTTTGGCCAGGCTGACACTCCATAGAGTAGTCTCATGGTTATAATAGTGCTTCATAACTTCCTGGCTAGCCTCCAGGTTCTCAGTAGCCTCTTTTCAGAAGCCCTTCATCTGAGACCAGGGGAGCAAATAACTAGATGAATACATCTTGAGGAGGTTTCTGGAGAGCTTGCTTTCATCCATCATATATGCAGATATTAAGTTGGTGCCTCCGTCAGAACACAAGCTACTTGGGGAAACCCACATGAGTAAACATTCCAATCAGTGCCCTGGCCACCACAATGCAGTCACCAACCTAAAAGGAACAACCCCAGGGTATCAGATGGCATGATCCACTAAAACCAGGATAAACATGTTGCTGAGGCAATTGGGGTGCAGAGGCTCAGCAATATCAATGTCAATCCTTTCAAAGAGTGCTTCATCTACTGGGAAAGAAAGAAGCAGGACCTTTTGCTTTACACCTGACTTTGCACTGGCTTGGCACACCATACAGGATCTGCAGTTGCATTGCATCTGATTGTATCCTCATCTGTGACCAATAAAATGGGTGACTAGACAAAGGTTTTGGCCTGCCCGAGATGTCCTGCCAAGTCAATGTCATGAGCCAACTCCAGTAGGAAGGGCCGGTAGGGCTGGGGGACCACCAACACACTGGTTGACCTAAACTCAGGGACCTTCAGCTTACTATACAGCAGACCATTCTACCAATAAATGACATGATCACCCGGGGTGACTCCGGCTACCTGGATTTTTTCCTGTCACCTTCACGCACGCCAGTGTGGGGCACTCAAGGCATATTTATACTTTTTTTGTGCTGCATTTGCATAATTTTTTGATGCAAAAACGGCACAATCTTGCAAAATACAATTGTATTTTGTAAGTTTGCACCGTTTTTTTAGGTAAAAAGCGTCGCAAATACGGCGCTAAAAAAGTATAAATATGGGCCTCAATCTGTGCTTTACAGGACTCTGCCTGATTTGGAACTCCATTCAATTTTCCACCCATCTTACTCAGGTAAATCTCCTAGGGCATCAATATTTTCCTCTGTAGGTTACAGTACCTCACCCTCTGAATCAGCCTCCTCCCAGAGCATGGGAATTTGTGGTGCTGGTTTCCTGCACCCGCTGCCCTTCCTCTTCTTGGCATATATCTGAATCACTCTTTGCAGGCTTCAGGTCTTTCTGACTCCCCTGATGGGCTGCAGTGGATTGTGTTGTCAGGCACACACACTCAGGTAATCTGAACATCTCCAAGTGGGACCTGAGCTCAGATAGTGTGTGTTCAGGTCATTTCCTAAGAGACAGTCACATGCATGGATGGACCCACAGCTACCTTTAAGGAACCTGAGTCCTCCCAACAATACATCTAGAGTGCCTCAAAACCGTGTTGCGCCTCACATGAATGTGAGTTGGCATGATCAGAAATTTGTCACTAATCACCCTTATTACTCAATCCTTCTCACATGCCTCCAGCGAGAAAGTGGCCCAAAGAAAGTGTGAAAAAAGAGACACAGAAAAGTTGGAGTTCTATGGGATGGGCCTATTCAAGGTACAACCAATTTGTGCCACGCAGCTGGTCACCTAATGTGAACAAATACATTTCTTCTATAGGAGTTTTTATTTTGGTCTTCAAGGAACCATTTGTTGAATCATTTTTCATTCATCTACATTTCATGGCGCTTGGCACAGCACGGAACAAAATCTAATCTGATCAACTGTAATCACTGATAATCAGAAACTGAAATTGATGTCAAACACCCAGGTGATGGGTCTCAATTCCACCGGCGACGAAGCGGTCATGATTAACAGTATTATGAGATACGATATCCTCATAATCCTGCAGAAGTGTGCCCTGCCTGATGCGTGTCACTTCGAATTCCCTGTGGTATTCCTGTTACTTTGCAAGCATCATTTGCAATTGCAATCAATCACCCTAATGCGATGCGACCAGCAAGGCAACCCTTCTGATTCGCTTGCTGGTCGCACTCCATCATAATGATTGTAATTGCCGTGCTTACGTCCCGTCGCTGTTCATATCACTGAAGCCTAATTGAAATAAGCAAAGCAGCACCCCGGTGTATATAGCGATGCTCTTCGTGTAGCAGTAGAGCTTGTGATGTTGCTGTGAAAGAAAACCGTGTTGAGCCAAACTTTAACCGCTAAACGTGGCCGTTATGTTGTGTCATCACAGTTCCCCGAGGAACATTGAAAAACATATTTCTCTTGGTTTAAACATTTGTATTGCTCCCAGAAACAAACAAATTGCACAGATTAATTGTGCGAGTACATTGAAAGGCGTGGACCTAATTTGCTGAAGTTTTGTGCAGGCCCTCACATGGCTCAGCGCAAAATGTAGCATCAATGTACTAAACATTCAACAAGCCCACCATCGAAGTACAAACTTCTTTTGCATGGCACAAACGGATGCCAAATTTTAGGAAGTAGATCGGCTAGTGAGACAATTAATTTAGTAAATGCCCATTTTTAAAATATCCGTGATGGTTAACAGAGCGCTCTGAGTCTCGCTACCAAACATCTTTTTTTGTTCCCTCTTTTGTTTGCCTTGTTTTAAAGGTCTTAGCTTTGCTCCGTTCTTGTTCTTTCTGTTATCTCATTATGTTAATTACTCATTTTATGTGCCTTATTTTAGCTATTTTATGTTGATGCTTTTCATATTTACCATCTTTTAGTTAATCTGTTTGATTTTCCCAGTTAAGGTTGGACTGGGTCAGAAAATAAAAGTAGCCCCAACTTGTGAATTAGATACCTAAAACAGTTTCCCTTACTTTCAAATTGCGTCAGTTTTGAACTTGTAAAGCCAAACTGTATAAATATTTTTCAAGTTATGAAAGAGTGTATGCATTTGCGTTTGCTGCGAGCAATGATTTTTAATTTCTGGGAAACTAACAGTAAGAGTGGCCTAGCAAACCATAAAGCAGGCCTAAAAAACAGCAGAAAACCATCCCAAACACTGACCTGTCACAGCAGTCCTTGAAGTACTGCTTGATTGTCTTATGGGCCACTCCGACCCTGGTTCCAGTAGCCAAGGAAGAAAGGTAGGTTTTCTCCTGCACAGAAGCATCTTGGCTCCATCTGTTTTTGTTTCACTTGCCCTCTTCTATTGTAGTTATAGTTAATACGTTCCTTCTGGACTTAACTGTCCTGTTTCCAGGCCTTGCATTTGGTGTCTGAGTGCCAGTGTGGGCGTGTGACCTCATATCAGGCTAAGGTGACATGTGATAGGGCAGTGGCATCTACTACCCTCAGAAGTCGGCTCAAATCTTTTGACTCAAGTAGGAGTGTGAGATCATCCAATCAGAAAATATAAAGCAATAATCATCAAATATAACATCAAATTATCAACATATTCAATATTGAGTCAGTACGTTATACACACCATGACCATTGTGGCTATGAATCACCACACCGGTTTAGTAAAGTTTAAACATTTAGGGCCAGATGTAGCAAGCAGTTTTGCCCATTCTGTGTCTATGTAAAAATGTGTTCGTACATATGGCCCTTATTGCTCTCAAATTAACAATGCAAAAGTCACATAAAAAATGTGCTAGACAAAATGATAAAAATACAGAAACAACACAGGCTGTACAAAGCGTCTGAAGAATCTCAATCTTGCCAATGCATTTACTATTAAACACTGCAGAAGAAGAACACAGAACAACAATATAATTAAGTGAATATTAGAAACAGTATACATTTAGTTTGTGCAGTTGAATTAATCATAATTAATTCATATGCATTCAAAATCAAATATTATGTCAGCCATCCCTAGCTACCTCTCTAATTTGAAATGCCTGTCTGGGCTTCAAGCTAATATTAACATGACAAAACTTAATTTGGAAAATATCAAATTATGGTGCAACCCAAAATAAGTGTTTCGATTTTCTAAAGAGATAACCTGCAAAGGAAAAGAATTGTACATTGGTTATACCTCTCCTAAATGAATCAGGTTCAGTAGTATCTTCATCAGCAGAGCACAGGACCATCAGGTCTTCATTAATCAGTATCAGGACATGAAGGAGAAACGGTTCAGTAAAGTTGGGCCTAGTTTAACTGAACTGTTAAAATCATAGACAAGAACTAAACAGCACCTGAACAGAATTTCTAAAAATGCAGAACTGAAATGAAGGTCAGAAAATGAAGATCTAACTTACAAAGCTCTGAATAAAAGACTGACCTACATCACCTAAAGTGTTATTATATTTAAGTCAGGAAAATTACTAACTAAGCTTCTATTGGGCAAGACTCTGAGGTTGGTTAGTCCACATCCAATCAGACTTTGTCTGCACCTCAGTGCTTTTTCCTGGCAGAGTATCCACAGGTCTAGAAGTGTACTAATTTGGTAGGGTCAGATGTCCGGTTCTTATACGCAGTTGTATCATTGAAGTGACTTCAAAGACAAGTCTTTGAAGTGCACAGAGGTCGCACTTTCCTGCGCTGGCTCTGCATTCACTACAGGATGGTAAGCAGTTCTATGTGTGGGTGAAGGGCACCACATGCATATGGAGAAGTGTCAGCTCCTCCCTCTCATCCTGCTTAGGATGACCCATTAACATGCCTCTGGCCGATCTGGCACACCTACCCTTCCTTTGTGTGAAGCTGTCTACAGGGAATGAAGGAAACCAATCCAGATGTGTATTGGAGACAGACTGCAGGCACAAAGGGCCAAGAGCAGGAAAATGCCAACTTTCTAATACTGGCATTTTCAAAATTGTAATAGTAAATCCGATTTCACCATTAAAGAGGATTTATCATTACAGTTCAGTAGGTACTAAACATGACAGATCTGCTCTACCTCAATCAGGAATTAAACTTTATTAAATGTAAAACAGAATACCCAATGTTAACCTGTGAGAGGGGTTTGCCACACAATAGTAAAAGACACATTTTGGAGTTTTTCAATACCAAGACATGTAAACCTTAGAAGTATATCCTGCCTTTCAATTACATACCACCTTGCCCTGCGGGCTAACTAGAGCCTACCTAAGGGGTGACATATGTAATAAAAGGGAAGACTTGGCAAAGGTTTTTAAATGCCAAATTGGAATGACAGTCAAAGTGCACACACAGGCTCTGCAGTGGCAGGCCTGAGACATGTTTAAAGGGATATGTAAGTGGGTGGCATAATCAGTGATGCAGGTGTACTAATGGCATTTATTTTACAGGCCCTGGGCACATTTAGTGTATTTTCATGCAACATTGCCTGTGTTCTGTGCTTAGGTTTTCTGTTCTGAAACTGCTGAATTGTGTCAAACCTGTTCGAGCCCATCAGTAGTTTGTCTGTGATGGTGACAGTGATGGGCAGAGGAGTGTTGTAGTTAGAGCTCTGTTTTCCAAGGTAGACAAGCTCACAGCATGGGGTTCCCTTCCAGCCATCTGCAGACCTAATTGGTTATCATCTGTCTGAAGAACATGTTGCTGATCTTTACATTCATCTTCTGGAATTGAGTTCAGAGTATACTGCTTTAATGAACGAATCATAAAGAAAGCACCATGAAAGCACAAGACTTCTGTAACACTGCTAATTTGTAGGTTTTAGCACACTGACCTATTGGCATACATACGTGTGGGAGGAGGTGGCCCCACAGCTGCTGAAGTCTGACGCTTGGAGACCTGTGGCATCTAGAGACCAGTGGGGCTGGACACTCTAGATCCCCAACACAGCCAGGACAGTCAGGAGAACGAGGAGTGATCTCTGGGGCCCGCAGACTGCAGACTGGGGCTGCTGACAGGGGTGTTGACATCACCACTGTATCACAGCTACTGATGCAGTGGAGGTGCATGCCGAATTGAACGCTGTTACACACACAAAAACGGAGTGAGGAGGAAGGAGTGGGGTAGTGTGATGGCGGTAAGTGTCGGAAAGAGGCAGGTGAGGGGAGAGAGCTGTACTTGAAGCACTGGAGTAAATAATGCACTTTAATAGGGACTTATAGGTAAAACAAATATGCCAATTGTGGATACACCAACATTACCATGAATTAGGGGAGAGAGCACATGCACCTTAGCACTGGTTAGCAGTGCTAAAGTGCCCAGAGTCCTAAGGCCAACAAAAGCAGATCAGCAAAAGTGAAGCAAAGTAGCGAAAAATGTTTGGGGGAAGACCAACCTAAGGCTGGCAGGTCTAACAGCTTGACATTCCTTTCTAGACTGATTTACCATCTATCCATGCATATTTAAAGAGGTGATTGGGTGGACTTGAAGGGGTTTAAAATATAGGTATAAATGGATGTTTGCTACTATGGAAGTCCTGCAGTGCCAACAATACAAAAATAGGGCCCAAGGACTGGCTGAGGGAGATTTTTCTTTTTTGAATGGTGTAAGTTATGGGAGTAGTAGGTGAAGTGTGTGAGACCTTCTTCAAATAATAATCACAATCCTTGGCAGGGGGAACCTATACAGTCACTAATAAACCTGTGCCTAACTCTCTGGTAGCTTGCCACAAAATAGTTAGGCTTAATTTAAAGAGGCAATGTGCAAGTTATTTATGCAGCACTCAAACAGTAATAAAGTTAAAACACTCAAAAAACCCAAACAAAAGTAAAAACACTGAGATACAAATGACACAGAAATAACAAAAACCCAATTAGTAGACCCACAGATATGCATTTTTAAAGTTTGAATTAAAAAAGTATGACATAAAGCATAAAGCTGGAAGGGTCAGATGTACCAAATAGTCAAATCAAATCAACTACTCATGTGGGAGGGTCTCAAGGTGCTGAGGGGGTTTGTCCTCAGAGCTTCAGTTGAAGAGCCATGTTTTAAGGTTCTTCCTGAATTGAGGTAGTGATGGTGAATTCCTGAGGTGCAGGGGCAGGGTGTTCCAGCTATTTACCATGAGGTAGGTGAAGGACCTTCCACCAGCTGAGGTATTCGGTATGCAGGGTGTGGTGGCTATCTTATTGTGTGGAGCAAAGAGGTCTCGTGAGGGAGAAGAAGGTGATGCAGTGATTGAGCTAGGCGGGTCCTAGGTCGGGGAGGACCTTGTATGCATGGACGAGGAGTCTGAAGTTAATTGTTTTCTCAATAGGAAGCCAGTGGAGGTCTCTTACGTGATTGGAGATGGGTTTGCACTGGGGAATGTCAAGGTTGAGTCTAGTGGAGAATTTTCAGATGGGCTGTAGTTTCTTCAGGTTCTTTTGGTTGGTGCCAGATTAGAGGATGTTGCCATAGTCGACTCTGCTGGTAACCAGGGCATGGGTTACATTTCTGTGGCAGTCCTATGGAATTCATTTGCATATCTTTTGGAGAAGTCAGAGGGTGTGAAAGCAGGAGAGTCTAGCATGAAGCTGAGGTTGCATGCGTGGTTTGTTGTGGTTTGGGGAGGGTCTTGAGGGTGGATGGCCACCAGGAGTCATCCCAGGCTGATGTTGAGGGTCCCAGAATAAGGATCTCGGTCAAAGTCAGTTTGCGATTGCCTAATTGCAAATTTTTGTGATTCGCAATAAGGAAATTGCAAACACCTATGACCGAATCTGTCCTTGAAACATTTTGCGATTCCCAATCGGTCACAAATAGACCTACCTCATTAATATCCATATTAATGAGGTAGGTCTTGCTTTGAAGCCCATTGAGAATGGCAAAAATCATGGGGATGGTGGCTGGCTGGGGTCAGTAGACCACCACATCTGTGATTGCTTTTTTAAAAAGGAAAACAGAAAGCATTTCAAAAACAAAAATGAAAAGTTTTCTTTTCATTTTGCAAGAGTAGGCAGTGGTCCATAGGACTACTGCCTGCTCATAAAATTTTTTTCACCCACATTCACGAAGGGGAAGGGATTGCTTGCGAATAGGTTACCACCTCCTTCAAGAAGTCGGTAAAATGTGAATGTTTTGCGACTGCATTTCGATCTCAAATTATTCACACATACCAGTGTGATTCGGTTTTAGGAAGGTATGCCCTAAACACGCCACTTCCTTATACTGAATTGTAAACCCATATTTGCAATTCAATAAAAGGTTACCAATTCACACATAGGACCTCTGTACATAGCAAAATCATTTTTGCAGTCCCAATCGGGCTGTTTGCAACCAAAAAACAGTTTTGTACTTTTGACTTTAAATGAGGGTATTTGGTCATGCTAGTCCAGGTCAAAGTCAAAAGTTAAGGCTGAGCTGCGATGGATCACCAGTTGGATACATGGACTATTCTCATCCAGGTGAAAGGTTTACCTTCTGACTTAGAAACGACGCTTGTGGAGAAAAAGCAGTTGTGGCATGTCATTGGTGGATCAAGATCCAGGCTGGATCCAAACCAGGGCTGAACAACTCCAAGCGGTGTCTCTGTGTGGTCATTGATGAAGGCAGGAAAGCTCCAAGTGGGCTACGTCTGAAGTCCGTGCCCAGGAAGGCCTCAACATCAATCAAACGCTGTTCAAGGTTGGTCACAGTGAAGCCCTCTACTTTTGTGCTTAGAAACTTTTCTGGAAGTTAGAATTCTTCAGCAGGGCTAGCCAGCAAGTTGAGGCCAACCAGTGATTTGATATCAATGGCTGTAGCTTGAATGACGACTCCGTCCCCATTGGTTTGTTGCTCACATGAGGATTTACTTTAAAACAACAAGAGACAAGAGGTGCCTGCAAAACAGGAAATGGTTCATTTAATTAAACATTACGGCCGGGAGAGCAGTTACAGCACTGGGGTCTGAGGACTGTCTCTCATAGTATATTGAAATGAACCACGTTTACACATTTCTCTGGAAGCAATAAAGACGTAAAGCATTCTTTCTCTTGTGAATATGGGAACAGTTGGCAAGGAGTCCTCAGTACAATTTCCAGATAGGAAATGCAGGTGAGCCTGGACCTGGGGTGGGTACTATGTGGGCCAGTGAGTACATGTCCTTATGTCTGGCCTGAGGGGAGCGTGGTCACTGTGTGTGCTGTGCATGCTTTGTCCTGATTGACTAAGTGCACCTAACTACATGTGGCATCTAGCTTTATGATGTTTTGGGAATGCATGCTTTATTGGGGCCAATCTCCGGAGACCATTGTAGTGTTGCTGCCTATCTACGGGACCTGATCTATGTTTGTGTGTTTGACTGCTGGCTAAGTGTAACCCCACCTGTGACCTGTCAGTGCTTAACCTTCAGGTCTGGGTTACAGAGCCTTCCTAAACCTGTACCTTTGTGCTGGGGTTGATGGCGAGTTCAAGACGGGGGAATCCAGCAGGGGTGATGCAACTTTGTGAATGAAAATGTATTGTTTGTGTATAAAAGAGTCTTATTGTTGTGCACATTGATTTATCCGATATCAACAGATTCTCCAGGCAGGAATTTGGCAAAATGTTTATTAGTCCCACTTCATGCAGTTTGGGGATAGAAGGAATATCCTCTAAAATCCTCTAAAATCAGCCAAGGGTTCAGGCCCTGGGGACACCACTTGGTGGTTAGGATGCACTCCAATAGAGGCCTGGGCAGGTTCAGTTGGAGCGGGTCAGCTTGGCAGATGCAGGGAGAGAGACCTCTGGAAGATTACTGTGTTCTTGTACATCATACAAGAGGAAACCTATCTGGCCCCTTGGAGTTATTTCTGGGGTCCTGGGTTCAAGGCAAGCAGATCCAGTCTTACATCAGGTTCTTCAGACAACAGAGAGTCCTTCTGACTCCTTACAGGTCAAGAAGTGTTCTGAGGAGAGGTCTGTGGGATCCACATGTATGTACAGTGCCAACCTGTGGGTGGAGGGCAATCCTTGGGCATCCCCTAAATTATTTCTGTTCTTAATGCAGACAGTGGACATCCTACAGGGTATAATAAATACAAATCTTAGCCTCCAAAGTCTAGATCAGGGAACAAAACCATCAGAGGAAATCATTGGTCAGTTTGCATCAGCCAGAACTAGTCAGGGTGCAGGGACACCCACAATCCATTTTACTACTCCACCCACTATTCCCGTGGATCCGCCTAAATGCTTTTCTGGTTATCCCACAAAATTTGCAACATTTATAAACCAGTGTCAATTGATTGTTTTATGTAATCCTGCTTGTTTCGCTAATGAGCAATCAAAAGTGGCCATTAAATTGTCCTATTTAGATGACACAGCTGTGATCTGGTCTATCCCTTTAGTAGAAAGAAAAGACCCATTGTTCTACAACTATTGCGCTTTTAAAGCAGACTTAAAAAACTTGTTGAATTGCAATACTATTATTCAATGTGATGATCCCAAATTACTTACCTCAGGAAATTAGGATCTTTTTTATTTGCATAACTACATTTAATAGATTAGTTGCAAAAGCAGGCTGGTCCGAAACTAAAAGGAGTTCCTTTTTCTATCAAGAACTTCAAAATTAAATAAAAGATCATTTTGGTCCAAGTGTCGATCCTCCGGAGAATTGTAGTAAATTAATGGACCTAGTAGTGAAATTAGATCATTGTATGGCAGAATGTGGACATAAAGGATGGTCTGAGCCTAAGATAATAGTATACAAGGAAAGGGGCCCATTGAGTGATGAGGAATGAGATGTAGGGTACTTGCCCTGTAAAACCTAAGAAAAAAGCAGAACAGGGAAGCAAGTTTACTCAAAACATAGGGAGGCAAGCATTTTGGCTTTACAAAATGATATAGGGCCTGATTATAATCGTGGCGGATCAAATTCTCTGTCACAAACATGATGGATATTCCATTCACCATATTACAATTTCCATAGGATGTACTTGAATCATATAATGGCAAACAGGATATCCGTCACATTTCTGATGGAGTAGCCCTGTCCGTCAAGTTCGTAATCAGGCCCTAAAACTTCAGCTCAAACGTTTTGCATGAAACAATATTGTCACCTTTTTGTGACATCTCCATTGTCTTGGGAGAGTGGCTCGGTTTGTTTTCAACTGTTAATCAACTCAGGGGGTACTGGAAATTTTTAGGACCAATCTTTAGCTTTGCTACATGGTGTTACATTTGAACATAGAAATCACATTGATGAAGTCAACACAATTGATGTAGTGCTTAAGTTATAATTACTTTGGGCTTGAGTTATAGTTACTTGAGATAACTATAACTATAACTGGTAAATTTCTATGGTTTGACATGTTTAATATGTGAGCCTAACTATAACGTCCATGTAATCTTCGTTTTTTTTTGTGTAAAAAAATATATATGCGTGTTGTGTGTGTGTATTAAAAAAAAAAAAAACATTTGGTTCTTAGGAAATTATGACTGTAGTGTTTATTATTCTTTTTAGATATGATGAATGCATGTTTTGATGTTGGTACACCAGACAAAATGAGGAATGGACAGTAGGCAATCTAAAAATCAGTGCTCCCTCAGTTAACTTTTTTTTTCATTATAAATACTTCATTCTAATGTATTGACATTTATTTTGTAGACCATGCAGAGCCAAGCTAATTCAGAAGTCTTGAAGTAGCAGTCTGGAATCATCTGCTTCTTCCCTGCATCTTCGTAGGTGAGATCGGGTGTTACTTTTGGCTTGTTTGGCCTGCAGGGAAGCCTGGAATTTTTGTCATGCCCATTTCACCCCTGGGAAAAGAATACTGGTAAGAGCTTGACAGTGCCTTTTTTCTGCTTTCCGGGCTCCTGTGGCCTGCCAATTGTAGCAGAGAGAGTCATGTTTTTATTTTTGACCTTTCCTAACGTCCTCAAGGCTTTTAGGCTGCCCACATTTTGGGCAGTTTGGCAGTCTAGACGTGAGCTGCCTCCTATTCAGGGTGTCAGTTGAGCATGGACCTGCAGTGGACACATGCAACGGGTGTGCTGTCGACAGGACAAAGGCTCGCCAGGGTCAAGCCCATCTGTGTCCATCTGCACTTGGATTACCCCAGATGCCAGGACCCTTGCTCTTTTTGGTTTGGCATCATGGTTAGCCCCATGGCTGTGAGATATTCTAGGTCATTGCTTTTATGTATTCAGACTAGTCTCAAGACCAAAAAAAAAACCTTGATGTGAAACTGCAAACAGTATTTCCCCATTTATAGATGCTCCATTTCCAACGTCTCCAAAATTGCACACAATAGATTATGACATCAATCCTGTCAACCTAATATAACCAACACTTTAAGCAAAGTTGACCTTTGTTCCTTGGCACAGGTGCAAAGGCTGCTAGCACTAGCCATGTCTGGGTCTCATCTAGATCCTTGTCCCCCCAGGATCATGGCTAGTCTGAATCTGGTGACTGCGCCAGTGGTAAGGGAGCTTTATAATCTCTCCATAACCACAGCCAAGCTATCATCAAGCTGGAAATCTGCATAAGTTTGGCCTATCCTTAAGAAACTTTCAGCCAACCAAGAGGTTCTTTACGACCCAGAGGTTCATCATCGCCCTATTTCTGTGTTACTGTTATTTCCTAAATGTTTGGAAAGGTATGTTAACTCCCAATTGTTGTCCTTTCTTGAAGAGCACAAAAACCTAGATAACTAATAGTATGGTTTTAGAGCATCCCACAGTACAGAGATATCACTGGTGGCAGTCTTAGACAACATCAGATTACCTTTAGATGCTGGGACCATGCGTATGCTGGTCCTACTAGACATGTCTGTGGCCTTTGATCTGGTCTCTCATTCCCTTCCTACCCATACACTGTATGGGACTGGCATATAGGCTAATGCTTTGCTCTGATTCAGGGATTTCCTTCACAACCAAACCCATAGTATCTGTCTTGTCTACTTTAGGTCTAAAACCTTAAGTGTCTTTAAAGGAGTCCATGTGGGTTTGTGCCTGAGCCCAACTCTGCTTGATGTTTACTTAGTGCCACTAGCACGGTGAGATCTTATCGATTTGAGATCATATCCTATGAAGATATTATACAGTTGCTTATCACCTTTGGATCTGACCCTAGGAAAGCAGAGTTGCAGTTCTCCCTCTATATGCATGAAGTTGCAACCTGGGTGAACAATAATTGTCTCCAGTTAATAGGAGATAAAACTGATATTCTACTCTTTTTGGCAAAGCATTTGAGATATGGTTATCCAAATAGTGGCCATCTGGGCTTAGCGCTGCCTCCTCCCCCAAACAGGTTGTAAAAAATCTGGGGGGCAAAATCAATCAGTCTTTCTCAATGAAAGACTAGGTTGATAATATCTGTGATATCTGCTATACCACCATGTGGCTTCTAAGGAAGACCTTTCCATGACCACAACAGATATAGAAAGTGTTTAATCCATTCTCTAATCATTCATTCATTCATTAGCTTTATTTCGGTAAAAATAAATACCATAAAAGCACATCACAGTTAACAGTTTTGTGGTTTAGCAAAACAACAAGCTATATAAAAGAGATTTTCAAACATAAAAGATTAAGCTACATAAAAAATGTTAGGCATAAGCATTTTTCCTACTGGAAATTCATACCATATTATAGAGTTGTATAAAAATGCATGGTGGGTATTAAAAGTCAAATACAAACCTAGCCAAACATATATCGTAAAATAAGACATTCCTGGTTAAAAATATAAAAATATCTAAACATAGAGAGAAAAAAAGAAAAAAAAAACATCTAGGCAATGTAAAGTAATAAGTGCATACAAAGATGGGTTCATCAATGACCGCTCCCCACATCCATTGTTAACTTTTCCTCTATTTTTTTAAGCGTATTCAGTTTATTATGCCAGATGGAATCTTGATATTTTTCCAGGCAGCAAGCCACTAAAACAGATGAGTCAGATTTAAGAATTCTCAAAGCCAGTGAACAATCTTTAAAACCCATCTTCCTACATAAAGGAATAATCCAACGGACTGTCTGTTTGTGGTATGCGGGGCATTGGAAAAGAATGTGGGTTATAGATTCTTCTCTGGCACAGCCCATCGGGCACATCTTAGAAGTGCAACTAGTGTTAGACCATTTATATGTAAGGGTACGCAGAGAAAGAGAGCCTATCCTGAATCTAATATACAATGCACATGCATGTGGAGAAGAAACTATGTCCATATATTGCACAGATTCATAGTGGCATTTGAATTGTAGGAAGTTGCCCGTCATGGAAGATGGCGAGACAGCAGACAATTGTGAAAGTTGGACATAGAGCCAAAATGCATCCTTCAATGTCTGTGTTGCATTTTTGGGGATAGATAGCGGTCCTTCCAATAAGACCCCAAACCAAGTAGTGAGAAGGTCCGTTCTACGTATACACACCACTTGATTTTTGGACTGGTGTTGTTGGCCATCAAATTGACTAGCTCACATCTGTAGGGAGCAAGAGAGTCTAGTGACCATAGGCGAATCCAATACAACAAAGGCCTGAGTGCGGCGATCTGGCTGATGGGGGGCAGGTTTAAATCCATTTGAATAGGGAGCATTGGAGTGCTGGAAGGAACTCTTAGCAACGACCTTAAGAAGAAGTTTTCCACCTTTGTCAGATCGTCTAAATTACAGTGGCCCCAGAGTTCAGCTCCATAAATGCCCCCCCTCTTGCTTGTGATTTGTAAATTTCAACAGCGGGCGTCATGGCAAAGCTAGGAGATCTAGCTGCGAATCCTACAATGCCGCTCGCCCGTTGTTTCAGTCGGAGGGTGGCCTTCTGGATATGACAGTGCCACTTATGCGAGTGTTCTAATTTCAGGCGTAGGTAGTCAAAGTCGCTAACTCTTTCCAGCGTGGCACCCTCTAAATAGATGGGTCGTCGCATCCTGCCTTTTTTATCCCCAAACACCATACACTTAGTTTTTAGTCGATTAATTTCTAGGCCATGGTCATTACAGAAATCCATGAACCTAGAGAGCAGGGTGGAAAGACCTGTAGCTGTTTGGGATATCAGCAAGGTGTCATCGGCAAATAGGAGGCAGGGGATCTTCTGTCCTCCTAGTTTGGGGGCATCATTGGAACACTCCATAAGATAAGGAATACATGCATTTATGAAAAGGAGAAATAAGGTGGGGGCAAGCACAAAGCCTTGTCTTACGCCGCGAGCGGTAGGACATTTTTCAGTTAATTCACCTTGACGACCCCATCTGATTCTTCCATAATTGCCAGTATAGAGATCTCTGGTAATATTTAGAATAGAGCAAGGAACTCCTGTTTTAGACAAGACCTCCCACAGTTTGTGGCAGGGTACTAAATCGAAGGCTGATTTTAGGTCAACGAATGCTACATATAGATGACCTGGGTCTACATCAACAACTTTCCATTTGATGGAAATGAAACGGAATATCTGATCTATTGTGCAGATTTTTTCTCTAAAACCCGCTTGGAGGTGATTTAGGATTTGGTTTTCCACTATCCATTTGCTCAGCCTGCTCAACAATAGGTGACAAAATATTTTTTGAAGATTGTCGAGAAGGCTGATGGGTCTATAATTTCCCGGGGAATTCCTCTCTCCTTTCTTGTGTATGGGCACAATAATTGCCTCTTTCCATGATTAAGGGTAAGATCTGGTAATCAAAATGGCGTTGGAGTACCTGTTAATGTATGGACTCCAGATGTTCTGGTCCGCTTTGAACATGTCAGAGGGAATCCCATCCGACCCTGGGGCCTTCGCTGCTTTCTGGGCATTAATGGCCAGCACAGTTTCAATCAATGTGAAGGGAGGCAGGGAGGGCGTAGGCTCACCCAAAGTTGTCAACTCTCTCAGACTTGACACATCACTGGCTGGTGGGGGGCCATACAGTTCCTTGAAATGAGAAAGCCAGGCATCAGGAGTAATATGAGACTCCAGATAGGGTACTCGGTTCTGGTCGCTGCGAGAGACCAGAAACCAGAACCGTTTGGAGTCGTGGGCCATGGCTGCCTCAAGTAAATTGCTCCAAAGCCCCTCTTCATACTCAAGTTTGCTTTTGCTGCATGTAGAGGCATAATGACGTCTAGCATTAATAATTCCTAGTCTATCCTTTGTCCTTAACACATTGACCAAGGTATTTTTAGCCTCCCTACACCTCTTGTTGAACCATTTAGAGTGAGGTTGGATACGGGAGTTAGTCGGTGGCCTAGGACATTTAGTAAACAGCTCTTTCAGAGTAACAAAGAGGTCCAGATGGAGAGACAATACTTCGGTTGGAGCAAAAATAAGGTAACATCAAATAGCTGGTGAGAAGAAGTTAAAGCACACAATTTTTCTCGAAGCTTGTTTGATTGCTCAAAGAAGTCCCATCTTACCGTATGCCTATTGCTAGACAGCTCCATAGCAGTGGAAGAAGCGGGAGGAAATACAGCTCCTGATAAAAAAGATCTCTTGTACGTGATCTGGAGAGGGGCATGATCGCTAGTGTGGGGATTGCCCACTTCCACGTCTAGTATGTAGTGCCAAACTCTTAAATCAAAGAAAATGTAGTCCAGTTTATTACTATATGGGCCCCTAAAGAAAGTTGGTCTGGCAGGAGTGTAAGCTGGGAAGCGACCATTACCAAGACGGAGGCCATGGGATATCATAAGATTTATTATCTGTGTAGCCCTGACACACAATTTATATGGATTTTGCTGGATGGAATGAGGAATAAAAAAGGAGGGAATGTTCCATACACTATATTCAAGCTGCATAACCTCTATGTGGTCTGGGTTAAGTTCAAGTTGGACATTAAAATCTCCTGCTATTATAATTTGGTATTTGAGACGGAGGTCCGGGATTAAGGTATTCAATAGCTCGATAGTAGTTCAGCGATGGTTAGAAGGTCCTGGCCTACTGTAGATATTTATACAAAGAACAGTGGAGCCTGAGACTGGATGGACGGCAACAGCCAAAATGTCATAAGAATCCACATATATCTCCTTTATTCCTCCCACCTCTGTAGATTTTACCCAAGTAGTTAAACCCCCGCCGCCCTACCTGCTGAGGATGGCTTGTCAGGTTTAAAAAAGGAACTAAACCCCTGTCTGTACGTGCAATGTGTTGCCCAAGTTTCCTGAAACATACAAACATTGACATTTTCGACAAATGCCCCCCAGTCAGTATCTTCGAGTTTGCCATTAATGCCAGCCACATTCCAGGACAGAAGTTTTGCTGTTTCCTGAGGGGTGGGACAGCTTGATTTCATAGAGATGTCATCTGGAGAATAGCTGTCAATAGGTTTCGCCATGTATGAGTTTGTGAATTTATTAATAGTTTCGGGTTGTAGATCTGGTGGAAGAACAACGCCCGGACTAGATGAATTAGGTGGAGAATCAATAGCCAGTGAGTCTGGACTAACAGTGGAGATGCAAGGGTTAGTAAAACATAGTCAGTCAATGTCCGAAGTAGCCCCCTGAGAATCAGGATCACGTACTGTTTGGGCCCTTGAAGCAAGTCCAGAGCCGGTCATGGGAACCAGATCAGATGGTGGATCTCTTCGGACCTGGTGGCCTGGTGGTCTAAGATCTTGAGTGTTTGCAGAGTGGTTCGAGACCAAGTTAGCTGTTCTGGTAAAAGAATTCGGCTGCATATGACCAACAGTAGGACAGCTAACAGTGAGAAAAATAGCAGAGGGCTTCCTGCTTGTGGTCCATGCTTCCATATCTAGGAGACCTGCTACCAAATGGGGATTTTTGAGATTGAGTTTTATAAAATCACTGCGACCAGGAGAACCAGGGGAACCATTGGCTCGTTCGGCAGATAAAATGTCATCATGAATGATTGAACGACAACCTCTGACATGTCTCAGCCAGTGCGAGGCCTTGTTGACTAGTGAGGCTTTATCTTCTCGCATGTTTGGAGGCAAAAGTGGGACATTACACATATATATATAGTTGTTATTAGTTAAGTTAGAATTTTGACAGAAAGCTTTGGTGGTGTCCCATTTAAAAGGAACATTAGAAAGAAGAGGAATATTGCTTCCGAGAGAGGACATGCGCTGGTTATCAGGACACTGGTCTTCTATAAGACCTGCTGCACTTGCTGACAGTGGCAGGGGCCCAGTTGACAGGACGCCTTTTGCGAGTGGCGATCTCTAATCACCTGGCTTATGGTAGCACCCTTCTGGAAGCAGTTAATGATACCCTGATATCAAAACTCCAGATGGTGTGAATACTGCTGCAAGTTTCATTTGAAATGTGCCCCATCTTATGTCTGTGGCACCCATTTTAATGGATTTTCATTGGCTGTGCATAAAAAAAAAACATATTCTTTATTTACTGCCTGACACTACAATCTTGAACTAAGGCATTGCCCATCTATCTACATTCCAAGCTATGTCTGTATCAGCTCTCTCGGGTTTTGAGATCTTCAAACATGTCCTTCCTAAAAATTCCAACTTATTGAAACAAACTCCCCCTGCCTATTCGGTAATGTGAGGATCATGTAAAATTCAAAAAGCTACTACAAACTTGCCTGTTTAATGCTTTTTGAATCTCTGGTAACTAATCTGCCAAACTGCAGTGCCTGTCGCTGAGATGCTCCTTCAGGAGTGAACTGTGTGCCATAGCAAGTGATATAATAATAATAAATAATAATAACAGGACATTTCATATGAACATGTATATCTCACACACAACACATATTAACTTAATGTCCCCAGTCACGCAAGCAACATAGATGCACACACTAATACATATCTGTATAATAGTATTTACGTAATTTTGAATGCACTTCCTAGTCAAAGGGGAAAGGGATGATGGACAAATAATGAAAAAGGAAAATATCAATAAAATACATATATGGCATAATGCCCAACATTATAGACAGTTGTCTGGATGCACCAACACTGAGAATGCACCACCTTTTCACATGATTGTGTCTCCCAATTGGTTGGTTTTATTATAAGTTATGTATTTTCCTCTCCTCACCACAGTTTACATTCCTTGCAAATCACTGTTTCTTGGATATCAATCACCGTTGTTACGTAACTGAGGGCCAGATGTAGCAAAGGTTTTTACCCATTCTGTCTCTATGGGAAAAAGTGTTCGTACATATGGCCCTAAGAGCTTTTGCAAATGACTGACTTCAATGTAGAGCCCACTGTTAACAGGAATATACATTAATTAAGCTTACATTTTTTGTCTCATCGAGCAGAGAAAACCTTACAATCCACTATAGGGGAATGCCACTGTTAAACATGGCATCCTTGGCATGGTTTCCCCATACCTTTTGCCTTCTGACCTCCTGTTTTTGACTCTTTTTACCAACTTCGTTTTCGCTAGCTTGAGGAATCTGAGCACTTTACCACTGCTACCAGTGCTAAAGTGCATGTGCTCTTCACCTAAAACATGGTAACATTGGCTTATATATAATTCACATATTTAATTCACTCATACGACCCTAGTAAAGTGCGCGACATTTTCCCACAGCCTTTATATGAAATGCTACCATTTGGCCTGCAGCACTGATTGTGCCAACTGCTTAAGTAGTACTTTAAACATCTCAGGCCTCCCACTGCAGCCTGTGTGTGCAGTTTTAAACTGCCATATCGACCTGGTAAGTTAGCCAACATGCCAGGCCCAAACCTTCCTTTTATTTATATGTAGGTCATCCTTAAGGTAGACCCTGGCAGCCCCTGAGCAGGGTGCAGTGTATTTGAAAATTAGGGCATGAATGTTTTAGTTTTACATGTCCTGTGAGTGAAATACTTCTTAACCCCTTCGCTGCCAGGCCTTTCCCCCTCAGGTGCAAAGCCTTTTTATTGCTATTTGGAGCAGTTCGTGCTTAGGCCCTCATACCGTTTTGTCCACATAAGCTACCCACGCCAAATTTACATCCTTTTTTTCCAACATCCTAGGGATTTTAGAGGTACCTTTGTGGGTTCCCCTGAAGGAGACCAAGAAATTAGCCAAAATACAGCAAAAATAAATAAAAAATAAGGATAAAGGGCTGAAAATGGCATCAAACAAGGGCTTGCGGTGCTAAAATCACCATCTTACCAGCTTTCAGGAACAGGTAGACTTGAATCAGAAAACCCAATTTTTCAACACTTTTTTTGGCATTTTACTGGGATATACCCCATTTTTACTATTTTTTGCGCTTTCAGCCTCCTTCCAGTTAGTGACAGAAATAGTTGTGAAACCAATGCTGGATCCCAGAAAGCTAAACATTTCTGAAAAGTAGACAACATTTTAAATTTAGCAAGGGGTAATTTGTGTAGATCCTACAATGGTTTCTTGAAATTGAGGTGAAAAAAACTGCGAATTTTCTCCACGTTCTACGCTCTAACTTTGTCCTGCTATGTCAGATTTTTGAAAGCAATATACTGTTATGTCTGCTGGACTGCTCTGGTTGTGGGGATATGTAGGGCTTGTAGGTTCATCAAGATACCTAGGTACCCAGAGCCAATAAATGAGCTGCACCTTGCAATGGGTTTTCATTCAATACCTGGTATACAGCAATTCATTTGTTAAAATATAACCTTTGTATTTCCAAAATGGGCATAAGATAAGGTGTTGAGAAGCAGTGGTTATTTGCATATCTCTGAATCCCGGGGTGCCCATACTAGCATGTGAATTACAGGGCATTTCTCAAATAGATGTCTTTTTTACACACTGTCTTACATTTGGAAGGGGAAAATGTAGAGAAAGACAAGGGGCAATAACTCTTGTTTTGCTCTTCTGTGTTCCCCCAAGTCTCCCAATACAAAATGGTACCTCACTTGCGTAGGTAGGCCTAATGCTTGCAACAGGAAATGCAACACGGACACATCAAATTTTTTACATTGAAATCTGAAGTATTTTTTGCAAAGTGCCTAGCTGTAGATTATTAGGCCTCTAGCTCAGCCGGCACCTAGGGAAACCTACCAAACCTGCACAATTTTGTAAACTAGACACCTAGGGGAATCCAAGATGGGGTGACTTGTGGGGCTCTCACAAGGTTCTGTTATCCAGAATCCTACGCAAACCTCAAAATTTGGCCAAAAAAAACTTTTTCCTCACATTTTGGTGACAGAAAGATCTGAAATCTGAGAGGAGCCACAAATTTCCTTCCACCCAGTGTTTCCCCAAGGCTCCCAATAAAAATGGTACCTCACTTGTGTGGGTAGGCCTAGCACCCACAACAGGAAATTCCCCAAAACACAACGTGGACACATCACATTTTCCCAAAGAAAACAGAGCTGTTTTTTGCAAAGTGCCTAGCTGTGGATTTTGGCCTCTAGTTCAAACGGCACCTAGGAAAACCTACCAAACCTGTGCATTTTTATAAACTAGACACCTAGGACAATCCAAGATGGGATGACTTGTGGGGCTTTCACCAGGATCAGTTACCCAGAATCCTTTGCAAACGTCATAATTTGGGCAAAAACACACTTTTCCCTCACATTTTGGTGACAGAAAGTTCTGGAATCTGAGAGGAGCCGCAAATTTCCTTCCACCCAGCATTCCCCCATGTCTCCCGATAAAAATGGTACCTCACTTGTGTGGGTAGGTCTAGTACCCGCGAAAGGAAATGCCCCAAAACACTATCTGGAGACATCACAATGATCAAATACAAAACTACCTGTTATTGTGGGGGGGGGGGGAAATCCTGAGTTTTTGGTCCTCTGCTCAGCAGCCATGTAGGGAAACCTACCAAACCCAGACATTTCTGAAAAGTAGACACATTAGGAAGTCCAGGGAGGTGTGACTTGCGTGGATCCCCCAGTCATTTCGTACCCAGAATCCTCAGCAAACCTCAAAGTTTGCTAACAAAATCACATTTTTCACACATGTCTGTGAGAAATCACTGCACAGGGACAAATTTCGTACCACCCAACGTTCCCATCAGTCTCCTGGTAAAAATTATACTTCACATGTGTAGGTGTGACAGGGAAGAGACAAAAACATGTAGAAATTGAGGGGGAACCAGAGTGGGTCCAAAAGAACAGTTTGAAAAAACAAAATCATTTTTAGGCTGACAAGTGCAGCAGAATTTTTATTGGCTTAGATGAGACAATTCTGGGTGGTAGAAATTTTGTGGATTCCTGCAGATTCCAGAAGGTTCCATCTAAAAAATGTGGGAAAAATGTATGATACCCAGCAAATTTGGAGGTTTGCAGGGCATCGTGGGTAAGAAAATGGTGCGGGATGCATGTGAAGCACACCACCCTGGAATCACCGAGATGTTTAGTTTTCAAATGTGTCTAGGTCTTGTGGATTTTTCTACATGGCAGAGTCCCAAAGTCCAAAAAGTGCATCCCTCACCATTCCAAGTGGGATGATTTTGAGAGGTAGCCAAGCTCTCATGGCCCAAATGGCAGAACAACTTTGGCCCCATTTATTTAGGGTGGGGGTATGGCCATACCCCCACCCTCTTATTTTGAAAAAATACATCTTCCCTGGACTCTAGTGGGCGTTCTGCCCCCCCCCTTGGGGGGCAGATGGGCCTTCCAAAAACAGGCCGATCTGCCCCCAAGGGGGGCAGATATGGCCAACAGTAATGTGCCCTCATGGGGAGCGACCCTTGCCCAAGGGGCTACAACCCCAAAGAAAACACACACATACACACACACACCAATCCCTGGTGCCTAAGTGGTTTCTGCCCCCCGGGGGCAGATCGACCTAACAGAAATAGGCCAATTTGCCCACAAGGGGAGCAGAAATGGTCTAAAATAAATTTTCCCCCCAGAGGAGCAACACTTGCCTAAGGGGTCTCTCCCATTGAGCATAATTTGTGCAAAAATAAATAAATCCCTGGTGCCTAGTGGTTTCTGTCCCCCTTGGGGGCAGATCGGCCTAATAAAAATAGGTTGATCTTGCCCCCCATGGTAACAACCCTTGCCTAAGGGGTTGCTCCCCTTGCATGAAGTTGATGCAAAACATAAAAAATCCCTGGTGTCTAGCAGTTTCGGCTGGGGGCAGAAATGGCATAAATACAGTTTGCCCCTCAGGGGAGCGACCCTTACCTAATGGGTCGCTCCCCATACATAAAAAACAAAAGTAAACTTAAAAAAATATATCCCTGGTGTCTAGTGGTTTCCGCCCCCAAGAGTGGATGGATTGGCCTAAAATTATTTTTACTTCCCGGGAAGTGACCCTTGCCTAAGGGGTCGCTCCCCACTTATAAAAAAAAAAAACACAAAAAAAACCCTGGTGTCTAGGGGGTTTCCTTGGCTGCCAAGGGGTTAATGTGTTTTTCAATGCTGCAAGGCCTATCTCCTCCATAGGATAACACTGATATTGTTTATTACATTTCTCAAGTGTAATTTCCATTTCAAAAGAGACAGGATCTACAAATTCGATTTCTTTGGAATCACAATTTAGAAACACAGGTTATGGTGAAGCTGAATTTTAAACTGCAATTCTGAAAATGTCACTTTTAAAAGGTTGGCATTATCTTAATTAAACTCTTTGGTGCCTTCTGCCTGTCTTTGGAATATACATCTGGGATGAGTGACAGCTGGCTTGCTGCATTCCCTCTAGACAGCCACACACAAAGTAAGGGTAGGTGTAACTGACTGGTCGCCCGCATGTTGAAGGGTCATCCTGAGAAGGTAGGGAAGGAAGAGCTGAGACGTGCATCGTAAAGTGCTGTGTCCTGTCCCCATACAGAGGATATGTCAGTCAGTCTAGAACCAGGGCAGGAAAGGCAGGGTCTTGTACACTTCAAAGACTCCTCTTTAAAGCCTCCCTACTTTAAGGGTCCAACTGGGTATAAGTACTGGATCTCTGACATCACCAAATCAGAACACTTTTGAAACTGAGGACATTCTGCCAGGAAGGACTGTTTTGGTGTAGGAGGAACTTCCACTCTGCTGAACTGCTTTGCTGTGTTGGCCTGCTGCCTCCTTATTCTTGCCTGAGAATGAGAAGGACTGGACCTGCATTTTGTCAACACCAGGACAGTGTGCACTCTACGGGCAACATAATGCAGAATTACAAGCCTTATGCAATGTAATAATTCATGCATTGTGTGCTTATATTGCATATTCACTTTTTGCATTGCAGGTATTTATCTTGAAATGTCATTAATGCTGTTTGTAATGTACTGTTTATTTTCAAGCTTGTTCATTTTCAAGACTTTCGTGCAGCCTGGCTGAGTGTGGCATGTAGGTGGGGCTTGGGTCTATTTAAGGAACCCAGCCCAGCTCCACGTGCTCACTATTCAGAGGTCCCAGTGCAGAGCAGCAGCATTTCCCAGGGCTCCTGTTCCGGAGGCCTACTTGGACATTTCCTGGCCCTGTCCTCATTATCTTGCTGATCTTCAAGCAGGGCGGTAAGGCAAAGTTTGGGATAGACCTCAACTCCGTTTTCTAGAAACGTTTGAGTTTTTGGCTTTGTGATTTGCAGTGTGTGTGATTTACTCTTGGCACTCAATCCTTGCAGTTCGGATCGTCAGGGTGCGAGATGATTTTGAGACATTTGAATCTTGATGGTTGAATCAGCAACAGTGAGTGCGATTCTTTCTTGGCAATTAACCCTTGCAGTTCGGATCGGCAGAGTGCGTGATCATTTCAAGGCACTTGAATCTTGATGGTTGAATCGGCAACAGTGTGCGCGATTCATTCTTGGCAATTAACCCTTGCAGTTCGGATCGGCAGAGTGTGCGATCATTTCTAGGCATTTGAATCTTGATGGTTGAATCGGCAATAGTGTGCATGATTTATTCTTGGCAATTAACCCTTTCAGTTCGGATCGGCAGAGTGTGCGATCATTTCAAGGCATTTGAATCTTGATGGTTGAATCGGCAATAGTGTGCGTGATTTATTCTTGGCAATTAACCCTTGCAGTTCGGATCAGCAGAGTGTGCGATCATTTCAAGGCATTTGAATCTTGATGGTTGAATCAGCAATAGTGTGCGCGATTTATTCTTGGCAATTAACCCTTGCAGTTCAGATCGGCAGAGTGCTCGATCATTCCAGGTATTTGAGTCTTGATGCGCAGTCTGGCAATAAGGTGCACAATCACTTCTGGGCAATTGAATCATGAAACTTAGATAAAACAGAGTGTGATCTTTCTAGACAAAACAAGTTTAGTCAGTTTGCCAATTTTACAGTATAATTCATGAATCCTATAGCAGTTAATTCTTTGGGAACGAATGTACCCATTGACTCTTCTTGTGATGTAATTGCTATTCTAAGGATTAACTTGAGAGAGTTCAATGTTCAGAGTATATGATTATAAAAAGGTCACGTTATTGAAAAGTTCTTAATCTCTCATGTTATTAGAGCTTAAAGAATTAAAACAAAGTTCATGAAGATTAATGTGAATGACCTTGCTATTGTGTTCCTAACTATTCCTTCCACAGGTCTCCTTCCCCGCTTTTCCCAACCTAAACCCCATCCCCGCTTGGCCATTTTTTAACTCTGTGTTATGATAGCTAGTAGAGTTTGGAGCTGCCACGAGGTGGACATATTGGGAACAGACACAAACCCCGAGGATCCGGCCTCGCTGTACATCTCTGCATCCCAGTACCTACGTTTCTCCAAGAGCTGGTTGGCCTGCCTCCTGTTGCTGAAGTCTCATGCATCTCAAGTACTTCACCTCTATCTTCAGAAACAGCAGCTGGACTTTGGTTGCTGTAAGTCATGCTCTGCCAAGTGCTGCCAACATAGTCCAGGGCCCTTGGAAGGAAATATAGGGGGTCATTCAGACCCCGGCGGGCGGCGGGAGCCGCCCGCCTGGCGGGAACCGCCGAATGACCGCACCGCGGTCAAAAGACCGCGGCGGCCATTCTGTGTTTCCCGCTGGGCTGGCGGGCAACCGCCAGAAGGCCGCCCGCCAGCCCAGCGGGAAACCCCTTCCCACGAGGACGCCGGCTCCGAATGGAGCCGGCGTAGTGGGAAGGGTGCGACGGGTGCAGTTGCACCCGTCGCGAATTTCAGTGTCTGCAATGCAGACACTGAAATTCTATGTGGGGCCCGCTTACGGGGGCCCCTGCAGTGCCCATGCCACTGGCATGGGCACTGCAGGGGCCCCCAGGGGCCCCACGACACCCCTCACCGCCATCCTGTTCCTGGCGGTCGGAACCGCCAGGAACAGGATGGCGGTGGGGGGGTCGGAATCCCCCATGGCGGCGCAGCAAGCTGCGCCGCCATGGGGGATTCCACAGGGCATTGGAAAACCGGCGGGACACCGCCGGTTTTCCTGTTCTGACCACGGCCAAACCGCTGCGCAGAATGCCCTGCGGGGCACCGCCAGCCTGTTGGCGGTGCTCCCGCCAACCCCGGCCCCGGCGGTCCTTGACCGCCGGGGTCGGAATGACCCCCATAATGTGCTGCACCTGACAGAACCTGTGCATCAATGCCCTTACATGGATCAGAATTGATGCAATGCCTGCTATGAGATCGAATTTGATGTATCACTCCTGTTGCAGGGACCAGACCGCCAAATCACACTCAAAACAGCCATGTCACCTCCGGGACCACTGCTTCAGGACCAATGCATCACTGTGTAGAGAAGATCGATGCATCGTGCCCTTCAACATGGATTAATGTGGCATTTTGCATTCAGAGCTGTTGCACTTGGAACCTGTGCTTTGCCCAACAGAACAATCACATTGCTGCACAACACCCACACAGTTTGGGGATCATTGACACATCTTGTGCTTCTACAAGGATTAAGGCACTGTTTAGTTCCTGTAGTTGGCCTGCATTACTTTACAGGTGGCCTGCACTCTTGAATTTGTTCCAGTCCAACACGACCAATGAACTCCTAGAGCGCTATTTGCTTTTAAGCGCTATTTTTATATTTATATCCTTGAAAATTCTAATCTCGAATTCTATTTATTGATTTTTGTCATTTTGGTCTTGTTTTATTCATAAAAATCTGTTCTATTTCCCTACCTTGGCCTGGAGGCTTTTGGTGGTGTATTCACTGTGTTACTATTTGAAGTGTTGCACAAATACTTTACACATTGATACTTAATTTAAGCCTGCCTGCTCTGTGCAAACTGCCAGAGGGTGAGCAGAGGTACCTTTATGGTGTTTATCTGACTTACCGTGACTACGTTTGTGATTGCTGCTTGGCTTCGGCAGGGTGTATACCTCTGTCAACCAGAAACCCAATTTCTAACATTGGTAATCAGTGGTGAGGATAGGACTTGTATTTGTGCACTGCCATACAGTTATTGGTGTACACTACTATCCATATCTCATACCAATTCAATCCTTCTTCAATATTCCCCAATAGGCATTTTTTATTTTTTACCTTAATCATCTCTCTAACTGGAGAACTTGTATCTACACCTGCAAAACTCGATTTTGAGGTGGTCAAACTGGAGAGTTACACTGTGTCTCAGCTCAAGGTTTTCCGCTAGGGGGTTTAGCTTTCCACAAAGGGCTTCACAAAGAAGGTGGAGCTGTGAAAGTGACTGAGGGCCTGAGCACACGCTTATGATACAGCACCTGTAACCCAAGAAAAAGGATGAGGATATGGATCATGATGAGAAGCTGGAAATAGAACTTTACTCATTGGAGGGTTAGGGCCTGGACTGTCTGTGAAGCAGGGGGCCAATAAACTGCCAGAAGTAGTGGTTCCCCCCAAGGCCAGGAGCAGTCTTTCATCCAAAGGCCTGTCCCAAAAGGATAGGAGAAAGAAGAGAAATTAAAATTAGAACAGTTTAAGCTCAAACTAAAAAAAGATAGAGAACTAAAAGAGAGAAAGAGCTCTGGAGAAAAAGAAACTGCCCGCTAAGTAAAAGAAAGTTATGTTGGCTCATGAGTTAATCTTGAAGGAGATGGACATTACGGCCAGTAGAGCAGAGTCCAGCAGTGGTGGTTGCAACATATCTTCATTGTCCTCAGAGAAAAGAGTACACATACCCAAGGGTCTGGTGCCTAACTATGGAGTGGAAGATGACTCTGATGATGGATAGAGGTGTATGAGATTGGTTTCAGATTTACAAGATCCCAGGGGGAGATTTGGGAGCTAGCTTGTTGAAGCATATCCCTACTGAGTGAAAGGACAGCCTCCTGGTCCTAGGAGGGAGTGGCAGGATGAGGTTCCCCCATGAAGAAATCTCTAATCTGGAAGTATGGTTTGGCCCTCAGAGATGCACAGGCAGAAGTTTATGGACAGTGTGAAACTAACCCCATAGACCTGGGAGGTTTGTGTAGATTCTTTTTACAAGGCACTGGATGGTTGGTCGAAGGGCAGTGATGTGACAGATCAGCACCAGTATTTGATTGACAGTAAGCCCTCTGACCCCAGGAAGCTTAGTAAGGAGGTGGACCACTGGATCAGCACTAGGGTCCACAAGAAGTTCTCTGGGGAGGGTCACACCATTGATGGGCATGGTCCAGAAATAAGAAGTGGGGGGGACAAAAACAAAAGCAAGGACTTCTCAAAAGGACCCCAAGTACCTTTCTTGGGGTCAGGTTACCTATCTCTCTGTTGATAAGAAAACTAAGTAGTTCCCTGACTACAGTGCACCCCTTAAGTGCTATGGCTATCAGCAAGAAGGGCACTGCAAAAGGGATGCCAAGTGTCCCAAGTTGCAAAAACAACAGAGGATAGACGGAATGCAGAGCCAATCAAACATTCTTTCTCTGGCACAGATCTGGGTTTAATCCATCAGTTTTTTTGCTTGCCATGCCATTACAGTTTAGACCCAGTCATATGCAAATCAGTCTCGACCCTGTTCCCCATGGAACTGCCAGGCCAGCTACTCCCTGGACCAGAAACAAGCATCCTGGGACCAGTTACAGGGTATCACCCTTCATCAGCCAGGCTAACTTGAATCAGGTAGCATAACAAGCACAGGACCCACGTCTGGGTATGCTTTTCCCACTTGGGGTGACACATGCAAAAGCAACAGATGATGGATGGAATGCAGAGCCAATCAAACATTCACCCCCAGTCGAAGTTCTGGGTTTAATCCATCATTTTTTTTTTTTTTTTGCTTGCCATGCCATTCCAGTATGGACCCAGCCTTATGCAAATTGGTCTTGAACCCGTTCCTCATGGGAACAGTCCAGCCCGAACTGCCAGGCCAGGTCCTCCTTGGACCAGAAACAAACATCCTGGGACCAGTTTCAGAGTATCACCCTTCATCAGTGTGAGAAAGTAGCCTCTTTCTAGCCTTGTTACCCCCACTTTTGGCCTGTTTGTGAGTGTATGTCAGGGTGTTTTCACTATCTCCCTGGGATCCTGCTAGCCAGGGCCCAGTGCTCATAGTGAAAACCCTATGTTTTCAGTATGTTTGTTATGTGTCACTGGGACCCTGCTAGTCAGGACCCCAGTGCTCATAAGTTTGTGACATATATATATGTGTTCCCTGTGTGATGCCTAACTGTCTCACTGAGGCTCTGCTAACCAGAACCTCAGTGGTTATGCTCTCTCATTTCTTTCCAAATTGTCACTAACAGGCTAGTGACCAATTTCACCAATTTACATTGGCATACTGAAACACCCTTATAATTCCCTAGTATATGGTACTGAGGTACCCAGGGTATTGGGGTTTCAGGAGATCCCTATGGGCTGCAGCATTTCTTGTGCCACCCATAGGGAGATCTGACAGTTCTTACACAGGCCTGCCAGTGCAGCCTGAGTGAAATACCGTCCACGTTATTTCACAGCCATTTACCACTGCACTTAAGTAACTTTTAAGTCACCTATATGTCTAACCTTTACTTGGTAAAGGTTGGGTGCTAAGTTACTTAGTGTGTGGGCACCCTGGCACTAGACAAGGTGCTCCCACATTGTTCAGGGCAAATTCCCCGGACTTTGTGAGTACGGGGACACCATTACACGCGTGCACTATACATATGTCACGACATATGTATAGCGTCACAATGGTAACTCCAAACATGGCCATGTAACATGTCTAGGATCATGGAATTGTCACCCCAATGCCATTCTGGCATTGGGGAGACAAATTCCATGATCCCCGAGTCTCTAGCTCAGACCCGGGTACTGCCAAACTACCTTTCCTGGGGTTTCACTGCAGCTGCTGCTGCTGCCAACCCCTCAGACAGGTTTCTGCCCTCCTGGGGTCCAGCCAGGCTTGGCCCAGGAAGGCAGAACAAAGGACTTCCTCAGAGAGAGGGTGTTACACCCTCTCCCTTTGGAAAAAGGTTTTAAAGCAGGGGAGGAGTAGCCTCCCCCAGCCTCTGGAAATGCTTTGATGGGCACGGATGGTGCCCATCTCTGCATAAGCCAGTCTACACCGGTTCAGGGACCCCTCAGCCCTGCTCTGGCGCGAAACTGGACAAAGGAAAGGGGAGTGACCACTCCCCTGACCTGCACCTCCCCTGGGAGGTGCCCAGAGCTCCTCCAGTGTGCTCCAGACCTCTGCCATCTTGGAAACAGAGGTGCTGCTGGCACAATGGACTGCTCTGAGTGGCCAGGGCCAGCAGGTGACGTCAGAGACTCCTTCTGATAGGCTCTTCCAGGTGTTGCTAGCCTATCCTCTTTCCTAGGTAGCCAAACCTCCTTTTCTGGCTATTTAGGATCTCTGCTTTGGGGAATTCCTTAGATAACGAATGCAAGAGCTCATCAGAGTTCCTCTGCATCTCTCTCTTCACCTTCTGTCAAGGAATCGACTGCTGACCACGCTGGAAGCCTGCAAAACTGCAATAAAGTAGCAACAACGACTACTGCGACACTGTAACGCTGATCCAGCCGCCTTCTCGACTGTTTTCCTGGTGGTGCATGCTGTGGGGGTAGTCTGCCTCCTCTCTGCACTAGAAGCTCCGAAGAAATCTCCCGTGGGTCGACGAAATCTTCCCCAAGCAACCGCAGGCACCAAAGAACTGCATCACCGGTCCTCTGGGTCTCCTCTCATCGTGCACAGCCAAGCATGGGTCCCTGGCACTCTAACCTGCATTGCACGACCTCCTGAGTTGTCCTCCGGCGGCGTGGGACTTTCTTGTGCAACTTCGGGTGAGCACCGATTCACTCCACTTTGTAGTGCCTGTTACGGTACTTCTGTGGGTGCTGCTTGCTTCTGAGTGGGCTCCTTCTCTTGCTGGGCGCCCCCTCTGTCTCCTCACGCAATTGGCAACATCCTGGTCCCTCCTGGGCCACAGTAGCATCCAAAAACCCTAACCACAACCCTTGCAGCTAGCAAGGCTTGTTTGCGGTCTTTCTGCAGGAAAACACTTCTGCACGACTCTTCTCGACGTGGGACATCCATCCTCCAAAGGGGAAGTTTCTAGCCCTTGTAGTTCATTCAGAATCCTCAGCTTCTACCATCCTGTGGCAGCTTCTTTGCACCCACAGCTGGCATTTCCTGGGCATCTGCCCACTCCCGACTTGATCATGACTTTTGGACTTGGTCCCCTTGTTCCACAGGTACTCTCGTCTGGAAATCCATCGTTGTTGCACTGCTGGTGTTGGTCTTTCCTGCAGAATTCCCCTATCACGACTTCTGTGCTCTTTGGGGAACTTAGGTGCACTTTGCATCCACTTTTCAGGGTCTTGGGGTGGGCTATTTTTCTAACCCTCACTGTTTTCTTACAGTCCCAACGACCCTCTACGAGGTCACATAGGTTTGGGGTCCATTCGTGGTTCGCATTCCACTTCTAGAGTATATGGTTTGTGTTGCCCCTATCCCTATGTGCCCCCATTGCATTCTATTGTGACTATACATTGTTTGCACTGTTTTCTATTGCTATTACTGCATATTTTGGTATTGTGTACATATATCTTGTGTATATTTGCTATCCTCATACTGAGGGTACTCACTGAGATACTTTGGCATATTGTCATAAAAATAAAGTACCTTTATTTTTAGTATATCTGTGTATTGTGTTTTCTTATGATATTGTGCATATGACACTAGTGGTACTGTAGGAGCTTCACTCGTCTCCTAGTTCAGCCTAAGCTGCTCTGCTAAGCTACCTTTTCTATCAGCCTAAGCTGCTAGACACCCCTCTACACTAATAAGGGATACCTGGGCCTGGTGCAAGGTGTAAGTACCCCTTGGTACTCACTACAAGCCAGTCCAGCCTCCTACAATCAGCCTGGCTAGCTTGAATCTGGTGGCATGGCATAGCAAGCACGGGACCCACATCTGGGCATGCGCTTCCCACTTGGGGCGACAAATGCAAAAACAACAAGCTGGCACAGCCCCCCTCTGGTGGGCAATCACTGGGATTGTATAGTGTAGCACTTGGGGAGGTGTATGTCCCAGCTAGAGGTGGGGACAGAATTGAGGTTACCCTAGTGTCCCTGAGTGATGGAGAGATGGTCCAGAGAACCCACATGCCTAGTAATACTATGAAGCACAGACAGTGGGTCACCATTAATGGGCAGAGAGTGGAGGCTCTGAGAGATACAAGAGCCAGCATGACTACTATCTGGTGTCTTCAGAGCAGGTAGTACGTAATTTGGTCCACCAAGATGTTGCTGCTGACAACCGTGAAAGCCACTACCCAGGCTTATTGATATTGGGAGACGGACAGATTAGCGTACTCGCGTGACGCTATATAAACATAAAATAGCGAGGTCCTTATAAAGGTATGTAGAGGACAAGGGATACATTAACATTCTAACAAGTGGAGCTATCTTGAAAGGAGGTCCTGAGGAAATCCATGGGCACTCCCGGGATGAAACACGTGTCGACAACGTGACGATGGGATGGACATTCATTTATGGAGAATCTTTGAAAGGATTACATTAATTTCGGATATCTATGAACAATTGGGATTCAATTTGTGCAACAATGAAGCAATAACATTTCATTGTGGAAATTAGGACATTTGGACGTTTAATTCTTATGAAGTTTATTTTTATAGTATCGGTTCGATGTAACTTTCCTTTGATTGTGTTAAATTTGATGTACTAATTTTCTCAGAGTGTATATAATTTCATGTAATTAATCATTATGACTCTTTACTGATTTGTAAAAAAAAAAATCTTAATTAATGCATGTGTGCTAATACCTTCTAGTTTATTATAGGTAACATTGGGTTACTTCTTTCGGGGAGAGTGGAGGGTGCAACCCCAGTATTTGGCACTGTGCACTGTAATACGATTTGTTGATTTATCCATTGAGGCAGGAGCGCCTTATCACTCGTAATTCACCCCCATATCTAGATTGCCACTACCCAGTGGCTCTGGTTCCCTTTGAATGGAGGAAGGGATCTCAGGTTCCTTTGGGGTAACATGAGTCCGTTCATGTCTATTGATTGTCTGTTTGATACTGACTTGGTGCATACGGCCTGGATGGAAATGGAGCTCAGGACACATCTGGAGATATTGGGTTTGCCTGAGTGGGTTTGCTTGACCACATGCTCCATGGAAGTCTGTGAGGGTGGTCAAGAGGACCTGGAGCATGGAAGAATCACAGAGGTTCCTGACAAAAAAAAGAAGAAGGGCAAAGGGCATGGGAAACCTGCCCCTGAACCTCCCACAGTCTGGGAGGGGGGTGACCCTGAGGGGGACACACTTTGATACCTACAGGGGATGATGTGGCTGAACTGGGGAACCTGCCTGAGTGGATAACTGACAGCAGGAAAGAGGATTCACGTAGGGTACTCCTTCTGCAAGGTGCAGAAGGAGTGCCCTACTCATGTGAGTCTTTGGCAACAGGCTGAGACCCAGGGAGCTGGTGACACCTGTGGCAAACTCCAGATCTACTGGGAGAATGGCCTCCTGTATATTAAGCCTAATGCAATACCTGTGTTGTTGGTACCCGAGTGCTTTAGGGACTTTCTCCTGGGTCTGCCTAATGATGTGCCACTTGCAGGTCATTTGGGGCAAGGAAGGCCCTTTGATAGGCTTGTGACCCACTTTTATTGGCTTAAAATCAGGAAGGCCTCCATTCTGTGGGTCCTGTCCTACCTGTCAGGTGAGTGGCAAGGCCGGGGGAAGTACAAGGCCCCCCTACAACATTTTCCTGTGATTAGCATCCCCCTTTAAGATTCTGGGCAATAACAGCATTGTATCTCTAGACCCCAGGAAAACCATGAGCAACAGATGAGTTTTGGTCTTGGTGGACCATGCCACCTGGTACTTGGAAGCTATCCCTCTGAGGACTGTCACTGGACCCTCTGTGGCCAGGGCACTTCTGGGGATCTTTACCCATGTGCGTTTCCCCAAGGAGGTGGTATCTGACCGGGGTAACAATTTAATCTTGTTGTACTTGAAAGCCATGTAGAAGGTATGTAATATCACCTACAAGTTCACCATGCCTTAAAACCATCCAAAAATGGGTTGGTTGAAAGGTTCAAACATACCCTGGAAGGCATAATTACGGGTCTCTCAGAACTCATGATACTTAAGTGGGTGAAGAAAGGCTGGGAGCAAGCTTCAAGGAAGCCACCCCAAGATGTAGTTAGCTACATGCTGGCCTTCTGCAACCCAACAGCCGGCTTCTGGAAACTCGTAGAGGAGAATCTGGAAGCTAGCTAGGAGGACATGAACAGTGGGTTTGACCAGAATATCACTCTGACTGAGTGTCAGTTTGGTCAAAAAGTATGGATGATTGAGCTTGCAGAGCCATGGGCCCTGTAAAACCATTGGCCTGGGCCTTATGAGGTAAAGGAGTGCAAGAGCGATGTTGCCTACTTGGTGGATCTCAAGACTCCCTGGAGCCCTTTAAAGGTCCTACATATCAATTGCCTTAAGCCTGACCTTGTGAGGTCTGAGCTTACTCTGCTCCTGGCCACTGATGATAGGATGGAAGAGGAGAGTGCACTTCTCCCTGACCTCATTTCTTTCAAGGAGTAGTATCGGTCAGAGGACGGCATGAACCTCTTCCCTACATTTACCCTAGACCAACACAGAGACTGTCACGAGTTGCTGGGACAGTTTGCCTTTCTGTTCTCCCTTACTGCATGAGTGACTATGTGGTGCACTAATGATATTGATACCGGGGACAGCATGACTGTGAAGAATAAAAGTTACAAGTTATTTTATCAGATGAGAGCTCACATCAAAGAGGAGATCTCTAAGATGCTAGTGTTAGTGGTTCTTGAACGCTCAAGCAGAGTTTGGTCCAGTCCAGTGGAACTGGTCCACAAGGCAGCCTCGCTAGGTGTCACACCTGAATCTGGTTTTGTGGGGACTACTGTGGGTTCAATGTGGTCACAAAGACTGATGTGCACCCATCCGTAGAGCTGATGAACTCATAGATCGGATTGGAGCTACCAAGTTCCTCAGAACGCTTGACTTAACATCTGGGTACTGGCAGATTGGCTTTGTCGATAGGGCAAAAGAGAGGTCAGCATTCACTACACCAGAGGGGCACTTCCAGTTCTGGGTCATGCCATTTTGTTTAAAATACACCCCTGCCACCTTCCAGAGGTTGGTCAAGCAGGTCCTGGCTGAGTTGATGAACAGTGTTTTTGCTGAATTAGTTTTTACCAGCTTTAGAAATCTGAACACTTTACCACTGCTTACCAGTGTTAAAGTGCATGTGCTCTTTTCCAAAAATGTGGTAACATTGGCTTATCCCCTATTGGCATAATTAATTTACCATTTACTTATAAGTCCCTAGAAAAGTGCACTACATATGCCCTGAGACTGTAAATGAAATGCTACTAGTGTCCAACTTTTTGAAATATATTGCACCCTCCCCTTGGGGCTAATCTATGCTGCAGGACCACTAGTAGCATTTACTTTACAGGCCTTTGGCACATATAGTACACTTTACTAGGTATTTACAAGTAAAGATAAACCAATGTTGCCAAGTTCTACAGTTCCGATCACCTGCACTTTAGCACTGGTCAGAAGTGGTAAAGTGGGAAGAATCCTAAAAGCCAGCAAAAATAGTAATAGAAACAGGAGGTCAGAGAGCAAAACGTTAGGGGAAACCATACCACGGATGGCAGGTCTAATACATGTCCTCTCAGCTGAAAGTGGGGAGAGCTATCCAATCCCTTGGGATCTCTCTTCATTAAGGCAGAAGAACCTGGAGAGGCCATCAGCAATGGTGTGGTCTGTTCCAGGATGGTGTTCCACCATAAAGTCCATTCCCTTTAGGGAGATGAACCACCACAACAGGTTGGGATTCCCACTCCTCATCCCCATTAACCATTTGGGGGGCTTATGGTATGTATAAACCAGGAAGTCAGTGCCAAACAGGTATGGCCTTAGCTTTTTCTGTGCCTAGACCACAGCAAAGGCTTCCATTTCAATCGGGCTCCACCTCTGTTCTCTGACAAGTAGCCTCCTACTGAAGAATTGATCAAGGCCCCCTTCATTTAGCTAGGTCATGCTCTGAGGATTCTGTTTGGATGACGCATTTTCAGATCAATTTGGGGCCCTGAGCTTGGGTACCCTGCATGTGGTTTCTCTCAGGGCATCGAAAGCTATCTGGCATGCCTCTGTCCAGATCGCCTGATGTGGCTGCTTCTTGGAAGTCAGCTCTGTAAAGGGGGCAACAATGGTGCCATACTCCTTAATGAATCTCCTGTAATAGCCAGGGAGTACTAGGAAGGCTCTCACTTCTATCTGGTTATTGAGGGGTTCCCAAACCAGAAGGGTGTCACTTTTGGGTTGCATGGGCTGCATCTAGCTGTCCCCTAATTGCTGTCCCAAATAGGCCACAGAACCCTGCCCTATCTGGTGCTTACTGGCCTTGATAGTCAGGCCTGCCCTTTGCAGAGCCTGAATCACTTCCTTTAGGTGGCATAGGTGGTCCTCCCAGCTAGATTTGAAGACTGCAATGCTATCTAGATAGGTGACACAAGCCTCTAGACGGTGGCAGGGTCATTCTTCAACTTGAAGGGCATTACCAAGACTTGGAAGTGCCGTTCGGGTGTGGAGAATGCATACCCCTCTTTGGACCGATTGGGCAAGGCAAACTGCCAGTTCCCAGATGTTAGGTTTAAATGCTGAGGAATGTAGCAGCTTCAAGTTGATCTATTAGCTCATCAGCTCTGGGGATGAGGTCTGTGTCAGTGATGGTGACTTCATTGAGTCCACTGTGATCCGCACAGAGCCAGAGTTCAAGTGTGACACCTGGTGGCACATCCTTGGGTACCAGCAGCACAGGGCTTGACCAAGTGCTGTTGAAGGGCTCAATAACCCCAAGTGCCAACATCTTGGAGATCTCCTCCTTAATGTCAGTCCTCACCTTGTCAGACAACCTGTAGCAAGCTTCTTCTGCACTACCGATCTGTAGGCGAACAACAGGAATGGCAGGAGGGCATCCCACTTACACCTCATGGGTTCATGTAGACCCATTATCATGCCTTTCAAGATATAGTTGAACCTTTCAGCCAACCCATTGTTTTGGGTGTGGTAAGGGGTGGTGAACTTATAGGTCACCCCACACTCCTTCCACATGACCTTCATACAGTTGGGCATGAAGTTGGTACCCGGGCAGAGACCGCCTCATTGGGGAAACCCACACAGGTCCCCATCAGTGCCGTGGCCACAATAGATGCAGTCACTGTCCTCAGAGGGATAGCCTCAGGCTGCCTTGGGAACCACAGGCCCCACAATGTTGATGCCAACTCTCTCAAAAGGGGTGTAATGACAGAGAGAGGTTGTAGGGGCCTTGTACTTCACCCTTGACTGGCCACTCATCTGGTAGATCCGACAGGACCTGCAGTATGCAGCTGAGGCCTACCTCATTTGAGGGCAATAAAAGTGGGTGACAGGTAACAAGCCTGTCAAAGGTCCTGTCTTGCCTCAAATGACATGCCAGTGGGCCATGAGCCAGACCCATTAGGAAGAACCTGTAGCACTGGGGGACCCCCAACACATATATTGCACCAGACCCAGGATCCTTAGGCTTGTTATACAGTAGATCATTCTCACAAGAAACTAGGTGCTTGCCAGGGGCATTTCCAGCTGTCTGGGCCTCAGCCTGGTGCTGAAGTCCCAAAAGAGTATGGAACTCTCTCTGTACCTTGCATAATTCCTTCCTGGTGGGACCCACTCCTGGACAGCCCCTGGTAGGTTTCCCAGTTTGGCTATGTCTTTCCTTGTAGGTACCAGAGCCCCCCCTCAGGTTCAGCCTTCTCCCAGTCTGTGGGCGGCTCAGGGACTTGTTTCCTTTACTCCTTGCTCTTTCTCATTTTTCCAGCCTCCAGGTCCTTCTGACAACCCTCTCGAGCTGCCATGGACCGTGTGTTCAGGCACATCCACTCAGGTAATCCTATCATCTCTAAGTGTGACCTAAGTTCCACCTCTTTCCAAATGGTGTGCTCCAAGTCATTGCCCAGCAGACAATCCACAGTCATGGACTGACTCACACCTACCTTCAGAGGACCTGAAAACCATCCACCCTCATACTCATAGAACGTCATTGGAACCTTCCCAGCAGACTTGTTTTCAGGCAACCACCTCTTTTTTTTTATCACGGGGGGAAGGGACCCCTGTCCCGCAGAACTAGTTTGGGGCCCTTCAGGCAACCCCCTACTCTTTTTCCTCCCTCCTTCTTCTGGTGAGGACCCTGCTCACCCTTGGCATGAACCCCACTGGTACCTTCTTGGGGACCTGGGTGCTAACCCATTGGTCTTCCTCTTTACCAAGCTCTCTGTGGTCAGTGAGCATACTGCCAACAAGGTTTGAGTCAGATCTGGAAAGCAAAGACTGGACAGGTGCTCTATTGCAAACATATTGTACAGCCCCATGTAATCTATTAACTCTGTGCCTTTCAAACTACAATCCACTGCTTTGCAAAATAAATCCACACAATCTACCCAGGTCTTTGGGAAATCTTCTGACTATCTATGAATTTCTGTTTATATTTCTATGGAGTTAAACCAAACTTTCTGATAAGGGCCTTCTTCATGGGGGGGGATATCTCATCCTGTTGCTCCTTTCTAGGGACAGTAGAGTACCCCTTCCCTCACTAGGGATATGCCTCCAAAAGCTAGCTCCCAAATCTGCCTTAGGTTACTTGTGCATTAGCAAAGTAATTTTATAGGCCTCAAGACATCTGCCCATGTCATCTCTCACTACAAAATCAGACACCAGAACCTTGGGTATGTGTTCCCATCTATCAGAAGGCACAAAATAATTGTGACCCCAATCACTGCTGAACTCTATCTGTCTGGCCTTGGTATCCAGATCTCTAAAGCTCGGTTCTTGAGCCAACATAAGTTTCTTCTCTTACTTGGCCACTTTTGTTCTCCTCCAAGGCCTGTTTCCTTTCCTCCAATGCCTTCTCCTTCTCCAGTCTACTTTTTAAAAGTTTTTTTTTATTTTTTATTTAAGCAATGGTCAATACACAGAAGATATGTAGTCAGAGAAGCATCAATACAGCTATAAACATGTTGAGCGCTGGAGGAGACAATAAAAATAGGCTATTCATGTATCTGGTACAGTAATATCAGAAACATTTACCATTTTGTTCAGTGAAATGTTACTGTTTAAGGAAATACCATTAACTCAACGCCCCTTGGTTCCAACGCCCTGATTAAATAGCCACAATAGGAACGCCCCATTTTATAGCACATTCCTAAATTTGCCAACAAGCGATCCTCAAGCAGTGTCCCCCCTGTAATTGCTCTCCTATCAGTCTGTGTCTCCTAAGGGTATACCCGAGCTGTAGATACTTATATCTTTCAGGTTCCACCAGGTTGTAGTCTCATCATAAATTCTCAAAGGCGGTGAGTGTGGGTCAACTCCATTTATCTCCCAGATGCTCTACACTGATCAGGGCCCATTTGGAAAATCCCTTCAGGCTACCCACCTCATGGAGAAGGTCACTATCCCATAGCAGGGTTGGGCTTTGCTAGCTTGCCCCCCATCCTAGGAAATTAGTGGCATCTCTTCATGCTTTAACAACCATTTGGGTGGATATCAGTAAGTCCCATTTCATTGCCTGTTGGTAACGGGCCACAACTGGACCCCTGTGTCCCATTGTTTTCCTGTCTACTCCACAAGCTGGCTCATTAGGATAGGCAAACATCCGGTCCTTGACTATCATGAGTTGTGTTGCCCAGTTGTATTTAAATATGCCTGGTACCGCAAGGCCCCCCTCGTAGACACCACATTGGAGCTTGTGTAGCACTATGCGAGAGAGGGAGCCATTTCACAGTAGCAATCTTATTTCATTGTCAATCTTTCAAAGAACCTCAAGGGGTATTTTGAATGGTGTGATTTGGAGAATGTATAAAAGGCATGGGGTAGTCATAATTTTAAATAGTGCCGCCCTGCCCATCAAAGTCAACTGTAGGTTTATCCAATGGCCAACATCTGTCCAGAGGCTGTCTGTGGAAACAAGTTTAAGCAAAGTAAGGTGGCTGAGTCTCGAGTGACATATTCCCCAGGTTGAAAGAAACCGTTCACCTCCAACACCATTTATCTCGGTGGGAGATTTGGAGTATTCCCATTCAAGAGGAAAATCAGAGACTTAGTCCAATTTATGAGGTATCATGAATGGTTCCCAAAGATACTGAAGATTAGAAGTATTCTGTTAATAGACAGGGTAGGCTGTGTGACATAAAGTAGGACATTGTCAGCATATAAAGAAAGGCTCTCCTCCCAAGTCTCTAATGTATATGTAGTCTTTATGAGTGTGTTTTGTCGGACCCAGGCTGTGAGTGGTCCTAGGGCCAATGAAAATATCACTGGGGAAAGGGGGCACCCTTGCCTGGTACATCTTCTGTGGGCAAACACTGAAACACCACTCCATTGATCATTATCACAGCTATGGTTCAAGTTAGAAGAGTGTCACCCACTCACAGAATTTGGCACCAAACACCATTGCGCCAGATTTGCAAAAATATAGTGCCGCTTGACACTGTTAAATGCCATCCTGGCGTTTGAGGCCCTTAGTGATGCTTGTTTACCATGCGTGGGTTCCATCATATGAAACACCCTATAAAGACACTTCATGTTGAGCTGGGGCAGTCAGCATGAAAGCTGACTAGTCCAGATGAATTTCCAAGATTATGACTTCGCACAATGTGGCCGCCAAGGCCTTTGCCAAGACCTTAGTTTCAATGTTTATTGGGGATATGGGTCTGTAGGACCCATATTCAGTATGTGATTTACCTTTCTTGGGAATTGCCCCAATTGTGGTAGTACTTTGGCCTATTGGGAGGCATCCTTAATGCGTGGCTCATGCAATATAGCTAGCATGTGAGCTGTGACTTTGTCAACCATTCACTTGCATATCTCTATCAGTAGGCTGTTAGGTCCCACCGTCCTACCTGGTTGGAGACTGCAGGTGGCTGCTGCTATTTCATCCATTTTCAAGTATTCCTCAAGTCCCCCTCGCGGTCCTCGGTACTGAAAGTCAAAACGTCTATTTTCTTTTTAAAAGTCAGCACAGTCCACTTCCGACATTGAGATCCCTGAGGTATATAGCCTCTCATATTATGTGGTGAAAGTGTCTGTTACGGTAGTGCTAGCACACTGGGGAAGCCCATCACTGTGAAATGTTCCTAGTACCCAATTATGTTCTTGGTCTCTTTTCTCCAACCATGCTAAAATGTCTCCCACATCATGGAACCAGCGTGGAATCGCCAGTGCTTGACTGCGGACTCTGTCGTCTGCTAGACTGTAGAATTTCTGCTGTTTAATTTAGAGATGGTGGTGAAGATCAAGGCCTTCTTCAGTGACTTGGAGCTCGAGGGATGTTATTTCATGCTCCAGACTTTTGTCATGTATTTTAGACTCCTTTCTCTGTCCTCCAATGACGCCCTGTGTGTGTGTCCAAGCATGACCATTTTAAATGCCTCCAAAGAATACCATCAGAGCCTACAGTCCCTTTATTAGCTCTGAAATGTTGTTCTGTCTCCTCTCTGAGTTTATTTTTGATGCCACTATCTTGCAAGTGCCATGGATCTATTGTGGGTGGCAAGATATGGTGCCTGGCTGGACCATTTAATCCTATTAATAGAGGTGAGTTATCCAAAATGCCTCAGGCATTGATGCTCACATTTTTAAATGTGCCTGCATGTTTTTTGTTGAGTGAGGACATGATCCATGTAGGATAAGCTGTTGTGGAGCACCAAGTGATATGTGTATTGTCATTGGTAGAGTTTGTTGGCTCTCCAAATTTCTGTCAGACCCAGGTCTTTCATAAAGGGCCTTAACATAGATATTGGAGGACTACAGTGCAGTTAACTTTACTATCCAGCCCATTCACATTCTAGGTCATAATATTTACAGACCTCTGTGTGTTGTGAGGGTATGAAGCACATGATCCCATATAGGACATCTGACTAGCACAGCCAATGAGCAATTATATTAATACCCAAAAGGAATAACAACATAACAACAAACATTTAGTTCCAAACAAGGTAATACACGTCTGCTCCACTGCACCATGGGCCTAGAACTATCCACCTCCCCAATTTGCAGAGTGCTTGTTGCCAAAAGATGTAAACAGTTATAGCGGGTCAGCTAAAGGCATCTGACTAAGAGTTATGTGAAAGGCCATCAAGGCGATAAATCACTTAACTAAATTTTCTGTCTCACATTTTGTTCATTGGAAGAACTTTGTTGTGTCCTTGGAATCCAATTCCCTCAAACGGGGCAAGGGAGCATGTAGACTCTCTATCTAATTCCCTATTCCACCCCCATTCCCAGCACATCTCATCCTACAGAGTTTCAGGAGTCTGTTAAACATCTACCCCATACATTACTAGACAGTTAGTTAGTGCTGATCTCCAGGAGTATACGCATTCATGTGCTGGGCAAAGTGTTCTGCCCAGTAAGGGCCCAGGAGGAGCCTGAGTGACGCGCATCAGGGTCCACGCCCTACTGGTATATCAACTGTTCTTGGTCTCTCTTCTGACCCACCACTTGCCAACCATTAAACCAATGCCAGGCATCCTCTGGTTTGTTAAAGTGCCAGGACTTGCCACCCACCAGCACCCACAGCCTGGTTCGGTAAAGCATCATGTAATTCGATTCTTTGGCCATGAGTGCTTCATCATTGAAGTTCTGTTGCTGACTCTGCACCTGCAAGGTGAAATCTGGGAAAAGGTGGATCATGGTATTTTCATGATAAATGTATTTAATAATACAGGCTGTCTGAAGGATTGCACTGTATCTATGGCTGAACACTCTAGCTACTATTGTATGCAGTGGGGTGCCAAGGCATGGTGGGGAGGCTGGTACCTTATGTTCTCTTTCTATGGAAACTTATTTGGAGAGCCATTTTGGGCAAAGAGTATTATGTATAAAGTCTTCTATAAATAATTCAACACTTGATCCCTCTGCCTTCCCAAGTGCTCCCCCTACTCTGATGTTGTTGCGCCTTGCTCTTCCCTCCTAGCCTTCCAGTTTGGCAGCCAGTGTGGAGCTCTCCTGCATTAAATTTTTAACTTGCACTTCAAGTTGCTTGGTTGTTGATTACAGCTCAGTAATATGAGTATCCACTGTAGTGACCTTGTCAGTAATTTTACTAAAATCTGCATGCAAAAGGTTGACATTGATAGTTACCATGTCTAGCTTAGGTAGTAGTATACCACGGAGGTCCTGTATTGCAGCCATAGTTTTACACAAGGGATAATCATTTGTGTGTGTGGTCTCTGAAGTCTTTACATTAGCCATGTCCTCTTCCACAATGCTGAGGGGGGTTTGTCAATTTCACACGATACTTGTCAAGGTTATTAGATCGTGAGGCTTTGGGCCACAGTTTCTGATCATGACCTTTGGATCCATAGTGCACAGCATCACCATGGGCTTCAGGAGCTGGGACACAACAATACTGTGGCCCTATTGTCCAATCGGCAGCCCAGTGTATGTTTTGGCAGAGGCAGTAATTTCCCAGCAATGCCGTCCCCACAAGTAAGTAGTTGATGCTTGACCCCTGGCCTAATGCAGACCCCAATTCTTCTCTCTCAATCTCAGGGCTCAATTTTCAAAACCCTGTGGGCACAACACCTTACCAGCCATGTGGGAGAAGAGTGGATTGCCCACCCCTCAAGCTCAATATGCTCAGCTCTTCGTTGATCCCCAGTACCAGCCCGCATCTCGAAAAGGGAGGTGGGAAGGGAAGTCTGTCCTTTGGTGCTCCTCACTCACTCCAGGGTCGGATATCACACTCGCTCTGCCTTTTCTGCTTAGAACTGTGCAGAGGGTTGGCACAGGGATGACAGAAATTACTGCACCTCCTAGCACTCAATATCATCAGGCCTAGCACCCACACCAGCATCTGCTCACTCCTCTCCTCTGCCTGTGGCACTGTCCAAAATCTTGTCCTTGTAGTCTGCCAGATGCTAAGGTGGCATTCTGACCCTGCCTCACCCCACTCCACAGACTGTGACACCCACAGGTTAACTCATCCCTTGGGAGCAGCTCCAAGTGTCATTTTCTCACATGCAGCCTCTTCTCATCACAGTTGTAGAAGGCAGGGCGCAGAGCTTATCCCTCTGTGCAGGATCCAAGAGGCCTGCTGGCCGATCTGGCAGGAGAGTCTGCCTCCACGCGGTCCCCACAGGTATCATTCCTCAGTAGGCTGCCAGTGGGGGGGGAGTCCCAGAGGTAAGGAAAGAGCTTGCTCGGCTTAACGCTGGGCCACATTGGTGCCGTTCGCCATCTTGCGAGGTCCTGTCCTCTTCAGTAGGCCAGCATTTCAGGGTAGCAAAATTGACTATAACACTTTCATCCAGTTTGCCAGAGTGGTAGGAACTGCTGCTGCCACAGGATGCCAAGATGTGAACCAATGTTTGAACAGATGATAGGGATTTACACCCGGATGTTTACGGAGCCACTTTAGTGTGTGGTCATCTTGGTTGGCTGCGTCACCCGCCCTCCTTTTCCAATCTGAGCTTAGCCAGCTCCAGTTTTAGGTTCCTCTCGTTCCTCCTGTCCTCCAGCTCCTCTTGAGTCAGGCTTGTAGAGGGTACACTGCTTCCTGTCTTGGGTTTACCATCTCTTCTTGTAGGCTGGTTGACCACTGTCCCACAGGCAGTCCCACAGATTCTTGGTCCGGCTCGTTATCATCCTCTATCTCCACAACATCCTTCTCTGGGGTCTCATGTGTTACATCCCTTGACTCAAACCAGGCCTCAGCACATTTTGCAGCTCCACCTTCTTGGTGAAGACTTTAGTAGAAACCTCAAACTCCTTGCCCAAGACTTTGACTTGTTGCTCTGTGTACTTCTTCAATTTGGACAACTCCAACTCCAGTTTTGCAGGTGCAGTTATGGGACCTCCAGTCAGAGACATGATTTAGGATAAAAAGAAAAATGCCAATCCGAGAGAACTGAAAAGTAAAAATTAAAATTGAAGCGAGGAGGACAATTGATTTGTCTTGGTTTAGGGGCGGATAGTAGTGTATACCAAATTACTGTAAGGTACTGCACAAACACAAGGCCTATCCTCACCACTGATCATCAATGTTAGAAATTGGGCCCCTAGTTGGCAGAGGTATGCACCCTGTCGAAACAGGGACCACAATTCTAGTCAGGGTAAGTCAGTTACACTCCCTAAATTAACCTCTGTTCACCCTCTGGTAGCTTGGCATAGAACAGTCAGGCTTAAAAAGGTTGGTGTAAAGTATTTTAGTGACCCATAAATTGACACAATAAAAACACCACAAAAAAGACTCCACTCCAGTTCAGAAAGAATGAGAATAGTTATCTGATTGAATTAAGACCAAAACAACAAAAATCCAATTACATTGCATGAGTTATCATGCTGCGGGCGCTCCATTTAAGGTTTCTTTAGTGAAGTGCTGGAAAAGCACTCACAATTATACTTCTGATGCAGTCTTCATACCAGCATGATTTAAAGGGGATCTTGGCTTCCTGGGCCGCTCAGGATTGGAAAGTCAATGTGGGGCAGAAACACACAACAGGCAACCCAGAGCTGCAGTATGGGGCCTCACTTGGGGTATGCACACATGGAGACTGAGCAGCATGCACTGCTCCCCTACTCAAAGTACCTTGTTGGTGTCTGGACAGATGTGTGAAGATGCCCTCAACCTCAGCAGCTGGGCTGGGCACAGCACTGACTTATAGAAGACTGGAAAGCCTCAACACATGCTGAGATGGTAACCAAAGATGCGGTCACACACTCTCACTTGTAAAATGTTGGAAAGTGCTTGACGCACTGGGCTGGTGTAAGAAGGAGCGCTTACATGTGCTGACTTGTAAACTGCTGTAAGGCACTGAACACGTGCTGGTCTTATAAACGAAGAAGCGCTCACACGCTCTCACTTATTAATTGCTGAAAAGCGCTCAACACATGCTGGCCTATCGAGCGTGTCACGCACATAGCTCCTCATTGAAACACACTACTGTTGTACTTATGAGAGACAGAGGTGGTCATTACAACATTGGTGGTAAAAGCTGATTACGGCCGTGCAGAAGACCGCCAACACACCGCCGCAGCTGCTGAATTCCGACACAGCTATTATGACCCACATCTCGGAATCCGACAAAATTCAGACACCCACACAAGTCCGCCACACCAAAGGTCAGTGTTAAACTGGCGAAAACAAAACCTCCACCGTCACACCAACAGAAATACGCCCAAACTATCATGACACACGAATCCACGCGGCGGTCTTTCAACCACGGTATTCCATTGGCGGTACACACTGCCGCGCTCAAAATACACACACATATACAAAACACCACCACATTGGACAATTCGAAATACACACACCTGATACACATACACACACCACTCCCACACACCCAATACAATATAAAACACACACCCACATCACCCACAAACCCCTACGACCACAATTACAGAGAGAAGGCCAGAGAGAGACACCACCATCAACAAACTAGCATCCACAGGCACACAACACCATCACCCACACAACTTCCACGCACAAAACACCACACTCCACTACATATCACCACACTTATCACCACACACACCACCCCACACATCACCTACACCACCCCATGGCACGGCAAAGACACCTCAGGTTCTCAGAGGAGGAGCTCAGGGTCATGGTGGAGGAAATCGTCCGGGTAGAGCCACAGCTATTTGGATCCCAGGTGCAGCACACCTCAATTGCAAGGAAGATGGAGCTATGGTGAAAAATAGTCGACAGGGTCAACGCAGTGGGACAACACCCAAGAAATCGGGAGAACATCAGGAAAAGGTGGAACAACCTACGGGGGAAAGTGCGTTCCGTGGTCTCAAGACACCACCAGGCAGTTCAGCGGACTGGCGGCAGACCCCCACAACTAACAACATGGGAGGAGCAGGTCTTGGCGATTCTGCATCCTGAGGGCCTCGCAGGAGTCGGTGGAGGAATGGACTCTGGTAAGTTACATCTTAACTATTACATCCCCCACCCTACCTGCATGCTATCACATACCCCCACCCTCGCCCCCACCCCTATCACTCCAACTCCTCACAAATGTACCAATATCACAAACCACACATCCCAACACCAAGCCCTGCATGCAACAACAACGCATGGACACCCATCACTAAAGCATGCCCACTGCACATACCCATACACCCCCCTAAACCATCATCACACAAGCTCACACACAGGAATGCCAGCACTGGGGTACACGGTCACCCACCCATTGCACACCATGACACACACAGATGCAATAATCATGCCTTTCCCTGACCCTGCAGTACCACTACCCAACGTCACCAGACACGAGGGTCCAGACATGTCCACTCCACCCACAGAAGAGGCCCACAGTGATGACAGCACCTCTGTCCACCTGGATCTAGATGACCAGCCCGGACCATTGGTGGCCTCGGGACAGTCGGTTCCCCTCACACAGGCACAGGCCACCACAGACCTTCCCCCCTCAGGAAACACCAGCACAGCACCCACCCAGCGGGCCCATATCTCCGTCCCCAGGACACATCAATCAGCTGTGTGTCCACCACTACAGGGAACCCAGGATAACCCACCACCCCGACAACAACAGGGACCTGGGGGCAGTGTCAGTGGGCACACGGTCCAGGGGACAGAGGCCCAGGAACACAGGGGAACTGGGAGGGCTGCTGTGCGACAGGGGACGGACAGACCAAGGGAACCCACTCTCCACGAGGCCCCCTCCTCCATCATGGGAGCATACCACCACTCCCAGGAGACGATGGCAACGGTACTGGCCAAGTTTCAGGAGACCCAGCGGATGCAGGAGGAACAGTATTTGGGGTTTTGGGAGGAACTCAGAACCATCAGCTCCGCCCTGGGCACCATCGTAGGGGTGCTGAAGGAAGTACTCAACACCAGGATGGACACTGTGGCACTACAAAGGGCCCCTGACACTAGCATGGACGATGAACTACCCACCACCTCCGCCAGCGCTAGTGGACAGGAGGCACAGCAACAGCACCACCACACCAGCACCTCACCCCCTGCAGACGGAGAACCACCCTGCAAACGGTCCCTGAGATCCAGGAACAAGACAGAGCACGATGCCAAGACCCCCTCCAAGAAATGAGACCACCCTGATTGTCATCCCACTGTCCCACTTTGTCACCCTGTCCATATTGAAACTGCCCCAGCTCCACTTCCTATGCCCATATGGGCAATGCACCTGTGAGACTAATAGACTGGACTCTGCCTTGGACACTCCTCCGCCATCACCCCTCACCATTTAACTTCCCCCTCCAATATTTTGTATTTAAATAAACACACCGAAAGCACCAAAAGATCTGGAGTCTGTCTGTGATTTCGAAATAGTGTATTTGCAATTACAGTGACAAAATGTTCTTGAAATAGTTATGTCAACATACCTATGTCACACAGCTCTAGTCCATGAGGAATCTAAGCAGATGAGAAACGTTGGGACCCACACCTGTGAAACCGTAAGGGAAAGTGACAACTCAGTGACCATACACTGGGTGAAAACGACAGACAGGATAGAGGTAGAAGTGTAAAAGTACATGTAGTAGTCAGGAATGTATTCTCACCTGTGTTTCACTAGAAATATTGCTGGATCACTGAGTCCCTGTTCTGCATGTCTTCTTCCTCTGCTTCCTCCTCATCACTGTCCACAGGCTCCACAGCTGCCACAACACCGTCATCTGGACCATCCTCCTGCAGAAAAGGCACCTGTCGTCGCAAAGCCAAGTTGTGAAGCATACAGCAGGCCACGATGATCTGGCACACCTTCTTTGGTGAGTAGAATAGGGATTCACCTGTCATATGCAGACACCTGAACCTGGCCTTCAGGAGGCCGAAGGTCCGCTCGATCACCCTCCTAGTTCGCCCATGGGCCTCATTGTAGCGGTTCCTCTGCCCTTGTCCTGGGATTCCTCACTGGGGTCATTAGCCATGACAGGTTGGGGTAACCAGAGCAACCTAATAGCCACACACGGTGCCTCTGGAGTTGACCCATCACATAAGGGATGCTGCTATTCCGCAGGATGTAGGCGTCATGCACTGAGCCAGGGAACATGGCATTCACATGGGAGATGTACTGTGTTGCCAAACATACCATCTGTACATTCATGGAATGATAACTCTTCCGGTTCCTGTACAGCTGTTTACTCCTGTGGGGGGGGGGGACCAAAGCCACATGGCACCTATGATGTTGGGGATATGTCCAAGGGCATAGAAGTCACCTTTCACTGTAGGCAAATCCTCCACCTGAGGGAAAACGATGTAGCTCCGCATGTGTTTCAGCAGGGCAGACAACACTCTGGACAATACGTTGGAAAATATAGGCTGGGACATCCCTGATGCCATGGCCACAGTTGTTTGAAAAGACCCACTTGCAAGGAAATGGAGCACTGATAGCACCTGCACTTGGGGGGGTATTCCTGTGGGATGGCGGATTGCTGACATCAGGTCAGGCTCCAACTGTGTACACAGTTCCTGGATTGTGGCACGGTCAAACCTGTAGGTGATAGTCAAATTTCTTTCCTCCATTGTCGACAGGTCCACCAGCGGTCAGTACACCGGAGGATTCCGCCATCTCCTCACATGTCCCAGCGGACGGTACCTATGAAGGACAACAGCGAGCACAGAGTCAAACAACTCAGAGGTATGTACCCACAGTCTACACAGAACACCATTTATACACAAAATATGGCCTGTATATGTGTTGAGACTAGGCCTAGGTATGTGTGACGCAGTTGTTAATTAGGCCATGTGGGCCCCTGAAATGGCGGCTGCCTGACCTGTAAAGTGGGACAATGGGATGTGAGGTAACTGCGCTGGCATTGTACACCGTCGCGGTAGGCGGTTGAAGACCGCGGCACAATGCTGCATTGGTTAACATTGGACCCTATGGGTCCCAGGATCCAATGACGATGTACGCCAGCCGTGATGGTACACACCTCCGCGGACGTGACCGCCGCAGACGTGACCGCCATTTTCTATCTGTTCAATCACTCGATACCTGATCTTCGACAGGAGAGGACCTACACTGCAAGTGCTGCTGTGACCTCGGTCTGGAAGAGACAATGGCTCGTCCGTCTGGGAAAAGGGCCCCTGCCTTCACATCGGAGGAGTTGGAGAAGCTCGATGCTGGGGACCTCCCCCAGTACAAGCTACTCTGCGGTCCTCCAGACCAACAGGTAAGTACACAGGGAGCATGTTGTATGGGCTATGCCTGTGTGGAGAGGGCTGGTTGAAAGAAGGAAGGGGCCAGAGTTCTGCGTGCATGAAAGACGGTGGGTGCATGTGCCACATGGCAAGGGCAGGGATGGGGGCCACTCACTTTGACAGCAGAGTTGGTAATGACTTCTCTTCTTCCCCTGTACATTTCATGTATGTCAGCGCCCACCAGAAGAAGGATATTTGGCGTGCCATCGCCAAGGACATCCGGACCCTGGGGGTCCACCACAGACGGAGCACCCGCTGCCGGAAGAGATGGGAGGACATTCGCCGCTGGAGCAAGAAGACGGCAGAGGCTCAGCTGGGGATGGCCTCCCAACGTGGGAAGGGTGCCCGTCGAACCATGACCCCCCTGATGTTCAGGAACCTGGCGGTGGCATACCCTGAGTTGCATGGGCGCTTGAGGGCATCACAGCAGACATAAGGGGGTGAGTACACTCTCATTCAGCTGACTTTGCGCGCAGTGGAGGTGTCTGGGTGGGGGAGGAGGGCTGTGGGTTTCCCTAGGCCAGGGCGAGTTCTGTAGGCTAGGCCCCTCCGTAAGGCATGGCCCTGTGGTCCCCCACCCCACCTATGTAGAGTGCCAAGTACAGCAATTCATGCACCTGTGTCATCTATGTGTGCAGATGTCGTCCATAGCCTTGTAGGCCATTTCCCGGGAATTGCACTGTAGAGCCCAACAGCGTGACGTAGTGCAGGGGGCTTCTGTGTCTGTCTTGTCCGCCAAAGGTAGCGGTAATCCATGCACTCAACATGTCTTTCTTCTGTTCCTCCCCCTTTTTTTGTGGTCTCCCTGTTCTTGTGTGCATTAACATCATCAGGCGGAGGAGCAGTGGCACCGGAGCACGAGGGAGCTGCATCCACATGGCCATGGAGGGCCACACTACGGACACAGAATACACCAGAGGGACGGAGGGCGAGGGGAGCACCACGGCGGGGACAGGAGCTGAAACCAGCGACACAGACTCGTCCTCCGATGGGAGCTCCCTTGTGGTGGCGGCAACATCAGTGCCCCCCGCATCTACAGGTACAGCCGCCACCCCCCCTACCAGCACCGCCCTCCCAGCAGCCCCTCAGCCTTCGCCCCGTGCCCGCTCACCCAGGAGGGTGGGCATCACCTTCGCCCCAGGCCCCTTAGCCCCTGCCCCAGTCACCCCTGCTGCCCTCAGTGAGGAGGCCATTGACCTCCTCAGGTCACTCACTGTTGGGCAATCTACCATTTTGAATGCCATCCAGGGTGTAGAAAGGCAGTTGCAACAAACCAATGCATTCCTGGAGGGCATTCATTCTGGTCAGGCGGCCCTTCACCAATACTTTCAAACTCTGGCTTCAGCACTGATGGCAGCCATTGTCCCTGTGTCTAGCCTCCCCCCTCCAACTTCCTCCACCCAGACCCAATCCCCTGTACCTCTGCCCATCCCAAGCACACCATCAGACCAGCCTGCACACACCTCACCACACAAGGGAAGCTCAGGCAAACATAAGCACCACACATCCCACAGGCATGCACGCAAGCATCACACACATACAGACACACCAACATCCACTGCCTCTACTGTGTCCCCCTCCTCGTCGTCTCCCTCCTCCCTCCCAGTCTCGTCTACACTCACACCTGCATGCACTACCTCTACAGCCACTACGTCCCGCACCAGCACACCCACCACCACACACCGCTCACGTGCAGTCACCACCCCCACTACCATACACACGTCCCCTGTGTCCTCTCCCAGTGTGTATGTGACGCCCCCTCCGAAGATACACAAACGCAGGCACACACCCACCCAACAGCCATCCACCTCACGACAGCCTCCAGCGCATGCACCTGCACCCAAAGCCAAAAAACGTACACCTCCTACAACCACCACCTCTTCCTCCACTCCCAAACCCCCTCCAGCTACCCGTCCCAGTGTGTCCAAACAACTTTTCCTGGCCAGCCTTAACCTATTTCCCATCCCCACCCCCGACCAACTCATAGGTCCCTAACTTACACCTCAGCCACAACATCTCCGGGACCAGTGGTGCCTGTGGTCACAGGTATGTGGAGTGCACCGGCCACCAGGACAGCCAGTGTGGCACGGAGCCACAGCACAGCCAGTCCCCCCACTGTGAAGCACCAGAAGTTGGCCAGTGCCCAGCGGGAGAGGGGGAAGACTCCAGCCACTCAAGCCGCTCCCAGGGGTCCCAGTGGGAGTGTGGACTCAGCTGTGACTCCTCCCAAGGTGGGGAAGGGCCACAAGAAACCCGGCAAGTCTGGGAGGAGCATCATCCCCGCTACCTAGGAGGGCCCCGCAAGCCCCATCCTTGCTGCCCAGGAGGGCCCCGCCAGCCACAGCCCAGCTGCCCAGGAGGGCCCCGCCAGCCCCATCCTCGCTGCCCAGGAGGCCAGCGCCAGCCCCATCCTTGCTGCACAGGAGGGCCCTGCCAGCCACAGCCCAGCTGCCTAGGAGGCCACCGCCAACCCCATCCTCGCTGCCCAGGAGGCCAGCGCCAGCCCCATCCTCGCTGCCCAGGAGGCCAGCACCAGCCCCATTCCTCGATGCACAGGAGGGCCCGGCCAGCCACAGCCCAGCTGCCCAGGAGGATCTGGCGTTGTGCACTCATCTGGCTGAGGTGCCCCCCCTTCCCTTTCCCCTGAGGTGCCTGTTGTATTTCTATCTGATGCCCCTGCAGTGTTCTCTCTGTTTTGATCTGGTATCGTGTGTGGGCCTCGCCCATGCATTTTGGGCCCAGTGGTCCACGGACTATAAATGGTGCAATACCTGGACTACTATTCTTGGTGTATATTTTGTAAATAGTGTTTATATGTATATTTTTGTGTACTGCATTTTAATATATTCTAATGGTTACACTCATTTCCTTTTGTCTTTTCATTCTTCCAGGTGGGTGTTACTATCATGTATAGATATGTATTAGTGTGTGTGTTGTAGTGGGTGAGGGTGGGGGTGGGGGTGTTGCGTGTCCCTGTTTTTTGCCTCCCCTCTGTCGTAGGTGCAGTACTCACCATGGTCTTCGCCGCCGGCGTTGGTGCTCCTGGTACAGGAGCAGGAAGAGTATCGGGGGTAGGATTTGGAGTTCCGGGTCCATGGTGTTGTTGTTCCTCGTGGAGTGTGTAGAGGTGAGCATTTTCCCTTCTAAATTCCTGTTTCCACTGTGTTTTTATCCGCGGTGAATCCGCCCTGGAAAAGGTGGCGGATAGGTAGGTTGTGATACTGTGGGCGGTACTTTGTCTTCCGCCTGTCTGTTGGCGGTGACCGCCAAGCTGTTTGTCTGTACCGCTGTGGTGGTCGGAGTGTTAAAGTGGCTGTCTTTGTTGGCGGTTTCCGCCACGGTCGTAATTGCAATTTTTTGACCGCCGGCCTGTTGGCGGTCTTACCGCCGCTTTAACACCGACCGCCAGGGTTGTAATGACCACCAGAGTCCTACAGCAGTAGTGCACAGTTGAAATCTTTGATGGCCCTGAGATTTCCAACAGAGGGCAAGCCAGAAAGCTTTTGGATCACTCAAAATGTCCTATGAGGTTTTAGAGTAGGAGTAGTCATCACTGCAAGGGGCAGCAGGCCAACTAAGCAGTGCAAGTTACAAAGTAGGGGTCCCTGCTAACAGCACAGCGATCAGCTGGCAGTAAGTAAACACAACAGAGCAGTTAGCAAAGTGGCAGTCCCTCTAGGCAGCATAGCTCCTCTTCTTGGCAGAGTCTCCTCAGGACTAAAAAATGAACTGATTTGGTGGGGTCTGGGGTCTAGTACTTACACCAAAATGTGTCTTTGAAGAAGGGGGACTTCAAAAGTGGCCTTTAAACATCACAATCTCCCTTCCTTTCCTTCCCTGGCTCCAGACACTCTACAGGGGGGTATGCAGCCCTTTGTGTCAGGAGACGTACAGCATTTTTCAGGGGTAGGTGTAAGCTACTCCCTCCCATATAGCCCAGGAAGACTTGTTCAGCCAGGTGATAACCCATCAGGATGTAAAGGTCACACTTAAGCTCCCTTAGTGTGTGACTGTCTATAGGGAATGCACAAAGCCCAATTGTCATCTATTCCAGTTGTGTATTCAGAAACAGGCAGAGGCACAGAATGGTTAAAATAAGAATATGCCAACATTCTAAGAGTGGTATTTTCAGACTTACAATTTAAATGACAATGTCACTGTAAGTTGTGATTTTAAATTGTCAGTCCAGAGATACCAAACTCTATATTTCTATCTCTTCTGTATTGGAAGTTACACTTAAAAGGTGTTTAAGGCAATCCCAAAGTTAACCTAGGGCAGAGATAGGCCTCGCAGAAGTGAAAAACGAATGTAAGGATTTTTCACTACCTGGACATGTGAAACAAAAAAGTATGTGTCCAGCTGTTTAAATACACTGCACCTTGCCCTTGGGGCTTACCAAGGCCTATCTTAGGGGTGACTTCTTGCCAAGTCGAAATGGAAGTATAAGACTCTGCATACAGGTTCTGCTGTGGGTGGCCTGAGACAAGTGTGAATGCTACTGTAGTGGGTGGCACGATCCGTGCTGCGAGCCCACTAGTGGCATTTAATTTACAGGCCCTAGGCACATATAGTGCACTCTACTAGGGTCCTACAAGTAAATTAAACAGGCCAATTATGGCTATGCCAATGCTAGCAAGTTTTAAAGTACAGAGCACCTGCACTTTAGCACTGGCCAGCAGTGATAAAGTGCACACAATCTTAAAAGCCAGCAAAAATGAGTCTGAAAAACAGGACTTCAGAGGTCAAAAGTTAGGAGAAACCACACCAAAGATGTCAGGTCTAGCTGGTAGACTTTCCAAAATCATGGCTTATTAAGAAGTCAGATTTTAAATTGCAATTCTGAAAATGCCACTTTTAGACAGTTGTAATTTTCTTTCTTCTGCCTGTCTCTGATCCCATGTCTGGGTGGGGTGACAGCTGGGCTTTGTGTATTCTTCCTAGACCGCCACACACAATGGGAGCATAGGTGTGACCTGATGTCCCTTGATAGGCCAAACTGGGAAGATGGGAGGGAAGAGCTAGGCACACCCTTATAGTACACCTGCATAGGCTGTGCAAAGCCCATACACAAAAGGCTGCATAAACCACCCTAGTGAGTTTGGAGCCCAGACAGGGAGGGCACTTCACTTCAAAGGCATGTTTTTGAAGTCTTCCCCACTTCCAAAGAACAATTAGATATATCTAGTGGACCTCTGACACCACCAACTCAGTACACCTCTGGACCTGTGGATACTCTGCCAAGAAGAAGAACTACTGTGCTGTTGAAGGCCTACCACCCAGCCTAACTGCTGTTTGTTGGACTCCTGCTTTGCTGTGCTGACCTGTGCATGCTGCCCTCTTGCCTGAGAGTGAGAAGGAATTGACCTGAATCTTGCCAACTCAGAACCCAGAGTGACTGCAAGGTCTAGTTGCCTGGCCTCCTCATCTAAGGTCACAGGCAAATAACAGACTTTCAACCACCCTACTCCTGCACCTGGATTTTGCCATCTGTAAGTCTGTCCTGCCAAGTGGTGCCACCCTACTCCTCACCTTTGGTTTGGGGCCTAAGATGTTTGCTCCTGAAGAACCAATGCATTCTCTGCTGCGTTGGCAGAATGAATGCATTGTTGCTGTTGCATGGACAAAATTGATCCACCACCTTTGGAACCAACACTGCAGCTCTTTTTTTGGCTAAGGGTCATCATGTCTCCATCAACAACATTCTTGATGCCGACTCTGACACTTCGCATCACAACCTCTGCTCTCATCAGAATCAATGCATCGCCTCAACCTCAACGCTGCCTGAGCCCACACCTGAACTTCACCATGTTTTTGGCACCAATGCATTGCCATTACTGCATGGGGAACTTCAACCCATCTCCTCACCTGCATCGGAAAAATTCACACATATCCTTAACAGTGTGCTCCGGAACCAATGCAATGTTCACAGCCAGGATTTAAGGTAGTTTGGTTCAGTGTGCCTAACGGGGTCCTTTCCCTTCCCTGGCTCCAGGATGGCTGCAGTGACAATTCAGTGGTGACATGCCTTTTGTTTGAAGACAGAGCACATCCTATTCACGTCCATGTGGGGCTGTGTACAGCTCTTCCTCCATCCCATCCTTCCAGCAGACAGCCCAGTCAGACACTCCTTCCATTGTGTGGCTTTCTGGAAATAATTCACAATGTCTAACTGCCAGCTAAACCCAGTCGCACCAACTACACCCAGTCCATGTGACCTAGGACAGGCTCCAGGCACCGAATGGCAGTAATATGCCAACTTTCTAAGAGTGGCACTTTCAATATTGTAATTCAAAATCTGACATTAGCATTAAAGAGGATTTTTATTTAAAATTTCATGGATACCAAACATGAAATGCCAATCCGTCCCCAATCAAATGTTAGCACATATTAAATGTAATAAGGAAGCCCAATATTATTCTATGGGACACACTCATAGTAATGAAAAACAAATTTAGGAGTTTTTCTCCACCAGGACAAATTGAAATGTCCAACCTCTTGATTACAATGCCCCCTTACCTTTGGGCTACCTATGTCCTACCTTAGGGATGACTATTGTAATAAAAGGGAGTTTAAGGCTTGGCAAGGAGGTTATATTGTCAAGTCGAATTGAGAGTTTAAAACAACAGGCAGGCTGCAATGGCAGGCATGGGGCATGTATTAAGGGGCTACTTAAGTGGGTGGCACAAGGTGTGGGCCAACCCACTAGTGGCATTTAATTTACAGACCCTAGGTATATGCCATACCATTCTGCTAGGGACTTATAAATAAACTAAATCATTATCAATTAGGTGTAGACCTATTTTGCCATGTTTAGGGGAGTGAGCATAAGCACTTTAGAACTGGTGAGCAGTGGTAAAGTGCAGAGTCAAAATGCCAACAAAACGAATTCCAGCAAAAATGTATAGAAAAAAGCAAAACGTTTAAAGGGAACACCACCCTATGGCTGACAGGTCTAATTCCAATCCATTGCTTTGTAGCTGTACGCTCTTTAAAAACCTCTTACAGAAAAATATGACGTATTTCATGAACGATAATAAACATGTAGCAACAATCTTTAAAATAGATTTATACCATGAAACTATTATGTTTAGATATCACATGGCTGAGTCAGTATAGACTTCAGTAATATTTTTTTCCTATTTGTTATCATGCTGCATCAGTTTTATAAAAAAAACATCATATCTTGGTTAGACTGTCTTTTGGAAAAGACCATGGCCCTCATTACGATTCCGGCGGGCGGCGGAGGCCGCCCGCCAGAATTCCACCCTCCATAATACCGCTCTGCGGTCAGAAGACCGCGGAGGGTATTATGAGTTTTTCCCTGGGCTGGCGGGCGGTCTCCAAAAGACCGCCCGCCAGCCCAGGGAAAAACTCCCTTCCCACGAGGATGCCGGCTCGTAATAGAGCCGGCGGAGTGGGAAGGTGCGACGGGTGCTGTTGCACCCGTCGCGTATTTCACTGTCTGCAAGGCAGACAGTGAAATACATTTTGGGGCCCTCTTACGGGGGCCCCTGCAGTGCCCATGTCGTTGGCATGGGCACTGCAGGGGCCCCCAGGGGCCCCGCGACTCCCCCTCCCGCCATCCGGTTCCCGGCGGGAGAACCGCCAGGAACTGGATGGCGGGAGGGGGAGTCGGAATCCCCAAGCCGGCGCAGCAAGCTGCGCCGGCTTGGAGGATTCCTTGGGGGCAGCGGGAAACCGGCGGGAGACCGCCGGTTTCCCTTCTCTGACCGCGGCTAAGCCGGCCTGTCGGCGGTGCCACCGCGTCCCGCGGCCCTGGCGGACGTAATCCGCCAGGGTCGTAATGACCACCCATGTATTGGCCAGAGCAGGGGTATTCCAGCTGATTCCTTATTATATTGATCTTATTATGAAAACAATTGCAGTGGCCATGTACTTTTTATTTTATAAATGATGGATACCTGTAGGATTTCAGTTTCATATGCAATTAATAGCACAGGAGGAATAAAAAAAATGAATTAGGTGCCATTGATGACCAATTGCCAACACCAATTACATATAGGACCTGTGTCACCGTTTGCTGTATATTCACAGTCCCCGGAAGCTACCTTACATAGTTCTTCTAGATCCTGGAAGCATGTGTCTAAGGTCATCTAAATAAAATGGAGAATACGCAAGCATTATGTTGGCATTAGCAAATACGATGTGTTCGTTGGATGAGCTCAAAGTGCACCAGGTTTCAGCGTATTCTATTGCTGAATGCCAATTAATTATATATATTACCACTATTGTTTCGCCAGTTCGATAAAACTGCGTTTAGTCGCACAAGCAGTACAACCTAGAATGTGCATTTTACAGTGTTTGTGCGTTATCACTTATTTGTACAGTTCGTATTAAAGTTGCATCCCTACAAGGAGACGATCCATCATTTTTAAATTACAGATGCGCTGTTTCTCCCTTTTTTTGAACATGCGAAATAAGCGTAAAACTTTTCAATTGACAAATACCAGACCCCACTTTTTCACTTTTTCTTTATATTGTAATAGGACGAAATGAAAAGTTTTTGAATTTGTGTGGTGCGTATGTGTCCAACATGGACTTCTTCTTTCTTGTTCAGCATCATATTTTACATTGTGCTCACTGAACATTTTTTGTGAACTTTATACAGTATTTCATGTACATTAGTCTAGTCCCCATTAAGGAAGTCAATTATGTGTCTGTTGAGGAGCATGCAAATTCCAGAAGGGTTGTCCAGGCAGTGGAAGTGCCTAGACCAGTAACAGAAGACTAGTAAACATAGGGGCATATTTATACTCCATTTGCGCCAAATTTGTGCCATTTTTTTAACATAAATTTGGTTCAAAACTAACGCCATATTTATATTTTGACGTTAGACACATCTAATAGTTTGCATCATTTTATAGATGCGAGAACCTTCTATGCATCAATGAGATGCAAGAACCTACCTTGCATCAATGAGATGCAAGGTAGGCATTCCCATCTAAAAAATGGTGCTAACCCCATATCATTATTTAATGCACATGGGTCAGACCAGGCATTAAGGGACCCTTGGACCCATTTCCATGGTTATACACCATGGAATGTGTCCACAGGTGCCCTCCTCAAGCACCAGGAGCACCCCCACCCACACCAGATGGACACCGGAGGATGGGGAACCGCATCCCAGGTAAGTAGGGTAAGTATAGGTAAGTTTTTCTTTAAAAAATTAAAGTGCCATCAGGGGCCCAACTTGGGTCCCCCTGCATGGCACAGGGTGCAATGGCCATGCCTAGGGGACACTGGTCCCTGTGCTGGCCATTGGGGTAGTGGGCCTGACTTCTGTCTTTTCTAAGACAGGAGTTATGTGGAATGGATGGTTTAGCATCAGAAAATGATGCTAGGCTGGTTAGAGGCATTTTTTTTGTTTGCCTCTAACCAGCCTAATGTCATTTTTTGGTGCAAAACCCCCTTCTCCCATGCTGCCACCCCCACCAGGCTAACGTCTTTTTTTTTTAAGCTAGCCCACACTTTGCACTGGCTTGCATCGTTCCATAAATATAGTGCCAGCCTGTCGCACTTTCCGAATACTGTAGAGGGTAACCAAGCGGGTAGAGGAAGACTTAACACAGAACTTCTTATGGGAATTAAGTCAGGGTCCCGAATGATCCTTGTCCTCTGTATATCTTACAAAAGGTTCCTGAATTAGTTGCTTCTGCTCTTGTCCAGTTTTTCAGGAGATTTTTTCTACAGGTGTTTTTCCGACTTCTTAGAGGGAAGCAAAAGTAATTCCTCTGAGAAAGAAACCGGGTCTTGCATTACAAGACTTGGACAACCTATGCCCCATCTCCTTGCTCCCTACTCTGGCTAAGATCCTTGAGAAATATATCAACTATGAGTTAGCGAATTTCTTACACATATAAGTAGCCTAGACCATTCACAGCACGGATTTAGGAAAGCCCACAGCATGGAATCTGCGCTTATTACGACTTCAGATACTATTCGAAGGTTGTTGGATTAGGGGAAGGGAGCAGTTCTGGTTCTATTGGATTTATCTGCTGTTTTTGATACCATCTCACCTCAGATTCTGGTATCCCATCTCCACCAAGCAGAGATTAGGGACTCAGCACTTAAGATTTTGGAATCATTTTTAGGCGATAGACCCATCACGGTGAGCTGGGCAGATTTTAGGGCCCTGGCGTTTTGTCTACCTTGTGGGGGCCCACGGGGATTGGCTCTTAGCCCTACCTTTATGTCGCCCCTTTAGCCAAACTTATCTGCTCTTACAGTTTTATGCCTACTTCTTATGCTGATGATTCCCAATTGATTCTTCCTGTTTCCAGACACAACTGGGAGGAAACAGCAGATCGATTTAGGGCCAGATGAAGCAATTTCTGAATTTGCGATTCAGAAATTGCGAGTCAGTGCAACTCGCAATTTCTGAATCACAAATTCAGATGCAGAACGGTGTCTCAGACACCGTCTGTGAATCGCAATGGGGTCGCAAAGACCCACCTCATTAATATTACAGAGGTGGGTCAAATTTTGCGACCCCATTGCGATTCCCTGCACTCACAGGGATGGTGGCCTGCTGGAGACAGCAGACCTCTATGTCTGTGACTGCTTTTTAAATAAAGCAGTTTCTTTTTTTTGTATTGCAGCCCGTTTTCTTTAAAGGAAAACGAGTTGCAATACAAAAAAATAACGAAACCATTTGGTTTCGTTTTTTCAGAGTAGGCAGTGGTCCATTGGACCACTGCCTGCTCTGAAAAAACATTTTTGGCAACATTCACAAAGGGGAATGGGTTACCACCAGTGTGACACTGGTGGTAACAGCGAATTGCTTTGCGACCGCGTTCGCGGTCACAAAGCAATTTAGCATTGCGGTGCAAGTCACAAATAGGAAGGGGACACCCCTTCCTATTTGCGATTCGTATTCCCATTTTGCGAGTCGGTACCGGCTCGTAAAATGGGAATGAGCATCGCGATGCGCATTTTGCATGGCGCTAACTGCGATTTTCGCAGTTTGCACCATGCAAAATACTACCTACATCTGGCCCTTAGTAACTGTATGCAAGAGATTAACTGCTGGATGGGTCAGAATCGCCTAACACTCAACAGTAACAAAACTGAAATCCTGTTGTTTGGCTCTGGCAATGAGCTGTGGAACTCTCAATGGTGACCTTCACAATGTGGGGAGCTTCCCTCTCCTATTACTACCACCAGAAATTTGAGAGTCATTTTTGATAACTGTGTTAGTTTCAAACCTCAAGTGAATGCCATGGTCAAAACAAGTTATTGGATTCAAAAAACATTTCCTTATCTGCAGGTGGAGGAGAGAGTGGCGGTCATTCTGACTTTAGTCATGTCCAGACTTGATTACTGTAACTCTCTGTTGCTTGATTTGGATAAAATGTCATTAAGAAAGCATGATCCTAGATATTCTTCAATCGGCCTCTGCCAGCAATAGCCTGAATCAAATGCATTGGCTTCCGATTGCGAAACGGATTATTTTTAAAACTCTATGTTTAACATTCAAGTCGGTTCATGGAGGCGGAGCTGTTTAATTAGCTTTGAGGCTTTGCTGGTATAGACCAAGTAGACAACTCAGATCTAAAAAAGCCTATCTGATTCAAGTTTGCCGTACTCGTAGGGCTAGATGGGGAGATAAGGCATTTATGGTGGCGGCAGCTAAACATTGGAACAGGCTTCCTCTTAACATAAGGAAGGAGAAGAATTTTATGTTTTTTAGGAGGATGGTAAAAACCTGGTCATTTCCTAGATAAGGCTTTGTCGTCCTACTCCTGTCGGGCTCTTGACACTCAATTCCTTTCTGCCAGCGCTTTGATGTGAAGGCCAGAATGCGCTTTACAAATACAAAATACAAATACAAATTCAAGTCATTGTCCCTGGGCACAGGAAGATTAAGCGGCAGATTTATGAAAAGTTGTGCTGCACCTAGTGCAGTGCCACTTTTCTTGCAACCCCCTAACACCACCATGGGTGTGCTGTGTTTAGAATACGGAGCACCATGACAGAAGTCAGGATTACTTGCGTTATAATTTTTTATGCTAGTCCGGCACTTTGCAGGGTTAGCATCAAAATGTTGATGCTAATCCTGCAAAGCACCCAGAGGCCCATTGAAAACAATGGAATCCTTCCTTTAGTGCCTGCTCTTAGCAAACATTAGAAACGCTGATAAATATTATGTAAAGAAATCTTCTAGATTTTTTTGCACCATTTTTTCAGTCCCCTAGCGCTAGAACACCCCCCTTGCATACATTGTGCCTGGCTCAGGCATAATGTGGCGTAAGGGGTTACAAAGTGGCAAACATTGCACCACTTTGTACACATGGCACAGAATTTTTGGCCTTCCAATGCCACATTTGTGTGAAAAAAATGATGCTAATGTGTTGTTGGGATGGCGCTAGGCCCCCTTAAATCTTGACCCATTTGTTTTGCCCAGAATCACAGGACGTTGCGCTAACTCTCGACCCCGGATCACTAGCTCCCAATGAGTGACATTTCCTCATATGGGTCTATAGAAAAATCTTGAACAGATGACTTTACCAATCCAGGTGAAACTCAAAATGCAATTCTATCTTCTAATGGAGGATTACCATGATCCATTGGCTACCAATTGGCAGATCAGGAAGAAGAGGAGAAGCAGAGGCGGTTTGTATGAAGGGGCGCACTGGGCATGTCTTCATCAACAGTGAAAAAAAAAGAAAAACCCATCAAGCTGCCTTAAGTGGTGCTCATTCTCAAACAGGGTACTCATTTTTTAGAGCTGGAAACTGCACATATGCTTGGCCAGATGAGAATTTACTCACCCTTGAGGCATAAGGCAGTGCTGTGAAATCAGGGTGATGGGTGTGGAGTTTTTCAATGTCAGTGTATCTACTTGGTTTTGAGTGCTAAGTCCTGTGGCCCGGAGCAGAGTTCACACAGCGCCAGGGACATGAAAGGCACTAATGCCCACAGTTGAACTTTTTGCACCTGCCAAGTGCCTTTCCCGCCCATCTTCACTGATCCTCTGGCTGGAACGTGGGAGAGATGTATGTCTGCCTTATTTTGGTAAAAAATACCAGCTTGAACATCACAAAGGCCCATATTTATACTCTTTTAGTGCCGCAATTGCGTCATTTTTTTATGCAAAAGAGCGCAAACTTACAAAATACAATTGTATTTTGTGAGTTTACACCGACTTTGAGTAAAAAACAACGCAAATCTGGCACTAAAAAAGTATAAATATGGGACAAAGTGTTTTATGAAGAAAAAATTGCATTGCTCTTTGTAAGTTTCAGATGGAATTACCAGGAACTAGACTGTCTGTAAAGGTAGTTGTCAGAGTGAAAGTACTGGCAACAGCAGCTCGCATAAGTAGATCCAGGTACTCTCTTCAAGCAGAAACAGGAAAGGCAGGGCAGCTAAGCCAAACCCAAATAGGAGCAGGCATGCTCACAGAGAATGAATCGAAGTTAAAGGGCCACAGAACATTTCAATAATGAACAGAGTTCGGAAAACATTGCTATCTTCGAAACAAACATTTTATAGTGAGGGAAACAAGACATGCACTATTAGTTCAATTACTGAAAGTAAAAAATAAATAGAGGCTCTAATTTAATAAAGGATGCCAGTCACAGACCCTCTGAGAGAGGCACAGAAATTTGAAATATTCCACTTATATCACCAGCACATATCCAAGGCATGGGGTCTGAAGAGATCTCTTAGGTATTGATACTGAAGATGAGGTGGGTTCATATTTTTATTTCTCTACTTCGACTGACCTTTTTAGAAAGCTAGAGCTAGAGAAGTAAAGGAGAGTTATAATCAACTTTCAGTTCAATTGATAGTGTAACCTATTTGGTCGCACATTAAATCCAGGAGGGTGAGGATAAAGTTCAAAAGTTTAAGGCCAAACTGACTAAATGAATCTCAATAAGATTCTAAATAGTTACAAAATCACCAAAAGTGAAGTAAAGCATTGAATGAGGTTAAATCATATAAGCATACACCATACACAAATTTCAGGTCAAGCAATACAAAAGATGAGAAACAGAATCTGATGATCTGTTGCAGTCTTCTTGCCTAATCATTGAAAAAATCTAAATTAATCTTAGGGAATATTAGGGAATATAGGGAAGTGTCTGCAGAGCAAAAACCTCAGTAGAAATTCTGAGAGAGAAGTGTCGAATAGAATAAAGCCACATAAAGGAAGGAAGAGTTGAGAGCTCTGCACCCCTCCAAGTCTCAAGCAAATTTACCCTCATCTAACTAGGTGAATACCAATTAAACCTACAGAACCTTTCGCGAAAGCTAGATCATCCACAGCAGTAGTTTTCAATCTTCCTTGCACATTTGAAATTGTCAACTCCCATCAAACCTCACATCCCACAAACTGGACATCATGACAGCCTTTAAGGCTTCTTGGTGTCTTCTCAAATCGTTAGGGTTTCTTGTCCTTGCCAAAGTATCCTCTGGTACCCCATTCTTGAACACACAATATTCCTCTCATTAACCGTAGACTCACAGGGGCACATCTGCAAAGAAAGGATATTGCAATGCGAGCAAAACTCCATGTTGAACGTTAATTTGTTTTTGATTTTACATTTGAAATACATCGTTGTAAGTGCATCTTACAATTGTACATGGAAACATGATTTTAAAAGAAGTATGATTATATATGCAGTTACATCATGATATCAAAATCAGGGCAAACAAATCAAACATTAAAGCACAAATACATGGGAATTTCTAATTCTCTACTGTGAATGCACCTTCAGTAATATAATTTGAATGCTCCACTTTACATAAGGAATGTCAAAGCATATAAGGTATGTAATGTCAGTTACATTAATATGTCACTTCTGTAAAATATGATGGTGAAACCAAAATTACGAATTATTAGTATTGAAGAGGGAGCGGGAACTGTGGCTTTAGCATCTAGAATGCCAATGAAAGCCCATAAATCCATTCTCCAGTTTGACTTCTGGATAGCTCTTACAACAAATTTGCATCCACCATTGCTCAATCATTTTAATCTATTTGTTTGAAGAGTACGGGATAGTGAAGCCAATGATGGATATTAACAAAACATAGACCCCCGAAGAGAGGCAATACATCCATTTGTTAATATGTTAAGACTCTGCAAAGTTAGAGAAAACTTCATATAAAGTCATCTATATTTATTTGTAGTATGACCTTTATGTTTTTGTTTACTTTCCACAATCAGGCATCATTATTTGCAGCTCTAGAGCACCTTTTAAAGTGGTTTCTACTTACATTTGTGGTTTTAAATAATTACTGAATGACAAGTGGGAAAATACCAGCTTCCAAAGGCTTTCCTATTTTTTCATCCCTTCCAGGACATTAAAATACTTGTCTTGTTGGAAGATACAAGCTAGGTTGCACCATACATATTTGACATGCTGTCCATGGCTACAAGCATTGCTTTTACAATCCCCATTATTCCAAAACGGCTCAGGCTCCTGCAATGTTTGAAAGAAGGGGAGGCTGCCAGAGGGAAGACCATTCCTAGTCTTCTCCCAAATGGAACTTCCCAGAAGGTCACCATCAGCACGTTCTGTCCTCCCACAGCCTTGTGTTCAACTGCTGGGCCTGGGGCAGGAGAGGTTTAGTTCTGCTGCAGCTTAGGGTCAGTGTGTGCATGCTGACTGGATGTTTAGTGTTGTTACTCTATGTGTACAGGGTGAATCGCATGCCTATATGAACACAGAGTGAGTTGTGTAACTGCATGAGTGCAGGGTAAGTGGTGTGTATGTATGAGTGCAGGGTGAGTAATAAATGACTGCTTGTTGAATGGTAAAAATGCATGAGTGCAGGACAAAGAGTGTTTCTTTGTGAGTGTTGTGAGTGGTGTCTCTGTGTGAGCCTTGAGTGAGTTGTATGACTGTATGAGTACAATAGATGATCAATATGCTTTCATGAGTACAGGTTGAGTGGTGTGAATGTGTTGGATGAGTGGTGTGCCCTTGTGAATGCTGAAAGAGCAGTGTGCTTCTGTGAGTGTGGGCTGAGCGAAGCGGTGTGTCTGTGAATGCAAGGTGATTAGAGCAATGTATCTGTGTGAGCGAAGGGTGAGTGAAGTATCTTCATGACTGAAAGGAGTGTATTGAATCTTTGTTAGCCCATTTGCACCTTAAAAAAAAAAAAAAAAACATTTAGCAGGCTTTCTCGAAATATATGCTGAAAAAACATCATTTGCACCCATATTTTCAAAAATGTTCTTGTGGAAGGAGAACACCCTCTGTACACCGCCACCCATGTTTCATTGAAGCTTGCTCACAATTTATATCCAACTCAAAGGTTTCATCCCACCAATTTTAAAATGCACCAACTGTCATTGATAAGAAATGCATCAAAATAATTTCATTTTCTGTTCAATTTTACTATTTGGAATGGTTTAGACTGGAGTTGGAATAGCAAATGTGACCCCTTTATTGTCGAACACCGTCCATAAAATGGATTGGGAGTAGTAAATTCGACCCGTTAGGTGTCCAAAAACGTTCTCAAAATGTGTACATTGGAGTGGTAATAGTAAATCTGACCCCGTTAGTGCCCAATACTTCACTAAATATTGGGTAATTGGAGTGGGAATAATAATGCCTTAGATTAGATTGTAATTAGTAACTCTCACTCTGTTACTGTCCATCACAGTCCACAAGAATGGTTAGATGAAGTGGAAATAGTAAATCTAACGCTTATGTGTCGAACACCTTCTTCAAAATGGCCTAGTTTGGAGTGAAATTAGTAAATCTGCCTCCTTTACTGTCCATCAGCATTCCTAAAATGCTTTAGATTGGAGTGACAATAATATATCTTAACTCATTAGTGTCCAATACCTTTCCAGAAAATGGTTCACATTGGAGTGGACATACAAAATGTAATGTCCATCACTTTCAAAATGGCTTGGAGTGGAGTTGGTATGGTAAATGTAACCATTTTATTGTTCAAAACCATCCCAAAATGATTTAGATTGGATTAGGAATAATTGTTTTTATGTGTTTGGTGTCCAACACTTTCCCAAAACTCATTTACAGTACATACTCATGTGTAGTGTGTGTTTTTATAACAAAAATAAGCAATATCTTTCAATGTTTAAACATATTTTTATTCACATGATATATATTTCAATTAATGTACATTTTCATTTTTTATTTATGATGCATACACCTTTCAAGGAAGAAACAATATAGCATTTTTACATGTTATACTGGTAGCACATTTCTAGACACTTTCTTGTATAGTTTCACATAAAGTTGTTAACACATTTGTAAGACATTCCATTTTTTGAACTTTTTTCCAGAGATGATACATAATTATTTTCTCATACATGCATTCTTATACATTGTGTATTTTTTATTTTTATCAAATATTTTTAGGATAAATTAATTAGTACAAGTTAATGTTTATATGAATATAAAATAGCACTATTTAATTTTGAGTTTACATATACATTTCAGTTTGCATGATACATTGTTTAGCATTTATTTGACATTCTTAAAAAAGGGACTCATTATGAGTTTGGCGGTCCATGCACCGCCATGGCGACTGTGGCAGTCTAACCGCCATCAGCTTGGTGGTCGGACCGCTGCATCATAAGTCATGCGGGCCTTTGGAATAAAACCATCACAATCCTACAGGTACTGCCAGGCAGTGCAGACCATTGCGGTCACAAGGCAACACAAACAGGCCGGCAGAGGCAGTGTTTCCACCGGACACATAATGAGGTTGCACACTGCCAATGTGACTGTGGTGGTCCAACCACCACTTACCAGCGGGCGAGCACAGAGAGTATAAAGAGAGCAACTCACCTGCAGGCTGCCTTACACACCCTGTGCCACTATGGAGCCCATCACACTTGTCCTGCTGCTGCTGCTCAGCGATTGTCCACTAAATCCACTCTGCAGTGGAGGCAACTGACCGTAGGTACACACACCTACCTGTGCCATAACACCTAGCAACAGATCATTGCACCGTCATCCACATGAGATGGGGGTCACGCTACGTGGCCCAAGTACACTTTTTATCCTGTACACAGTCGGAGTCATTCACAAAGAAGGACACATTCACAGCAACAAAACACCCTCTTTGGACAGGTCACTCAAACTGCACTTCAACACTATACAAAAACATATGTCTGCAGATCTTAGGCACAGGGACAGGTAAGTGTACACAACACTGTGTCACACAACACCAACATCACAGCAACGTCACATTTACAAATACAACTAACACCCTCACAATGCGCACATGTCAAGGATTACTGTCAGATTTAACACACATATGTCTGAATATGTCATGGAACACAAACACCACTCTCATTAAACATCCATAGTATGGCCCCACACATCGCCCACAACACATCACTCACATTGCAACACAATGGAAAGACAATGGGATGCAAATGGGATGGGATGACAATGGGATGACAGAGAGACAAATATACAAAGCTCACTATGAAAACAATACCTGCACAGTATGGATGGGGGCATCAGGAGCACTCAGGAACTGACCCACTAGGTATCTGTTGGACAAACAATACTAGAGCCGACACAAGTCACTCAGTAACAAAATAAAGATAGAAAAGCAATTGCAGGACAAATGTATGTACAAAAAAACTCATTGAGTTTATTTTTACGCAAATGCAAAATGTCCAGGGTCATTAGCCAGTTCAACAGCCTTTCAGTGCACAGTACTGTGCCCACACATGACTCCTATTTCTGCCAGGGAACCTCCACAGGAAGGGACAGCAAGTGGCCAGCCAGGCACCTCAGAGATCAATTGGGGGGTCAGATTTGGGATGGGTGGGGTTGGGTTTGGGTTTGGAAGGGGTGGATTCTTTTTTAGAAGGGTTGGGCTTCTTCTCGGGGAGAATTATGGGTGCATGCGTGGGGGGGAGGTGGGTGGAGGGAACAGGAGAAAGGGCAAATTCAAACAAAACATCTCCTTGGGAACAAGGGGATGGTCATCAGAAGGGGATGGAGATTTGGAGGTTGAGGGAGTAGTTGTCTGGTGTGTCGGTGTTGATGTCTTGGGTGTCTGCATGTGTGAGGTATGCTTCTGTTTGGGTGGTGTCTGTTGCATATGTGAGTGTAGGCATTTGTGTATCTTGGGGTGCGAGGTGGAGCTGCTGGGTGATCTGGGAGTGGTGGATGTGTTTGTGTGTGTGTCTGTTGGGGTGGTGTCTGCAGGTATGCTTGTAGGGGTGGAGGTGTGTGTGTCTATTGGGATGGTGCGGGCAGGTATGGTGGATGTGGTGAATGTCTGTATGTCTCTTGGGGTGGTGTCTGCAGGTATGATGGCTGTGGTGGATGTGGCACTGCCTGTAGTGGTGGTGTTTGTGGGTATGCTTGATGTGGTGTGTGGGTCTGTGGGGGCAGTGGGGGTGTCTGAGGAAGTGGTGTATGTGAGTGCATGTTGAGTGCTTGAGTGCTGGTGTGTTTAGTGGTGTTTGTGTTTATGTGTGCTACTTTTGTGTTTTGAGGTAGGTACATGCAAATCTGTCTGTGTGCTTGTGATAAGTAGGAGAATGGGGGCTTTGGATTGGGAAGAGGGAGGTGAAGAGGGGACGGAAGGTGGAGGGTGACTAGCTGCCTCAGTGAGGAGGCCAGAGCCTGAAAAGGTCTCTGTAGGCTAGAGATGGCACTATGAATGCCTTCCAGGAAAGCATTGGTCTGCCGAAAGTTGTAGCCCAAACCCTGGAGGGCATTCACAATGCTGGTCTGACCCACAGAGATACCCTTCAGGAGGCCAATAGCCTCATCCTTCAGGGCAGCAGGGGTAACAGGGGCTGAGGCAAAAGTACCTGCGGCAAAGGAGACACCCACCCTATTGGGAGAGTGGGCACAGCCAACTGGGTGGCAAGCAACAGGTAGGGTGGCAATAGAATTGGGGGTGGCAGACAAAGATGGTAGTGCATAATGGGGAATGGCCACTGGAGAAAGAATCCAATGATGATGTTGTGGATCTGGTGTCCTCTGTGGCATTCCCCAGCACCCTCCAGACCACTGGGTCCCTCTGTGTCTGTGGTGTCTAGACCTGAGGTCCCATGGAAAAATTCTTCCCCACTTGGCTGTGCCCTGTCTTCTTTGCTTGCCAGGGCTGATGCTGAAAATACAAAGAGAAATAGGGTAATCACATGTTCCTGATCTCTCTTGAACAACAGATGTTATTAGCAACATTACCATGATGTCAAGTAGGCCCCAGCAACAAACTGTATGTGGCCCCTACATGTACTATACCATATGCATGCATGCCATCTGAACTGTCAACAGTTTCCCAAAGGAAAATCAGGATCTCAGACAAATACAATTGCATGGCTGAAGTTGTGCAATCACAGTAAGCATCTAACAAGTAGAAGACCACATCACCTTCAATGCTTTGCCTCATAGAACATACATCACTTACCTGTTACCAAACAATAGTAGGCCAATGCAACTACATTCCCACAGATCCCACACAAGGTAATGCAAACATTCATGTGTCACATACACAATAACACAACAATAGGAAATGATGCTCCCAGAGCATGCCATGTGGCTGACAACAGTACAGTAGCCTGGAGAAGGTGACATGGAATCACTTGTGTCACACTGGAAACATATCCACATTGCACACCTCACCGAGTGAAATTTGTCCCAATAGAGTCATGGAGGTAGTACTAATATTACTCTGGTAGGCCACACATTTGTTATGGGAATATACACTGTGGACATCATTTGCAAATTGTCAGGGAGTTATGTCCCTAACATCCACAACAGAATGAATCAGCAAGTCCCAGGGAAATCACCATTAATGTCTACCACCCCTTACAATGACATACTCTGATTGCATCTGTAGACATCATTAGTCCTTTGTATGTTGGAGAGACATAACGATTTGCAAGTACCTGTAGAAGGCCCTCAGCATGTTGCCCAAAGGGAAGCTACATCACTGACTCTATTTTGGTCTTGCAAACATAGATGTCTGTGGATTAATAGGTGTACCCAAATACATGTGATTTCAACATAATTGCAAGCCATCCCATGATGCATGCCAGCAGTCAGGTAAAAAGCCTTACCCAATACACATGTGCTGTGCGCTTTGCTACATGATGCCACATCAATGGCCTGTTAATGCACATCGTGGGTGGCTAAAAAATCTAAAGAAACAAGTCTTGTCCCTCATTGCAACTGCAGTTGTACATGCCAATTGAAATGCAATGACGGCTGAGGGTAGGTGTTAGCCAGCAATCAATGGTGAAACACTCCTTTCTGTGGCACCACATGAAATGTACTCCAATTGTAAATGCCCTATTCAAAACACTCATTGCCATGCACATATATGTAAGGAAAAATAGGAATCATCCCATAAACGCAGGTAGACCATGCATGAAACAACAGCAGACACATGTTGTCAAAAGAGAAATGAACACATGCTAACATGTAGGCACAAGGAATGTTGGCAACAGTGATGGCACACAAATTATGTTAATGGACATTCCCCACTTACCAAGGGAAAGTATTGATCTGTAGCTGCACCCAAAGATGAATGTATGCTCTGCCATATGTATGATGGACATCTTCATATTACAGACACTAGTGAGGTGCCAGTACCTGTCACAAGCTGAAAACAAGTAGCCTCTAGGTGGCAGATGCCAGTATATTCATTTAACCAGACACATGACTGAGGAAAGTGATCCATCACTTCTTTATTTTGGCCTGTAACACTGAGGAGTTGTGGTACACAAAATGTACAACCACTACAGCAACAAACAGTACTTCATTGATCAATGTATACAGCCACATATTGCCACTGGAGAGTAAATTGTACCCAGTTGTGTCCTAGGTCCCTGGGTCAACAGGCAAGGCACATCAGTATGCACCACATTAGATATCTACACAAAAGGTTACTCATTTACTGTGTCACAGATGGCACTTCCCTAATCGTCAGGGGAGATGTCAGAACCTAGCACATTAACATGGCAATGTGACAGGCAGGATTATGCCCTCCATTCACCCCCTTGTGGCTTCTGTGCTCCTCTCAAGCACCAATCAATTTCTGGGTCCACCACCCCCAGAATGTGTGACACTGGGGTCTCTTCATCCGATGTACATCCTGTCCACATTAGTTGGATAGCCCCAGCTGGACCTTGCGATCTTCCGGGCCCAGTGCCTCAGGTCCTCCCACCTCTTGGTACAGTGGGCACTCCACCACCTTCTGGGTGATGGCTCTCTGTATCTCCTTCTTCTGATGGGCTTTGACCTGCATGAATGTAAAGGACAAATCAAGAGATTACAATTACAAATCTTCAACTAAATTGTTGAGTCTCACACTTCAGAAAAAACAACCTAGAAATGTTTAAATTGTTAACACACCACAAGTATAAAGTGCACAAGCTAATAAGTACAGGGGCATGACTATACACTTTTGTATCCATCTGCAGACTAACCCACTACCTGTTCATGGCCTACAATGACTAAGCAAGCCTGCTCACATCAGGGAGCCCATGCTCCAGCAACATGTACTGTGATGTGAGTCACAATGAAACACTACACTTTTGAACTCCTGAAGCCTGACTGGACCAACATATTCACACTCTGCAAGATTGATTCACTTCATACAGCCCCTAAAGGCAACTAGCATAGTACAGACTTGACCATTACACTTGAGTGACAATGAAGGGACTGGCATGGTGGGTACAGAAAGTGTCTTCCTTGTGCATATGTGGACATGTGGCCTGCCAAATGCAGACTCATGCCACTTCAGGGGATGGGTCCTGTGGTATGTACCTGTACCACAGAACATTCCTTTGGACATATGTGTCTATCCCACAGAGATGGCATCCACCATCCGAGGTATGCACTGTACAATTTCTGCTATGTGACCAAGCTACTGTGTCACATTTCATGGCCTCCCAGGAATCAACACACTGTCTGCACTGTGGGATTGTCATCAGTACAATAAGCCTGTAAAGGGCAATTATGACTTCAGTGAAGGTAACAACAAAGCTGTGGGAAAAGGGGACCTGTCATAAGTCAAAGACAAACATCGGCAATGATGCTAAATGCCCATTTGGACTAGTTCATGGTTTAACCTCACTACCCATTTCCAATCTAGTCAATGTACTGAGGCATTCAGGGCATGTTTTGCCACTAAAGCCTAATATTGGCCACATGACAGGATCTACTGATGTAGAGTTAGTGGGCACAGTACCACAGTTACATAGCCACAGTGATTCTACCCCAGCCTGAACTGTGTCTCCTACTGTGAGATACATTTGACAGGCCATGGTCTCTGCTGGCTGAGCTTACAAAACCTACATGACACTCCATTTCTATCACTTGCATGCATGGCAGTGCATCAGGTGGCCATCAGCAATTTTGCATGTGGTGTGTGTGTGGCAACCTGAAGGGCAGAGTGAGTCAGGATATGCCTTATAGACTACAGTTTGGCAAGGTCAGATGTGGGGTGAAGTTTCTGTGGTATAATACACATTGCTTACAAGGTGCTCAAATGTCTCATAAAAAATGCATACCCAGCTCATGCTGTCATGCACATGTTATCTAACATTTACAAACAATGTAAAGAAAAAGATGTGTATGGCAGTAAAGTCCCCTTATCTAGTTAGGTGCATCCAAAACAAGTAGGATCTAGGACCCCAAAACCCTCACACAACAGAATGTGACTGAACTTAACATATGTTACTGGTCTCTACTACCTGCACCATGTACATCCCATTGACTCCACACAGACTGCAACAACATGCACACAAGAAGTCCAACTGGCACACAAGCTTGTGTGGAGGGAAAGGATGGTATTAAACAGTATCAATTGTGCCTATGAGATTCTTATCTGTTCCTCTGGTGACCCATAGAGTTGTACATAGAGAGATAGGTCAACAACAACTCCCCTATCCAGCTCCTCTGGAGAGAAGGCAGGGGCCCCATCACCTGCTGGATGTGGCATGATTGCTCCCGGAGGTGACACACAGAAGCTCAGGTCATGGGGGTGTTGCTGGCAGGAGTGAATCTGTTCAATATGATAGTCACATCCACCACATACATGGTCGTCACCACCGGCAGACACAGCCATTGGGGTGCAACCGCCACAGGCAACAACGCTAGCCTATGGCTGTCTCCGACCCGGTTGCAACTGCCTACTGCTCTGATGATGTCCGCCAGCGGTCGCAAGCGGTTCCTACTGTCCAGTGGAGTAGGTCAGGAATCCCCCATTTTGGCCGCCTGAAATGCTGTATATGACTTTATAAACTGTGTCACACCTGCAATATATGTTTTGTTGCATCACAAACATACTTATTCTGTCTTGTCAAGTAGGTCCTTCTACTCAACCACCATTGTAGTTTGTTGCAGGGCATACGTGGCACTTATCAGCGGTGCACAGGCCACCACCACCACCGAGGGTCTTTTTGGTGGTTATACTATACAGTCACATTTCGAGGTGCAATTCTGTAGGACATCTTTGAGTTCCATCCACATCCATGTTGTAGCCATGTCTTGAAAACCATGGGGTCTGACTGTCTGTCCAGTCAGAACTGCTGTGTCACATGATATTGTTGGCATACATCATGTATGTTGCTGGGGACATACTGACTAATGCTACAAATCTTGTGTGGCCACCTATCAATATCCTGGGAGAGGGAGGAAACAACAACCTGCTATCTACCGTCCACTGCTAGACCTTCAGACCATGGAAGAATGCCATGTCATCCAGCTCTACCATCTGAATAGGCAAATAATAGTGGAGATATGCCATCAGTTGGAGCTGGATCTGATGCCAGCTATGAGTTATCCAACCTGCATACCACCCATGGTATAGGTCATGTCAGTATTCCACTTCATAGCCACAGTGTCCTCCAACATACAGTAGCCCTATCTGTTTGTATGTCCCAACCTATGTTCAGTCTGGTGTTGAAGGATTTCCTCTCAGCAATGGTGAAACACATTGACAGGTAATGCAGGTTCGCCCAACATGAGGATGTGTCCAATGTGAATTGACTTTTATGGTTTTGGCCACTTCCCACATGTGGTGAGGGCCATTGATGGCACACATGTCGATGTGGTGCCTCCGTAGGCCACTGAACAGGTCTATTGGAACAGAAAGAACTTCCATTCCATCAATGTTCAAGTTGTCTCTTTGGTGGCTCTCTATATCTCACATGTCTGTGCCCGTTATCCGGGTTCAGCCCATGATTCCTTCATAATGCAGAACAGCACCATACCGCAGCTGATGTCAGAACTGCACCCAGAGATGGCTTGGATGTTTGGTAAGTCACATCTGTCCTGATTGTGTCTGTGCAATGTCAGGTGCTACAATCATGAAATGAGGGATTCATTGTTACATTTATGTCCCATTCCTTGACAGGAGATTCTGTATACCCAAACAGTCCTTTGTTGTTGATTCCACTGTGAAATCCAACAACGCCAGGGAAAGTCCAATTCAATGAGGCCCATGGAAGAACACAGCAGCCAGTGGAGTGGGATTCTGGGCTCCTGAAGGCAAGATTCACCTGTCTGTGTTCCTTTACTCACCCAGGAAAGTTTGTCAGATCACTGTAGCATGCTGCATACTCCACAACATTGCCCTGCATAGGAATATCCTGTACATCCCAGAGGAGCCTTCAGTGAGACCAGGTGCGAATTCTGAAATGCCAAGTGAGAAGAGGTGGTGAAGAGGAAGCAGTTGACTTGAAGGAAGATTTCTTCAAAAGCTATTTTTCATGAGTGTAAGTATGTCATGTGATGTCATGACTTTGACTGTCAGATGAACTGTAGTTGTGAGAATGTGTGGAGTTGAGTGTTTTAGAAACAGCTAGGGAGCTGATACTCTGCAATATTCAGCCAGAGGCTGCTTGTTAAGATAGCTTTTGACACATCCCCACCTTGATGATGTTGCTTTGTTCGTGTCAGTTTCCTTGCAATGTACTTAATTTTCCATTTGCTTGCTATGTGACTTGTGTCATACGTATGATTTCAAGTCTATACTCCTAGTTTGGTTCTTTGGAAAGGTTCTTTCACCATGGCATCATCATGTGGGCTTTTCAGAGCTGTGGCATTGGCAGGCATCTGATGCTGTTCTGACATACAAAGAGGGCGTGGGCTGTTCCAAGTAATGTAGACAGCAGAGTTTGGATGTATGAGACCTATACCAAGAGGTACAGAAGTACACATCACACTTGTGTTTTGTCTTGTGGCGGGCCTGATGCATCATGTGTGTCATCATGTGGTCTGAAAAGATGTAGTCCTAGTTTTTGACCAAGTGATTTTCCCTTCACATTGGCTAAAAATTCTTTTTGAAGGACCAATATAGAGCTGTAGATGTTTTTCATCATTGCAGGCCACAGTGCCTGTACCACTACACTAACATATGTTTGTGTCATACCACCAGATGCATGGGATTTGGATCATGATGACCCTGTGATCAGGGACTGTTGTACTGCCATCTGTCTGTATCTTGGATTATGAAGATGTTGCATTACTTTGGTGTGGTATGTGATAAGGCTCAAGTCGATGACATCAACCACTTCAACCTTTGCCTATTCTACAGGATAACATCTGACAAATACCTTCCTTCCATGGTCTGGGGGTCTGTACCCTGAAATATGTTATTTTACTTTGTGTGCGTCACACATTCTTATTCCTGAGAGTCCACGCATATTGATAGCCTTTATGCTATACACTGGAATGCTATACACTGGAATAACAGTTTTTGTTTGACCAGGCACTTGCACTGATGTGTTGGTGTGTAATGTATGTAATCCTGAGCTGGACACTGGGTACTTGTAACATATCCCTGCTTGCACAAGTAGCTTGTGTCTCCATCATATGGTTCACATGGTCTTGCATCTCTACACAGCAAAATGTGAAAATTAAGCAAGCAGACAATGTGTTTGTGATGGAGTAATTTATTACAATGCCAAATCTGAAAGTAAAATTTGGACAGAAAGAATAAAAGATGTAAAGTGAAGGGGTTAGTCATGATGAAAGAAATTATTGGAGTAGATGCCATACCATTGGGAGCTCAAAGTCTAGAGTATTCCTCCCATTGGAACTGGTAGGTGGTTCAGGAACAGACAATACAGTGTGGCACACAAAGGAAGTCCTTTAGAAAGAGGTCACTTTCTGGCAGTGGTGGGTGCCTTGTCATCCGCACCTCCTGGATTCTTGGCTGGATATCCCCACATGTGTGGGGGGATCTGTTGCTGCAGAGGTGGCTGACACTGATGTTTATGTGCCTGGTTATGATGAGCCAAAGGAAGGGATATAAAGCCTTGCTCAGGGTGGTGTGAAAGTCCCTCAGTACTCCTGGTATGGAGGCAATGTTGGTATTGTAGCCTCCATTTGTTTTCACATGTCTCTGTGCATTTCCTTCTGTAGATGCTTGATTTCCCAGAGTTTAGTATAGACCTGGCCCATCATGCCTTGGAAGAGTAGCCCCAGTGGCCTCACCCCACTGGCCCACAGCATCCCTCCTGTCCAATCTACCCCAAAGGTCCTGTGCCCTTGCCACAGGGTGCCCTCTCCAACTTGGTCCTGGACCCTCATTGTCTGAAGTGTTCCGCTGCACCTCAGGATCCAGGACTGGGAGACACAAGATGGTTAACACAGTGCTTAGTATACTGGTTAGGGGGGTGAATAGCTGCCTGTGATGTTGAGGCATCCCGGCTGGGAGGTGATGTGGTGGCCACAGTAAGACTCACTTTTGCCATCTGACCAGGTTGTCCAGATTTCTCAGAACTGCCCTCCACGTCTAGAAGAGTATTCTTTCCTGAGGGGTTCAACCACGGTTCTGTGGCAGCTCCACCTGTTGATGTAAAACGTACAATGTTACTGGTTGCATTGTGGCATCTACCACCAATGGTTCTGAGTTACAGTAAGCATTTAATCCTATTGTGGCAAGTAACCATGGTATTAGGTGTATTGATATGCCATGTGTGAAGCATGGCAATTCATTTTGACTCAAGCTTCTGCTGAAGTGTGCAGATCATTAGCACTAGGTAGGATGTCCTCAAATATTTTATATAAGATCCTCAAGTCAAGATGGAGTTATGTTGACAGATATATCTGTGATTCGGGCATGATTCATGCTTGATCAGTCCCAGGTGAGTATACTTCATTTGATAGTTGACAAACACGTATATTTTGACAACTGGCCACTGTGTTGGTGTTTGGAGTTATAGTTACAGGGCCTACTGGGCTTTGCAGTGGTCACTCCCCCCTACTTCCCAACACTCAGTGAATGGTAACCTTCCAGGTGAGTACACTTCAACTGAGACTTGCCAAACAGGGTTCTTTTGAAAAGTGAATACTAGTCTGGTGTTTTGAGTCAGAGAAAATACGCCCCCTGAGAGTTACAGTTAGGTTATTCCCTCTACTTCACACACTTGACAAATAGTATCCTACCAGGTAAGTACACTTCATTTGTGGTGTACCAAACAACGGTATTTGGAGAAGAGAACACTGGGTTGGTGAGTGGAGTAACTGTAACAGATCCTCCTGGCCTCAGCAGTCTTGTCACTCCCTGTACGACACACACACTATTCAAATGTGATCTCCCCAGGTGAGTGCACGTCATTTGTGAGTTACCAAACAATGGTATTTGGACAAAAGAACACTGGGCTGGTTGTTGGACCTACAGGCACTGGACTTTCCTGGCCTTAGCAGTCATGTCTCTCCCTTTTGTTCCCACACTTGCCAAATAGTATCCCCCAGGTGAGTGCACTTCAATTGAGAGTTGACAGACAGGGGTCTTACTTTTGCCAAGTGAACCTAGGTCTGGTGTTTGGAGTTAGTCAAACAGTGCCTCCTGGGAGTTGCAGTCAGGTAACTCTCTCTAGTACACACACTTGACACTGTTCTCCTCCCAGGTGTGGAAACTTCATTTGAGAGGTCACTAAGAGATGTACTAGGTCATGTGACCATTGGTCTGGTGTTCGGAGTTAGTGAAACAATGCCTCTTAGGAGTTGCAGTCTGGTCACTCTCTCCAGTACATACTCTATACAAATGTTATCCTCCCAGGTGAGTACACCTCAATTGAGAGTTATGAAACAGAGGTATTTGGGCAACTAAATATAGAGCTGATTGTTGGCTTTACAGACACATGGCCTTCCCCTCCTTATCAGTAATATACTCCCTCTACTGACAAATAATACCCTCCCAGGTGAGTAGACTTCAATTGAGAGTTAGCAAGCAGAGGTCTTTTGATGAATGAACACTGGTCTGGTGTTTGGAGTTGCTGACAGTGTCTCATGGGATTTGCAGTCAGGTAACTCTCTGTACTACACATACTATACAAATGGATATAAAATATATGTATACAAACTGCATTTAGGTCTGGGCATACATTTACCTGTTGAGACATACCATGAGTCCTGTTATAATGTTTTGATATTGAAAGACGTACAGCCATATTTCAACTAATGGCATGTGATGGGCCTCAATAACTGTGGTGTTCGGTCCAACAGTGCAGATAGGTCCAACAGTGCAGATCGACATTGTTTAGACTCAGATATTCTGGGTACTGAATGTTGGTGGGGTACATGAATAGGACAGTGGTTAAAGGTGAGCTGTAAAGATGCATGGCATTGCAGTTTGGTGACATTTCTGGTGATGTAACTTACCAGATTGCTGTCCCCCAGGTATTCCTGTCAAGTCCTCAGGATGCAGGATGGCCAAGACCTTCTCCTTCCAGGGAAAGAGATGTAATAGGGCACTTGGAGGGCCACCGCCAGTCTACTTGGCCTGCAGCTGGTGCCTGGAAACCAAGGAATGAACCTTGCCCCTTAGGTCGTTCTACCTCTTCCTGATGTCCTCCTTTGAGCACAGTGTGGTCCCTATAGCATTGACTCTGTCGACTATCCTGCCCCACATTTCCATTTTCCTACTGAGAGGAGTGAGCTGGACCTGGGCTCCAAATAATTGTGGCTCTACTCTTATGATTTCATCCACCAGGTCTCTTAACTCATCTTCTGAAAAATGTGTATTTTTTGATTGTGAAATAGTGAAGCAAAAACAACTGGTGACAGTGACATACTAAACAGAGAAAGTGCAAAAGATTGTGAATCGTCAAAAGTGTGTGCAGGGCATTCTATATGAAGGTCATTGACCCCGGTGGGGTGGCGGCGGTCAGAGTCATGGTCAGCCACGGCAATGCTGAGTTCAGCGCTGCTGTGCTGATCATGAGTTCTCTTTCTACCAGCCTTTTCATAGCAGATGCAATGCAGACAGTGTGCATTCCAAGGGTGCTGTTGATCTTCAATTCATTGTAAAGTGTTGGTTGGGTTTGTCATAATGTGGCTTGGAAAGTATTGTGCCAACCTTCCGCTGCATTGTTGTTTCTCGTTTGTTGAGCCATGGTGCTGTCATAGATATTCTACCATGATAGTTGGAATTCGGGTTGTCATTGTCTTCTGTGGCAAGAATGGTACAGACTGCCCACCAAAGTATCTTCTAAATAGACCATTAGTTGACTTAACTTTTGTATATTTCTTTTGTAATATGGAGATTCTGTAAATGTGTTGTAGTGGTTATCTACATCTGTGACACATATATATGCTAGTGCTATTAACTGTTTAATTTTGAAAACAATCTTGTTGTTTATTGCATTTTCGACATTTGGTACACATATTGCGGATGCCTCCAAATGCCTACGTTGAAGTGGTAATAACAGTGTTGTACTGCAATGTGTTGGTATGGCTGTGTGTGGGTATAGTTTCAATATTGTTTAAATGATTGCATGTTTAAAGTCTGTTCTATTTTAATGTAGAGAGTAGTTTCTGGTGTTTATTTTAATCTCATTTAAAAGTTCAAAATGTATAGCACTTTCCTTGTTAGGAAGGGTTTGTTTTAAAGTTAAGGTCATGCTCCTATTATGATATTCATTATGTATGGTGTTTATCTGTGTGAATGGGGCCAGCGCATTTTAAAAGTCCTTTCTATCCTTAACATTTTACATCGGCTTAGACTTCGGAGGTTGTTTTCTATTGCACATATCATTATTCATCTGCCATCATTCTGATTGTCATGTAGCAGAAAAGGTTCATTGTTATGTACAGTTGTTAGGTGATCTGCAATTTCTATGTCTTGGTATAATCTAGGGGTACCAGGGGTTCGACTTCTACTTTGTTTTAGTACATGACAGTAGTTGAATTGCTGGCAGCTGACCTATAATGTGCTCAGGCACTTTAGAGAGTATGCCTTTTAAGTGTGTTGTTGTGTATACTTGGAAACTACGGCTTGCCTCCATTAAATCTTTAGGTACATGCCTGATTCAGTCTTTGTTATATTTGGGGCTTGGTTATGTTCTCTGAGGTTCATACTAATAATGGTTTACATTGTAGTCAAACCATAATAATGATTAATATAAGACTTAGGGGCATATTTCAAAGCCCCCACTGCCACAGAAAGCATCAGTTTTTGTGATGCTCCAGTGGTGCTGTGCCCTTGCTACATTTATAAGACGCCGTCAAGGCTCTTTATGTGGCTTAACGGCACATTGTAAATACAACCCCTTCACATGCAGCACTTTGCGTGGAAGGGAAGTGTAATGGGTGTTGTCCTGGGTGTTCCACAGAAACACCCATTGCATTTTGACTGCCTCAGAATTAAGAGATTTCGTTAACCTGAGGAGGCACCAAAATCAAACACCACCTCAGCGGTGGCGTTAGAATGGAGCAACGAGGAGAGATGTTATAATTTCTCCTCTTTTTTTTGCTCTTTCCATGTGTGCTGCATTCTGCATCCATTGATATATATACATCTTATACTTACATATTTGCTATGCTTTAAGTTGCCATTGATTTTCCTTGCTTAGTGTTAGGTGTTGTTGTGATTTGGGTACGTGGGGGCTTCCTTTTCTGTTGGTGAAAACATGTTTGTTTCAGTGCTATGCTGAAAATAGAGGGTTGGTTATTTATGGGAGGTGGTGGGTTCTGGAATTAAGTTGAACTTTTAGGGGTTGTTGTATTTTTATAAATTTGTTTATTTTACTCACTTTTAAAGTGTTTTGTCCAGGTTTACAAGCATAGAGTTGGTGGTCTTGGTGAGCACAACCCATTTTTTGGGTGAAGTATTTATAAACTATCTAAGGATTGGCATAGATAATAAAGGGAGAGTTTAGTTATTTATTTTTAAAATGTGTGTTTTAGAAATGTGTTAGTCTACATTTCAGTTTTAAACTTACTTTTGAAAGTGTCTTGTTAGTTTGTCAAGTCTTCCTTCTGGCATTTCTTAGTGAAGACTGGCAAAGTGTCCTTTTCTTGTAGCTGTTTAATTTTCGATGTGAAACATTGCTAGAAATTGTGTTTCTGGTTGGCAGAGGTATGCACCCTGTCCACGCAGAAACCACAATCCCAGTCAGGATCAGTCAGATACACACCCCAAATTAACCTGTGCTCACCCTCTTGCAGCTTGGTGCAGAGCAGTCAGGCAATGTGTAAAGTTTTTGTGCAACACTTGGAACAGTGGCACATTGAAAACACCAGAAAAATACTCCACACCAGGTTAGATAAATAGATTAAGAGGCCTCATTACAACCCTTGGTGATAAAGCGGCGGTAATACCGCCAACAGGCCAGTCGTAAATACCGCCAAATTATGACCATGGCGTAAACTGCTCAGACAGACAGCCACTTTTACCCACCGACCGCCAGGGAGGAATCAATAAGCACCACGGCTGTAACGACCTACAGCCAGGCCGAAGACAATGTTCCACCCACTGTATTATGACACACCAATCTGCCACCTTTTCCGGGTGCGGTACCAATGACATCTAAACCCTGGCAGAAACACTGCACAGAAGGGAAACGACTCACCTGTGGAGACTCTGGGAAGAACCACGCTGCCATGGAGCCTGAGCTGCATTTCTTCTCAATGCTCTTCTACGTCCTGCTCCACTACGAACACCAACAACAGCAAAGACGACCACGGTGAGTACAGCCGCCTAGCACACAGGGGAGGGAGGGAGGAAAAAGAGAGTGACACACACATGCAACACCCCCACCCCCAACACCATACAAACAAGCAGATGCAGCAATATTACATATTTACCCCGTACCCCTCAGGAATAATGCAAGGACGAAAGGAATTGAGGAAAGTGAGTGTCATAAGATAAAAAAGTAGAAATACGTGCATCCAAATCAAAAAGTATATACATATTTACAAATGTAGGGACACTGCCCAATCCTCAATGTTTGTGGGCCACAGAGCCACATTACAAAGTCCGAGGCCCCACTTTACTCCTGCAAAAACATGGAGACAACACTGCAGGGGCATCAGGTCGAACATAGGCAGGCACCTCAGGGGTATGGGGAACAAGGGGGCACCTCAGCTGGCAGATGGAACAACACCACTGGTCCTGTAGGGGGCAACATGCACTGTGATTGGTCCTGGGGTGTGCAAGGCCACAGTCTCTCAAGTGGGTGACTTGCCCACATGCTCTGGAGGGGGCAACATGCCCTGTGCTTGGTCCTGGGGCGTGCAAGACCACAGTCTCTCAAGTGGGTGACTTGCCCACATTCTCTGGAGGGGAAAATATGACTGGTGCTTGGTCTTGGGGAGTGTAAGGCCACAGTCACTCAAGTGTGTGTCATACCCACTGGATTTGCAGGGGTCAGGCCGCACAACAGCCCATGGCGCAGGTCTAATGAATGTCCATCGGCGGTGAAGGCTGTTCAGTGGAGCAGTGGTGCTGCTACTGCTGGTGGTGGGGGGAAGCTCCTGCTCATCCCCTGCGGCCTCGGATGGCTACTTAATGATGCTGGTGACAGTGCAGGTGGTGGTGGGGGGAAGGCTCCAGCTCATCCCCTGCAGCCTTGGACGGCTGCCCAATGGTGCTGCTGCTGGTGGTGGTGTGGGAGGCACCTGCCCATCCCCTGCAGCCTTGGACGGCTGCCCAATGGTGCTGGTGGTAGTGCTAGTGGTGGCGCTGGTTGTGGTGCTGCTGGAGGTGCTGGTGGTGGTGCTGCTGGTGGTAGGGGGAGGCTCCGGCCCATCCCCTGCAGCCTGGGACAGCTACATCACCATAGTAGGTGGTGGGGGCTCTGACTGAGTCCCACCACCAGGCTCCTTGTCCTTCCTTCCTGCAGCACTTGGGGCAGGCTCCTTGCCCTTTCTTCCTGGAGCACTTAGGGCAGGATCTTGCCCTTCCTTCCTGCAGCACTTAGGGCAGGCTCCTTGCCCTTCCTTCCTGCAGCACTAGGGGCAGGATCCTTGCCCTTCCTTCCTGCAGCACTTAGAGCAGGCTCCTTGCCCTTCCTTCCTGCAGCACGTGGGGCGGGCTCCTCACCCTTCCTTCCTGCAGCACTTGGGGCAGACGCCCTTTCCATCTGGCTGGCTGGTGGCCGGGATCCTTTCACACCTTGAGTTGCTGGGAACACTACTGTGCCCGTGGTCTGTGTGGCTGAGGTTCTTTCCTGGCCTGACGTGATGGACGGGGGTAGGGGTAGGGAAGAGGTCAATGGTGCTGGTGGCAGTGCTGCTGGTGGTGGTGGGGGGAGGCTCCAGCCCATCCCCTGCAGACTCGGACAGCTACATCACCATAGTTGGTGGTGGGGGCTCCGACTGAGTCCCAGCAGCAGGCTCTTTGTCCTTCCTTCCTGCAGCACTTGGGGCAGGCTCCTTGCCCTTCCTTTCTGCAGCACTTGGGGCAGGCTCTTTGCCCTTCCTTTCTGCAGCACTAGGGGCAGGATCCTTGCCCTTCCTTCCTGCAGCACTTAGGGCAGGATCCTTGCCCTTCCTTCCTGCAGCACGTGAGGCAGGCTTCTTGCCCTTCCTTCCTGCAGCACTTGGTGTAGGCATCCATTCCGTCTGGCTGGCTGGTGGCAGGGATCCTTTCACACCTGGAGTTGCTGGGAACACTACTGTGCCCATGGTCTGGGAGGCTGAGTTTCTTGCATGGCCTGACGTGAAGAACAGGGGGGGGGGGAAGAGGTCAATGGTGCTGGTGGCAGTGCTGGTGGCGGTGCTGGTGGTTTTGGTGGGGGGAGGCTCCAGCCCATCCCCTGCAGCCTCGGACGGCTGCCCAATGGTGCTGCTGCTGGTGGTGGTGGGGGAAGCTCCTGCCCATCCCCTGCAGCCTTGGATGGCTGCCCAATGGTGCTAGTGGTGGTGCTAGTGGTGGCGCTGGTTGCGGTGCTGCTGGAGGTGCTGCTGGTGGTGCAGCTGGTGGTGGTGGTGGGGAGGCTCCAGCCCATACCCTGCAGCCTCGGGCAGCTACATCATCATGTTTGGTGGTGGGGGCTCTAACTGAGTCCCAGCACCAGGCTCTTTGTCCTTCCTTCCTGCAGCACTTGGGGCAGGCTCTTTGCCCTTCCTTCCTGCAGCACTTAGGGCAGGCTCCTTGCCCTTCCTTCCTGCAGCACTAGGGGCAGGATCCTTGCCCTTCCTTCCTGCAGCACTTAAGGCAGGCTCCTTGCCCTTCCTTCCTGCAGCACGTGGGGCGGGCTCCTCACCCTTCCTTCCTGCAGCACTTGGGGCAGGCGCCCTTTCCATCTGGCTGGCTGGTGGCCGGGATCCTTTCACACCTTGAGTTGCTGGGAACACTACTGTGCCCGTGGTCTGGGTGGCTGAGGTTCTTTCCTGGCGTGATGTGAAGGACGGGGGTAGGGGTAGGGAAGAGGTCAATGGTGCTGGTGCTGCTGGTGGTGGTGGGGGGAGGCTCCAGCCCATCCCCTGCAGACTCGGACAGCTACATCACCATAGTTGGTGGTGGGGGCTCTGACTGAGTCCCAGCAGCAGGCTCTTTGTCCTTCCTTCCTGCAGCACTTGGGGCAGGCTCCTTGCCCTTCCTTTCTGCAGCACTTGGGGCAGGCTCCTTGCCCTTCCTTTCTGCAGCACTAGGGGCAGGATCCTTGCCCCTCCTTCCTGCAGCACTTAGGGCAGGATCCTTGCCCTTCCTTCCTGCAGCACGTGAGGCAGGCTTCTTGCCCTTCCTTCCTGCAGCACTTGGTGTAGGCATCCATTCCGTCTGGCTGGCTGGTGGCAGGGATCCTTTCACACCTGGAGTTGCTGGGAACACTACTGTGCCCATGGTCTGGGTGGCTGAGTTTCTTGCCCGGCCTGACGTGAAGAACAGGGGGGAGGGGGGGAGGAGGTCAATGGTGCTGGTGGCAGTGCTGGTGGCGGTGCTGGTGGTTTTGGTGGGGGGAGGCTCCAGCCCATCCCCTGCAGCCTCGGACGGCTGCCCAATGGTGCTGCTGCTGGTGGTGGTGGGGGAAGCTCCTGCCCATCCCCTGCAGCCTTGGATGGCTGCCCAATGGTGCTAGTGGTGGTGCTAGTGGTGGCACTGGTTGCGGTGCTGCTGGAGGTGCTGCTGGTGGTGCAGCTGGTGATGGTGGTAGGGAGGCTCCAGCCCATCCCCTGCAGCCTCGGGCAGCTACATCATCATGTTTGGTGGTGGGGGCTCTGACTGAGTCCCAGCACCAGGCTCTTTGTCCTTCCTTCCTGAAGCACTTGGGGAAGGCTCTTTGCCCTTCCTTTCTGCAGCACTTGGGGCAGGCTCCTTGCCCTTCCTTCCTGCAACACTTGGGGCAGGATCCTTGCCCTTCCTTCCTGCAGCACTTAGGGCAGGCTCCATGCCCTTCCTTCCTGCAGCACTTTGGGCAGGCGCTCTTTCCATCTGGCTGGCTGGTGGCTGGGATCCTTTCATACCTGGAGTTGCTGGGAAGCTACTGTGCCCGTGGTGTGGGTGGCTGAGGTTCTTTCCTGGCCTGACGTGATAGACAGGGGGGAGGGGTAGAGAAGAGGTCAATGGTGGAGAGGAAAAGCTTCTTAAGGACATTGGGGTGGGAAGAGGGAGAAGTTTTGTGAGTAGAGGAAGAGGGAGTGGTTGTAGGCGGTGTCAGTCTGCTGTTTTTGGGTGCAGGTGCATGGGCTGGATGCTCCTGACAGTAGTTGAATTGCTGGCTGGCTGGTGGCTGGGATCCTTTCATACCTGGAGTTGCTGGGAAGCTCTTGTATCCGTGGTCTGGGTGGCTAAGGTTCTTGCCTGGCCTGACGTGAAGGACAGGGAGGATTTTGGGGAGGGAAGAGGGAGACGATTTGGGAGTAGAGGAAGAGGGAGTGGTTGTAGGAGGTGTCAGTCTGCTGTGTTTGGGTGCAGGTGCATGGGGTGGATGCTGTTGTGAGGTGGATGGGTTTTGGGTGCCTGAGTACTTGCGTTTGTGTAATTTTGGAGGAGGGGGAAAAGACTCAGTGGGAGAGGACACAGGGTCGCCCCCAGTCTCTACTGCAGTGTCCCCCTCACCCTCCGTCCCACTGGTGCCCTCAGCGTCGATGGACTCGGCCTCATGGGTCCTGTGGGATGCAGCTCCCTCTGTCGCAGGTGCCTCTGTTCCTCTGCCAGATGATGCTAATGCACATAAGGACAGGATGACAAAACAAAAAGGTGGGAAAAGACAAAGAATACACCACTGTTGGCGTACACAACACACCCATACACAGGGGGCAGCCCTACGCACTAGGCAATGCACTACCAGTTACAATGCTAGTCACCAGGCCATGGGTAAAGGCACATACCGCCAGCTGCAGCATACCTGAGACCCACACACCCCCGCCCAGTATTGGATGCCTACTAGCTAGGTTGGAGGAATATCACATCAGAACCCTGCCCAAGATGGGACCTACTCTGCAATGTCAGGCCTGGCCTAGGGGCACCCACAGGCACGCATCCCCCACCCGGATACCACCCCACCAGGCGTACATTGTAATGAAGGGCACTGTACTCACCCCCTTGTAGCTTCTGTGATGCCCCCAAGCACCCATCCAGCTCTGGATAGGCCACCACCAGTATGCGGGCCATCAGGGGGGTCAGGGTTAAACAGGCACCTCTTCCTTGTTGGGAGACCATCCCCAGCTGGGCCTCCGCCATCTGCCATGTCCAGTGTCTCAGGTCCTCCTACCGTTTCCATCAGTGGGTGCTCCGTCTGCTGTAGACCCCCAGGGTCCACATGTCCTTGGCGATGGCACAACATATAGCCTTCTTTTGATGGGTGCTCACCTGCAGAAAAATACACACAGGGAAAGGTATTAGTAAGACTGTCTTGTCTGTTACACTCATGGCCCACCATGCCCCTTCATATCTCCATTACCACAGACATGGCCCTGCATACATGCTGCATGCTGCCCAGGGTACATCCACCATCCCCCCACACAAGGCCTCCACAAACAGCACTCCATGCATTCATGCCCCATGCATCGTGCTCACAGTGTACTTTCCTGTTGGTCTGGAGGCCCATACAGCAGTCGGCACTGGGGTAGGACCCCATCCACCAGTCCCTCTAACTCCACCGAGGTGAAGGCAGGATCCCTTTCCCCAGTCACACGAGCCATGGTAGGTTCCATACACAGGTCACAGCAGCACATGCAGTGTAGGTCCTCTCCTGTTGAAGGTCAGGTAGCAAGTGAGTGAAAATGGCGGTCACGTCCGCGGTGGTGTGTACCGTCACTGCTGGTGTACATCACCATTGGCCACTGTAACCTATAGGCCCCAATGATAACCAATGAGGAGTTGCACGGCGGTTCTCGACAGCCTCCCCTAACAGCGCACAACATCAGCGGAATTACCTCACTTCCACCTGTCCCTCCATACTGGACAGGCGGCTGCCATTTAGGGTTGGGGAGCAGGCCATGGATCCTAACTGCGTCACAGTTCACATTTTCACATTCTGGACATATGCCACCATATTATTGTACGAATCACAATATGCATTGTACTGTAGTGGTTACAATGTACAGATAATGACCAGCTGCTCACTCTTTTGCCCCATAGAATGCAACCGCTGTGGGTGAATAGGAGATGGAGACATACCCCCGTGTACAGATCACTGGTGGACTGGGCAACAATGGAGGACATGCACATTATCCTCACCTATAGACTTACAGGGCCACAATCACAGATCTGCTATCTACTATCCGTCACCCCACTGGGATCCCCCCTCTTGTGCAAGTGCTGTCAGTGTTCCATTTCCTGGCAACTGGTTCTTTCCAAGTGACAGTGGGCCTGGCAGAAGGAATGTCACCGCCAATGTTCTTAATAGTGCTGACAAGAGTGTTGTCTGCCCTGATCAAACACATGTACAGCTACATCGTTTTTCCCCAGATAGAGGATTTGTCCACTGTGAAGGCTGACTTTTATGCAATGGGACATATCCTTAACAGCATTGGTGTGATTGATGGGACACATATTGTATTTGTCCCCCCCCCGGCGAAATGAACAGGTCTTCAGAAATCATAAAGGTTATCACTCTATGAAGGTGCAGATGATGTGTTTGGCGGACCAGTACATCTCCCATGTAAATGCTAAGTATCCAGGCTTGGTGCATGATGCTTTTATCCTGAGGAATAGCAGAATTCCAAATGTGATGAGCCAACTCCAGAGGCACAGGGTGTGGCTAATAGGTGAGTCCTGGTACCCACCCAGTGGATGTTGGTGTATGGGTAAGGTGTGGGCCATAAGGGTTAGTGTGTGGCTAACAGTTGTCCCTCGATATATGCCGGTGACTCTGGTTACCCCAACCTATCATGGCTACATCGCCAGTCCACTGTACAGCGAGTTGGTGTCTTGCTGAAATGGAACGTACCTTCCCCCGTAGGTCATTCCACCTCTTCCTGATGTCATCCCTTGTTCTGTGGTGCTGTCCCACGGCATTGACCCTGTCCACGATTCTCCCCCATAGCTCCATCTTCCTAGCAATGGATATATGCTGCACCTGTGCTTCAAATAGCTGTGGCTCTACCTGGATGATTTCCTTCACTGTGACCCATAGCTCCTCCTCAACGAATCTGGGGTGTCCTTGTGGTGCCATTGGTGTAGTGTGAGTGGTGTGGGTGAGGGTGTGTAGGGTGCTGGGTTGGGGTGTGTGATGTAAGGTGTGTGGCTGGTGTATAAGGTGATGGTGGTATGTAGCTCTCGTTGCGTGGGTGCTCTTGGTGTCTCTCTGCTGACAATTATTTCTTGTCGGAAGGGGTTGTGGGTAATGTGGGTGTGTGTTTATAGTGGTGTGAGTGTGTGGGCATGTATGAGGGTCAGGTGTGTGTAGTTTGAATTGTCCAATGTGGTACTGTTTTGTTAGTGTGTGTGTATTTTGAGTGGAGCGGTATGTACTGCCAATGGTTCACCGCCATTGAATGTCTGCCGTGGTGATTCGTGGGTCATAATGTTGTGGGCGTTGTTCTGTTGGTATAACGGTGTGGGTTTTGATACCGCCAGTTTATCACTGACCTTTGGTGTGGCGGATTTGTGTGTGTGTCTGAATAGTGATGGATTGGTGTGTGTGTGTCATAATATGGTTAGCGGATACCGGCTGCGGCAGCGGCATGTTGGCGGCAGTCAGCATGGCGGTAGGTGGGATTTACTGCCAATGTTATAATCAGGACCTATATTTTTATGAGTAAAACAAGACCAATATGACAAAAATTCAATAAGTAGAAGTAGAGATAATTTTGAAAGAATATCTGCAAACGTAGTGCTTAGAAGCTTAAAGTGCCAGCTAGAGCTATCGCTACACCAGGGTAGTTCAGTTCAGTCCAACTGCAATGGAACATGGGCCAGCTACAGGGACCAACCTTGTCCCTCTGAAAAACGTGTTTTGGGGCTGATTATGAGTTTGGCAGTCCAAGGACCGCCATGTTTACTGTGGCGGTCAGACCGCCAACAGCTGGTGTTGCAGACAGCAGTATTATGAGTTTGGCAGTCGAGCAAATAGAACACTCCCAGTGGTCCACTGCTGCTGCCAGGCAGCACAGACTGTCGCGGTCCCCTGGAAGCATAAACAGGCCAGTGGAGACCATGTTTCTGCCAGACCATTAAAGTGGTTGAACAACGGCAATGTGACCGCGTCGGTCCAATCATCACGTAGCAGAAGGCGGAAACAGACAGTATAAAAGGAGACATTTACCTGCAGACAGCTATACACGTCGGGAACCTCAATGGAGCTATTCCAAAATGTCATGCCACTGCTCCTCCTCACTGAAAGACAATAGATTCAACGACAACCTGGAAAACAATAACCATAAAAACAAACACCTACCTGTATTAAAATTGTACCACTAGCAAACACATCATGGGGGGTGGGATGCTATGGGCTAACATTCAACACACACACTCACATACTGCAACACGGACACCCACACAGTCACAATACGCACACTTCAGCCAGCACACACACACTGCACGCCAAAACCACATATTTATGCATGGTGACACAGCACAGGCTCAGGGACACAGAAGACCGCTCAACATTCACACACACAACAACAATAACACAACTCACACCCAGCACTGGCCAGGGACTGGCCACACATATAACACACATATACATGTATGTGCCATGGTACTCACACAAAACACCACCATCAAACAACCCTGCAATCGACAAACACATCATACACACACATAGCACAACAGAAGCACAATGCTGTGCACAATGCACACCGAGACAAATAGACAAAAGACACAAAGTGCACCACCGCAACTATACCTGCCCAACTGGGATAGGACCACCAGGACCATGCATGGAGGGAGGCTGCACTGGGACACATTTCACATTGAACAGAGTCACAGACAACATGACACAGGAATTGGCACCAATTGGATCTCAGGGACAAGCAATACCAATACCAATTGACATGCACAGTCATACCACAATGAGGAAGGGCAAGACAACAAACCCGTCAGCTCCGCTCCACTTACTTCGCCCTCACCGTCGTCCCCCACATCTGAAGAAAGACCTCCGGCGGCAGATCCTTCCCATACCTCGCCGCAAAAACCTGGAACACCCTCTCCACCAACCTGCGACAGACTCAAGACCTACTCACCTTCAGAAGACTCCTCAAGACCTGGCTCTTCGACCAGTAACACCAGCTCTCCCCTCTCCCCCCCCAGCGCCTTGAAACCCTCACGGGTACGTAGCGCGCTTTATAAATTCAATGATTGATTGAACAAACCACACTCACACTCCATGATATACCCCTACACCACCCAGCTGCGGGGGTCACACAGCTAAATTGACATAAGCACACCAAATGCAAAGCAAACTAGCACAACTCAAGACACACCATGTCTGCACTGACAAAACTCAAGAACACACACCACACGTAGACAAAAGCCATAAAAGGGGAATAAGTCCTACACCATATATGGCCACATGCACAACACAAAAACAAACACATACCACAACAAACACAACACAATGCCATGACACTAACATTGTAGGTACACACACATACCCATCAAACAACACACATCCTTCCCTTGGGGGACAACAGCACTGCACACAAACTCACATACTACAAAGAACACCACATGGAACAGCAAGCAGCCCAAACACAATTACAGGCATATAACCAATGTCACTCAGGAACAACAGAAAGCTAGGAAAGGAAATGCAGGACAAAGGTGTATCCAATAAACCAACAACAAGTTGGCTTTATTATAAAATAAGGTCTGTAAACCAAAGTTCAAGTCCATAGCCCGGTCCACAAAATGTATTGGGTCAAAAGGCACATTGTAGGGCCCCTACTTAGCTCCTTACTGTCATGTAAACTCCACAGGTACGGGCATGAAGCGGCAGGCAGGCACCTCACAGATTATCTGAGGGGGTGATGGAGGGGTTGGGCTTGGGCTTGTGATGGGGGTTTGTGTTTGGGCTTGGGAGAGGGGAGTCTTCTGGGGAGGGCTGGGCTTGTTCATGGCAGGGGGTGGGGCATGGGTGCTTGCAGGGGCACAGTGGAGGCCTTGGAGGTAGAAGAGATAGCCTTTGGGAGGAAAACTATCCTTTTGGGGTGGCACAGGGGTGAACAGGGGTAAGGTCAAGCTCACAAAGGAAAACTTTTTTAGACACATGGGACGGTCATCAGAAGGGGTTTAGGATTTGGAGGTTGAGTGAGTGGTTGTGTGATGTGTAGGTGGGGATGTCTTGGGTATGTGTTTGTGGGAGGTGTGCTTGTTTGTGGAGGGTGTCTGTTGGTTGGTAAGTAAGGGAATTTATGTGTTTTGGGCTGAGGGGGAGTGGTGGTGCAGGGGGATTTCTTGGTGTGTGGGTGGGTTTCTGTTGGGGTGGTGACTGTAGGTATGGTGGATTTGCTGCATGTAGGTAGGTCTGTGGTTGTGAGGTGTGTGGGTGTGTTGACTGGGGTGGATGTATGAGGGTCTGCAGGGGTGGTGCCTGTGGGTAGGATGCATGTGGTCGCTGTATCAGTGACTGTTGATGTGGTGTCTGCAGGTGTGCCAGATGTTGTGTATATGATGCTGGGGGTGAAGGGGCGTAGTGACTGTTGCTTTGTCTGCAGGTGGATGTTGTCTATGTGTGTGCCGGTGTGTCTTGTGGTGTTTGTGTTTGTGTGTGCTACCCTTGTCTGATGAGGTGGATGCATGCAAGTCTGTCTTTGTGCTTTGGGTGGGTCAGGGAAGGAAGGATTTGGTCTGGGAAGAGGAAGGTGGAGGGGGATAGATGACAATGGGGTGACTGGTTGCCGTCCGTGTGGAGGCTAGAGCCTGAAAAGATCTCTGTAGGCTAGCCATTGCACTGTTAATGCCCTCCAGGAGTGCATTGCTCTGTTGGATTTGGGTTGCCAGTCCCTGGATGGCATTCATGATGGAGGAGAGTAACCTCAGAGGTCAATGGCCACCTCACTGAGGGCAACAGGGGTACTGGGGGGTGGGGCAGGGGCACCTGCAGCAAAGGAGACAACCACCCTTGTGCTTGAGCAGGCACAGGCAACTGGGTGGGGAACAACTGGGAGGGCAGTGATAGAATGGGGGGATGGCAGACAAGATGGTTCTGGGGTGGCCCGATGGATCTGCTACCGCATGTTTGGTCTTCCCCCGTGGCACTTCTCTCGTCCTCCAGGCCACAGGGTCCCTCTGTGTCAGTGGTGTCTTTACCTGAGTTGATGTGGCCAGATGCTTCACCTCTCGGCCTCGTGCAGTCTCCTTTGCCTGCTGGTGCTGATGCTGCCAAAAGAAAGTGAAGAAGAGTCATGACATAGGCATAAACACACTACAATCTCAACTCTGAGAGACACAATATAGTATCATTTCAAGTGCCCCCCGCATGAAGAGCCAGCAAAGTGGCACCATCATATGCCAATACAAAACCAACCATACATGAAATCTCAAATTACAAAGGTAACACAAGAGCAAAACTTGGCCTCAGACTACTACAGGAGCATGAATGAAGTCTAGCTACTACACTAATGATTCTACCACTAGGTGACTCCTTCATCACAAACTTGTGCCACACACAGAACACCCCAGAGAACCAGTAGCCAACAATTGGATTTCATTGTAAGGTACCCTACCAATTACACAGAGACAAGCCTATGCAGCTGTCAAACTTGCACTGATGTAATGTATCAATAATAACGGATGTTGCTAAGGAAATGCAGACAACAGTGGTACAAACATGCCATACCTTGATTAGGAGACATGGAAACATCCATGTCACTACGGACAGATCACAACAATGTACAATCCTACAAGTGACACCTGCCCAAAATGAGTTCAGGAGGGAGTAGCAAGGCCACTCAGACGTGCCCCACATGTGGTGTTGCAAGGAACAACAATGATGCCGGGTCCTAAACATCATGTGAGGCCCAGGATAGCCCCCACCCATTTCCATGTGTACTTCTGAGTATGTTTGTAGTAGACACAGACCTTGCATCCACTAACTGAAGGATACCAACTTGTTGTACAATGAGAAGCCACATCACTACCCACATATTTGACATGGCAAGTATGGCATCTGTCTGTGGATGGATTTTTGAGCCCAAGCACATGTGATACAGGCATAACTGCAAGTCCATCAATGATGCATCCCAAAAGGCAGTGCACAATTCCCAATCAACACACAGGTGTGGTTCACCTATAACTGTAGTGGATCCTATTTAGGCTTAATGGGAATCAGTAGTTTAGCTTAGACTTCTGGCTTTCAGGCCTATGCCCCGTCACCTAGTGACTTTTAACCTACTTAGCCTGCTCATTTTTTGCCCATTTATTTAACTATTTCTTTCAAAATGGCCGCTGTGTTTATAGCTAGTGAAATGTTTTGATTTTATGTTACCATTGTCACTCTGTAAAGGCATCACTGTCACCATCAAAGTCAAGTGAGATCCATAGCTATTCACATCACGGCCCTTTCCCACTTAAGTTTGACAGGAACATAATGTAATTTTGGAGGGAATTGTTAACATAATTGCCGCCCCAAGCATGCCCCCTTATCTATTGTTTTGGAACATACCTGTGTCAGGAGTCCTACAAGATCTGTATTAACACATCTCAAATTGACAAGGCTATCAGAGGGATTTCTAACAGATGCTATTGACACCATTTATGGTGCACGCTTTGATGCAGACCCAGCCTTCATGTCCCCAAGGAGTCATTCCAGGGTAATGAGGGTTGGGGTGCTTCTCATTGACACAGTACTGGCAGATTAGGTTTATCGCACCTAATACTCTTTAGGTTAGAGATTAGGTTCTCCATGCTAGGGCTTTAGGGATATTACATGTGTGTTGCAAGATGGTGGTGGTCTTTGTATTCACAACTCTCATCTTTACCATTCTGCTTCTTGCCTTGCTTATTATCCTAATCATTGCAGCTCATGCATTTTATCACAAACTGCAGTCATTTCAATAAATATATTGAAAACAACTCTCCTGCATCACCTTCATTGCCTGTGTGTGACTGAGACTTTTTGCTAATGTGAGAAAATGGTACTCTTCATTCTAGAGTCCATGCGTAAAGGCTGTCAGAAATCACCTTGTTCCTGTTTGAGTTTTATGGAGCTACTGCTTGTGAGCTGGGAGAGTTGGGCCAACCGTTGCAACTTGTTGAAGGATTTGCTTAGTCCCCTACAAACAAAAGTGCTGTTATCCCTAAACCAGCAGTCTCGCCTAGGAGCGAACTATGACACAACCAAGATTCCACATCAAGGTTACAAATGGCAATGAAGCTGATCCACACCCTGGCCCTACCTGTCATGTCCATCATGGCTGCTGCAGTCAAAAATGACTAATGACATACTATGAGGCATAAATGTATTTGTCTGACAACATATGATGATGACAGTCCTGTCTGGGGCATCACATTGAAAGGACAACCATTGCAGATGTACCTTTACAACAATAGGACCCAATCAACAAATATTTAGAGATTCCAGACATCATCACATCTACATGTCTAGCACATGCCTACATCTAATGCATAGTCACGTATTCTAGTGGGAATGAAGCACATGCAGACACGTAGGCAACTGGAATGCTGGCTACACCGATGACATATCACCCATTACAATGCACATTCCCCGCTTAGCAAAGGAATGTAGTATGTTACAGCTGCCAAGATTTTGCCATGTAAATCATGTCACATATATGATGGGCACACATGTATCACAGACTGCTATGAAGCACCCTCACCCAACATACTATGGGGAAATTGTGTACATGGTTTGCAGATGTCAACCTACACATGTACCCAAACACATGGAAGTAGACAGTGACCCACATCCTACCTACCATTGAACTGTGACATTTGGAAGGAGTGGTCTGTTGATGGAAACTAACACCCTCCAGAGTAGGTAAAGCAGAAGATTTGTACACTAAACACAGTCATATGTGCTCTCTGCTGTGCAATTGGATTGAGGGTGGCCCACAGTTTAGACCCAGGTCCCAGCTCCAAAAGGATGAGCACACCTGTTGGAAGCACATGGCCCCTCTACACCATTTGAACCCAGATGATCTGTGACACATGACACATCCCACGTTGTCAGAGGGAGAAGTCTGTCACTCACTCAATCACCTGACAAAGGGTCAGGCAGGAATTTTCCTCACACTTAACCCTACTGTGCTGCCCTCAAATGCCAATCCAACTCCGGGTTGGCCACAACCGAAATGTCAGCCATTAAGGGGGTCATGGTCCAACAGGTACCCTGTCTTTATTGGGAGGCCAGCCCCAGCAGGGCCTCTGCGGTCCTCTGGGCCCATGGTGTCAGGTCCTCCCACCTCTTCTGACAGTGGGCGCTCTGCCGACTGTGGACCCCCAGGATCTGCACCTTCTTGGTGATAGCTTTCCAAATTCTCTTCTTCTGATGGGAGTTGACCTGCATGGATGCGAATGAGAAGACAAGGGGCCAGATGTAGGAAACGTTTACCGAGTCGCAAACGGCAAAAATTGCCGTTTGCGACTCGCTAAACGCGTTTCCCAATGCAGAAATGCATATTGCGAGTCGGAACCGACTCGCAATATGCATTTCAGAATCGCAAATAGGAAGGGGTGTTCCCTTCCTATTTGCGAGTCTGAGTGGTATGCAATACCATTTGCGACCGCGTACGCGGTCGCAAATGGTATCGCAGTTACCATCCACTTCAAGTGGATGGTAACCCACTCGCAAATTGGAAGGGGTCCCCATGGTACCCCTTCCACTTTGTGAATGGACCCAAAAATATTTTTTCAGGGCAGGGAGTGGTCCCAGGGACCACTTCCTGCCCTGAAAAAATACCGAAACTAAAGGTTTCGTTTTTTTTTTTAAGTGCAGCTCGTTTTCCTTTAAGGAAAACGGGCTACACTTAAAAAAAAAAACTGCTTTATTGAAAGCAGTCACGAACATGGAGGTCTGCTGACGACAGCAGGCCTCCATGTTTGCGAGTGCCTATACTCGCTATGGGGCCGCAATTTGCGACCCACCTGATGAATATTCATGAGGTGGGTCATTGCGACCCCATAGCGAGTTGCAGTCGGCCAGGATCTGCACCTTCTTGGCGATAGCTTTCCAAATTCTCTTCTTCTGATGGGAGTTGACCTGCATGGATGCGAATGAGAAGACAAGGGGCCAGATGTAGGAAACGTTTACCGAGTCGCAAACGGCAAAAATTGCCGTTTGCGACTCGCTAAACGCGTTTCCCAATGCAGAAATGCATATTGCGAGTCGGTACCGACTCGCAATATGCATTTCAGAATCGCAAATATGAAGGGGTGTTCCCTTCCTATTTGCGAGTCTGAGTGGTATGCAATACCATTTGCGACCGCGTACACGGTCGCAAAAGGTATCACAGTTACCATCCACTTCAAGTGGATGGTAACCCACTCGCAAATTGGAAGGGGTCCCCATGGGACCCCTTCCACTTTGTGAATGGACCCAAAAATATTTTTTTAGGGCAGGGAGTGGTCCCAGGGACCACTTCCTGCCCTGAAAAAATACCGAAACTAAAGGTTTTTTTTTTTTTTTTAAGTACAGCTCGTTTTCCTTTAAGGAAAACGGGCTACACTTAAAAAAAAAAAAAACTGCTTTATTGAAAGCAGTCACGAACATGGAGGTCTGCTGACGACAGCAGGCCTCCATGTTTGCGAGTGCCTATACTCGCTATGGGGCCGCAATTTGCGACCCACCTCATGAATATTCATGAGGTGGGTCATTGCGACCCCATAGCGAGTTGCAGTCGGTGTCTGAGACACCGTACTGCATACCAATTTGCGAGGTGCAAATTGCGAGTCGCATGGACTCGCACTTTGCACCTCGCAAATTTGTAAGTTGCTACATCTGGCCCAGCATATCATGCACACAAGTCCCATACAAAATGGCTGATTCACATAAATGTCAGTGCACCAAGCTAATGACATCCTGTCTTGACCATCCTTTCCACCTGTGGCACATAGCGGTCATTGGACACATGGACCTGACTACAAACAATCTCCAATAGGGTGTCATGCACACACCCCAGCTCAGGCCCTGCACTGACCAGGTAGGCCAACTGTGACTTTTGTGGGACGTGAGCTAGCCACATGACATTGACCAGGAACACAATGGAACTCATCACACAAAGTGGCAAGTGTCATATACACCACCCAGAAAAAAATGAACACAAACATGCACTAAGTATGAATGCCACCCACTGCATACAGTCCCTACAGGTCACAGCCAGCCTAAAGACTGACCCATTGTGCTTGGACCACAATGAATGGAGTGACATGTTGAGCACACAAAGAGTCAAGCTGTCCCTGGCTGGACATTTGCAGATACAGATGCAGGATCCTGCTACTTCAAGGGGTGGGGGTCTGTGTGTCACATCAACACAACAAGACACACTTCAACACATGTATGTTCACAGATCCTAGAGTACATTAAGAGAAACCTGGCCATGCATTGTACATGTCCAGCTTTTTGCCCAAAACACAGAGTCCAATATTATGGCAAATCAGTTAACAACATGCTGTTTGCAGATGTGCAATGTCCAAAGTGCAAGGAGCATGCACAGGAGACATCAGAGCTGGATGAAAGACACAACAGGGCTGTGGGATCAAGGGACCTGTCAAGGCTGTGTGACACACACTGTTGTAGTTAAAAAGAGTACAACAATCACAGATCACCAGCCTGCCCCTAATGCAATTCCCATATTAATCAGTGGACAGAGGCTCAGTAAGCTGCATATTGGCAGTGAGGCATGATTTAGCAACAGCACATGCTGTGCTGGGGTACAAAGTGTGGGCGCAGTGTCATACTTGCATAGTAAAAGGGAATTGATACCAGACCAGATTTAGGGCCATATGTATGAAAACAGGAGCTTGCGAATCGCAAATAGCGATTTTTAAGAAATCGCTATTTCTGAGTCGCAATTGGCCATGTAACAATATTGCAATTCGGAAATAGCGATTTCTTAAAAATCGCTATTTGTGATTTGCGAGGCCCATTTACCGAATCGCAATTTGCATTTTTGCAAATTGCAATTTTTTGGCGATTCGGTAAAAAATCGCAAATTGCGAGAAAGTTCGAGAAAGCACACCTGGAGGAGCCTGATGACATCACCAGCAGGAAATGAGTCATCCCAGGCAGTTTCAGGTGCCAAACCCAAAACAGCATCCTGAGAGAGAGCAGCCCAGCCACACAGAGCAGCACTCAGAAGGAGCCGGAACACCTGAGCAAGGATGGATACCCCAGGCCAAGCACAAGAGAAGGGTGAAAGAAAGCGCAAGCTGAAATTCAGCGAGCAGGAGCTTGAGGGGCTAACTGAGGAGGTGGTCAGGAGCCATGACCGCCTTTATGGAAAAAGATCACTCCAGGTGCCTGAGAGTGAGAAGAGGAGACTATGGTTGGACATACAGTCAAAAATCTGCGCAATTGGAGTGGCACAGCGTTCCATCGAAGAGATCAAAAAAAGGTGGTACGACCTGCGGTCCAGTGCAAAGGAGAGGGTGGCTAGGAGACTTGCGGAGTCCAGGGGCACAGGAGGCGGTCCACCCACAGAGGCACCATCCACACCATTGGAGGACCTAGTCGAGTCCACACTCCTCCCTGAAGCTGTGACTGGGGTCACAGAGATCGACACCTCCGGCACACCAAGTACCAGCCAAGGTAAGTGCAATATTGATTTGTAACCCCATATGTGTATGCACAAAAGACCCTTAGGATTTAGCAAGTAATGTTAAACAGTGTGAGAAGTAGTCCAGTCCACATCTTAGAAGCAGCACTACAATGCATTATGGTAGTGGCAGTCCACAACCCAGAACTGAAAGTAGCACAAACAATGTATTTAAGTAGAGTAACACCCAGAGGAACACAACACCTTGTAGAGAAGTACCTGTACCTTTATTACCATTGTCTGACCGTAAATGTAACATACATAACTGACATGCTGCATATTGTTGTTGCAGATGGGCCAGGCCCAGCAGCCACAGCATCTGCACAGGTAGACGAGACAGACACCCATCTGGCCTCAGATTCTAACACCAGTGGGTCCCTCAACATAGCGACTGTACGACGCAGGCCCAGGGCACTGCCACTGCCAGAGCTCAGCAACGACTCCGATGAGCAGCAGCAAGGGCCAAGTACCCCATCAGCAACAGACAGGTGCAACCAGATTCAGGAGGTCAGGTGTCATCCAACCACAGCACCACGCAGGATGGCAACAGATTCCTGGGCACAGCAGCATGAGGCAGGTGAGGGTCCCTCCTTATTTGGTGGCCTGGAAGCTGCTATGTTGCAGCAGCAGCATCTACAAAATAAGCAGATCCTTGCATTAGATAAGAACTTGCGCAAACATAACCGCAACATGATGGGCCTGCATCGCCAACTTGACTCCCTCAATAATAACATTGTACAGCTGCGTGAGGGACAGTGGCAGGCATCACAGGACACCAGGGACCTCACAAGTGCTGTCCGTGAACTCTGCCAGGAGCTGTGCCATGAGAGGGTGAGCCAGTGCAGACAGGAGTGCAGATTCCGTACCATGTTTGGCAGCTTCTGTCGGTCCTCTAACAGGGTGGCAAATTCTACAGCACTGATTGCCCGTCGTGCAGTGGCTGCGCAAGTAGAGGCAGCACACAGCAGCAGGGACGTTGTAAATGGACTTGTGCAGATCACCAATGTGATCGAACACATTATGGGACCAAGGTCAGCCACTCCGAGTGAGCTAGCACTGGGGGACACTGAGGACAGTTCCAGCCTCAGCAGTGTTGCCGTACCAGCAGCGGACACCAGACGGCGCAGTGCCAGACACAGCACTGCCACTGAGGGTGACAATAGAGGTGCCAGTGATGTAACTGGGCACCCGAGTGGTGTGCGTGGGTGCAAAAAATGACTCTAGCTGCCAGTGGACTGCTGTTGACACTATGAAGTATTAGTGCATAACTCTGGTCCTTCATTGTTTTGCGTTTATCACATTACCTGTTTTTTGTTATTACTCACATGTACATTACCTGACTTAAGGTAATAAATTTATTTCACTACAGGTACAGTTGTCAGAGAATATGTGTCATTAATACTCAAGTCTGAAATGGTTGTGTGTGATGTAGGCACGCCTTTGCCTTCCCTCTGCTGCACTGGTCCTGTCTGCTGGCTATAGAGGTGGTATGGGATCATCATCCTCATCTGATTCAGATTCACATATTTCTACTGGTATGCCCCTGGTGGTAGCTATATTGTGCAAGATTGCACAAGTAGCCACTATTCTACATGTAGTCTCTGGACTGTACTGTAGTGCCCCTCCACTTTTGTGTAGGCACCGGAAGCGACTCTTCAGCAGTCCAACTGTGCGCTCCACCAAGTTGTGTGTCGCCCTGTGTGCTGCATTGTATCTCCGTTCAGCAGGTGTTGTAGGATTGAGGTAGGGCGTCATCATGTAGGTGCGCACTGCGTAAGCACTGTCTCCTGGAAGGGACAGAGGGTATGATGAGTAACTGAGCCATCTGACATCGGCAACCCATCAATGCGCCAGTGTACAGTGGGACAATACCTAGTAGCTATCCTTCACCAAACTCCCCAGCTAGCAGTCTTGTGTGAATCCCGCTGTGGTGAAAGATGTAAGACTCATGTGTGCTCCCTGGGTACCTGGCCACGAGATCAGTAATGATGTAGGAGGCATTGCATATCACCTGTATATTCATGGAATGTTGGTATTTCCTGTTGCGGTACACATACTCTGTGGCTGATGGTGGACAGAATGCCACATGTGTGCCATCTATGGCACCTAGGACATGGGTGAACTGTGCTATCTGGTAAAACTCTATTTTTGACTGCTGTAATTCCTGTGGGGTGTGGTGGAATCTGATGTATTGTTGTAGTTTGCTCAGCATGGTGTTGATGAATGCATTGAAAAATCTAGAGAGGGTACTCTGTGATACCCCTCCAGCTGCTGCTATGACCCCTTGATAGCTCCCTGAGGCGAGTAGGTGGAGGGAGCATAATACCTGCACATGGGTGGGTATGCTGTGAGTCCTTAGTGTTCTGCGCTGCAGTATGGGTTGTAGCTCAGCTATCAGATCAAGTATCATGGCTGAGTTCAACCTATACCTCTCATACATTTCCTCCTCTGTCAGGTTAAAAAGTGTAATGCGCACTCTGAAAATGCGCTCCTGTCTCCTCCTCCCTCTCCTCAAACCTCCCAAGATCCTCATCCTCCTCGCCATGACGTAGAGTGCAGCCATTGTTGAAAAGAGTTTGAGGCATTCTGGGCCTCTTTATATAGGTTGCACCTGGTTACCACCTGGTTTCAGTTCATGGTATTTTGCATGTGCAAAATGCCATTCTGCTAAAAATCGCAATTTGCGATTTTTTGAAGCATCTCTTTGCGACTTGGATTTTGTTACTGGAAATACCGAATCACAAATTGTGACTCGCAAAACCAGGTCGCAACGAAAAAAATCGCAGATTTTGCGATTACTTATTTTTGGTCTGCGAATGCCTTTCATGGATCGCAGACCACTTTTTTGCACTTGCAAACGGCCGTTTTTTGCGTTTCGCACCGTTTGCAAGTGCAAAAAAGTTTCATACATCTGGCCCTTAGACTTTTGCTGTTAGTAACGATAGACAGGCCGTGGTCTCTGCAGGCTGAGCAGACAAACCTACACAAAACACCCTATCTGACAAATCACATGAATCCCAGGAAATCTTGTAGCCTACAGCCAATTGTCATTGGTTGTTTATGTGCATAGCTGAGGGCCATTGTAAGTCAATACCTAGCTGCTGAAGAACAGTCCATCAAGGCCAGTCTTGGCCAGAGATCACTGTGCAAACACAGAAAGAACTCAAATAGTGATCAACTGACAACATGCATAACACAACACAATTTTAGATGTGTCACAAGTTTGAAAAGTGTTGTCCTGGTGAATCTTAAGTGCTGGCTTTGTCTTATCTTGCTATCATGCAGCCCTGGTTTTGCCGGCTACATCAAGCTTGAAGATGTGACTCTCTTGGGGAATCTCCATTGGGGCAGACACATTGCACTGTCAGTGAAACAACTGACGTTTGAAATTAGGTTTTTGTCGTATGTATGCCTTTACCTGCCTAAACTCCTTGTAGTCACAGGTCTCTTCACCATGCCATCCTCATGTGGGCATCTCAGAGTTGTGTCATTGGTTGTTGCTGGTCTTACATGTGAAGTGGACATGGATTGATCTAGGTACTATTAGTCGCAATCTTTTCCTTCTACCTTCACATTGTGATGACATTGATCCTGTATGATTTGTTAGTGGCTGTCAATGTGTTTCCTCATTGCAGGCCAGTGTGCTGTGCCGCAACAATGAAACAGGTTTGTGACATTCTACTGGGTGCTTGCTCATTGTTATGGGAAGGGCCTGGGCTCAAGCTCTGTTGTACTGCCCTCTTTCTCTGCCGTGGCGTATGTTAAGTTGACAGGCCTGGTTTTGGTATGTGAAAAGCATCAAACTGGAGACAAAATCCCATATTCTCTTTGCCTAATCTATGGGAAAAGGGCTTACAGGCCCTTTCTGGTGTGGTCTGATGCACATTGGTAACAGGATATCTGGCCTGACTCCACATGGCTGGGACATTCTTGGCTATGACTGTGCAGACATTCACAACAGCTTATGTGATATACAGTACAATAAAACAGTTGATGTGGCCACACAGCTGTGACATTGTGTTGTTAGTCATCCTCAGCACGACACTACCTCAGACATCTCCCTCTCTCCCAATGTCTAAAGCATGTACATTACATGTGATCAGCATTCAACATTCCAGACGGATAAAACAGAGGTGCAGTAGGCAGTTTTTAGTGATAAGTGTGTTTATTTACATTTGACCAAAAATGAATAGTGATACCGGATAAAAACTATACTTCAGGTGATAGGATCAGTCATTGTTGATGCAATCAATAGAGTAGTGACCACAGCATATGGAGGCCAAAGTTAAGTGTCCTACTAGCATTGAACATGGAAAGTGGTTAAGGATCAGTCAACAGAGTGTGCCTATAGCACACAAAGGAGTGATATCAGGAAGTGGTCAGTTGCTGGCAGTGGTTGGTGTCTTGCCACCCGCACCTCCTGGATGCTTGGCTGGACATCCCTGCTTGGGGGGGGGCTCAGTAACTATAGAGGTAGGGGTATCTGGGGGGGTATCTGGCATGGCTTCCCTTCCAGTGTCTATCATCGATGAAGAGCCTGGTGTGGATGTGCCAAAAGAAGGGGTGTAATGTTTTTGCCTATCCCTGATCATTCTAGTGTTCATGTCCCTAAGCACTCCTATAAGGGAGGCTATGTTGGAATTGTGGGCCTCCTACTGTTCCGGCATCTCATGATGGAAATCCCCCTGTAGGTCCTTGAATTCCCAGATTTTGTTCAGTACCTAGCCCATCATCCCTTGGGAAAGTTGGTAGACAGCCAAAATCTGGCTGATGGTATCCTCACCAGGGGCATCACGCACCGTACTTCCAAGTGCCTGAATCCTTGGTACAGTCTGGCCCCTTTCACTGCTTCCAGGTCCATCATTGTCAGGGGTGGCAGGTTGAGACTCAGGAACCTGGGGGGCACAAGATGTAGGAGACTGTTTTAGGGATGCGGGTCCGGGGCGACTTGCTGTCTGCGATGTAAGTCCACAGGGCTGGGAGGAGTCCATGGGGTCAGGATGAGGCTGATCAGTGTCCTCTCCCCAGGTTGCCAAGATGAGCTGGAACAGTACTCCATATCCAGCGGTCTAGGAGTGTTTGTTTCACTGAGGGCCCTCATCCATGGGGGTAGCGGCAGTCTCCTCTGTGGTGTTGATGCTAGCATTCCTAGTTGCAGTGACAGCACAACCTGTTGATGTCGAGAGACAATGTCAGTGGATTTATTGTGAAAGCTACATCCAATAGTTGGCAGTTATTATGGGCTAGGACCATGTTCACATTGTATTTGCTGATTTCCATCATGTGTCAGGTACACATATTGTCATTTGTAGTGAGCTGACTTTGCAGCCACATACCAATTCCTGTTCAGTGACCTAGCCTCAGACTGTCTGGAATCCTTAGCTGTTGGAGGGCTGGTAATAGATTCATATCTTCCCAGCAGTGCAGGGATGACATTGGCTGGGCAGAATGTTGTTTGAGTAATCATGAAAGCTATTTGTTTGTCATGCAGGCATTGTCAGGACATTGGCTGGTGTGTGGTAGTTCTCATCTCATGGTCAGTGCATTTTCGAAGTGAGTGCTGCCAATACCATTCAGCAGACACATTTTGGGCCCTTTGATCTGTGTAGGACATTCCTACCAGACAAATTGAGGTGTCTGTCCTGTCTACACTATTGTCATCTTGGCATGTCAGCTGTAGATGGATTTCAACGTGTTGCCACATCACTGGGTGTACCATGACTTGTATTTTTGTCCCTCCCAGGTGTATCACGTTCAATGTGGGTTTAGGGATTGTGGGCCAATATGATCTGGACAACGGTCTGGTGTTTGGGATTGCATGTCCTTATACTCCTTGAATTTATTCTGACATTGCTCTTGCTACAACTCATAGTTCATATTGTCCGTCCTCTGAAGTGAGTGAACTTATATAACGAGTATACCAACAGGAATAATTGACCATAAGCAGAGAGGTTTGGGTAACTAGATTTAGTAGACTGAGACTCCTGGCCTCAGCAGTCATGTGAGACTCCCTGTACTACATGCAGTTTTTCAGTTAGACTCTCCCAGGTATGTACACCTCATGAGTACTTTTTCAGGTAAAGATACTTTTGAAGGTGTACGGTATATTGTTGCTTGTATTGTGAGTAATGGATCCTCCTATGAGTACAAACCTTTTCAATCCCTGTATTACACACACTGTAGAGTTATTCTCATCTCATGTCAGGTGAGCACAGGTGTATAGGAAAGTGCCCTCTTTTTGGCATGTTACTCCCAATTTCTGCTGGATGTCAGGGTGTTAACCAGGACCCCAGTGCTTAAACACTCTCTCCTCTAAATCTTGTCATTGCATACTGGTAACTCAGTATTTCATCCCAAATTGACTTACTGGTCACCCCTTGTAAGTCCCTAGTATATGGTATTCAGGTGCCCAGGGCACTGGGTTTCCAGGGGATCCCTATGGACTGCAGCATTTCTTTTGCCACCCATAGGGAGCCCATGCAAAGGCTCCTACAGGACTGCCCTTGCAGCCTCCATGAAATGGTGCATGCACCCTTTCACTGCCATTTACACTGCACCAGGTCACTTATAAGTCACCTATATGTCAGGCCTTCCAACCCTGAAGACTAGGTGCAAAGTACCTTCGTGTGAGGGCACCCCTGCACTAGCAGAGGTGCCCCCAGGTTGTCCAGGACCATTTTCTCAGACATCATGAGTGTGGGGATGCCATTTTACGTGTGCACTGTACATAGGTCACTACCTATGTACAGCTTCAGAATGGTAACTTTGAATATGGGCATGTTTGGTATCAAACATGTTGGAATCATACCCCAAAGCATTTGCAAGCATTGGTTGTGTGATTCCACACACTCTGTGGGCTTCTTAGAGGACCCCCAGTACTGCCATTATAGCCTTCTGAGGTTTTCCAGGCAGCCCCAGCTGCTGCCACCTCACAGGCAGGTTTCTGCCCTCCTGCTGCTTGAGCAGCTCAAGCCCAGGAATGCAGAACAAAGGATTTACTTTGGGAGAGGGTTGTTACACCCTCTCCTTTTGGAAATAGGTGTTAGAGGCATGGGTGGACTACCAACCCAGAGCCTCTGGAAATGCTTTAAAGGGCACAGCTGTTTCTGAGAAAGTAGCCTCTTTCTAGCATGGTTACCCCCAGGTTTGGCCTGTTTGTCAGTGTGTTTTTACTGTCTCACTGGGATCCTGCTAGTCAGGACCCCAGTGCTCATAGGTTGTGGCCTATATGTCAATGAATTTTACTGTGTTGTCAGTATGCTTGACTGTGCTAACCAGAACTCCAGTACTTATACTCTCTGTTTCCAAATTTGTCACTATAGTCTAGTGATTCCATACTCCAATTCAGATTGGCACACTGGACACCCCCTTATAAGTACCTAGTATATGGTACCTAGGTATCCAGGGCATTGGAGTTCCAGGAGATGCTTATGGCTGCAGCATTTCTTTTGTCACCCATAAGGAGCTCATACAAACACTCCATGCCACTGCAACATGAGAGAATTAATGCAAACACTATTTCACAAGCATTTTAACTGCACAATGTAACTTATAAGTCACCTATATGTCTACCTTCAGTTACTGAAGGCTAGGTGGAAAGTTGCTGTGTGTGAGGGCACCCTTGCAGTAGCAAAGTTGCCCCCACATTGTCCAGGACCAATTTCCGGGATTCATAAGTGCAAGGACACCATTATAAGCGTGCACTACATATATGTTAATACATATATATAGTTTCACAATGGTCACTCCGAATATGGACATGTGAGGTGTCTAAGATTGAGAAATTGTACCCCCAATCTGATTCGGGTATAGGGGTCCAATTCCATGCACCCTGGTTGCTCCACCATAGACCCCCAGCACTGCCAAACCAGCTCTCTGAGGTTTCCACTGCAGCCCCAGCTGCTGCCACCTCACAGACAGGTTTCTGCCCTCCTGGGGATGGAGCAGCTCAATCCCAGGAAGGCAGAACAATGCATTTCCTTTAGGAGAGGGATGTTACACCCTCTCCTATTGGAAATAGGTGTTACAGGCATGGGAGGGGTATCCTCCCAGAGCCTCTGGAAATGCTTTGAAGGACACAAACAGTGCTCTCCTTGCATAATCCAGTCTACACAGGTTCAGGGACCTCAGCGCAAAACTGGACAAAGGAAAGGGGAGTGACCAATCCCCTGTCCATCACCACCCCAGGGGTGGTGCCCAGAGCTACTACAGAGTGTCCCTGGCATTAGCCATCTTGGATGCCAAGGTGTGGGGGCCCTCTGGGAGCATCTGAGTGGACAGTGCCAGCAGGTAACATCAGAGAGCCCTCCTGATAGGTGCCTACCTGGTTGGGTAACCAAACCCCCCCCCATGACTATTTAGGGTCCCTCCTCTGGGTGTTTCCTCAGATTTGGTTTTCAAGACTCCACCAGGACTCCTCTGCATCCTCTGCTTCAGCCTCTGACCGTCGGATCAACCGCAGACTGCTCCAGGAACTCTGTAACTGCAACAAAGTATCCAATAAGGATACTGAAACTCTGCAACTTCAGCTCCTGCCGGCAACTGCAAGTTTCCAGGTTGTGCACACTCTGAGGGCTACTTGTCTTCATTCTGCACCAGAAGAACCAAAGGAATCTCCCGTGGAGTGTCGGATTCACTTCACTAATCCAGCAGGCACACCTCTGCAACAACAACCGGTACTCTGGGGCTCCTCTCCTGTCCATGAGCATGATCCCTGGAACACTGGTTGTGTACCGAAGTGATCGTGACTGTCCAAAGGTCCACTTGTCGAAATTTGGTGGAGGTAAGGGCTTGCCTCCCCGAGCCAGACATTACCCCTGTGCACAATGTCTTCTGTAGCTCCTAAGGCTTCTGTATGCTTCTTCCAGGAATCCTTCATGCACAGCATAGCCCAGATCCCCAGCACTCTATCCTGCTATGCTGAACAGTTTCCTTGAGTTGTTCTCCGGCGACATGGGATCCCTCTCTGTAGTGCTGCGACAACCGTTTTTTGCATCTCCTTTGTCCCCATGTGCTGGAACTCCTGTGGGTGCTGCCTGGTCTTCTGAGGGCTCTCTGAAGTGCTGAGAGCCCCCTTTGTCTCCTTAGCCTGAGTTGAGACATCCAGGTCCCTCCTGGCCCCAGGTAGCGCCTCTTCCCATCAACCGCGACATTTGCGTGAAGCAAGGGTTGTTGGTGGAATCCAACAACAGAAACCAGCCTGCATCCAATGTCTTGTCGTGGGACATCTCTTGCATCAAGCAGGAACCTGCAGATGTCTTCTTTGGTGCATTTCTGACTTTTCTTCCAACCGGAGAATCCACTCTTGCACCTTCATCTGGGTTAGCAGGGGCTCCTGTTCTTCCTGGACTCTTCATCAACTTCTGGACTTGGTTTCCTCTCTCCCCAGGTCTTCAGGTCCAGGAGTCCATTGTTGATGTCTTGCAGTCCTGCTTGGTTTTTTCATAATCCTTTACCACGTCTTCTAGTGTGTTCTGAGGAAACTTGCTGTACTTTACTCCTATTTTCCTGGGCTCCTGCCTGGGGTATTTTACTTACCTTTGGTGTTTTCTTACACTCCCAGTGCCCCTCTACACACTACACTTGCCTAGGGGGGAAACCGACATTCACATTCCACTATTTTAGTATATGGTTTGTGTTGCCCCCAGGCCCATTGCAACCTATTGTGTTTTTCACTGTTTGCACTATTTTACGACTGTTCACTTACCTGATTTTGGTTACTAGTGTATATATTGTGTATAATACCTACCTCCAGAGGGCTATAGCCTCTAAGATATTTTTGGCCTTGTATCGCTAAAATAAAGTACCTTTATTTTTGGTAACACTGAGTATTGTCTTTCTTGTGTATAAGTACTGTGTGACTATTGTGGTATTGCAAGAGCTTTGCATGGCTTCTAGTTCAGCCTTGGCTGCTCTGCTACAGCTACATGCCTAAGCTGCTAGTCGCTGCCTACATTTCACTAAGGTGGATCACTGGACCTGCTATAAGGTGCAAGTACCTCTGGTACCCACTACAAACCAGGCCAGCTTCTCACAATGGTGTCCTCCTTTCATAATCCAGTCTACACTAGTTAAAGGACCCCCAGTCCCTGCTTTGTCTCAAAACTGAACAAAAGAAAGGGGAGTGACCACTCCCCTGTCCATCAACACCCCTAAGGTGGTGCCCAGAACTCCTCTAGAGTGTCACTGTGTTTTGTCATCTTGGATTCTAAGGTGCTAGAGCACTCTGGGAGCATCTGAGTGACCAGAGCCAGCAGGCCCCTAATAGGTGCTTACCTATGTAGCTGACCAATCCCCCTTTCAGGGCTATGTAGGGTCTCTCCCCTGGGTGTTTCCTCAGATTCGGATTGTAAGACTCCAGCAGGAATCCCCTGCATCCTTTACTTCACCTTCTATCAACAAAACTGCATCTGGGACCTCTACGAACTCTACAAACTGCAACAAAGAAGCAAAGACAACTTCTGCAACATTGTATCTTCTGCTCCTGGCAGCACCTGCAACTGTTTCCAGGTTGTCCATCCTCCGAGATCTGCCTATCTTAAGCCTGCACCAGAAGAATGAAGGAATTTCCTTTGAAGTGAAGGAGTTACTTCCCTGCTTCAGCAGGCACCCATCTGCAGCGACGACCGGTTGCTTGGGTCCCCTCTCCTAAATACGTTTGTGGATCCAGCAACATGGGTGGTGGACTGGGGGTGGTTCTGACTGTCCTGAAGTCCAGCTGTCCATCTTTGGTTGTGGTATGAGCTTGCCTCCTCACGCAAGACAGTATCCCCTTGACCCACGTGTTTTGTAGTTGCCAAGGCTTGTTGGCATCCTTCCATGAAAATTTTCAAGCACCGTGCAGCTCTGGGGCCCAGCACTCTATCCTGTGACGCAGGGCTTCCTGAGTCATTCTCCAGCGGCGTGGGATCCCATTGTGTAGTGTTGCGTGGGGCTCCTTTTGCACCTTCCTTGTTCCCTTGCTGTGGGGCTCGTGCATGCTGCCTCGTCTTCTGAGGGCTCTCTGAGTTGCAGAAAGCCTCCTCTTTTTCCCCTTCCTGAGTAGAGGCCACCAGATCCCTCCTGGTCCGCATGCTTTGAGTTTGACAAGGCTTGTTGGCGGAATCCAGCAAAACAGACTGCAATCATCTACCTGGAGTAGAACATCATCTGCACCAATCAGGAACCCGCATCCGTCTTCTTTGGTGCAGTGCTAACTGTTCCTCTTCACCGGTGGTTCTTCTTTTGTACCTTCATCTGGGTTAGCAGGGATTCCTGTTCTCCCTGGACTCTTCAGTGCTTCTTGGACTTGGTCCTCTTCTTCCACAGATCTTCAGGCCCAGGAATCCATCATTGGTGACTTTCAGTCTCTTCTGGTTCTTGCAAAATCTTCTATCATGCGTTCTTGTGTGCTCTAGGAAAGTTACTGTGATTTACTTCTGCTTTCCTGGGCTCTGTGGTAGGTTCTATTACTTACCTTTGGTGTTTTCTAATACCCCCAGCGCCCCTCTACACACTCCACTTGCCTAGGTGGGAAACCAACTTTCTCATTCCACTATTTTAGTATATGGATTGCGTTCCCCCTAGGGCCAATTCTAACTATTGTGATTTTCACTATTTGCACTGTTATCTGTTTTTACAGCTATTTCTGCATTCTAGTGTATATACAGTGTATATTACGTATCTCCTAAGGGAGTATAGTCTCTAAGGGATTTTTGGCATTTGTGTCACCAAAATGAAGTACCTTTATTTTTGTAACACTAAGGCCCGTATTTATACTTTTTTTAGTGCCGCATTTGCGCCGCTTTTGGACGCAAAACGGCGCAAACCTACAAAATACAAAGGCATTTTGCAAGTTTGCACCGTTTTTGCGTAAAAAAACGACGCAAATGCGGCGCCAAAAAAGTATAAATACGGGCCTTAGGGCCATATTTATACTTTTTGACGCACAACTGCGCCAACGCAGTTGTGCGTCAAAAATTTTAACGCCGGCTAACGCCATTCCAAAGCGCCATGCGGGCGCCTTATTTATTGAATGACGTTAGCCGGCGCAGCTGACTGGTGTGCGTCAAAAAAAATGACCCACACCAGGCAGCGCCGGCGTAGGGGAAAATGGAGCTTGGTCGTCAAAAAATGGGGCAAGTCAGGTCTGAGGCAAAATATTGGCCTCAACCCGATTTGCGCCATTTTTTTTTACTCTCAACCCCCATTGAAATGACTCCTGTCTTAGCAAAGACAGGAGTCATGCCCCCTTGCCCAATGGCCATGCCCAGGGGACTTATGTCCCCTGGGCATGGTCATTGGGCATAGTGGCATGTAGGGGGGGCACAAATCAGGCCCCACTATGCCACAAAAAAATAAAAATAAAAATACTTACCTGAACTTACCTTAAGTTCCCTGGGATGGGTCCCTCCATCCTTGGGCGTCCTCCTGGGGTGGGCAAGGGTGGCAGGGGGTGTCCCTGGGGGCATGGGAGGGCACCTCAGGGCTTCTTCTGAGCCCACAGGTCCCTTAACGCCTGCCCTGACCAGGCGTTAAAAAATGATGCAAAAGCAGCTGGACGTCATTTTTTCTGGCCCGCCCACTCCCGTGCGTCATTTTTGCACGGCAGTTTAAATAAGGCGCACATGCCTCGGAGTCATTTTTTAGAAGGGAACGCCTACCTTGCATATCATTAACGCAAGGTAGGTGTTCACGCTAAAAAATGACGCAAACTCCAAGATCTTTGGCGCTAGACGGGTCTAACGCCAAAGTATAAATATGGAGTTAGCTTTGCGTCGGATTTGCGTAAAAAAAAACGACGCAATTCCGGCGCAAACAGAGTATAAACATGCCCCTGAGTATTTTCTTTCATGTGTGTGTGAGTTCTGTGTGACTAAAGTGGTATTGCATGAGCATTGCATGTCTCCTAGTTAGCCCTTGGCTGCTCATCCATACTACCCGTAGTGAGCCTGGCTTCTAGCCACAGACTACATTTCTCTAATAAAGGACAACTGGACATGGTATAAGGTGTAAGTACCTTTGGTAACCACCACAAACCAGGCCAGCCTCCAACAAGTTGCATGGCTGATTAGATAGAGAATGATCATAGTAGCAGAGCACACAGTTGCGGCAGAGTGTAGTGAGAGCCCTATTGGCTCCTGGCTTTACCAGTTCTTTCATTGTCACTCCTACCCACAAACTATACAGTTGTGATCTCCTGAGAAGAGTACAGTTGTATGGCTGAATAGATGGAGAATGCACATAGTAGCAGAGCACACAGTTGTTGCAAAGTGTAGTGAGTGTCCGAGTGCCTCCTGGCCTTAGCAGTCCTATCATCACCTGTATTAAATCCACACTATGATGATGTCATCCTCTCTGGTGGGTACACCCCAATGGGGAGGTGACAAAAAGGTAATTTTGATTAGGCTACACTGTTCTGGTTTTAGGGATGTGGAACAGTGCCTGCTGGGAATTGTAGTGCCTGTACTACACCCACTATCCAAAGATGTTGTTTCCCCAGGTGAGTCTTCTTGATATGTTGGAGGCCAGACAGAGGTCTATGGAAAGGTGGACACTGGATTGTGGAGTGGGGTGACATAGTAAGGGGCACGAGGTGATCAGTGAGCATGCATGCCACTTTATTTTGGTGCCATATTTGTTTTTGCGACTTACCGACTCCACTCCCCCAGGTATTCATGTCAAGGTTTCCGGATGCAGGATGGTCAAGACCTTCTCCTCCTATGATGTTAGTTGTAGGGGAGGAGGTAGGGAACCACCACCAGTCTTCAGCACCGTAAGCTGGTGTCTGGATGCCATGGTGCAAGCCTTCTCCCTGCAGTGGTTTCAGCTCTTCCTGATGTGGTCCCTTGTGCGCGGGTAGCTGTCTACAGAGTTCACTCAGTTGACTATCCTTTGCCACATTTCCATTTTCCTAGTGATAGCAGTTTGCTGGACTAGGACTCCAAATAGTTGAGGCTCTAGTCTGATGATTTCATCCACCATGACTCTTCACTGGTCATCTGTGAAACGAGGATATTCCTGTGGTGACATGGCGGTGGAAATGAACATTAAAAATAGATTTACTTGTTAGGTGCAGTGTATTGAAGAGGTGATGTGAAGTAAATGGAGTTTAGAGGGGCAAATAAGTGTTGTACAGGGATGTTGAGGATGTGGTATATGTGCTCAGAGCAAGTTAGAGGAGTGCCTAATCTATGATTGGTGAAGTTTTTGGCCAGTGCTTTGTCATGTGTTTGACGTGGAGAAGCAATGGATTGTGGTGTGTGAAGGGGTGTGTTTTATAATGTGGTTTGTAGGTGTGTTGAGTGTGTTGTGCGTCAGCTGTATTGTATTCAAATCCAGCCAATGTGGTGTAGTGTATTATTGTGGTGATTGTCGCTGTTCGCACTCCCATTGGAATACTGCCATGGCAGGACTGCCATCACTGTTTTTGATTCGTAAAACGGTCAGTGGTTGCTTGACGGGCTACCAGTGCTGGTGTCCTGGCTGGATCAGATTTTTGGCTGGCTTTTTCTCTGGCCTGCTGTGTAACTCATAGTATGATGGTCTGTATGACCTCTAACATGGCGGTCTTTTGGCGGCTGCCAACATGGCAGTCTGGCGGTCCGATGGCCAAACTCGTAATGAGGCCCCTTGTGTGAAAGGTTATGTCGATGTTGAAGGTCTGATACGAGAAGCAGGATGGCTGATGTGAAGGCAATGTGTTGGTTCTGATTTGTGCAGTAGATGAGGATCGTCATTGAGCTGTGCATTCACCAATGTGATGTCATTGAGCACTGGTGCAACGTTGAAACCTTTGCGATGGAGGTGATGCATCATCATCAAGCAGTGCAACCGGTGATGTGTCAGGGCTGAGGGTAATACATCGATTGGATGTGCAGCTGGTGCTGCAATGTCTCTGTCCTCAGTGGCAGCGACAATACGTCAGCACTGACGAGAGACGCTAAGGATCTGATCGGCGCAGTAACAGCGATGCATGGATTTCTGAAGAGACAGACGCAAAACCCACTTCCAAGGGCCCTGGACTGGATTGGCATCACTTGGCAGGGTAGGACTCACAGTGGCATGGTCCAGAAGCTGTAGGAGAGTTATGTGAAGCCTCTGATGTCCCTAAGACTTCAGAAGTAGAGGCAAACCAGCGAGCCCTTGGAGTCACTCTCTGGTTCAACTGGTGTAGGTCCAGTTGTTCCCATGGAGGCAGAAGGTAGCAGGCCAGTCAGCACAGCAGAAAAGTAGTTCTTCCAGAAAAGCAGTCCAGAAGAGTAGCAGTCCTTATAGCAGCACAGTAGTCCCTTCTTCCGGGCAGAGTATGCAGAGGTCCAGAAGTGTATTGATTTGGTCCAGTACTTATAACCAGTTGTACCTTTCAAATGAGGCTGTCTTCAATGAAGGAACATTGAAGTGGACATATGACCTTTCTGATCTGGCTCCAGACTCACTCAAGGGGGTTAGCATTTCTTTAAATGGGAGCAAGACACTGCCTATTCAGGTGTTAGGGTCTGCTCCTCCCATCTTGTCCAGGATGACCCATCAACATGTAGATGGCCACTCAGTCACACCTACCCTTCAGTTGTGTGAGGCTGTCTAGACAGAATGCAAGAAACCAGCTGTCACTCCACCCCAGACATGTATCGGATACAGGCTGCCTGCATAGACAGCTAAGAGCAGGAAAATGTAAACTTTCTAAAATTGGCATCTTCACAATATGTAATAAGAAATCAGATTTCACCATTAAAGGGGATTTATCACTATAGTTCCAAAGGTACTAAACATGATATGCTTACTTCTTCTCAAATAGGAATTACAGTTTATTAAATGTAATAATAAATCCCCAAAGTTAACCTAAGAGATGGGTAGGCCTCACAGTAGTGAAAAATCACTTTGGGAGTTTTTCACTATCAGGACATGTAAAACTTAAAAGTGCATGTACCTTTTAGCTACATCGGAACCTGCCCCATGGGCTACCTGGTATTTGGACAAAATATTGAGTCATAAATATCGACTGACATTAATATTGAGATTTTAACATCACAGAAATATTGTGATGCAGGAATATCACCGACAAAAAAACAATGTTTTAAGGTAAGTAACTTAGGGCCAGATGTATGAAACTATTGTGCACTCGCAAACGGTAAAATCGGCCGTTTGCGAGTGCAAAATAGTGGTCTGCAATGCATGAAAGGCATTCGCAGACCACAAAGTAGAAATCGCTAAAATTGCGATTTCTAGCGTTGCGACCTGGATTTTGCGAATCGCAGTTTGCGATTCGCAAAATCCAGGTCGCAAGGCAATGCTGCAAAAAATCGCAAATTGCGATTTTTCGCAGAATGGTATTTTGCACATTCAACCAGGTGGTAACCTGGTGCAAAATTAAAAAATGCAGTAAAACTGCATTTTTAAATTGAACATGTAAAGCACACATGCCCTTTTGGCATGTGTGTACCTTACATGTTAAAAAAAATGTTTTGGGGTGCAGGAGAGGGGGCCTTAGGCCCCCAGCACCCTGACCTTTTGTATTTCAAAAATTGCGATTTCTGGTTCAGAAATCGCAATTTTGGAAATGCAAAAAAATCGCAGCTATGGACCAACAGGCCCATAGCTGCGAATGGGGCCGGTACCGCAATTTGCGATTCGGCAATAGCATTTGCGATTTTTAAGAAATCGCTATTACCGATTTGCAAATGTGAGACATGGCCCTTTGCGAATCGGTAATAGTGATTTCTTAAAAATCGCTATTACGGAATCGCAATAGGCCGTGATGATACATCTGGCCCATAATTTTCAAGAATAATGTTGTTAATATCGTTTACATTAATATAGTTGTAAGAATTATAATTACTTTTATGTTTTTAAATTATATTTTAATTGTATATGTTATATGTTGTTAGTATAGTTGTTGTTAATGTTTTTATAAATATTTTGCAATTTTAAGATATTTATAATTTAAATTTAATTGTTAATAGTCATTTATAGTGTTGTAGGGGAATGCGAGGTTTGTAGGGATACAGAACGGGAAGTTAATGAAGTATAATGAATTAAACATTCATTTTAATAAATATTAATTGTGTAATTAATAACTAATTATGTAAATTGTGTAAAAATTATTTTAAACTATATTTTAGTCTTGGGTTATTGGGTTTGTAGGGACATAGGGTTGGATGTTAATTAAGTGATAAGTAATTATTAATTAATTATTAAGCCATTAATAATTATTTAATGTGTATTCAAGTATCTAAATTGTTTAACTGTTATCTTTTTAAGTTATCGTTTAGGTGCAGGGTGTTGGGTTTGTATGGATACAGAGTGGGGAGTTAATTATGTAATTAATTAAAGAATAATTGTTTTTACTAATTAGTTTATTTGTAATTTTATATTTGTTAAGTTACATTTTAGGTGCAGGTTATTGGGTTTGTAGTCTTCTATGGTGTAGAGTTAATTAATCAATTATTGATTAATACATATGTATTAATTTAATATTTAATTCATAACTAATTATGTAAATTGTTTTATTATTACATTTTTTAAGTTATATTTAGGTGTGGGTTGTTGGGTTTGTACGTTCGGAAGTTAATATTAAATTTGATTTAATTATTAAGTTTGATAGAAATATGTAATGTATGTATAATTATGTGAATTATTTAGTAAATATATATTTAATGGTATATGTTAGGTATATGTTAGGCATGGTTCATTAGGTTTTCGCGGGACTAGGATGAGAAGTTAATTACGTAATGGTTAATTAATAGTAAATTATTCATGTATTATCAATTATTTTATTTATTACTTAATATTATAGTAGCGTTATTCTTTTATTTTAATTATAATATAAATATGGGCAGGTAGGTATGCAGAGTATAGTGTGAGAATGCAATTAAATAATTATTTAATAGCATTTTTTATATCAAATATTATAAAATGTATAATTGTGTAATTTGCTTGACGGTTTTTAAAATGTATATATTATTTTAGATTAATAGTTTATATATTTTTATTCAATTAAAGCATGTATTAAAATATGGTATGTGTTTGAAGTGAAGTACTTTCACTACTGCTGCATAGATTGGAGTGGCAATAGTACATTTTACCCCTCCTGAGTACAACACTTTTCCTACTGCTGCACCGACTTGAGTAGGAATAGTAAAGTTTACTGTTCCTAAGTACAACACCTTCCTCACTGTTGCACTGCCTGGAGAGGGAATAATAAATGTTACCCCTTCTGAGTCTGATGCTTTCCCTATTGTTGCAATGACAGGAGTGGGAATAATAAATGTTACTCCTTTGCAGTGTAATGCTTTCCCTAGTGTTGCACCAACTGGAATGGAAATAGTATATTTATCATTGCTAAAATGTAATAGGTTTGTTAATATTGTTTAAATATATATTATGTGTTTGTGTATTTAATTTTATATTCTGTATATATGGAATTTTATACTTTTTTAAAGATTTGTTTTCAGAAAACATATCTTTTCTATTGTTTAATTTTTATGTATGTTATATTTACAATGTTATTCCAGTTTTGTCAACTTTATTTGTTACATTTTTTGTTTTAATTTTCTATTGTTTATATATATGAATGTTTATATGTTAATATGTATGAACAGTCGAGCAAGGGTCCTGAAATCAAAATTATACATTACATTTTCCTTGTGTGTAAAAGGAAAGCCTGGGCACCTTTTCTAAACTGCAAAAGTATTTTTACTGAAACATGAGTTTCCCTCCCAATACGTTTCAGCTGTAGCCTTAATCACAGACTCAAGTATATATATATTATTATATATATATGTATATATATATGTATATATATATATATATATATATATATATATACGAACGTTAATGGCCGTCTGAACCCAAAGCTCCATGCTACGGAGGCAGGTGGGCAGGGGCGCCTGGAGAGCAATGAAAGCCTCCAGTTAAGGCCAGGGTGATCCCGCAAACAATGGCAGAAGTCGGCTCTCCCCAAAGCTGCACAGTTGAGGCCTAGAGGAGAAAGGTGAAGCAGTGGTCTTGCGTGTGCTACGGGCAAGACCGCTGCAAAAGAGAGGCGCAGCTGGGATCCGGCCTCCTTCTCATGTCACAGCACCGGACGGATCACTCCACCAGCTCTGAAAGGCAGGTGCCTCGGGCCCCCCCCTTAAAGCCACCAGTGAGCCCACCCAGTACCTCCTCTTCTCCGAAACCCTTCAACACCCATGTCCGCCATCAAGGGACCGTCACAGATGGAACCACCTACCACCTCAGTTAGCCCAGTGCAGGATACCGCTATGGACCGTATACTTTGGGAAATCACGGCGGTGGGTCGCAGACTAAAAGGAATAGACTCTGCCATCTGGATTCAGACAGCTGAGACCTAATCCATCCATTTGGATATTGTGGGCTTTCAGGCCCAGGTGACGGGGCTGGAACAACGCGTAATATTGATGGAGGACCACATTAATACCACTCGGAATCAGGACCAAGAGCTCCTTAACCTGTGCAGTAAGCTCATCGACCTAAAGGATAGGAGTTGGAGATACAACGTCCGTTTCTTCAGCTTTCTGGAACAATTGGAGGGGTCAGATATCCAAGTCTTCCTTCGGACTTCCCTCCCCAGAAGTACAGGTCTCACTTTGACCCCCACTGGAATTCCAGAGGGCACGTCGTCTGGGACTGCGGCAGCAGGATGGCGCAACTCGGCCTTGCCCGATCATCGCCTGCCTATTGCAACACGGGCAGGCCCGTCAACTCATCCTTGCAGCTCCCGCCCATGGTCCATACCGAGCACAGGGCTATGAAGTCCGGATGGCCACGGTTCTTCAAAAGAGACCATCGACCGTCACAAAACATTTCTGGCACTTCGACCTCAGCTTTGCCAAATGGATGTGAAATATGGGTTGTTTGAACCACTGAGAATGTGGATCACTAAGAATGGCAAGTCCAAAGAATTCTATGATCCAGAAGACCTAAAACTATTCTTGCATGGATTGGCAACCCAAGCTATGGACACAACACCCCCAGACCGACCCACGTGACAGTCCACTGGCCCCCCCGGATGCACCTCCCTTGCCAAACTCCCTGGGAAGACAGCTTCAAGGTGATGGTGACTCACACCAGAGGGTAAGGGACCTGGAGATACTTTTGAGGCCCCATGGGGACAGAGACATGGCGCCCCAGGCAGTGGTGCAACATTTGCAGCAACAGAATAGAGACAATTCCTGTTTCCCTCTCAATACTCTACATATTTCTAATTGGCATCCCAATGGAAAAGCAGGTCTTACCAACCCATGGGTATGAGACCCTACTGTACCGAGAAGCATGACTGTTAGGAATGGGGTCTCTGGTTGGCAGTCAGCTTACCCCCTGTCCAAGCCAGGACCCTCACTCTGGTCAGGGTAAAGGAGCATCACCCTCAGTTAACCCGCGCTCACCCCCTTGGTAGCTTGGTACGAGCAGGCAGGCTTACCTTCAGACTCAAGGTGTAAAGTATTTGTAGCAACACACACAGTAACCCAGCGAACCCACCAAAAAAGTACACAACAGAGGTCCAGAAAAATAGGTAATATTTATTTAAACAAAACAAGACCAGAACAATAAAAATCCAACACACACAAGTCAAGTTATAAATGTAAAAAGAAAAAGAGTCTTAAATCCTTTAGAAAACAGTGAGAATGCTGTTATTGTACAAAAGTACCTGGGTAGAGTCAAAATAAAGCTGCACGGGCGAGTGTGCATTGGAAAGGGCCAGCGATGCGTCAATTTCTCACTCAGAAACGAGACCATGCACCACTCTTCCTCCAGTTGGATCATCGAGCGCTGATTTTTCTCTCCCACAAGAGTGCGATGTGTCGATTCTGGAGAGGCACCTCCAGTCTGGACAGGCTTGGCTTTGATTTTCCACACCCAGCATGGCTGCATTAAAATCCAATAGCATGGTGTCAGGAAACCACGTTGCGTGGGGGCTTGCGTCATAAACAGAAGACGCTGTGGGTGTTGCGTATTGTTTCTCCAGCCGCGTTGCATCAGTCTCCCTGCCGTTATGCAGGTGGAGCATCGATTTTAGCTGCAAGACCAATGGTGCATAGCTTAACAGCTGCAAGGCGGGTGGTGCGTCAAAAGGTTCCCCGCACGGCAGTCTTTGCATGGATTTCTGTCCTTTTCCACCAGCTGCCCCTTTCAAGGGCAAAGAGACAGGTTAGGGCACCACTTGGCAGCCGGACTCTCAGCAGAAAGCCCAAGTGCTGGCAGAGAGTAGTCTTTGTTGTCCCTGAGCCTTCAACAACAGGAGGCAAGCTCAGTTCAAGCCCTTGGAGATTCTTCCCCAGTGGGAAATCACATAAAAGTCAGTCTTTGTCCTCTCTCAGTTAGAAGCAGCTACTGCAGGCCAACCCAGCAATGACAGTCACAGGCAAAGGGGCAGTACTCCTCCTCCAGCTTGTCCAGCTCTTCTCCCAGGCAGAGGTTCCTCTTGGTTCCAGAAGTAATCTGATTTTCCGGGGTTTTGGGTGCTCTTCTTATACCCCTTTCTGCCTTTGAAGTAGGCCTACTTCAAAGAGAAGTAGGCCAGGCCGCAGACACACACTGTGGGGTTGGAGACTGCATTGTGTGAGGACAGGCACATCCCTTTCAGGTGTAAGTGAACAGATGGCCCCTCAGGATATGCAGGCAAATCCCCAGCTTCCTTTGTGTCACTGTCTAGAGAAGAGGTGCAAACAGCCCAACTGTCAAACTGCCCCAACAGTGAATCTGCAAACAAGCAGAGTCACAGAATGGTTTAAGCAAGAAAATGCCTAAGTTCTAAAAGTGGCATTTTCAAACACACAATCTAAAAAAAACTTCAGTATTTTTAAATTGTGAGTTCAGAGACCCCAGACTCCACATGTCTATGTGCTCTCAAAGGGAATCTGTGCTTAATTAATATTAAAAGGCAGCCCTCATAAGAGAGATAGGGCCTGCAACAGTGAAAACTGAATTTGGCAGTATTTCACTGTCAGGACATGTAAAACACATAAGTACATGTCCCATCTTTAACATGTACTGCATCCTACCCCTGGGGCTACTTAGAGTATACCTTAGGGGTGCCTTACATGTATAAAAAGGGAAGGTTTAGGCCTGGCAAGTGGATACACTTGCCAAGTCAAATTGGTTGTTTAAAACTGCACTCACAGGCACTGCAGTGGCAGGTCTGAGCCATGTTTACAGGGCTACTAATGTGGGTGGCACAACCAGTGCTGCAGGCCCACTAGTAGCATTTGACTTACAGGCCCTGTGCACCTCTAGTGCTTACTAGGAACATAATAATAAATCAAATATGCCAATCATGGATAAGCCAATGTACACATAAAACGTATACAGGGAACACTTACACTTTAGCACTGGTCAGCAGTGGTAAAGTGTCCAGAGCAAAAAAAAGGCAAAAAAAAAAAACAGCACACAGAAGAAACCTGGGAAGTAGAGGCAAAAAGTGAGGGGAGACCATGGAAATGATGCAACATCTAACAATGACCCTCTGCTCCAATGGACAGCTGAGTATATTATTATATGCTTTTGTTTGTTAGGGCCTAGTTAAGCTGAAGCCAGGTTGTGAATGTAGACCAATGGATGTACATGAAGTACCATTGTCTCTCTCTCCCATCTCTCTCTTCCATACCTCTCGCCCGTGTGGTGCTCCGTACTATCCACAATGGGGATGCAGTAGAGTTCTGCGAGACGCATTGCACTGTGACTGCTGTTGTGTACTGCATCATTATTCGTCTGATGTGTGCCTTTCAAGTCCTGCTGTTAATGATTCCTACTTTATGATGTTTTATGATGTATTAACTTTGAACCTGTTTTCGGCGGTGTGCTGCCAAAGTGTTCGCAGCTGTTCCCTGTTTAATGTTTTTTGCGAATGCCTTGGCTGCCAGGACCCTGCGATCCCAAGGTTGTCCTTCATACCTTCACAGCTGCTGATGTGCCCTTCCCTGCCTGTGCTGTGGGGCTCCCAGTAGACCGGCACCCACATTATGTAGATGCACCCAATCAACCTCCCCACACACTCCCCCCACCTTCTTCCTCATGTGTACCTGTAAAAACAGGCATGATCTCCTCCGGTGCTTGACGATCGCCATTATATCATCCCCCATCCCCACGACTCTGGCCTCACAGGCTTATACCCGCAATCTACAGATCCCACCCGGAAGATACACTATCCTTCATCGGATCCCCTTTTTTTCCCCCCTCTCATACCTCCAGTCCAAAGGGACTTACGTGGCTCTCCTTCAGGAAACACATCTTGACTCTACTAAGCTCAGTAAATTATGCCTGGATTGGGTAGGGAAAACATTTTTCAGTTGCTGCCCAAAGCCGCGAATAGAGGGACGCGGGACACCTAAGAAATGTGGAGTGGCAGTCCTGATCCTCAAGACTCTACCTGTCACAGCGGTCAAAACATGGTCTGATCCAGAGGGCATGTACGTGTTCAGCCAACTGAAGGTCGCGGACTTCGGGCTGTACGTCGGTTTGGTTTATGCACCTATTGGCTACAAATGCTCGTAATACCTCCAAATCAACTGCCTACTTACCGAGATTAGAACATCCCACTACATCATAGAGGGGGATTGGAAACTAGTGCACGATGCAGTACTCGACAGGACTGGTCCCATAGATGTCGGAAATAACCAGGACAAGGCAATACTAACGGACGTGTACTCAGATCACGTCTGGTGGATCATTGAAGGCTTACGCACCCGTCAGAGAGAGAATATAAATTCCTATCACCGGCTCACAGATCACAGTCACAATTATATTTTTTCTGGTGGCAAAAAACATAGGGGGTGATTCTGATATTGGCGGGCGGCGGGAGCCGCCCGCCAAGCGGGAACCGCCAGAAGACCGTACTGCGGTCGAAAGACCGCGGCGGTCATTCTGGGTTTCCCACTGGGCTGGCGGGCGACCGCCAAAAGGCCGCCCGCCAGCCCAGTGGGAAACAGCCTTCCCACGAGGACACCGGCTCAGAATTGAGCCGGCGGAGTGGGAAGGTGCGACGGGTGCAGTGGCACCCGTCGCGTATTTCAGTGTCTGCATAGCAGACACTGAAATACTTTGTGGGGCCCTCTTACGGGGGCCCCGCGGCACCCCCTACCCCCATCCTGTTCCTGGCTGGAGACCCGCCAGGAACAGGATGGCGGTAGGGGGTGTCAGAATCCCCATGGCGGCGGAGCGCGCTCCGCCACCATGGAGGATTCTCAAGGGCAGCGGAAAGTCGGCGGTACACCACCGACTTGCCGTTTCTGGCCGCGGCTGAACCGCCGCGGTCAGAATGCCCAGCGGTGCACCGCCAGCCTGTTGGCGGTGCTACCGCGGTCATTCGCCCTGGCGGTTTTTACCGCCTGGGTTAGAATGACCACCATAGTGTCCCGTGCCTGACTCCTGTAATCTGGAGTGTGCCCTCTCGGATGACTCTCCGATCCTGCTGATTATTGATACAGGGCTGGTCTCTCCGGGCCGTAAACCCTGGCGCCTATTCGTACACCGCTGCGGCACATCTGAGGGTAAAGTACAATTGCGGGCACATGTCTCCACCTACATGCTTGATAATAAGGGTACAGTCTCATCCCAAAGAGTAGTGTCGGCGACCGTGAAGGCAACTCTTCGAGGGCAAATGATGAGAGAAGCTGCACAAGCCAATCAGCAAAGGATGGCTCACCTGATAGAAATGGAGGGCAACATTTTGCGCCTCAACCAACAATGTACAGCTCAACCCTCATTATCTATGTGACAGTGCCTAGAACGAGCCAGAGTGGCCCTTAATGAGCTGTACAATTCTCGGTCCGAAACACACGCTGCAATGCCTGCAGGGGCACTACTGTGAAGAGGGGGAAAAAGCTGGCAAGCCCTTAACAGCCCAGCTTTGGCATCCCTGCCATCCTCTCCTCCAGCAGTGAGCTGCTGAACAAACCACTGGACATCGTCAACAAGTTTGTGGCATTCTACTGCCATTTATATACCCCAGAAACGACGGCTAGCCCCGCTCAGGTGGAGGCCTTTCTAGAAGGAGTCCACCTCCCACATCTGTTGACCGAGGGTCAAGCCCTATTGGATGGGTAAATTAGCAAGAATGAAATAGCACAGGCCATAGCTACTCTCCTGTATCAAAAATTGCCTGGGGAGGATGACTTCCCCATGGAATTCTACAAATGGGTTGGTGAAGAAGCAGTAGACTCCCTACACAATGCCTTCTGTGAGCCTGACCGGGAAAGAGTGCCGGGTCCTATCTCAAACAGAGCAGTGATTGTGGTTTTGCCCAAACCAGGGTGGGACCCCCTTCTCTGTGGTAGCTATTACCCTGTCTCTTTCTTGAATGGGGATATCAAAATACTCGCCAGTGTCCTGACAGCCCGACTACGTAAGGTCATCCCCTCCATAATACATCAAACTCAGGTGAGGTTCGTCCCGGTTCGATTCTCTAGAAATGACCTCCGGACCCTTTCACATGCCATATGGGAGGCCAGGAATATGCCAGATGAAGCTCTAGTACTGTCCCTCGATGCTGAAAAAGCATTTGACCTTATTGAATGGGACAACCTATTTGCGAGAATGCATTAATTTGGCCTGTGTGACCAATTTATTGCAAAGGTACGGCTGCTTACCAATAACCCCATGGCACAGGTCAACGGTTGTGGTTTCATATCAGATCCCTTTGCAATATGCAGAGGGATGAGACAAGGCTGCCCCCTCTCTCCACTTCTATTTTTGCTGGCCATGGAACCACTTGCAGCCACAATTTGACAATCTCCTCAACTAACCGGAATCCCCTGGCCGGGGGCGGTGCAAACTCTACCTCTATGCAGATGATATCCTGCTCACCCTGACGGATCTGTGCCATTCCCTCCCAGCCCTATTGGAGATTATTGATGGCTTCGCAACCCTTTCCGCGTATCGGGTGAACTGGGATAAGAGCAAAGCGCTGCCCCTTTTCAACCACACCTCGCAGGCGGCAATCCACGACTTCCCCTTCCACTGGACACCGCTCCACCTCAAATACCGGGGGATCATTAATTGAGGACTGCAGCACATGGTAGCAGACAACTTAAACCCCATCATCAACCGCATGGCCGCCGACTTCAAAAAATGGTCTCAACTGGGTTTTTCCATTTGGAGGAGGGTATAGGTGGTGAGGATGGTTACACTGCTGTGCTATACCTATGTACTAGGTATGCTACCTATACAGGTGGCTCTCTCAATCCTTAGACAGATCGACAAGGCAATCAGAGGCTTCATGTGGGGCTCCTCCTTCCCCTGCTTCTTGTAAGCCAAACTAATGGCACGCCGCTGTGATGGAGGCATGAGGCTCCCGTCGATAGAACACTATGCCATAGTCCTACATCTTTTTCAGTTAGCATATTTACTATCGGATCCGTCACAATGGGTCATTACGGAACATAGGTTGCTGTTCAGTAGAGGCGGACTTAGCATCTTGTACAAAACTCAGCCAGGTTCTGGTAACCTGTTGCTGAAGGCAATGTATGCGGCCTGGCGTAGGGCACATCGCCTCCTAGCAACCCCTCCTTTTCTCAACTCGCGGGCCCCTATATGGGGTAATAATGGCCTATGGATTAATAGGTTAATCGAAAATGGTGAAATTAAATCATTTGCAAGCCTATGGAGGAGTATGGCCTTTACCCCCATCAAGGGTGGCGTTACTTGCATCTCACACACTGTATCCCATGTAGTATGGGAACTGGACCCTGGACCCTGCAGGTTCCCATATCCCGTATTACCTTAAGATGTGGGTCAGCTTCAGGGTTTGATGGGGGGCCTATATAGTGTTCTTTCATGTCACCTTTACTCACAATCCCTTTTAGACAATCTACGCTTTAAATGGCAGACATGCTTACAGGCGGAGTGCTAGAGGCCTTGGACAGAGGAGTCCCAGAAGCACACCTGAAGTTTTTTTTTTTAACTGATTCGCGATTGGTACCGGACTCCTGCAAAACTGCACAGAATGGGCCACCTACCCCACGTTGACTGCTGAGGCTGCCCGGAGACCTGCTGTGATCTGATCCACGTCCTATGTGAATGCTGGTCGATCTGGCCTTTTTGGGAGGCTGTGGGTTCCACCCTTAGCGCTTCCATGGCACTCTGGATACCGCTGTCTTCTTTCTTCATATTCTTGCATGATGTGAGAGGTATGCCTGAGCTAACCTGGCCCCAACGGTGCTTTACTACATACGGCGCGTGCAACGGCCAAGATCTGTATCCTCTGTCATTGGAGGTCCCCCGTCCCTCCCACGTTAGAAGAGTCGATGGTGGCAATGACGAACCGCAGCACATGAAGGCGTTGTATACCAAATGCAAGACCAAACTACCAAGTATGAGCAGACGTGGGTGCCCTTTCTCACAGAAAACATGTCCAATCACACTAACACTGAATGACTATACACCCTCTCCCTAGACAGATGTCCTCACGCCCTCCCTCTGCTCCCCACCTCCCCCTTCCCCCACCCACTTGCCAGCCCTTCTCTTCCCCTGCTTTGAACCCTCCCCCCCAAGCCCCTTCAAAATGCACTGGACGCTGGGCACCCCCTCCTCCCCACCTCTCCTACCTCCCTCCTCCTCTTTCGTGCTAAATATATCTCTTATCTCATCCTTCTCCTCTACACACCCCTCCATTTTATTTTATTTTATTCTGCTACAATGTTTCATGTCTGTCATCACTCATCCCTCCTGAATTAGACCTTGCACCTCTCTAACCCATCCTACCTTATCCAAGCACACACCGGTGCCTCGTCTTACCTCCCAATTCATTGGACTACACCCTTGCATAGGCCGCTTCCCGCAGCCTCGCTTCCGCAGCCCCCTCCACCATACCATGGCATGGACACCTGGTCCTGCAGCCAAACATAATGGCCCACAGCCTAGACCTTCTGGATGAGGCACTTCTCTGTGCCCCTCCCTCTCTCGACCCCACTACCAAACTCTTACCTCCCATCCTTAGTCCCTTTGCAGCAGGAACTTCGGATCAACTGATGGTCAGTTGCGCTCCCTCGGCGCCAATGGCCGCTGGGCACAAAACAGGAACTGGGTTAGGGCACGGGACTCTCCAATCCCAGGTTAACATGTACCCCGCCTGAACCAACATTCTAGTGGCCCAGCAGTGACCTGTTCCTAGCCAGTTAACAGCACACTTGCAAAGTGGATCATCCCCACCACTGCATCCCACCTTCACTGTTTATGCGTCAATTGATTCTGTTCATTTTTTATATATTGACCCACAATAGGTTATACTGTGTATCTGTATGCAGTCTTGTTATACTGATAAAAAATTACAACACAAAAAAAGACATTATATTAATGTTATACGTTGAAATATTTAATATTTACTATTTTTTACTATATATATATATATATATATATATATATATATATATAAATATATAAACTATATAGACATATATATATGCATATACTAAAAAATAAATTGTATCTATTAGTATACATTTTTGTTTTAATATTTTTGAACTTACCTTTATATGTTTAGAAAAGGATATTTTTGTGTTTGTTATTTTTGACACAATATTTTGGTGGCACGATGTTTATGGTTTCAATATTATGTCAGTGAATCAGCAACCTAGGGCCTCTCTTAAGGGGAGTTTAAGTCTTGGCATGAGGTTTTAAATGTCAACTCAACATGGCAGTGTAAACTGAACACACAGGCTCTCTAATTGCAGGCCTGAGACATGTTTAACGGCTACTTGAGTGAGTGGCACACGCAGTGATGCAGTCCCATTAGTAGCATTTAATTTACATGCCCTGGGCATATTTAGTGCTCTGTATTAGGGACCTACAGATAGATTAAATGTGCCAATTGTAGATACACCAATTAAATCATATTTAGGGGAGAAGCCCATGCACTTTAGCACTAGTTGGCAGAGATAAAGTGCTCAGAATCCTACATCCAACAAAAAGAATCAGCAAAAATATGAGGCAAGCACGAAAAACATTTGGGGGGGAGAACACCCTAACGCTGACAGATCTAACAAATATTATGCAACATTGAGATCATGTTATACTGTTCTTTTAATTAGGTTTATAGTTTTATTGGTTAGTTTTGCAGCAGGTATTGTTGGGTACTTTGCATCTAGTTTGAATGTTTTCAGTTATCTCATTTTTTGGTGAACACTACTTAGGGCCTGATTACTAGTTTGGTGGCCGGACCGCCAGACCCCCATGTTGGTGCCCTAAAAGGATGGACACACTGCTTGTTCCCATACATTGTGTTACCACTTATAGAGACAGGACCACTGTCTGCCAAGCCAAAAAAGCAGACTGCTAGCAGTGCGGCGGCTTGGATATAGGTGGTCCATCATCCAGTGCCATCAGTGCCGTACCCAACCATCGAGCATATTACAAACATACAATTGCCTGGCAGTGGTCAGCCATTGACAGTTGACCACTGTGGTTAGCTGTCAGCAAATTAACAGCCAAGTGCACATTGGATGAATTCAAAAACAACACAGCTGACACACCTAAAGGACACTATAAAACACACCCCTTCACAGACAACAATCTTCTGCATTTCCACTGCAGCACAGCAAGAGACACCACACATCTTCTTGTTCATGTTTTGTCATAAAGTAACCCTTTGTTTCCACATCCCATGTTATGGCCTTCACACACACCATCTATTTTTTTCCCAATATTCACTTGTCTTCTTTAGTTAATCACTATCACCCCGTTCATTTCTACGGGGCAAAAACCCACGATTTTCAGAGGATGAGTTGGGAGTCATGGTGGATGAAATCATTAGAATAGAGCCACAATTGTTTGGCGCCCAAGTCCAGCACACTAATCTCAGTAGGCAAATGGAAATGTGGAACAAGAGAGTCAACAGAGTGAATGCTGTAACTTTAGAAAGAGGTGGAACTAATTCATGGGCAAGATCTATTCTCAAAACATCAATGTCATGAATGCCCACAGCTCAGGTGTTGGCAGCGTCTTGTTCATATACTTCACTAACATTTAATATCTAGAGTATCCGAGATTTAACACTGTCAATCTGCATAATTGGACCCAATATCACAGCTGTGAAGGCCCATCACATGACATATGTCCAAATGGTGCCAGGAAACCTTACAATAACAAAAACACATTCCATGATTCATGATATGTCCCAAAATGTAAGTTTATGCCCAAACCTAAATGAAGCCTGCAGACAGATATGTAAAACCAAATAGTTATCAAGTGCTGGGGGAGTTGAGGGAGTGACCTGCCTGCAACTCCCAGCAGGCCTTGTTTCTGTAACTCCAACTACCAGCCCAGTTGTCACTTGTCCAAATACCCTTGTTTGTGAACTCACAGCTGAAGTGTACTCACTTGGGCTGGGGGGGTACCATTTGTATAGTGTGTTGCAGAGAGAGTGACCTGACTGCAACTCCCAGTAGGCCCTGTTTCATTACTTCCAACCACCAGCATAGAGGTCACTTGTCCAAATACCTCTGTTTGTGGACTGCCAAATGAAGTATACTCACCTGGGAGGATACCATTTGTATAATATGTGTAGTAGAGAGAGTGACCTGACTGTAACTCCTAGCAGGCCCTGCTTCTGTAACTCTTAATACCAGCCCAGTGGTCACTTGTACAAGTACCCCTGTTTTTGAACTCACAATTGAAGTGTACTCACCTGGGGGATACCCTGTGTGAAGTGTTGCAAGTCCCAGCAGGTTCTGTTTCAGTAACTCTAACCACCGGCACAGTGGTTACTTGTCCAAATACCCCTGTTTGTGAACTCCTAAATGAAGCTTACTTACTAGGGAGGATACCATTTGTATAGTGTGTTTAGTAGAGAGAGGGACCTGACTGAACCTAAAAGCAGGCCCTGTTTCAGTAATTCCAACCACCTGCCCAGTGGTCACTAGTCCAAATACCCCTGTTTGTAAACTCCCAATTGAGTGTACTCACCTGGGAGTGATCAAGATACATATCATGCTCAAATCAAAGATTTGTCCGTTTATCTACCTAGATCCATCTTGACTTGCTAAGCCAAGATAAAACTACTGAGAGTAGGAATGACATCTTACCTAGTGTGTAGAACATGTATCCCCAATGCCTCAAGCTGCATCACCAGATAGGTAGCAGCAGTAGACACATTGACACAGCAATGTGCACATGATGACTCCAGTCACATATACTGCAAAGGCCAGTATTTACCTGCATCCCACTCAACTAGGCCTCCAAATGGTCCCCGCCATATCTTGCTTCTCCACTGCACTGGCTGCACTTGTGATAAAGTCATCTTCACACCATCTTTCAAATTGCAACTGATCTGCACACCTCATCAGCTGCTTAAGTCAAATTGGTTAGCATGCTTCACACATGTCATATCAAATCACCCAGTACCATGGTTACTTGGCACAGTTGGGCTACCTACAACTTAACTTTGTCCAAAATCTCTGCTTACTTTAAATCTAAATCTTTGGAGGTAGATATCATAATTCAACCAGTAACAATGTACGTTTTGCATCAACAGATGGATCTACCACTGGGCATACTGAGACCACGGAACAGTCTTCCACTACCACCCTGGATGAGGCCCTGAGTGATGACAACACTCCTTGACATCTGGACATGGAGGACATTTCTAGCCCATCTGGGCAACCTGGTCAGAAGGCAACAGTGAGTATTACTGTGGCCACAATGTCACTGCCCCAGCCCTGTTTCATCAACATCACAGGAAACCATTTGCCCCCCCAACCTGTGACCCTAGCACAATGTTCACCATCTTGTGCCACCCAGTCCTGGATCCTGAGTTGCAGTGTAACACTTCTGACAACACAAGTGCAGGAACAAGTAGGACAGGCTACCCTGTGGCAAGGGCACAGGCCTGTGGGGCTAGATGTGTGTGAGGGGTGGTTTGGGCCAGGAGGGTAAGGTCACTGGGGCTGCTCTTGGCCAGGACACCATCAGCCACCTTTTATCCATCCATCAGGAGCAGCAAGGCAAGATGGGCCGGGTGCTGACCAAACTCCGGGAAATCAAGCATCTTCAGAGGGACATGCATAGAGACATGCGTAAACAGATGGGGGCCCACAGTTTCAACATGACCTCCTTAACGGGCGTGTTGAGTGAGATACACACCACCCTGAGCAGGGCTTTTCCAAACCAGTCTACCCCTTCCTTTGGCTCATCAAAAGTGGGCCCATTAACATCAGCAGCAGCCACTGGAAGGGAGGACCTGCCAGAGGAGCAGCCAGCCACAGGCACCCCTGTCTCTGTAGTAGCTGATCCTCCCTCCCCACAAGTGGGAAAATCCAGCAAAGAATCCAGGGGCGCAGATGACAAGACACTCACCATTACCTGCAACAACCCTTTTTCTTAAAGATCTTAATGTGTGTTACACCTTCACTTTGTGGACTGTCCTGAACCACCTTCCATTTCCAATGGGAGGAGTACACTGGACTTTGGACTTCCAGTGGTGTGGCATCTACTCCAATAATTTAATTCACCATGACTGACCCCTTCACATATTTTATTTGGTTGATTCATGTCACATATATTTTCTGTTAGTCACAGCTTCACATTAAACTCACCAATCACTAATTCATTATCTGATGATTTATCTTTCAAATTTCACCATGTAGATATGTCATACCATGTGAACCATATGATGATGATCCAAGGTACTTGTTCAAGATGGAATATGTTGCATGTACACAGATTGCAAGTGTCTGGTCAACTAAAATTATATTACAGTATTCAGCACATTATTGAAAATCATAAATGATTGATAGAGTAAATGATCATATTTACAGGTACAGACCTCCAGACAAAGAAAGGAAGGTGTTTGTCAGACATTGTCCTGTAGAATAGGCAAACATTGAAGTGGTTGATATCATCAGCTTGATCACATAGCACAACAGCTTGATCCTTATCACATAGCACACCAAATTAATTCGCCATTACATTATCCACGATTCAGTCAGATGGCACTAGAACAGTCACTCATAACATGACCATTATAATCCAATGCTCAGGCATAAGGTGGTATGATACAAACATATGTCAGTGTTGTGGCACAGGAACTGTGGCCTACAATGATGAAACACATCTACAGCTATCTACAGGTCATTCAAAAAGAGTGTTTAGCCAATGTGAAGGGGAAATGACTTGGTTGTCAGCTAGGACCTCATATTTTATATCCACATGATGACACGCATGATGTATCAGACCCAACGGAACACAAAACAAGTCAAATGGGAACTCCTGATCTTCTATCCAAACACAGTGCAAGCTGTCATGGCACAGGTATCATAAACCCAAACCATGTGACCTACATTACCTGGACCAATCCATGTCCACTTTGTATGTCAGAAGAGCAGCACATACCTGCCAATGTCACAAATCTGAAATGCCCACATGAAGATGTCATGGTGAACCTATCTGTACAAAGAACAAAACAAGGTGTATAGGCTTGAATAGGACACACGTCACATAACAAGCATTGCAAACATTGCAATAACTCTGACACAAACAAAGCAATATAATCAAGGTGAGGATGTGTCAAAAGCTATCTCATCAATCAGCCTTTGGGTGATTTTTTCAGAGTATCCGCTTCCTAGCTGGTTCGAAAAACACTAAACTCACCACATTCTCACAACTACAGTTCATATTACAGTCACAGTCATAAAATTACATAACAAATTTACACTCATGAGAAGTTTTTGTGGATGAGATCTTCTCACAAGGAAGCTTGTTCCTCTTCTCCACCATCATCTTCTGTTGGCATTTCAGGATTCTCTGCCGGTGGCACTGCAGGCTCCCCCTCCTCTGGGTTGTATGGGGTATTCCTCCACAAGGCGATGCTGTGGAGCATGCAGCATGCCACCGTGATCTGACACACTTTCCTGGGTGAGTAAAGGAGGACTCCACCAGACCTGTCCAAAACAGCAACATCTGTCCTTCAGGAGCGCAAAAGTCCACTTGATTGCCCGCTGTGTTCTTCCATGTGCCTCATTGAAGCAGACTTCCCCTGGTGTAGTGGATTTCTCAGTGGCGTCAGTAACCAAGGATGGTTTGGATATGCTGCGTCTCCTGTTAAGGAATGGGACATAATTGCAAAAATGAGTCACTCACATTGTTTGCAGCCCTGAAATTGCGCACACACAATCAGGTCAAACGTGACTTACCAACCATCCAGGCCCTCTCTGGTTGCAGTTGTGGCATCAGCTGGGATATCGTGCTGTTCTGCATTATAAAAGAATCATGGGCTGATCCAGGAAAATGTGCACACACATTTGAGATGTAGAGATCCCCCAAACAGACAACTTGCATGTTGATGGAATGGAAGATTTTTCTCTTCCAATAGAACTGTTCAGTGGCCTGTGATGGCACCAAGCCAACATGTGGGCAATCAATGGCCCCCACCTCATGTGGAAGGTAGGCAAAACCATAGTCAGCATTCACATTGGCTAAATCCTCATGTCAGGGGAATCACATAGTCAGTGTTTTAACATTGCCGATAGGAAATATTTCAACACCAAACTGAAGATAGATTTGGGCATGCCAGCAGATAGGGCCACTGTGTGTTGGAAAGACCTCATTAGCAAGTGCAATATTGACATGACTTGTACAATGGGTGGTATGCAGTATGGAATACTTTTAGCTGGCGTCAGATCAAGCTTCAACCAATGGCATAAATCCACTATTGTTTGCATATTCAGATGGTACAGCTGGATGACATGGCATTCTTCCATGGTCTGGAGGTCTGCCAATGAACGGTAGACAGGAGTTTGTTCCATCCTCCCTTTCCCAGGGTACCTATGCGTGAAAAAGCATGATTTGGAACATTTATCACTGTGTCCACAGCAACGTACATGATGCATGCCAACAATTTCATGTGACAAAGCATTTCAGACTGGATATATTTGACACCCAGTACACATCACAATTGGCAACTACATAGGGTTCAAATGTGTCCACAACATGGCTTCGGGCAACACCCAACTATCTGCTAGTCAATTGCCCCTCGATATGTGACTGTATTTTCTGACCACCACAAATATTGTAAGTGGTGGTGGTCCATTCACCACCATCATATGCCATCTGTGCCCTGCAATACACTACACTGGTAGCTGTGTCATCGGACCTACACAACAAGACAGATTGAGGATGTTTGTGATAGCAATGAGCGTAAATTGTTTTTGTGATGCATACTACAGGGCCACATACAGGTGGTCATTCTGACCCTGGCGGTCTTTGACCGCCAGGGCGGAGGACCGCGGGAGCACCGCCGACAGGCCGGCGGTGCTCCAATGGGGATTCCGACCGCGGCGGTAAAGCCGCGGTCGGACCGGCACCACTGGCGGGGTCCCGCCAGTGTACCGCCGCCCCATTGAATCCTCCGCGGCGGCGCAGCTTGCTGCACTGCCGCGGGGATTCCGACCCCCCCTACCGCCATCCAGATCCCGGCGGTCGGACCGCCGAGATCCGGATGGCGGTAGGGGGGGTCGCGGGGCCCCTGGGGGCCCCTGCAGTGCCCATGCCACTGGCATGGGCATTGCAGGGGCCCCCGTAAGAGGGCCCCTACATGTATTTCACTGTCTGCTGCGCAGACAGTGAAATACGCGACGGGTGCAACTGCACCCGTCGCACAGCTTCCACTCCGCCGGCTCGATTCCGAGCCGGCTTCATCGTGGAAGCCTCTTTCCCGCTGGCTGGCTGGCGGTCTGAAGGCGACCGCCCGCCAGCCCAGCGGGAAAGTCAGAATTACCGCCGCGGTCTTTCGACCGCGGAACGGTAACCTGACGGCGGGACTTTGGCGGGCGGCCTCCGCCGCCCGCCAAGGTCAGAATGAGGGCCACAGTCTTTCCAGCCTCCAAAATGGTGGATGCCTGACCTACTCAAATGGACTTCAGGAACCGCCCATGGCTGGTAGGTGATTCCAACTGCAGCAGACACAGCCATAGACTAATGTTGTTGCCTGTGGTGGTCACAGCCCAATGGCTGTGTCCGTCAGCAGTGATGATCATGTAAGTGGTGCATGTGGATGCCAGGTTGTGCAAAATCAGTCCCTTGACTCCAGACACTGATACCAGCAACCCCTCCACCTCTTCAGCTGCTGTGCGCCACCTTTGGAAGAAATCATGCCACACCCAAAAGGTGAAAGGACCCATGCCTTCTCTCCAGAGGATCTGGAGAGGCTTGTGACTGAGGGCCTTCCCCTGTATGGTCATCTCTATGGCTCACTAGAGGAGAAGGTAATTACTGCATAGGTACAATTGACTCTGTTCAATACCATCCTTTCCCTGGTCACAGGCTAAAATGTACCTCTGTGTGCTAGTTACACGTCTTGTGTGCCTATTGTTGTAGTCTGCGTGGCATCAATAGGATGTAAATGGTGCAGGTATTGGTGGCCAGTACTATATGTTGTGTTCATTCACATTATGCTGTGTGATGTTTTTTGGGGTCATAGATCTTCCTTGTGTTGGATGCAGATAAATAGGCAAGGAGACTTTACCGCCATCTAATGACATTTCTTTGTTTAAGATGGTTGTAAATGTCAACAACATGTATGCGCATGACAGCATGAGCTGTGTTTGCATCTTGTCTCAGTCATATTAGTATCTTGTAAGCAATGTGCATTGTACCACAGATCTTTAACCCCACATCTGGCCTTGCCAAACTGTTGTCTAGAAGGCATATCATGACTCACTCTTCCCTTCAGGTTGCCACACAATCCACAAGCCACATTGCTTATGGCCACATGATATAGTGTCATGCATCAAAGTGATGAAAATCTGAGTGTCATGTAGGTTCTGTGTGCCCAGCCTGCAGAGACCCAGACCTGTCAAATGTATCTCCCAGTATGGGTCATTGTCCAGGCTGCGGGAGAGTCACTGTGGCTATGCAACTGTGGCACTGTGCCCACTCTCTGTAGACCTGCAGATCCTGTCATGTGGCTAATATGAGGCTTTAGTGGCAAAATGTCCGCTAATGCCTCAGTCCATTGAGAAGATTAGGAATGGATTCTGAGGTAAATCCCTGAACTAGTCCATTTTGATTCATTGTCAGTGTGTGACTTTGACTCATGACAGGTTCATTACTCTCACAGTTCTGTTGTCACCTTCACAGAAGTCATATCTGGCCTGCACAGGCTTATTGCACAAATGACAGACCCGCAGTTCAGATAGTGTGTAGATTCCTGGAAAGCCATTAAATGTGCAGCAGTAGCTTGGTTACATTGCAGGTACCTTTGTATATTGGATGCCATCTCGGTAGGTTAGAAACATACATCTAAAGGAGTGTTCTGTGTTACAGGTACATACTACAGAAACCTAACCCAGAAGCGGCATGAGTCTGCATTTTGTAGACCACACATACACAGCGAACAGACTTTCTGTACCCACCATGCCAGCCCTTTCATTGTCACTTAAGTGTAAGAGTGAAGTCTGCACTGTGGTAGTTAACTGTAGGGACTGTATGCAGTGAGTCAATCTTGCAGAGTGTAAATGTGTTGGTCCAGTCAGGCCTAAGGTATTTGCCCATCAGAAGCCACATTGGTGTAAAGTGTTTCATTGTGGCTCACATCACAGTACATGTTGCTGGAGCATGGGCTACCTGATGTCAGTAGTCGTGGTTAGTCATTGTAGGCCATGAGCAGGTTAGTACATTAGTCAGCAGATTAATCCAAAAGTGTGTAGTCATGCCCAGGACTTAATTGCATGTTTGCATCACCCTTGTAGTATGTTGACAAGTTGCTATTTTGTGCTTGGTATTTCTGACATGTGTATGACACAATATTTTGGGCGAATACTTTTATTTGTAATTGCTTGATTTGTCTCTTACATCCCTGCAGGTAAATGCCCATCAAAAGAAGGAGATTTGGAAAGCCATCACCGGGAAGCTGTGGACCCTGGGGGTCCCTAGCCAGCAGAGTGCCCACTGTTGCAAGAGGTGGGCAGACCTGAGATGCTAGGCCTGGAAGATCGTTGCGGTCCGGCTAGGTCTATCCTCCCAACATGGGCGGGTGCACACCAGATCATGACCCCACTAATAGCCCACATTCTGTTGGTGATGTACCTTGACCTTGATGGGCATTTGATGGGAGCACAGCAGTCACAAGGAGGGGAGTACAGGGCATATTAATGCCTGTCACATAGCCAAGTTGATGGGCTAGGTTCTGCCATGTGTGACACACTAGATGAGTAATCGTGTAGATCAGTAATGTGGTGCCTACTGATGTGCCTTGCCTACTAGCCCAGTAACCTAGGACTCAACTGAGTACAATCCACCAAAAATTGCTCTCTAGAGACAACACATGGCTGTGTACATTGATCAATCAAATAATGTTTGTTGTCGTAGTAGGTCTAAATACTACGCACCAGACCACTACTTGTCAGTGTTATAGGCCAAAGACACCAAAGTTACGGATCACTGTCCTCAGCCATGTGTCTGGTCAAATGTGTAAATTGGCATTGGCCCCCCAGAGGCCACTTGTCTTCACTGTGTGATTAGTGCTGATGACTCACTGCTGTCTGTCATGTGAAGGTGGCCATCATACATGTGACAGAGCAGACATTGTTCTTTGGGAGCAGCTACAGATCAAAACTTTCCTTTGGTAAGTGGGGAAGGTCCATTTACATAATTTATGTGCCATCACTGCTAACAACATTACTTTTGCCGACATGTTAGCAAGTGTCCCTTTCTCTTTTGACAAAATGTGTACACTGCTGTTTCATTCATGGTCTACTTGTGTTCATGGGATGATTTCTATATTCCTTCACGAATACGTGCATGCCAACCTGTTTTTGGAGTTGGACATATCCAATGGGACTACATTTCATGTGGTGCCACAAACAAGAGTGCTTCACCATTGATTGTTTGGTCACACATACCCTCACCCATCATTGCATGTCATTTGGCATATACAATTGCAGTAGCAATGAGAGACATGTCAAGTACGACTAGAGTGTTTACACACAATATGCATTTCCATGCCATTGATGTGGCATCATGAGGAAAAGTGCACTGCACATGTGTAATGGGGAATGTTCATTATCTGACGTAGGCATGCATCATTGAGTGACTTGCAGTTATGCTGGAAACACATGTGGTTGGGTGCAACCATTCATCCACTGACATCAGGGTTTGCAGAACCAAAAAGGAGACAGTGATGTAGCTTCCCTTTGGGAAACATGCCTGGGGGCTTCTACAAGTACTTGCAAATCTCTGGGTTTCTCCAACATACAAAGGACTAATGGGTTCTATTGATGCAATCAGAGTATGTCATTGTAAGGGGTGCCAGAGGGTAGTGGTGATTTCCCTGGGGCTAGCTGATTCATTGTGCTGTGGATTTTTTAGAGACGTATCTCCCTGAAAATGTCCACATTATGATGACAGAGTACATTTCCATGTCAAATGTGTAGTATATCTTGGCAACATTAGTACTACCTCCATGACTCCATTGGGATAAATTACACATAGTGAAGTGTACTTTGCTATGTTTCTAGTATGACATGATTATTTACATGTCATCTTCTTCAGGCTACTGTACAGCTGTCAGCAACATGGTGAGACTTTGGAGCATCATTTCTTATTGTTGTATTATTGTGCATGTGACAAATAGATGTCTGCATGACCTTGTGTGGGATCTGTGGGAATGAGGTTGGCATTGGCCTACTGTTGTATGAAAACCGGTAACTGAGGTATGCTCCATGAAGCAAAGCTTTGAAGGTGATTTGGTTCCGTACTTGTTCAATGGTTACTGTGATTGCACAACTTCACCCATGCAATTGTTGTTGTCTGAGTTCCTGATATACCTGTGGGCAGCTTTTGACAGTTCATGTGTCATGCGTGCATATGGTATGGTACATGTAGGAGGCACTTTTATTTACTTTGCTGCTGGGCCTACTTGACGTCATGGTAATGTTTGCTAATCATAGCTGTTCGAGTGTGATCAGAAACATGTGGTGACCCTTTTCCTCTATATTTGCAGCATCATCTTAGGCATGTGAGGAGACAGGACACAACCAAATGGGGAAGCAAATGGCCATAGTACCTCTAGTCATGACAACACCGACACGGGGGAACCCAGAGGCCCAGAGGGTGAGGGGAGTGCCATGGAGGACACAAGATCAACCTCATCATACTCAGTTTCTGCTTTCAGTGGCCACTCCCTAGTGGTGGTGAACCCATCAGGACCTACTCCCGTACCATCCCTGTCTGCTACCCACAGTTCTGTCACAACTCTTCCTGTTGCTACCCACCAAGTTGTCCATGCCTGCTCACCCAAAAGGGTGGGTGTCTCCCTTGCCCCAGGCACCTGAGCCCCAGCACCTGTTACACCTGCTGCCCTGAGTGAGGAGGCTATTGACCTTCTGAGGAGTATCTCTGTTAGGCAGACTGCCATTGTGAATGCCATCCAGGGGTTGGCAAGCCAACTTCAGCAGACCAATGCTTCTCTGTAAGGTATTCATAGTGCCATGTCTGGCCCACAGAGATCTTTTCAGGCTCTGGCCTCCCCACTGACAGCAGTCATTCACCCCCCATAATTCCACTCACCGTCTCCGTCTGCCCAATTAAAATTCCCTATTCCTCTACCTGTCCCAAGCATATAGACACATTTGCATTCATCCACCTCAAGACACACATGCAGCATTCATCAACACTAACAAGACACACCTGCACTCAGGCACTCAACATTCACCCACAGACACCACATTAACCACCACTTTAACAGACACCCCCACCATGCCCACTGATCCACACACCACACCCAGCAAACCCACAGACACACCACAACACTCAGTGATACATCCACATACCCACCAAACACCCAGACAACAGTTCACAACCCACAAACCTGCACACCTCAGACACCATATGCCCAGACACAAGCACAACACCCACAGACACATCCACTACATCAGTCATACCTGTAGACACCACCCCAACACACCCATTTACATCCACCACACCCACAGACACCACCCCAACATACATACATACACATTCACACCATCCAACATACCCACAGACACCACCTCAACAGACACAAATACATTCAGCACTCCTACATCACCCAGCACCTCCACCTCCCATCCCCAGATATGCAAATGCCCACACTCCCATCTGCAACAGACACTACGCAAACACAAGCATACCTCACACATGCACAGACCAAGGGCATCTACACCCACATAGAAGCCCACTACTCCCTCAACCTCCACATCCCCAAACCCTTCTGATGACCCTACTGTTTTCCCAAAGAGATGTTCTTTTTGAGTTTGCCCTTTCCCCTGTTGCTTCCAAACCCATCAAACCCAAGAGTCCACGCCCACATTCCAACCCATCTCTCCCCTGTCACACCAGCACCCCTGCAAGCACCCATACCTGCCAAGAAGAAGCCGCCCCACCAAAGGAAAAGACCCCCCCCACATACCCACCCATCCCAAATCTGACCACACCTCACCCAAGGATAACACCTGAGGTGCCTGCCTGCCCACTTGATGCCCCTTCTTGTGGACATTCTCTGGCAGTGAATGGAGTCAAGGTTGGGCACAGTAATGTGCATGAACTCATGTGGACTGGCCAATTGCCTTTGCTCATAAGCATTTCGCATGAATAAACCCAAGTTGTTGTTTGTCCTACAATTACTTTTCTACCTTTATGTTGTTTCTGAGTAACTTGTGTTTTATGCCCACAGTTGCGTGTGTTTCACCCTGATTACTGATCCATTTGCTGACTTTGTGGCCAGTTCTGGTGTCACCCAAGGCAGATGGACACTATATGGACATGTGTGTGTTAATGGGGTGTCATTGCATTCTGTTATGTTTGCTATGGTATTTTATCTTGTGTTGGCCAATGTCAGCATGTTTGATGTTAGACATGTCTCCCTGATATGGATTGTACATTTGTCTTGTATGGCAGCTAGAGTTTTGTTTGTCCACACATGGAGGGTGTTCATTTGTGCTGGCTTCCTTTGCATTTGACTGGCCATATGTGCATTTTGGTGTGAGCACCTTGCAGCTACTTGGCCTCGATATATGGGATGCCGTTGCTGTGGTATGTTCTTTGTTGACTTGCACTTACACATTATGCAGATAGACATGTCACTTGGCTCAAGTTTCGGTTGAACCCCAGAGACACCTCAATGGTCATTTCCTGTGGAAATATCATTATGGGGGCATGTGCAAAGTGAAATGTGTCCCAGAGCTGCATACTTCCATGATTTCTCTTGAGATACCCCATCCCTATTATGCAGGTATTGTTTGGAGAATGGCCTTTACTACGCGGGTGGAGCCACACGTAACCACGCAAGTGTTACCTTGCTTGCCTGAACCAGTCATGTGCCTGAACCATGCAAATGCGTGATTAAGGCACCATGCATATGCATGGTTCAGGCAGACAACGGGAGAGTGGGGCTGGGGTGGGTTGGAGGGGTGGGGGGATTTTTAACAACAGGGTGAGGCCAGAGAGCTCAGGGGAGGGGGCATGTTTGGGAGGGTTCAGGGTTGTTTTATTTTCAGGGGGTTGGTGTTAGGGCTCAGGATGGGGAGGTTGGGGTGATGTTTTTTGGGGTGGGGGATGTTTTAGGTGTCAGGGTGGGTGGGGGTGGTGGGGTAATTTAGTTTGTAGTGTGAGGGAAGGTTGTTTTAGCCTCAGGATGAATAGGGGGTTCAGGTTTTTTGTTTTCAAATAACAGGGGCAAGGGTTTTGGGGGTTGGCGTTGATTTTTGTTTTCAGGGGCAGGGTTTTAGGACTTAAAGTGGGGAGGAGCTTCGACTTAGGTTTTGGGGGTGGAGGTTTTTAGGGGTGGGGTAGTTTTAGGCCTCAGGGTGGGTGAGGGGTCAGGGTAGTTTTTTTATGTTAAGGGGGTCGTGTGATAGAAACAATGACATTTGTTGACAAGGCATGTGTGGTAAAGGCATGTGTGGTAAAGACACGGTTGTGGTTCTAACAGCATTGTTAAGCCATGCATGTTTCAGGCACATGTGATTCTGTCATACAACTGTATTGTTTGCATTGTGAGCTTTGGATATTTCTCTCTCAAAATATTGTGCATCCCATTGACCTTCCATTGTGTTGCAATGTAGCTGATGTGTGGGTCCATTGCTGGGCTGTTTCATGGGGGAGCTATTTTTATTCCATGACACAGCATACATGTGTGACTTCAATCTGAAGATACTGTGTGAAATGTGTGCAATGGGAGGGTACCAGTTGAATTATGTGTAATGTGAATGTGGTGTTGCTGTTTGGGTGACACAATGCTCTGTGCACTTCTCTGTGGCTGTGCCTAAGATGAGCAGACGTGTGCTATTGTGGAATGTGGCAGTGCAGTGACCTTCCCAAAGGATGCATTTAATGGCTGTGAATGTGTCATTCTTTGTGAATGACTTCGACCTGGGACACAATGGCATGTGTACTTGGTTACTGTAGCGTGAGCCCCAGATCATGAGGATGACAGCGCAACGATCTGTTGTTGAGCCTCATGACACAGGTAGGAGAGTGTTCTTACTTTTGGTTGCGTCCACGGTGGCATGGATTTTGGGTTCCATTTATGAACAGCAGCAGCGACAGGACGTGTGTGATGGGCTCCATGGCGGCACAGGATGTGTAACACTGTCTGCAGGTGAGCTGCTTCCTTTATGCTCTCCATTTCTGCCTGCTGGGACATGGTGGTTGGAACACCATAGTCACATGGCAGTGTGCAACAGCTAGTGGAATCACAGGGTCGACTGTGGTCGGTGCTGCCTGGCAGTGCAGGCCGGACCACAGCGGTCTTTCCTCTTTGGGTCCACCAGCATCATAATATGGTTGTTCAATCACCAAGATGATGGAGTTCAGCCCGCCGCTGTCTCCATGACGGTGCACAGTCTGTCAAACTCATAAGGAGACACCTAATTTTTATGTTTTAGTTTAGAATAATGTGTTTATGTATTATTATTACTCCATTTAAAGTGTTAAATTTATAGTTCTCAACTTTATAAGTGAAGTGTAATATTTATTTTGTCATGGTTTTTTATATTCTTTTTAATTTGTTTCTTTTTAATAGCACATGTACAGCAAGTTGATATGTTTTTATGTGTGAATGATTTTTTGTTTGTGGTTTCAATGTATTCTTATATTTTCATTTAATGTATCGCGTTTCTTTACTTTGTTTATTGCAGTTATATTTTTAAAAAATAGTATACCATGATAATATTTTTCATGATGAAATTCAACTTTCCTCACCATGGGTGTAATTTCTACATTATAAACTATGGCATTACAAGTTATATATGCCAGTCTGGGATTGACCAATTTGTAAATGTTTTATGGATCATTAGACAACTGTATAATAGTGTGCCAAGTCTAAAGACCAACAGTAATTTCAAACACAAATGGGGGTGACCACACAAATGTTCTCACAAGAAGATTAACTCAAACTTGAAACAATCTGGAGTCACCAGTGCAGGCCAGATTTATAACGCATGTTGAAAATGGGCAAATTAATCGAATGTGTTCTGTCATTCAGATGGGATGGTGGGTGGGTGGTTGGCCAGTCAGTGAAATTCAGTTTTGCGGATGTATTTATTGTTTTCAAATGCTTTAACACTTCCAGACAGCCTCTTCAGAATGCATGTGAAGAGGAGTCATGAGGGGGGCAGAAATGCACAATGAAACAGTAACACAGACAATCACTCATTAGCTTGTGGGAGGAACCTTGGTTTCTACAAAATACTTTGGCATGCGAAATATTTGTACCCACCCCAAGATTTTACATTAATTTCCAGTGAAAACATATAATTTGAGATACAACTCTATTCTACTTGTTTTGGATGACTCCCCTCAGTATCTAAAAATCATCCAACGAACACTTTGCTGAAGTCCACTTTTCATAATATGCTTTCACAAGAGCCTTTTCTGAGCACTAGATTTCCTAAAAGATTTGTTTGTCTTAATTTCTCTGTTAGCTGAGATACTCACCCTTGCACCAAAAGTCTAACTTTCTCTCAATATCAGAACCTATCTCGCAGATGTTACTTCAAAACGGTATGCTTCATCTAGTCTGTGGCATGTTAAACACGAAACACTAGTACCTGGGATAAAAGCAATGGACATATTTTACGGTTCATGCCACTCCTGAGACACATCTATCTGTTGCGTTCTCTCGGTCTCCTTCCACGTTTCTCTCTCCTGCTGCCTCGGTTGATTCACAAATGCATCAACCCAACCAAGCATCACTTGAGTACCCTTTTGCATATTCCTAAATAGCTTTGGGATTTTGTACCGAAATGTCAAAGTGCAAAGAGTAAACTGCCCTTTCTATTTCTCCCAATTGTACACGAATGTTTCCTGAATATTCTAATGCATTCCCATTTTAGATGATTTAGGATCAATTCATCAAAGAAAGTAAAACTATGGCAAGGAATACTACAGGGCACTACTTAAGATACTCCAGAAAATCTTTGTAAACAGGCGCCATCATCTACAAAACGTATTCCCTCGCTTAAATATACGTGGAACATCTCTCTCATCTACTAATCTCGCCTCACAGGGAAATAAAATCGAGTGTTAAAAACCAATATAAAGGGGTGTAAAAGCACATGCTTGACATTTCAAGCTTGAATGCCCGCAATAGTATTGAAGATGTCACACACACTACTTGAAAGTCATGAGGTGATGAATGTGCATTTGACATTTGAAATGTCACTTGGAGAGCACTGAACTAATAAGAGCCAAGCTCGACTTTTAAAGCCAGAAATGAGACTGCAATGATTTATGGGTTTGATTCATGCAAGGCGATCCATTTTTCCGACAAAGCGAGGTAATATTTGAGTAGTTTCATCCACGTGCAATTTAAACACCCAAGGCTGCATTTTAAAGCGCACCACTGGGGTACTATTAAGGCCATTAAGATTAACTCAGTGGGTGTCTCGAGGTTCATCTCCGCGCTCTTGAAAATCTTCACCTCTCTACTTCTATCAGTTTACCTTGAATATGAAAATGTTGAACGCCGTTCATTTTCTCTTTAATGCGGTCCTGCTCATTTCTCTGTTCCTAGCCCTAGTTTCCTACTTCTTCAAGGAAGCCGGAATATAAATATGACACATCCCTGTATCATCTTGCAAGTTTAACAATGAAACCCTCGTAATTTATAGAGTCAGGTCATTATCCTTCTGTGCCTCGGTTCAACAGGCCTCTGTTTGATGATAATGCTTCTAACAGATGCATTATGATAACTTTCACCTTGCAGCTACTGATTCTAAACTCCTGACAGGTCTTGCATTGAAATAGTGCTGCTCAGCATTTAAAAGTGCTGTAATGCGGCACCACGAGAAAAGCTGTATCCTTACTAGAGTTATTAATACATGTTATCCACATTAAAGAGAACAAAGATCCGCTGCAAAGCTGCCAGGTACTTTCTCTAGGTATTTTATATGGCAGTTATCTCCACAGTTGCCTACAGAGTAAAACGATTCTTGTCACGTATTCTTCATATATATATATCTGCCAATGTATGTTTTTGTGTGTGTGTGGATGGATTTTTAGTAGGGATAAGCATGCACCTACCACTAACAATAAGGCCACCACCCCAACAATATATCCAGTCAAGGTCTCAATACATCAGCCCCTGACTCAATCCCTGGAAGCTGGCTGCGAGCAGGCGGGCCTAACTTAGGAGACAGGTATATTAAGGATTTAAATACACCAACACAGTAAATGAGTAAGACACAACACACAATAAAAATACAAAACTAATTTATAAAATTTAGGTATATGTGTATCTTTAAAATGACACCAACACAATAACAATCCAATGTAGGGAACCAGAGATATACATTTTAAAAGATTAAATAAAGAAATTTGCTTTTTAATAAATAAAAGCCAGTAGGGCCAACCATAGACATCTGGTCATTCTAGACCTGGACCAAGTAACAATTTAAGGCTGACCACGATGGAGTCCTGCTCGGTTACACTGAGCAGAAGGCCTCGGTCAAAATCTCACCTTTGGACTTAGTCATTTTTCTGGAGGATTTTCTATTGATGTTGTGCTCCATCAAGCCAATTTCGATGAAGTGTCTTTCGATTGCGTTTCTGCAAGGTCCTGATCAAATACTGGAAGTCTGGATCTCCAGTGCTTTCAGTGGGACGAACATGAAATTCAGCAGTGGTCACAGTTGAAGGTAGTCGGCTTGGCTCCTAAAGTCAGGTTGGTCCACGTATGGAGTTTTTCCCAAAAGTTGCTCCAAACTTCTCAAAGTTCCCCTTGAGGGTTAAAAGTGTCCAAAACACAAATCCAAGGTTCTAGAAGGTCTGAGATGGTCCTTAGAAGTTCAACCACAATTCCCACAATGGACCTGACCAAAGTCTTACAATTCCATTGCTAGGGACTTCTTGTGGAGATGGTGTAGGGATGTTCTGTTAACCTGTTGCTTTCAGGGAGTCCACTACTGAATCAATTTAGAAGCAAGACAAAGCCCTCATGGCATAGTCCCCAGTGTGCAGTAGGAGCAGTCCTTCAGAGAGCAGTCCCTTGTGTACAGACCAGGATTCCAGCAGGGCAGTCCTTCTTCTATTTGTAGTTTCAGGCCGCAGATCTGACTTGCTATAGAGCTATCACATATTTATTCAATGGTCTGGGGGGACAAGGAGGGGGCACCCCTGTCCAAGTAAATGCAGGGTGCCACCCAAAAGCATGACCAGACCATCTACAAATTTCATTACTAGATCTGCCATCGGACTGGTGGGTACAGGGTGGGGGGTTTGGCCTGGCTGGCATTCCTTTCTGTCCTGTTCTCTCTTTGAAGCCCACTTTTGATTTACACATGCCCCTTTCTGGCCTGTGCTCTGTAGCTGCAGAGCTCCCCCCCACCAGATAACCTCTGCTCAATGCAGGACCCTTATCACCTCATAAAAGCAGCCTGGCTAATCCTGTTAAGGCTGACCAATCAGGAGAGGTTGTTAGAAGGTTGTATTTTCTATGTGATGGTTATGACAAAGTCAACAGTGGCAAATTGTTAGATTTATCATTAGTAATCATTTCAGTAGTTGAATGATATTTCTAGCTCCTTCCCAGCAATATTTATACTTAAATATCATATTCCAATGTTGGCCCATGGAGCTAGGTATCTACAATGAGGAAAAAGAAAGTTGGTAGTGTTCGCCTCATCAGGGCATATAAACATCTTTTATGATTTCCCTGCTTATAGGCACATGGCACCCTACCCCTGCAGGCACCTAGGGGAGACCTTAGGGCTGACTTATACGTAAAAATAAAATAAGGTAGATTACCACTTTGGAAGTACCTTTAATTCCAAAGTCGAATGTGTACATATTTACTTCTAAAGACATTCTGCAAAGCAGGGCTGCCTTTGAAAGTTACAGTAGGCAACACAGCAGTGCAAGAAATCTACTGGACCTCTAAATCTCTCTGCCCTCCTATATAATAGGTACTTATTGGTAGTTTGGACCCCCTTGCCTTATTATATATTAGGTACTTACAGTGGTCTGTCAATGTCAATTGTAATTATACCTAATTGCCATATACATTTTTTTCATCAGAGCACTAGCCCTGGGCCTGGTTAGCAGAGCCCAGGGCACAGTCAGAATCAGTTACCACTGGTATCAGTCGGAAACAATTGGGGTGTGAGGGCTAAAAATATTAATTTCTCACTGTAAGTGTGTGTGTGTGTCATAAGTCTGCTTACCTGCTGATACATCCCCAATTCACTAACACTCCTGTAGAACATTTATACACATGAAGTGGGTGGTGGCAAGTGACCAAGATTCAGGTTGCAGGAGGGGTTCCATTGGACTCCACCAACAACAATGTGTTACTATATTTAATTCTCTCTGCTCTGAATTTTCACCTAGCCTCTTTGAAATAATCTTTACTTTGAACAACATGCTATATGTGATATATGGGTTGTGTAACATGCTAGTTTTCACAAATGCTGAGTGGATCTTCCAAGTAATTGAGGCATTCAATACAATGTGAAAACTGAGGGTGAATATCACATGTACCAAGAGCATAATACATCTCATGATAGTAACCAGATAATGCTTGGCTCCGGATTGGGTTCTCTGGGTTTAATGTTGCATGCATATTGCTTTCAGTGTTTCTCTATGGTGACTATACTTATTGCTCAATGGCTACTGTTACACAATTTAATGGCACAAAAATGAGCATGTGCACCATTAGAGGTGATTGTAGAGCATATCCACTTTGTACAATCATGCTTTAGCAGTTGGAAAGCAACTAAATTGTCGATCTGAAAAGCAACATTTGTTACAGAGGGGCCAGTGAACTTCAATTAAGGCCTTTAACTCAGTTGTTGAACGACTTACTTTGGGGTGCTCATAATACTTCACCATTTCATATATCCCGTGGTAAAAGAGTGCACACTTATCTGAGGAGTAGTACTTCCTGTTAGTGAGTGTGAGAAAACTGTGATGTAGCTTACTCTCTGAGAAGCACCCTTATTTAGCAAAACCACAGCTATTCATGGTGCATAATCTTTTTTTGTCTTATCATGAACATTGATTTTTAATTCTAAAACATGGGATAAATGTGACTGAACCCAACAATCATCTACAACTTCAGAGGATGTTTTACTTTTCTCTGATAAAGTGGGAAATTACCTGTTAAACACGCCAGCCCTGGTTCTGTTCAATGAAGAAATGCCAGAGAAATGAATTCTAGTGTAAAAATGATCCTCTATTACTTCCATCTCATATGCTTCAGCGTGCATGTATAAATTGAATATATAATATAAAGTACATTCTTAAACTCTGTAGACTACAAGTAGTTTCAGTATAATAGATTGATTTCTTGTAACTATATTAGAGTTTTCAAGCATGATGTCTAGCTATTATCATTGCTTAATTACTCGGATTTGTCAGTGCAAGTGCTTCTGAGATTTTTGAGAATTTTTTGTATTATACCAATGGGTACCTGACGGCATCATGCAAGGGCCCCCTTATGCCGGGTCAAATCATCTTTCTATCCTGTTTGTGATGTCATTGAGATGTAGGTCACGTTGGTTTATGTGTCAAGAGATAACACAGGAAGTTTTCAATTTTAAGTTAAAATGGCCAAAAATATAGGGCCTCATTTACAAGAATCTAACGCATCAGCACTAATGCGTCAGATTTCTTGCGCTGCCCTGCGACCCTTGAACAATGCCATGGATATGCACAATTTACAGTACGCAGCTCCATGGCCCACCTTTTCACAGATGCATCAGAAATACTGATGCATCTGTGGTGCTAAATTCATGCATTGCTGGAACAGTGTCAAAAACTGATGCTACTCCAGCAATGCAAGAAAGGCTCCCATAGGAGCTCTGAGCAGATGTTACATTTTTTGATGCATTGAAGTTGCGGAACAATGCAGTGAAATGTAAATTTCACTACACCAGTTCTGCATGGCTTTTTGCCTGGGAATGCCTACCTTGCATACATTATACCTGGCGCAGGTATAATGTGGCGCAAAGCTTTACAAACTGGTGCAAAGGTCTCATTGCACCAGTTTGTAAATGTGGCATAGTATAGGGGACTGCTTGAGCCACCACAGCATCACAAAAAAGTGATGCTACAGCAACACAAGAGACTTGTAAATTAGCACCATAGTTTGAAGAACAAGTTGTACAAAGCAGTGAATGTGTTGAGCTTTTTCAATATTCAAGACTCCGGTCAAGTCACAGATTTCAAAATCACATTTGTTCTTATATTGAGTGTATTTCTGAATGCCAAAATTAGCAGTGCACAATACAGACATGCTTGTTTACACCCTTGATGCCTACAGCAGACTCTTGCCTTTTCTAGCTCTTTGTGTATGGCGAGGTTATCTGTGCCGATGCATGGAAAGGTAAGTAGGTGAATGTGATCGGGAGTCAATGTGTAAATAAGTAGATGGATGAATGGGTATGTGACTGCATGGATGGATGACTGAGTGAGCGACTGGGTACAAGGAAAATGAAAAGATGAGTGCATGAATAGGTAACTGAGCATCAGAGTCAAGAGAGGAAAATAGTCTCCAACAGGATGGGGTCATAACTTGGTCCTTGTCTCATTCATGTGTGCACTCATCATTCTAACAGTTTATGCATGTATGCATTCACACACACATCCTTGCACTCATGTTTATATCTAGCCATTCCTCATGTTCTCACATGCATATTCATCATAGATGCACACACTTCTGCAATTAATTATTCCTTGCAATTAACCAGGTACTCATCTAAGACCTCATCCATTCATTTATGTGTGTTTCCCAATCACTCACCCATACGCTAGCGGTTGCATTAGTCAGTCATCCATTCATTCATCCACATCCACAATTATCTATTAGTTCATTAATCATTTGATTCATCCTCGCTTTCACTCACTCACCAAATCAAACACCATAAGAGCTAAAGTGTAATCTCCATAGCCTTTAAGTGCCTCTTCAACTCAAGAAGAGTAGAAGAAGTAATTTTCTCTGTGAAGTTAATGCCACCAGAAAAAAACACCAAGGGGCAGATTTAAGAGCACCTCCTTGTACCACATTAGCATCATTTTTTTTATGCTAATGTGGCCCAAAATTAAAAAGTGGTACAATGCATGCACTGTACTACTTTGTGACCCTTTGCGCTAAACTATGCCTCCATCAGGCATAATGTATGCCAATGGGGCATTCCCCTTTCAAGGGGGCCAAAGAATTTAACACAAAGAAATCTAAGAGATTTCTTTGCATCATTTGTTTTTGCCACTTTTAACTCCTGCTCAGAGCAGGCATTGAAAGGAGGCACACTGTTGGACCTGGCCCTTTTACAGGGTCATTCCCCAGACTTTTTGCTTTTTGCCTCCTTATTTTTCTGACCTTTGTTGGCTGACGTTTTGACTCTGAGCACTTTTTCACTGCTAACCAGTGCTAAAGTGCATGTGCTCTCTCTTACAAATTTGGTATGATTGGATTATACCTGATTGGCATATTTAAATTACCTATAAGTCTCTTGTAAAATGGTATCCCTATACCCAGGGCCTGTAAATTAAATGCTACTAGTGGGCCTGCAGCGCTGCTTGCGCCACCCACTGAAGTAGCCTGTCAAACCTATCTAATGCCTGCTAGCGTAGAGCCTGTGTGAGCAGTTTTCTGCCACAGGGACATGGCATCTAAATTTACTTGCCAGGCCCAGAACTCCCCTTTTACTACATGTAAGTCACCCCTAAGGTACGCCCTAGCTAGCCCTTTGGGCAGGGTGCCATTAATGTAGAAGGCAGGACATGTGCCATGTTGCGTGGCCTGTCCTGGTAGTGACAAACAGCCTAACTTGGTGTCTCACTGCTGTGAGTGCTGCCTCCTCATAGGATTGCATTGGAAATGCCCTGCCTTATGTGTAAGGGGTATTGTCTGATTTATGAGGGGTAGCGTAGGCATGTTTGGTATGGTTGTGATAGTGGTGAGAAATGCTGCTTACTGGTGTAGGTGTATTTTTTATTACTATCACAGAAATGCCACTTCTACAAAGTGCGCATTTATCTGTGTTTATGACTTTGGTGTTTTACAGCTTGTCTCCAATCCACGTCTGGGCAGACTGACAGTTGGGGCTTTGTGCATACTTCTCAGACAGCCTGAACACAGGGAGGGTGGAGGTGACACAGAGGTGCATCTACATATTGTAAAGCCTTCCTGGGCTGAGAGAAGGGAGAGGCGGGGCACACCTGCATTTGTAAAGACTGTGCCCTGGCCTCACACAATAGGGTTATTAACCCCCCACTGATGTTTGGAGCCTGTGCTGAAAGGAGAGAGGGGGCACTCCCAGAACCAGTTGTAACTGGCTGGAACCTCCCCTCCCTACCATTGTAAAACACACTGTAACCCTAGTATAAGTACAGGGGAATTTTCCCCACAATTTGAACAGTCTTGGAACTTGGAACTGGACACAGAATGCTGATGAATGGACTCACCAGGAAACCACCTTGGACTGCTGCTGTTGTACTGACCTGTGGCCTGCCTGGTCACAAGGAGGAACTGCCACCATCTGCACCCCTTGTGCTGGCCTGTAGCTGGGCCCACCAGCCCTGTAATCCTGCTTGTTTTGTTGTTCCCAGGGGCAGGGTGCTGTGGCCCCTGACCCCTGTAACACTCTCTACCGTGTTTTCTCTAGCGCTGCCAAAGCTCTGCTTTTGCCAAAAATCACAGCCGCAGCCCAGGCTGCAGATTTGGACTTAGTGCTGTGTAAAGCGCTTTATTTGGAGCCCCAAAAATCACCGCCGCAGCTGGGCTTTTGGAAGTTTCCCTTAGAGCGAGGTCCGCGCTCATCTTGGTGCCCCCGGGGCACACAAACAAAGGAACCGGAGCAAGTGTGCTCCTCTCGGCGCCCCCGAGGCACCTCCTGCTTCTGGGAGCGTCCTCGGGGCACCAGCCACCTTCGGTTCTGCAGGAAGCCTCCCAGCGGCTCAGGAGCAGCTTCCCTCACTCGCGCACCACATCGTGTGCGGGCGAGTGTTTCCCTCGGGCCCCCGGAGGGGTTCGAGTTTTCTTCCACACCAAGCAGGACTCGGGGAAGGCACGGGGAGCGCCCCCATTCCCCGGTCACTGCGCAAGGAGACACTCCTGTTTTTGGGCAATTTGTTCTCTGCTGCAATCAGGAAGGGAGACCTCGACGAAGGTCCCTTCCTGCCTTTTGGCCACTTAATTATCGCTGGGCCACGCCCAACCCCCACCCCACGGACAGGGTGTGAGGTGGAAGAGGCAGGACCCCCCCCACCAAGAACGTAGGCCTCCAGAGGGGCCCGTTCACGAGGAGAGGGTGCCGATTGCCCCTCTCTCCACCAAAAGCACCGCGTGGTCCCGATCTTGCGCACAGGAGCGCCGGGGACCCCAGTGCTCATCTTTTAGGCACTGGGAGTGCCTCTTCAGCTGGAAACAGGTAGTTTTTACGGAATCTAGGCTCTAGGAGCCTAGTACAGACTTTTAGTTGTTTTAGATTTCCTACCTGTTTACTGTTCATACATATATGTGCTAATGTTCCTTTTTATGGGCATGTCTAGCTGATATGTATTTATATGTCTTGCCATATGTTCTCTACTGTTCCTTTTTAGGGGTACTTAGGAAGTATTTATGACAAGTGCATATACCTCTTATTGTAATTCCTGACTACTGCTTATGTTTCAGAATCCTGAGTACTTACGTGTTCTAATGTGACAACTGCATATCCCTGCAGAGTATTAGTAACTTGTGTAACATTCTGACAACTGCTAAGGTAGCAGGGTATTATTCACGTGTGATGTTGGTCTGATTATGTTTTGTGCAATACAGATTATTTTTACATAGCTCAGTGTTGTGTTTACTTTGTGGTGTACATTTTGTGTGACGAGTGTTGTGCAACTGCTTTACACATTGCCTCTGGGATAGGCCTGACTGCTCGTGCCAAGCTACCAAGGGGGTGAGCAGGGGTTATCTTGGACGTGTAACTCTCTAGCCCTGACTAGAGTGGGTAGGTTCTGCCTGGCTGAGTTGCATACCCTAGCCAACCAGAAACCCCATTTCTAACACACACCAATGTTTACAATGAGCCTCAATGGGCTTTGAAGGATTAGCGTCAACATTTTTTATGCTAATCCTGCAAAGCTCTGAACTAGCATAAAAAATTCTGGTGCTAGTTCCCTAACTAGCACCGTGGTGCGCGTATCTTAGATACGGCACACACATGGTAGCATTAGGGGGGCACTAAGAGGCACAAGAAAAGTGGAGCTGCAACTGGTGCAGTGCCAACTTGCTTAAATCATGCCCTAAAACTCTTTAGCTGAACATTTATCTCTCATCCTCTAAACCAGAATAAAGCTCAGAACTGTGAAGGTAATCTGCAAAATCTGTTTCTTAATTTGAGAAAGTGACAAAGATGTCTAAACCGCTTTGGAACTTGAACAATGGTGATGGGTGTGGGGAGAGTTCTTGAATGTGAAGCTAAAAAAGTATTTTGAAAAACTGTTGTTTGGCCATTGTCAGAAGAAGATGCACTCTCCAGTATTACCAGCTTGCCAGGAGACATAATACAAAAACATTTTCCTGGAGAGATACTGCAGGACAATAAACAGGGTGACAATCTTCTCATCCCATCTCAGCATCTTCTGATTGGACTGTACAAAGTGAAAAATTAACCTGTGAAACTGGAAAAGAAAAAGGTTTTAAAGTGGTAGCATGCCCCTAACCTATCTTCATACTATATTTAAACAAAAAAAAAATCTAAATAAAACCAAAACACAAGAAAAACAACAAAATCTGAAAAAACATCACAGCTTACATAGCAAATGAAATGCTCATGAATTAAACTGTCATGGAACAGATGCAAACATTATAAAAGACTTTTCAAGTCTTGTTACTACTGGGGCGGGTATCTCATTTTAGATCTTGGTTTGCAAGGTAAGGCTTACTAACTCATCATGGAGAAATCCCCACTGTTACAACTCTGGACCGATGGGTCTTTGACATTGGCTGAGATTAACCAGGAGCTGTACATCAGTTAATTTATCATCATAATAGTTAATCATTATTAAGTTATCATTTAAATTCCTCAATGTCAATCATTAGTTTTGCAATGATTACAAAAAATTAAATCAATAAATCATAATCAATGCATTAAGTGTGTTCCATAAAGGAGAGAATCCATATTTTAAGAATGAAGGTGGTTAGAAAAAGGTGCCTGAACCCATTAAGAGCTTTGATTAAAGAGATTAATAAACATAAAGCTTTGACAATAATATCAGTTCAAATTCAATAAGTAATCAAAGCATATCTTCTCATAAAGAGAGGTCCAAGAAGCTCAGTAAAGCCTCGACACAAGCAGCGTATGGCAGGGGCAAGGGATGTGGCATGAGGTATACTGATACTGCTCTAGTAACACACATTTTTAAAGACAGTGCAATCTATGCTTTAGGAAAATGTTGCTTCTCATTTCTTCAGTCAGCCAATCAGCTTTTAATGCCCTCCTGGGAACAGGATAACTCCTTTGCCTTCTCACAAGCAGTACAATATTCCTCAGACAGCAGTGTTGAATAAAATATTTGATCAAATACAAAGTTTACTATCCTGTCTGTTCACAGCATTCATTGACTATAGAAAATCTGCATCTTTATGTATATGCTTCTACATTACATAATTAAAGACAAGTGTCTATTCATTATTCGACAGGGCTCTTTGTGGAAGTAGAAACATTTGCAGAGTTAAAGGAAACCCTTTTATTCAACTATTGTTCATTATTATAAATACGCTTATGGGAAGAGCAAGGAACATAACAATTTCACATTCATAATCAGGTCAGTTTGTCAGACAATGCTGTTTTCAGCTATTCAAACCTAGTACCTGTAAATATGAATGTCTACTACATTTCTTTGAGTTTACAAGCACTCATATTCCTTTAGAGCCTACGTGTTAATTCTGCTTATTATTGCATAATTTTCCTCAACATTTAAAACGCTTCCCCATTACATATCACCATACCATACCATTACCATGATCAATGAGACAGCTATTAATATAGTATAATTTATTGTTTTGACAGTGTAATGTTATTTATTGGCAGTTTGCTTCTAGGTGTAGGTACTCCTATAAATTATTCAGTGACTGTAGCTAATGGGTAGTTATAGTTAGGACTATGTTTCTATAGGAAATTGATTTATTGTTTTGCAAATAAAGTTTCTCTATTTGACAAATCATCAAAGTACTTTCTGAAAAAAAGTATCATTGACCTCAGCTCCTCCATGGAACATTTCAGGATAAGCCTTCCTGCCATCCAGCGGGGGCTAAGAAGGAGGGAAGTGTCCCATTACATATTGTCCCTTTGCAATTTTCTAAGGGAAAATTAGACAGAGCTACTCTATTTTGTCAGAAGTTGATTCTTGGCCCAGAAAGTGTGCTTTTGTGAATTGGCAAGTCTGTAAAGTACTTTGTTTAGAAATGACGATTCAAAATTCAGGTATTTATATCATGCTGTAGACGACCTGTAAGGCAGACAGATCTAAAGATAAGATCCGATTGGCTGCACACACATCAAGAAAGATATGGTGCAGTTATTTAAGGACTCATGGACCCAGTCTCCTGTCCTCCAAATAGGAAATAGAGCATGTAGGGGCAAGCCAAAGTTACTCTGATATATATATTTTTAATTGCATTGAGAATCTGCAGAGGATCAGCAGATATGCAGTGCTGTTCAAAAAAAGGTCAGCTCCTGCCCTTTTAAAAAATAAGCCCTTCACAGGATGGACCAGGGTATGCAAAATGAATGTATGTTGGGGGGGGGGGATTTGATTTATTATGGCCGGGGAGGCATGCTGCACCCCTCTCTGGGCCTTTGTGAGGCCACAGGAATCCCATCTGCTGGGGACAATTCCTTTATACGTGGAGGAGGGCAGCAGCCCTCTCTCTAAACCCCTTTAAGGCACTGATCACCCCATTCAATAGTTTTAAGAGGGTCATGTGGCCCTCACTTCCCAAATCTCAGAGTAGCCCCGTGGACCTCATCCACTCATCCCATTTGTAATGGGGCGAGGGACATGGACAAGCCTTAGACCGGCCCATGGACTCTATCTGCTGGGGCTGGATCAAAGAAGTATCCTAGGGACCACATCTTCCAGGGCACTGCTATTCCGTGCCTGGGAGAGTGCAGGCAGGGAATGTAAACTGGCTTGCACTGTCCTGGGCTGTGAATACAACATCACTGCTGCCCAGCGGGAGTAGAGAAAAAAGCTGCTCCTGCTCGGGCAAGAAAGAAGAAATACACATGCTCTATGTGGTCATTGGTAACATCACTGCAAGATCTGAAGTGACATAATTGATAAACATTGTGCATGGTGAGGGCAAGAGTTATAATTACTTTAGGGCCCATGTTCTGTGTAATTGAGATAACTGTACCTGATGAAATTCAGAGGTTTTGTTGGCTTAAAACAGAATGTAGTAATTATGTTTTTTTATAGCAAATCCTTCTGTGGCCTTTGAAAGTAAACAAAATAATTTTTAAAAGTATTCTCTTATGGATTTGCAGCCAATGAAGGGATTTTAAGGCAGCTGAAGCTGAGGTTCTCTTAGGTAGCTTAAGGACTGCCCTTGCAGCATCATTCTGCACAATCTGAAGTGCATGAAGTACTTGTTTTGAGGAACCCGCAAACAGGCTATTACAATAATCTAGCCTGGAGGTAGTTAGGGCATAAGCTACCTATTTTCTTTCTACTAGCGGTAATAGATCAAAACATTTCTTTAAAGATTTTATTAAGTTAAAGCAAATACATGCAGTTACCAGGGAATGGGAATGAGCGAAAAATGACAGCTGAAAGTCAAACTTGACTCCCAGATTTCTGACCACATCTACTGTAGGGAGATGGGGAGGAATATCCTCTGGCCACCAGACTGAAGGGTCACATTCATTTCCAAATAGCATAATCTCCATTTTGTATGTGTTATATTTAAGGTGATTAGCCTGCATCCATCTGATTAGAGCACCTAAACAATTGTTTTAATTTAGTTCTGAGCCCCAGCAATATTTGCCAAGAGACAAGATCAACTTGGTGTCATCTGCATAGAAATAGATATAAATAGTATCAATATCTCCTGTTTGATAGTTTGATCTGTTTGTGGTAGTCCTTAAGTGATGATCTGAAAATTTCTAGATCCTCAAGGTTATAGGCCTTCTGCCATTTTCTCTCCAACTGCTTATAGCGGAGATGTTTCCCTCTCAGGTCTGAATCAAACCAAGGGGCCTAGGGGCACATTTTAGGCTTTCTTCGTGATGAAGCCTCAGACGGAAAATTATCTGCTGCTTGAATTATCAGTCTATTAAAGGTCTCCACATTATCTGTTACTTACCCCATGAGCAGAGGTGATGAATCAGCGAGAGCTTGTAGGAATATAGGATTGGACACCAACTTTCCCCATCTCGGAGTAAAAGAAACAGGCATGGATGCAACAGATGAAAACGGCTTATATGGTTTGCAGATAAGCATAAAAGGACTGAGAGAACTGTCTGTCCAGCTTACAGGTCTCAGCTAATCTGCAAGAAGCAACAGGTTGGTTGTACAGATAACACCAAGGGAATTGCGTCCCTCATGGGTAGGACCTTTTACCAGGTTGCACAAGCCAAAAGGATTCATGATGTCAAGGAAATTATTTACTTCTGGATCACCTGTGCACTCCAGATGAAGAATAAAAACACCTAGGATGGTAACATTTGAATATTGGAGTACCAGAGGAGCTAGGTTATCTCCGAGTGACATTGAAAACTTGGGGCCATATTTATACTTTTTGACACAAAACTGCGCCGGTGCAGTTTTGCTTAAAAAATATTACCGCCGGCTAACACCATTTTGGTGCGTGTGCGGCCGTCAAATTTATACTTTGACGCACGGCGGCGCAAATCACAGGTGGGAGTCATTATTTTTGACGCACACCACAGTTGCAAGTCGTAAAGCAAAACAACGTTAATGCAGCGGAAATGACTGTAGGTCGATTTGCGACACCGGATATGCACTGTTTTTTGACACAATAGCGTTAAAAAAAAAACGCGAACACTGCCATTTCACCAGAGGAGAGCCAAAATGGATCCCAGATGCCACTACAGACCCCAGGAAGATGACAACAGACCAGGAACCAGGCAGGAGAACCCACACAAGAACCAGGACACTTATAAGAAGAAAAGAAAGTGTTGCTTCAGTGCTGAGGAGCAGGACATTTTGGTTAAAGAGGTGACAGAACACCAGCACCAACTGTTTGTCACCTCAAAGTTGCCAATCAGTAGGAGAGAGGCTATATGGCAACAAATTGTTGACAAGATAAACAGTGTGGCTGAAGTACACAGAACAGTCATCGAGTGCAAGAAACGCTGGCATGACTGCAAGCGCAGGACAAAGGAAAAGATGTCCAGGAACAGGAGGCAGCACTGCAGACTGGAGGTGTGAGTCCAGCACACCAGGAGGCCCTGGACCACATGGAGGAGATGGTAGCAGCCGTCATCCCTGAGGAGATCGTCACAGGGATTCAAGAACAGGACAGAGCAGACTACCAGGAGACAACGCACATGCAGGATAAGTCGCATGGGGAATCAAAATGCACTAATGTTAACCGTAAGCGGGGGGGATACCGACCACAAAATGCATGGAAGTCATCATATACATGGAGTGGAATGGGTAAAGGGGGTTGGCATGGGGGCATGGCCTGCACAAACAGAAGCTGGGGCACACCATTACACTACTCCAACAACAGTCCCAAGGGGGCATGCTGTCATGCCAACGATGGAGCAAAGGGAAATCCACGCCAGGAGGGAAGGCCACAATGTCAAACTGACATCCCGGCACAAGTCAGCCACCATACCCCCTACATTAACTAGGGCCCTCTCAACAACCTCTATCCATACCGACAACTGGAATGTAACTGCGACAACAGTTGCCACTACCACCTCCGCTCTGTGTGCAGTTCAAGTAGCCAATGGCAGTAACCTCCCCATGGATCATACACACCTAAATTAGGGGGTTGAGGATGACAACTTCAATAATCCCCTGAAACAAGACAAAGGCCCCAGTACTGTCAAATGTCAATTCCCATAGTTGTTGCAAACATCAGCCAATGTAAACAACAATAGGAGCCACACAGCACTAAGGACATACCCATGCTGCATATGTCACAATGTAACATACCAAATGTCATACTGCTCAGACTACAGCATTGAGGGGGGCCACATGTAACTGGTCACTGAAATACACCTGCGCAGTCAGAGGAGGAAATAGGACACTGCTACGACAATCAGGACAATCCAATGTACCACACATTCCCCAACATCAGCAGTACACATTACCAATGACAACATCCATATCGTGTCATAACATTGCTATGCATAGGATATGCCAAATGTCAAATACATTTAAGTGGATGTGAAAGATCAGAGATTGGGGCAGGTCCAGATTGTTAAGTGTGCTGCCAGTGCCATCAGAGCACCCACAGCCAGTGAAAGGTTTCACCATGAGAATGGATGTAGAAGGAGCCTTGAGTAGGACAAGAAGGTGGCAATTCTCTATTTGCCAAAACCAACACCTAGAAGAGATGATGCCGACAAGTCTAATAACTCAATAACATACATGTGACATGCATGTGTGCCATAGGCCTGGGAGAATGCCCATCTGAAGGACTGGAGCAATGAACACGAAACAAGATCACAATGTGAATTCATCACAAGGCAGGCATGTCACATCACTCATGCCACAACACAGACACACTAATTGTACCCTGTTTCATTGCAGAGGAAGATGGATCTCCTGCGGATATGCCTGTCCCAGATTACCCTGATGACATGGATGATGAGCTGATAAACATTCCCCAGGAGACTATCCAAAAGGTCCTTGAAACCCTCCAGGCCCCACCTTCAGTCACAAGGAGGAGCACAGAACAAGCAGCCATCGCAGAGGACACACCCACCACCCCAATTGTAAGACCTGCTAGCTCAATACAGCTGAGGACTCAGCCGACACTGGCACCAGCTTTGAGAGAACTGTAGTTGTAGTACAGCGGGATCTGGCCAAGGAGGTGCGGGTGTGGATGAAAACTATGGCAGCCAGCCGTGAGGGGGTGCATTCGTGCATGATGTCATCTGCAGATCAGGCAGCAGCTATGCAAGCCCTAACATCTATCTTGCAGGAACAGCAAAAAACCCAGAAGGAAATCAGCACAGCTGTAATACAATTGACCCAACACCTACAACAGCAATCCTGTCAACGCATGCACAAATGCAACATTGAACCCCTCAGGGCCGACCTGGCTGCCTACCATCGTTATGTGGCTGCTATTCTCAAAAACCAGCAGATCCTCCTTGCTGCAGTACTGCCCTTAAGACCTTCACAGGGAGCAGCGACCGGGATGTCTGACTCCACGTCTTCTAACACTGAGGTGTGTGTTGTGCCTTCACAACCACCACCACCAAGGACAGAGGAGGCAACACACACATCAGAAGAAGAAGACATGGAACAAATCAATTCACAAGGAAAAGTACCCGGAAGCACTAGTCCCTGCCACATGGCCAACTATTACCAAGGTCCTGTGCTTTGTAACATGCCAGTCTTTCAACAACTCTACTTAATGACTGTTCTGCTTAACACTGTATATCTTGTCAGCCTGCCCAGTGATTGTCTTTCTCCTACTCATTGGCAAATCCTGTCCCTCTGCACTGTCTGAAACATCAACCCCAGCATGTCAAAAGCATTTCCATAACCCCTTGTGTAGGATCACAATGTAAGATGTCACTATAATGGACTCACAATCATGGACAATGTACAGATAGCACTACAGCACTTTTCAATAAATAGCACTTACACAACAAATCTGTCTCTGGGTAATGTGACATATCAACTGTGCAGTAGACAACTGAAATGTGCCTACTGTCAAATTACGTGGCTTGTCAATACAACTGTCCTGATATTATGTAGTCAGATAAATCTGCACAGTGCCCATGATTGAATCATACTCTGCCCATCCTGAGGGACATATCTGATGAAGTGAGAAACCATACACCATCATGCTGTGTTGGACAGAAGAATGCTTCCTCAAGGGATATCTAAGTCATCAAATAGTGGCCGCAAAATGTTGTCACCATGCAATACTAACACATATAACAGTGCACACTAATCTAAGCAAACACTACAAAAACTCCATAAATGAAGGTGTTTTAGTTTACATACAAATAGGTAATCATGCTGAACTGTGTCACAAATGACATATGACAGTCATGAAGACAAGAATACAAGAGTGCCTATGAGAACTCATCTTATAAGGGAATCCTTGATCATCACACTGCAGTCAGACCTAAAACTGTTCCCCCAATACCAAGTCTGGAAGCACTGTTTGTGACGTAGAAAACACACTTATCAACAGAAGCACATTGTCATCCATATTAACTGTGATTGGTGGTTGCAGTGAAGGGTGGCAACTTTGCAAGGTGGCTCTGGGGTAGCTGCCAGTCGTACAGCTCAGTTGGGATTTGTTTGTAGCATAGGACACAAATGTAATAGTACAAAATTCATGTACAATGATTCCAAACCCAGGATCAAGTACCATTTAACACATACTGTTGAGAGTTAACCAAATATTTATTAAATGCTAATCACAGAAGAGGAAACTGAGGGAAAAATCTTACCTACCCTAATCTACACATTACCCACAACTGTCCCTAACTAACCTAAGCTACACTTACTTATCACATGTAACGAAACGTTCTAAACATCCACCCCCCACCCCCCTAATGAGACGGGACACATGGAGGATAACACATACTAACCTAAACACATACTATACTATCCTAAACAAATATATATATATATATATATATATATATATATATATTTTTTTTTTTTTTTTTTTTTTTATTAAACACACAAGAACCCCAACATAGCCCCCTACCCACCCACACATGTAATAAGAAAAAATAGAAACAATCAGAACCCCCCACCCACTAACACTAACTAAACTAACGGCCTATACTAACCTAACACTAAGCCCCCTAAGCCCACTAGCTATAAGAACAAGGAAAGAGGAGGGAGGGGAGGGAATCATGTCCATATCAAAAACAGTCTAGAGGTTGGCCCTGTGGAGGGTCCTCTTGATTGACTTCACACTCCGGTTAATGTGGCGCACATCCCGGCTCAGGTGGCTAAACTTGCGCAGCACACGGTCCATCTTCCGTTCCATGTTGTGGAAGGCTGCAGGGTCAACAGATGGAGCTGGGGCAGTCTGGGTACTGGTGGAGGAGGTCTGTGTGTGTGTGGAGCCAAGGCCAGTGGGCTGTCCTGCACCTGTAGCACTGCTGTGGCCTGGAAGTCAAGCAGATGTAGGCACAACAGTCCCAGCTGTGGGTGGGGCCACCTGGGTTGAAGTGGTGGTTGTGCTGGTGGTGGCTGTGGTGGGCAAAGTAGGGCCACCCTGTGGGAAGGCCCTCCATGCCCCGGAGGCCCGTTCATGGCGATATCGACGGGCCATCCTCCTGAACACCGACTTCATCAGCAGGATGTGCTGGTATCTCATGGCCCGGAGCTGGAATTCACGGACCTGGTCTGGAGTCATGTTTGCAGCTGTGAAGACAAATGCAAATATTCTACATTAGTAACTGCATTGTGTGAAATGGCACAAGAAGTTAATCAGACAATACATCTACTGTACTTGTAACATCTCATATCACAATACAGATCATTGAATGTCCCTGAGGAAGTACATGGCAGGCCAGCCTACAAAGGTCACATTACACATAGCACATCCATAGCCTACAAGATGGGTAACAACTGGCTTTGACTTGCCATCTGAGTTCTGCCAGTTATCAGCTAACAATCATGCTGCATATCCTCCGCCAAGACCTGGGCTACAAATGTCAGTGTATTGAATGCAAAAAAAAAAAAAGCCACATGGTCTGCAAGTTGTAACTGGACTTGCCAGTATAGTACCAAGTGCCAAACCTGAGTGTGTGTATACTAGGTTCCAACCAAACAGTCACTTATTCACATGTATGTGTACATAGTGGTAGCATCAGTACTAGGTACCCCATTCACCATCCCATGCCTGTGTTTGAGGGTGGGAGGGGGATTAACAACTATCAATTTCCAACAACATGTACACCGAGGAGTGTAAAGAAAACTCCACACGTGTTTGGCTCTACACACACACCACAGGTAAGGTCTATCAACAATTAGGAGTCAGCAAACCCTAGACCAATCATAGGGCCACACATGTCAGGAAATGCAGAACTTGGTACACAACATATACTTCCAGTAAGGCCTGATTTACATCAGACACAGAGTTGCAAGAATACCCATGATCATGATTAGCATGCACACCTAGGCCATTGCACTCAAGTTCCACATACTTGTAGCACTACATGTGGAAGTACATGGTGCTAGGAGGTTCTACCTACAGTTTAATAAGTACCTTGGTAAATAGAGAAGCAGAATTCTATTGGAAAGCAATTTGCTGTACCAATCTTTGAGGATGTGGGTCTGACAGGCTGACTAAATCTGAGCTGACTTCCAGTGCGACTCTTGTTGATACAAGTGTCATCCACATGACTCACCCCAGTACTCACTGTGGGGCCTACAGGAATTGCCTGCAATCCCTTGATAAAACCATAGGATATGCATTGGCCAACTCAAAACATTTGAGAAACTGAAATCCCACTCATGGAACAAGAGAAATGATTGCCCAACGCATCACAATTTGCTATGCGTTCAACACACATGAGTCCATAACCAGCAAACACAACACAAAACAGACATATCAACACTTACTGGAGTGGTCGGGGTCCTCAAATGTAGCCACCTCTCCCACAGTGTAGGGTGCCGGTCCACCTGTAAGGCATGGAAGGAAGAAATGTGCTCAAAATCTGTGCACTGACCAACAATTTCATTAACATATACAATGTGTAGGCTGAATAAGGAAATGGCAGCCATTCAGACATGATGATACTGCATCTGATATATCACGGCCAACTTGTACATAACATGGGTCTCCTGTGACAGTTACACACATATCTGCACACATGCATTGGCCCTAACTATCATGTGGTGGCAAACATGCCCCGTCATTGGTGACCTTAAAAAAATATGGAGTGTAATCGTCTCATCATGTGCATCCAAGAGAGACATCCAAAGCCTGGTTGTTTGAGGACTGCATTACCAGTCAAACATGCTATGTGGCCATGTCACATTTATGACACATAGGTACAATGTACAGAGGGAGGGGCAGGGACTTTTGTAAGCCCTCCTGTTGTTACAGTTTATTCAATTGATGTGGCCCAGCTATGGTGATTTGCACCAACCATGGAGATGTGAACCCATGTGCATACCTTTGGACTGCCATCCCTAATTGGAATGTGGCACAACTAACTCCAACAAACATTCTAAGAAGTTAGCTGAGGGCACCTTACACCTTTTCACGATGTTTCCAAATCCAGATCTGACATGTATCCAAAAAGATAAAGGACCACAATACTCCCAAACATTCATAGTACTTCCGTGAACGCTTTCCTTCCACACTCACCAGACTCACATGAGACATATGTCTGAGACACTTTGCTATAATCAATTGACATGAAGCCAGCGCTCATTTTCTGCATCATGTAGTGATTCTAAAGTCAGTCTAGCTATTGCGTCAACAAAGTTAACCAATATGTTGGTACATCTTTACTTCTCTGGCAAAAGTGCCCTATATAGACATGATTGGCTCCTATTTTGTTTGGTTGTCAGACACAAAGGCCGCACCAATTTACTTCATGGAAAAGTATCCTGTAAGTTTGCTGAGCACGTGCTACCTGACAGCTAGCAATTGTGATCCTTACCATAGTGCATCAATTATCCCTGTATGTTTCCCCAGCATTACACACAGTCAGCAAGTTAGCTGGCAGACATG